>NC_091120.1:160099487-161299487 GCF_040183065.1 Periplaneta americana | reverse complement strand
TAGAAAATTAAGCTTAAGATATTCGAAATTGTTTTTACAAACACACATTATTATCATAATATGTCATAGAAAGTAGAACATTTACCGTAAGTTACGTAAATAAAACGTCAATTTTTTTTAAATTATACCGATAATATAGTAAATTAATTAATTCCGGTTTACATTATTATTTAATATCAATTATTACAGTTTACGAAACAGTAATGCAGTAGCGCCGCATGTCGGTATTTGTTCGAATCAGTACTAACAGCCAGGTAACTACAGGCTGAGGTACAGTTACCAGTTGAAGCATAGATAACTGTAAAGATGACGATAACTCTGTTTCGGAAACGCGTTTTAAACATAACAGCGCGTTAAATCGTAGGTAACTCTGTATGTACAGGTAACTGTCTTTCCAGAAACCGGGCATAAGAGAATTAAAACAAGATGTTGCTTGAGTAACTAAAGAAATATCTAAAATAGAATATGATAGATTTTTTCTTATGCGCCTAAATATCATTGTTACCTAATTATTCCATTTTTTTCCACTGCGATGCTTATCTAGTGTCCGAATGAGATGAAGATGATGATGGTGTTCGCGAAATGAGTCCAGAGTCCAGCACCGAAAGTTACCCAGCATATACTCTGTCACTAGAGAGTTTTTGAAATTTATATTTTCCCGCCATTTATAAAATATTTTTGTATGATACCTCTTGCACAAAAAGGGAGATGTATAACTGAAACTTGATTAATATATTTCAGTATTATTTGTATTTATCCTGGTAATAATGAACAGTTTGACTCGTAGACATTTTGTTTTTCAGCATTAACTTCCCATGATTACTGAATATGAGAAGATTCGAAGAGAACGGCAGTTACGTAGACCTTCGGCTCCCCCCTACTACCAATAATGCATAACACAATGTCAATATGGCGGTTGCTGTCGTCTGCGATACAACGAACTTTTCTGTTGATTTTCGAGTTCGTCATTTTTTTCCTGGTTATTATATGCTTATTTAAGTTGTGATAACTCTCGCTAAGTGGTTTTATATTTTATATTATGCTCGACCATGCCGAAATGTAGTAATTATGCACCTGGTAGCAGCCCTTTAATGAACCTCATTAAAGTACACCTATTCATTAAAGTTCAGGTGTTCCACCAATCAGAAAATACCATTGTAGCAATATGAAAGCGCAAGTATCGATTATTCTCGGATATACAATCGAAAGACAACTAGCGCGAGACATTTGCTTCTCGGAAAAAATCAATACTTTCGCGTCTGCGCACATCTCACAATTTACGAGGTATTGCACAAGGCCAGTTCCGCTCCTCAGTCAGAGAAGAAAAAAATGAATACTTATGAACAATTTCAAGTTAGAAATATGGTCGAGCATAAAAAGTCGTATGAAACTTGACTATAATGGTAATTAAGACGCTCGTATGAAAATTATGAAACGAGCGCAAGCGCTCGTTTCATAAACATACTCGCGTCTTAATTACTACCATTATAGGCTCGTTGCATAATGTACTATTATCCGTCTTAGTATTTATTTTATGATTGTAAATATTATTGTTTTATTACTATTATTATTATTATTATTATTATTACTATTATTTCTCTCATCAACATTATTATTGATCTCTGTAAAATTTATGTAGACTACTGGACTGTACCCGAGCACGAGCATATGCTCATTTCGGGTATCTATTCATATGTATTCATTTCAAATGTAAATTGTGAATAAATTTGAAATTTGAAATTTAAATGAGGGAAAACCTCAACCAGGCAACATTGTCTTAACTAGGATTTGAACCCAGGCCCGCTCTTTTCATGGTCAAACACATTACCCGTTACTCCACAACGATGGAGCTATTTCATATTATGAAAGGTTAGGTTTCCATGGCTCGCCCTGTATTTTTTGACATAGTAGACGGTGGCATGTCACCACTCACCACCGTCAGTCCTATAACCCAGTATCATCCCCTTCGCAAGACTTCTTTCCTGGCTGCCGTACATCATATTATTGACCCATCTCCTTTAAGTCCATTTATGCTCGCTTCGGTTTCAGTAAATAAGAAAACATCAAACTGATATTGCTTGTAGTAGCTCAGGGCTACCGAAAGGACGAAGGAAAAATGTTTACATTTTGTGGCATGGTTAAGGGTAAGGACTAATACGCAATATTGATTTAAGATGTTGACAGTATGGTGCCTGCCTCCCGTTTTATGCCTGACAGTAAAACTACAAGACGGGGACAGAGACCCTAGCTACAGCAGAGGGCCACTGTTACAGCTGTCAAAGAAATATATCACACTCAGACACTATAAACTGTTCAAAGCCAATGGAAGTGTACACTAGAGTTCGTAACGCCTCCTGTTATGACTGCTATAACTTTCCCAGTTCCTGCTCTTCTGCATATGTGGAAAAGCACGGGTCAGCCATCTGAACAGTCAAAGGTATAATTCATAATCACCCTATTTACAATATATGGATTGACCAGACGTAAAACAGGTTGACAGGCGCATAGCTTTACTATCCTGCACATCTTTACGCAAAACCATGTGCTTTCATCTTCCTACCCTTCTTTCATCGTCTTCCCCTTGTTATCATAGTCTTCCCCTTATCCTCATCTTCTCCTTGCTTTTCTCCTTTTTACCTTGTCATTCTCGTCTTCCCCTTGGCCTCCTCCTCTTTCCCTTGTCTTCCCCCTGTACTCCTCGTCTTTCCTTTGTCCTCATCGTCTTCCCCCTGACCTTCTCGTATTCCCTTATCTCGTCTTCCCCTTGTACTCCTCCTCTTCCCATTGGCCTTCTCGCCTTCCCCTTGTCCTCATCGTCTTCCCCTTGTACTCCTCGTCTTCCCGTTGTCCTCATCGTCTTCCCCTTGTACTCCTCGTCTTCTCCTTGTACTCCTCGTATTCCTGTTGTCCTCATCCTCTTCCCCTTGTCCTCATCGTCTTCCCCTTGTACTCCTCGTCTTCCCGTTGTCCTCATCGTCTTTCCCTTGTACTCCTCGTCTTCTCCTTGTACTCGTATTCCTGTTGTCCCCATTCCTCTTCCCCTTGTCCTCATCGTCTTCCCCGTGTACTCGTCCTCTTTCCCTTGTACTACTCGTCTTCCCGTTGTCCTCATCGTCTTCCCTTTGTCCTCATCGTCTTCCCCTTGTCCTCATCGTCTTCCCCTTGTCCTCATCGTCTTTCCTTTGTCCTCATCGTCTAATTACTTATTATTGAATCTCCAGAGGTATAGAAACCGTATTTTACCATAAGGTACCCCTGATTATTTAGTCCTGACAGCTCAGCGACGCGAAAGAAGGAAAGTACTTGGAGGAATGGGGAGCCGAACGCTCCGAAGGCAAGCGAGTGAATAACTCAAACTCGCCTTGACATAACTAAATGGACTCGTCTGACCCAGACGCACATCTCCGGCGACTGTCAGGACTAAATAATCGCACTGTATGTTAGAGTTATAGTTTGATACACAGTTAAAGAAAAATACATATGCACCGTCGTGCAGAAGGGTGAGGGAGAAGGCATATCCGATAGCTGCCACGGATGCATGCCAGTGTTGCCAACTGGCTACCACTGAATCCCGCTAGACGGAAGCGAAAAAAGTTAGATTTTCATAAAATACTTTAAAATCAAGTTAATTCAAAATTTCACGTGTAGATAATGTTAATTATATATCACGTTTTAATACTGAATAATTCAAACTATGATTACTAGATTTAAATATAGATTTCTCCAGGATCATCAGGGACAATGTCTGGATTTTCAATCTTCAGTAGCAATGAAGACTTGCAGTGGCGGCAGGGTTGCCAGATAAAGAAATCGAAACCGTCGTACTAACTTATGAAAATTGTCGTACTTCAGCATAAAATTGTCGTACATTTCTCAACTTCCTAATGTATTTCTAGTCCACAGCTGTGTAGTAATGGTTAGCATGTCTGACTGTGAAACGAGCGGGCCGGTGTTCAAATCCTGAATGAGAGGAGTTATCTGGTTGAGGTTGTTTCCAGGTTTTCCCTCAACCCATTAAGAGCAAATGCTGGGTAACTTTCGGCGCTGCACTCAGTCGCTGGGCCTATCACCTTCATGTCATTACCCAATTGATAAATAATCGCAAAATAAACCTATATATAACCTATTTGTCGAACAAACAGTGAAGTTAATAAAATTAAACCTGTATTACTTTTTTATAACCGCGCCGTACACGTGAAACCTAGAGCTCAAGACGACAAATCATGACTTGCATGGCAAGCATAGTTACCAGATCGATTTTCAAAGCATCCCCCATCCCCCTTAAAAACATGTTTCTTTCGTTTTAGTCCGAAACATAACAAATGAAGAAAACTTGTCTAAAAGGGACGAATTAACCATCAATTTTATTTTAATTATAAAGCAACATTATAACTTCTCAATTATTTTTCCCTTCAGCGAAATAGTCGTACAAAATTGCGTACGACATACAATACGGTCGTACCTCGTACAATTAGTCAAAATAGTAGTATGCGTACGACTATAGTCGTACATATGGCAACCTTGAGTGGCGGCAATATCTCCACTATCAGATGTATGAGAAATACTCGGTGAGTCGTCATTTGATCCTTTCTTGTATGCAGCGAGGGTCCCTTCTTTATACATCTATTGACAATAGGTAATCTTCACAACAACTGCCCAAATTTCTTAATGAAGAAAATGCACTGGATGATGTAATGTGTTTGAGTTTCCAATGTTTCCATATCACGTGACTCACGTGAGTCACGTCTCCTCAGCAAGAAAGGGAGAGAGTTGGAGAGAAGTATCATATGTTCTTGCATGATGAAACGTGTTTCAACCAAGTTTCAACTAGCCTTTGCATTACAACATATTATTATCGTGCTTACCATGAATAGTCTGAGATTAGTATTTATACAGTATTAAATAAATGTATCTAAAATTGTATTAAAACAACCAAGCTTCCCGCATGCTAAGCGAAGGAAGTAAGCTAGATTTCCTGCTAAGCGGGATGGAAATTTTTTTCCCGGTAAGCTAAACATCAGAAAAGCTAGATTTAGCTTGAAAAAGGCTGAATTGGCAACACTGATGCACGCTAAAGAGACGCTAGCTCGAGGGTGCAATGTGCTGATGACCGCTGTGTTGAATGGTTGTGGAATGAGGTGAGATTCTTATTGGCTCATAGTCGAAAACCGCCAGGTCTACAGTTATAACCAGACATCGGATTCTAGGGCAAATGCCTATTTTGTTTCTTTAGGAGAAAAGTAAAAATAATTATTAATATTTGTGTTTCATGGAAATTGAAAGGTATTCAAAGAGTTTTATAGTGCCCTAAAATGCCCTAAAACGGTTATTAGAGCCTAATTTGTTAATATTCGCCTAAAAATGCCTAACTCACTGTAAAGTTTCGCATTTTACTCTTACTTTTTATAATTTATACATGCATTCACTGCGAAATTTAAGGCATTTAAAAAGTGGAAAGTTTGCTTCACACCGGCCATGAAATCACTGATAAAGGAAACAAAATGTTTTGAATCTCACGACACTCGCAATAGATTTCACTGAATTTAACATGTTTGGAGGCATAAATGCCGACAAAGAACCAACCTTAATTTTGAAGCAGGCAACAATCACAACATGTGCTGCTACCGATTCAGAGATATACTATACTATAAAAATGACTGTTTTCGGTCTGAAACCGATTAGCTGTACTGCCCCTCAGAGTGTCATAAAATCACAATTTTTGGAGAAAGAGTGTTTTTGAAATATTTATGAAAAGTCGTAAAACTGCGAATTAGTAGGGTAAACCGTTACAAAATATTTAAAAGAATGGCCCTCCTAGTGTTAACACTACCAGGAAATGCAACAATAAGTGGAACTTTGTATTTTTGTCCAATTGAATCTCAATAACAACGGTTCATTTGAATGCTCGTTAACAGTTGCTCTTTCCCTCACCTTATTTGTGTTGAGAAGTTTTGAGCGGTAGGACGTTTTCCTGTGAAGTTTAACGCGATAATGCCGAAAAATATAAGTGCAAAATCTACATTGATCCGGCAATGGCTAACAGAATATTCAGAATTCACTTATGATGGAAAAATAATATTCTGCAAGATTTGTAGCAAACAGGTATGTAACAATAGTTGAAATATATAAATTCTATTAATTTTAATGAGTAGGCCTATAATATTTATACATTGACTGAGCTATCCTGAGGTATAAATCTTTTTAAGACCACTACAGTTTAACCTTTTAAATTCCGATAGTTAAAGTATTTGCAGGTCATTAAAATTTTGATTGTTGGAACCCACTAACTTTGTGATAGAAATACGGCAATACAACAATTAGGATTTTATTTTAATTCAATTTACTTTACATTTTTAGATTTCGCAAGAAAAGAAGTGCCACCTAAAGCAGCATGTGCAAGGAGCGGCTCATAAGGCTAAAGCTCAGCAGAAAAATCAACTGCAACAAACTTTACTAACACAGCCTACTTCATCCAATCTCAGCAGCAATTTCTATGCTGATTTAACCAGAGCGTTTGTTGCTGCTAACATTCCCTGGAATGCAATTGAAAATCCGGTTTTAAGACAGTTTTTACAAAAATACTGCAAACAAAATATCCCATCTGAGTCGACCCTAAGAAAAAATTACTTAGAATATACAATGAAACTTTAGCTTCCATTCGGGAGGATATAGGTGATTCTTACATATGGGTCTCTGTGGATGAAACCTCAGATCCTATGAATAGGTATATAGCAAATATGGTAGTAGGAAAACTTAGTCCTGATGGACCTTCGATTCCACACCTCGTATGTGTTAAGGAACTATCGAAAGTGAATAGCCAAGCCATTGCTTATTTTGTAAATAAAGGCCTACAGTCTTTATACTCAGGTAATATAGACGATTCTAAAGTTCTGTTGTTTTGTACTGATGCTGCCTCATACATGGTTGCTGCAGCTCCACTTCTTAAAACATTTTATCCTAACCTCACGCATGTAACCTGTCTAGCACATGGCCTTCACAGGGTTTCTGAAACAATCCGGAATGAATTTCCTTTTGTCAATTCGTTTATTTCTAACACAAAAAAATGTTTTTGTAAAGCCCCATCCAGGATTTCAATATTCAGAGAGAACTTTCCAGATATCCCACTCCCACCTCAGCCAGTTGTTACACGATGGGGAACCTGGATTCAGTCAGTGGTGTATTATTCTAAGTATTTTAAAGAAGTGATCACAGTTATGGATAAATTACCTGAAACTGATAGTGCAGCGTGTGTGAAAGCAGTGAAAGATTGTCTGAATGACTCACGAGTGAAAAACTATATTGCCTACATAACATCAAACTTTTCTTTCATACCTGCAAGCATTGAACAATTAGAACGTGAAAAACAATCTCTTTGTAGCCAAATAGCAATAGTAAAGGAAGCTCAAGTGAACATACATTCTGCTTTGGGCGAAACTGGGAAAAAAGTTAAAAATAAGTGGGACAACGTATTAAATAAGAATGTAGGATTTTCATTGTTGGAAAAAGTATCAAGAGTGATATCGGGGGAAAGTGTAAATGTTCCAGTAAGTATTGATGTTTCTATTGTACCTAATTTAAAATTTGCGCCTCTCACATCAGTTTCGGTTGAAAGAAGTTTTTCTGCTTTGAAAATGATTCTCAGTGAGAAAAGGCAAAGGTTAACTGTGGAGAATTTAGAAAAAATTCTGGTGGTGTACAGTGCAGATAATTATAATGAAGTCTGAGCATGGAACTGAATTTCAATAACTTAAAATGAGTAATCTTGATATCAATAATCATTATTTCATTAGTTTCAATATATTAAATTTGTGCAGCTCTGTTTATAAATATAATATAGTATTATTTTTTAATGTTTAAACATACTGTTTTGTGCGTATTTTAGTGTATAACTAAAAATTTCAGTAAAAGAAATAAGTATGATACCTTGATGTGCCTAAAATGCCTATTTTCATTAAAATAGAGCCTAATTTTACAAATTTTGAGCTTATTTTAGGCGCCTAAAACTGCAATTTTTAGTGCCTAAAAATCCTATGTCTAGTTATAACAAAACATTTCAATTATTTTATTTTTCATGTGTGCTGTACCAGGCACATAACCATTTACCACATCAAGACGGTTGTTTATTCAACTGTGCGAAGACAGGTCTGAACCTCACAAGCAATACCAATAAGGTATTACTTATAAGGCAACTAAGCCAGGAGATAATGGGGTAGGATGGCCAGTTCCTTACCCCCTCCAATGCACACATCGTCTACTAGCTACATATTACATTAATTATACAGGAAAATCATTTTATTTTTACTTCAATTTTTATTGTACCTGAGTTTTTGAATGTACTTCACTCCCACCCCCTCTATTAGTAAACTTTCAACCGTACTCTATACAGAACCAAGGCCGCGTATGCACTCAAAGTAAACAGTACTGAGTGAGTACAGTACGTTCCAGAAATACGTTCGCATTTTCCTGTGACGAAAGAGCTTTCAATATTGAAACATATTTTCGCACAAATACTGTACTCCGTTTGCTTACGTCGCATCCCGGTTTCCCCCACCCGCTTCTGCTCGCCCCCTGTAAAGGCTAGTGGCTGGGATGTCTTAGCTCTTTTCTGAAAACATTAATTTCTGTTAGGAATTGGGCGTCTACGTAGTATTATACAACTGTTTAAAATAACTTAAATGAAAGTGCCTCGTTAAGTAATTAACTGTCACGTCATTTCCCCCCTTTCTACGACCCTGCGACATAACCACTTGGACGGACAGTAGATAGCATGTCTGAGTAATTTTATCTTTTCGGATAGGGCACAAATGAAGACTGAATTTACAGTACGTAACGTACTCTTTTGTAGAATAAGTACAGAATTATTTCAACATGAGTTACTAGTACGAAGGACGAAACTGATCATTGAAATTAGGTACAATAGTCTATAGTGCGATAATATGTACAAAAGAACTGAAGCCTGTATCGAAATGAACGGCTACCATTTTCAAAAATGTGTTTAAATATTCATATTATGATTATTTTTCAACTTAACTTCATTCTCTATATTGTACGCTAATGTGCTGTAGGCAGTATAATATACACTATATAATGAATACGTCCGAATGGATAGCTCAGTTCGTGAGTAAAAACACTTATTGTTAATACTGTACTGTATTTTGATTAAAGAAAAACCTAATGAAAATTATCAAACTCAAAATCGCGATATTTCCTAGTTTACGTAAATGGATGAACTACTTTTCTTCCCTCCTATACCTAGTAAAGTGATTTGTTTCTCTTTACGCCAGAACTCATCGAACTCCAGTCGTGGAAGGGGTAGCAAATGGTTTTTCCGGTTATCAACCGTTAATCCAAAGGTATAGCCAGGTTAATATTAGAAATGTTAGTGAAAATAAAATGGTGTCCCTGTACTTCAGATGTAGTATGTAGTATGTCCGATAATTACATATGTATTTCATAACACTACCCGATAGTCTTCTACATTCACCGTTTCAATTTCTCGTCATTGGTACTCCCTACCTCATACCTTAATGGGCTGTCAGACATTTACTAATTTCAAAACTCGGTTTTCAAATAGACTGCTTAGACTGTGAGTTTTCTTAAAATATAATTTTTTCTAATATATGATTTTTATTTTTAATATATACATTTTCTTTATTATTTTAACAATTAGCTTACTTCGATTCACATTACTATAATTGCTTGATTTATTCTTAGAATTACATGTCACTAAACTTGTTTTCATTTTATTATTTATTATTATTATTATTATTATTATTATTATTATTTATATTGTTCCTGTATTCTGCTATTTTTATATTTGCTATTGTTCTAATAATGGTTGAGTGGAAGAGAAGGTTTCATGACCCTAACTCTGCCGGTAGAAATAAATCTACTAAATAGATTGGCTGTATATTTCGAAACAGTATGAACCAAAATTATACACAGTTCAGTAACGATGTTCCTTTATTACATGGCCACCATGGCCTTTTCGCAAGACCATGCAGTTCAAAAATTAGTAATGGAGAACATGCATACTCCAACGGAAGAAAGAAAATTGCCACTTATCGACGGGGGATCGAACCTGGAGGAACTGATTTGTAGCTATAAACGCAATTACTTAAGCCATAGCGGAGGACGTGTATAGGCTTTAAATTATATACAGTATGTATATTTTGTTTGCAGGATGCTAACTGTAGATTTCACTACTTCATTGAAATCTCTCTGGGACTCAGCACAGAAGTTGCTCTCCTCTTGCTCCACTTTAGAACCTACTTGACGTGGGCAGTCCTGATTCAGTTACTTGAGTCCATTGGGTTCGCTCTTTGAGTTGTGCAATCCACGAAGCTGAATAATCAAGCTCTGACTCAAGTTATGTTTACTGGTAATGGAAATCAATAAACTTCTGCTAGGTGGCAGCACAAATTCCAGGCATTTCAAATTAACTTCCGATCAAGATACTTGCACGTGAATAGTGACGCTCTTCACCGGTGCTATCAGGTGGAGGAAAATTTCCCGTAAACAGGAATGTCATGTTCCTAAAAGTAAAATTTTTCCTAGAAATGGGGAAATTTCAATTGAATTCCTAAGTGCATACCAGTATTTTAGGATTTCTAAACATTAATAAGAAATATGAAAACATTTTTACAAGTACCCGTACCTATTTCTCTTTATTAACGAATTGGTGTAGTTCAGTAATCAGTGATGTACGACACCGGCCATCGCTTTCTATTCTGAGCAAGATTAATCCAGTCCCTATCATCATATCCAAGTCCCTGAAATCTATTTTTATATATTATCCTCCCATCTACGTCTCGGCCTCCCCAAAGGTATTTTTCCCTCCGGCCTCCCAAGTAACACTCTATATGCATTTTTTAATTCGCCCATAAGTGCTACATGCCCTGCCCATCTCAAACGTCTGGATTTAATATTCCTAAGTATTGTCGGACCATCGGATCTATGCCCCTTCAGCGCTGTCGTCGTTCTTGGAAAAGTTAACTCCTCTACTCACCCCATTCCACCCGTCTCTCCCACTACGTCAAACACCAGGCCACGAACCTTACCGAATAGGGATGTTGCCAAACTTCCGTCAAACAGTATCATGTCTCTTGAATATTGCTTATAATACTGTAAGGTTAATTATTACTTATTCATAATTTAATTTAAGTAGGTCTAATGACGCTGATTGACTTATGCAAAATGCTATTACTTGCTTAATAATATTTCTTTCACCACTCCGTGCTACAGTAGTCATGTTGAGTTGACAACACTGGACTGCAAGTGCAAATAAACTGTCCCGCAGAAAGGCTCAAAATTGTGAGTAGTGGGGGAGAGAAAGAAAGAGGGATAGAAAAGAGAGAAATAGGAATACTGGGGGAGAAATGAATTGCCGAGGCTGAAAAGGAATTAAGGTTCAGTTCGCATATCTTGCGGGGGCACAGATCCGATGGTCGGACTATATGTGAGATGAAGAATACAATGCGTGCAGTTTTACGTTGTGTAACGTCCTCCATTCTGCTGTAACTTCATCTCTCTTAGCCCCAAATATTTTCCTAAGCACATTATTCTCAAACACCCTTAATCTATGTTCCTCTCTCAAAGTGAGAGTCCAAGTTTCACAACCATACAGAACAATCGGTAATAGAACTGTTTTATAAATTCTAACTTTCAGATTTTTGAGAGCAGACTAGATGACAAAAGCTTCTCAATCGAATAATAATAGGCATTTCCCATATTTATTTTTTATTTTAGTAGGTTATTTTACGACGCTTTATCAACATCTTAGGTTATTTAGAGTCTGAATGAGATGAAGGTGATAATGCCGGTGTAATGAGTCCGGGGTCCAGCACCGAAAGTTATCCATCATTTCCTCATATTGAGTTGAGGGAAAGCCCCGGAAAAAACCCCAACCAGGTAACTTTCCCCGACCGAGAATCGAACCCGGGCCACCTGATTTCGTGGCCAGACGCGCTAACCGTTGATCCACATGTGTGGACCCCATATTTTTTTTTATTGCGTTTAATATCCTCCCAAGTGACATTTGTATTCGTTAGTGTTACTACAAGATATTTGAACTTTTCCACCTTTTCAAAGAATAAATGTCCAATGGTTGAGCTGTTTAGACTTTTTCCATTGCTAATTTTCAAAATTGTAGCACAACGTTTCGAAGAGTGGATCTCTCTTCGTCGTCAGGTGAAAACCTACTGTTGGAATCGTTACAAACAGCTAGCTCTCCCCCTTCATTCAGATCAATAAATGTCCAATTTTTATATTTCCATTTCGTACTATGTTCTGGTCAGGAGATAGCATATCGTCGTTGTTCCTGCAATAACTCCTATGTGACATATTTATCCATTTTCAGATTTTTGCTCTATTAAGTAACTTAAATAGTGATACAGAAAATAATAAAATCTCCTAGGCCTATAAGAAATTATATTTCGTTGTTTCGAAAATGTAAGAATTCAAAGTCTCCTCTGTACGGCTGCCATAGGATGAATAAATGTATTTTGTCTTCCTATTGAAAAATTTTATATTTTGCACATAGGAGTTATTGCAGGAACAACGACGATATACTTTGTCTTTTTCGGGATTTCTTCCAAACCTATCTCTTCACAACGCATTTATTATATCCAGACGCTCCCCTACTCTTCCTACAGAGCTGCGCACGGGTTCGGATGAGTCTACTTACGAATTATAGGGGAATGGGTTTGTCTTTACCTTGAACTCGGTAGATACACGCCTGACCGTCTCTTCTATTCCTACCCCCTTCAACAGAAACGTTGTTCCCGTACTGCACATCTCGAGTATCTTGATAAAATGTATGAGCTGTACTTGCTTCAAGTAAAATTCCCGTGTTTTCCACGGATTTTGTGGATTTTCTCCTAATATATTAACACGTTTAATGTAGAAATATTTAGTAGAGACAGGGCGGGTTAGAAGCTCGTAGCGTCAGACGCACGGTGGTTTACCCACTTAATCTAGTTGTTTTGGTCCTATATCAGTGGCTAAAATTCATTAAACAGTGAGGAGTGAGAAATCTAGTTTATTTTAATGCCAGTGGAAAATTTGGTCATTTTGCAGTAATTCTCAAACACATCTGTAAAGCAGATTGCATATAAAACACGACTCTTTCGACGATGGTCATTATCTTTTCAAAATACTTGTCTTGCAATATTAGATGTCTATCAATGTACTTGCAGTTAACCGTATAACAACCCAATGGCTGGAATTGAAAACAGAACGCACAGCTTTTATACACAAAGTAAGAAATTAATTCGATGACGGCGCGTTTCTTTCGTTGTTCCTCCAATCAAGCAACTGCTGAAAAGACTTTATGAATGTATGGAAATACTGAAAAATGTTGCTAGACTAGGTCCTCACTGCGTTCTACAATAAATCAAGGTTTTCTTAATTCAGTACAGCCGAAAAAGTTACTGAAAACGTTTAAGTATAATGGCGCGTGATGGACATAATGAAACGAAAAAAAAATTCAGCATTACTACCGGTACTACTTGTATCAAAGAGGTATCAAATGAGCAGTTCAGAGCAGAAGTGGTGTAAGTCAAAAATGGGTAATGAGGGTTAAAGTAAACTTTCTGTAAAATACAGCACAAAGTAGCAATTAATATTCAGTTTATTTAATCTATTAGTAGCAAGTGAATATAAAAAAGGACATATTAATTGCTACTTTGCGCTGTATTTTACAGAATTTTTACTTTAAACCTCATTATCCAATTTTGACTTGCACCAATTTTGCTCTGAACGGCTCAAATAAAAACCTGTTAAATTAACTACCGAGTTCGCTACATAAATGTTAAGGTCTATGTCTTGCTTGGTGAAATTCAGAAGTGGATTTAAAGTACGTTATTATCATTAAACCAAAATTAAAAATAGGATGGGAATTTCAGTAAATTTTGAAATTAGGACTGCACTAAGACGGAGTGCTGTATATTGTTATAATTTTTAATGATTATTCATACTATTAAGGTACCTGAGGGTATTAAGGCCCAGCATGTTATAAGGCCCACTAACTTACCTAATTCTGCAATTAGTTATACACTTTTGCAAAAGAGAGCAACAGCTCTTAAGACCTATTTCTTCTTGCATTCGAGTAAGGCATGAAGAAATTAGATTCTCGTTCTTGTTTGTAGCTGACTGGTGGCAACAAGGTTATGTGCGATTATTTCTGCTTTGTTCATAAAATTCTGCAAAATTTAAGTTGATATTTAATCGTTTTACTGTGTGTTATTAATATAATATTAAATGCACGTTATTGTGTAAACATTAAGAAGTCTGGGGATACCGTGAAACATTCGCTAATGAGCATATGAGCACTCCATAAATTAAAATTAGCGCGAAGTAACAGAGCAGGAAATAAGGCCCATGAAATAAATACGTGGAAACGCCCACAATTCATAGAAGTTCCTGAACTATAAAGTTCAAACTCTGAAGCACAATCTTTTTGCAAGAAATGAAACAAACGAAAGACTGACAATTCCTAATGCAGAAAGAGCATTGGATGAACCATCAACTTCAGGATTTGTAAACATCCAGGGAACGCGGATGTGTTCTGTCTGCGAAGAGAATTGTAGATATACATGTGTGTGTCGGGTGCACGATGAATGTGTAGGTCTGACTGAGGAAAAAACTGAAGACTTTGTATGCCCAAATTCTTTATTGTGGGCCTTTTTATCTGTCACAGCAGGATATAAGGCCCAGCGACATGACAATTTTCATTGCTCACAGCATTTATGTGTCTGTTTGAATATTTATTTCAAGTAAAATATTATAGGATAACTATAAAAGTATGCTATTCCATTATTTAAAAATTGCTAAACGTCTCCATTTCAAAGAAAGAACGTTTTATTCCTTAGGTGGGCCTTATTACCCCCGGTTACCTTATATCTTATCTGCCCATTATTTAACAATTAAGTGCAAAAAAAATCTGTAGGAACGAAAATCTGGTGGGTTTTATGACATTATTTGGTGAGTTTTTGTAAGCGTGCAGTGGTTTCTCGCAAATTGCAGTTGGCGACCCTGGTCAGACGACGAAAACAACGATGATGGTGAGACTTACCTGAATTGCCAAATGAGACTTGAGACTCGGGAATGAAAGGTTGCCAACTTTTAGACTAGGTACTTTGTGAAAGGAAACAGTATCGTATAAATAAAATTATTTCCATACTCTTGCACCGTTTGTTCCGGAATGATATTGCAACTGTCGGGGCTATATGTAGCAGAATGATTAAGTTGTCAGAAAACTAAAACAAATTACAGTAGAAAGGAAAGCCGCATACGAGAGTGTAATTTGCTTCTGCTCTCAATAACAGTTTTTTCCTAGTTTTCTACAATAACTTCAGTTTATCCAATACAAGTCCGATACATGTCCGAATATGCACCGAAGAATACTTGAAAGAAGGTGGAGGGGATGGGAAACGTATATATAAAACTGTAAGGCCTGCTTTCCAGGAAGATATACGGTGCATGCAGGGCTTGTAATGTGATTTTTATATCTAGTAACAGTATATTCAGAAGCAGTCGCTACATTCCACCGGTAATTCAATATTTTGAAAATGGAAACCTTCTCTTCCTCTCTTCCAGTCGCTCTCTGTCTCACTCCGTACTGGTAGGCGGATTCTGTAGGTAATACGTACAATGTAAATGAAAGAGATGTAGAAAGATTTCTCGCGATCTAGTCTATATCCTCGTCCATAAGCTTGGCTATTCCCAACTTCGTTACAGCAGCATTCCCGTTCTACACAGGGTGGCTCTTAAGCAAGTGCTCAGTTTAACACGATTACTGACTTGAATATATGTAAGTTCAATCCAGTGCTAGGATGCCATCTCAGGAAGTCGATCAACACATTTTCAGCCAGTTTTGTGGAGTCTATAATTTCTAAACTACACGACATATTCCAATGAAGTAAACAGCGATTTACAGACGAAGGATCAATGTACCCAACGTGACCTTAAGTTGTAGCCGGTGACGTCATCTAGTGATAAGCGCAGGGATGAAGTTGAGGTTAGAATTGGCAGGTCGCGCGGCAGCCGAGGCAGTGTAACTCGAGAATGTGAAGCGATAGAACGTTCGCAGTTGTTAAACGGTTCGCAACGAACCAGGCTACAATCTCAACTGAGTAGTAGTGCTGCTTATGATTAGGTTTTTCTCCCGAGCGGTTGTTTGCGCGCTTTCATTCGGAGACCTCCGGTTACCTCCGATTGATGCAGCGCAGGTTGTATATGTGCTGTGGCGCAGACGTATACTTTCCGCTGAGCATTCCTTTAATCGGATCAGGTAGTGATTCAAGTCCGCTGACGTCCGCGTATTTTTTAAAATAAGTTGTAATTTGTTGTTGTTTATTCTCTCTTTTATGTTTATCTCTCTCTTTCTTCGGCTCTTTATTTTATTGATTTGCTTGAAGTGCTGCGTTAGCTGACAGATTTTTTTTTCTAGTTTTGAAATTCGTAGTACAGGCCTATGTGGAAAGCCGTATTAGTTTTACGGCATTGTTCAAATTAGTAACATTAAATCTAACTGCAAAACTAACGCAGAAGTAAAGCTTTTCAGTAGCTAATGTAAACATTTATACTGTAGTTCTCCTTGAAATACTCGTTTATTCGCAAACAGTTTTTGTTAATTATTATTATTCTAATCGGTTTAGTTTAACGTAAAATATATTAAGGGAGTTTCAGAATGGAACAAAAGAAACGTGGGCTATCAATGGGTTGAAGTTTACTGTCCAAAATAATTTATTCAGATTCCTCACCGGACAGGATTGTGATCATTGTGTTAAAGGGGTGTCAGTATTTGAACTGCCTCTTCTAGAAACGCGCCACTCTTTCCCTGTAATAAAAATATAAGCGGATATCAAAAACTCAATATTTTAATCTAAACAGTAAAATATAACTCAAGTTGTATTTTAAATATTTCATGTGTTTTTATTACCTCGAAAGTTACGTTTTAGAGAAATTTCAAGACTTTTTTCTATACTGTGGGCCTTTGGGAACAATAGCACTAAAACAATTTAAAATGAAATCGTATCAAATGTTTTGCGTAAGTTAATTGTTTTTGTCAGCGCTTTCATCAAGTTCGCGATTGTGCGATCACTTCAAATGGTCTAACAAATTCGAAGTTCCACCACCCTTAGAGTAAATTTGCCCACAAAGTTTACAGCGTTCGTCTTTATTATTATCTTTAATTAAATTTAAAAATTTCCATGCGACGGATATCCGATTTGGTGCCATTTTATTCCACTCACAGGATGAAATGAGGCGATGGAGAGTATTGGTAGAATGGTAGAGGGAAACAGAAGTACCTCGGGAAAAATTTATCTGTAATGTATACCTTGTCCACCACAAATTTCATCATGACCTGGCCGAGGATCGAATCGGGGCCTCTTAGATGGAAGACAAGCGCACTAGTACTTGAGCCACAGACTCGGCAAGAATAAAACAATAAGACAAGATGGTTGATGGGCAACATCTGAATGATAAATATGTAGCAAAAGATGTTTCGAAATATTTCGCGTTTCCGAACGCAATGCTCTGTGAGTAGCTGTTCTATGTTAAAATGATATTGATTTCCTTTCCATTTCTATTTCGGAAAGGGATTAAACGAGCTCCCAAACAGCTGCCGGCTGTATTATTGCAATGACGCGCAGAAGACGACTTTGTTCACTGAAGGCAATTTTGCTTCTATGATAAATTTGGCGGAAATAAAGTTATACATAAACGGAATAAATAAATTCGTTTAAAATATATTACGTTTCTTATGGAAAAAAGGAAAAGATATCTTATCAATACAGAAAAACGTGATCTAGAAGTAAAGAAGTAGACTTTTTGTAGTTGGGGTGGCCAATTCCTTTTCCTCTACATTGACTAGATATTTTCATACATATTACACTAAGAGCTGATCAGATTTAAGATGTATACAAAGAATAATAGTCTATTATTGTTCTACGTCTAACATGTCGCCAAGTGAGATGTACTGCACTTTCGGACTCTCACTTAATCCAAGTAAGACTCAAGCATTATTGGCCATAAGCGTTCAGTTAACTCTCTTAATAACAGTAATCTTTCAGTTGTTACACTTAACAACACGCTAATCCCTTATTCATCTGTCGTTAAAAATCTTGGCTTCTTTTTCGATAATAATCTAAATTGGAATTATCAAGATAAAGAAACGATAAAAAAATCTGTTCCTGCATTCACTGTTTGAGTCGCTTAAGAAACTTCTTGGCCCAGCAACTAAAACTTACCCTAGTACAAAGCCTAGTAATGCCGCACTTTCGATTATTGTGACGTTTTGTTAAGTGACCTAAGTTCTGAACTGTCAGTCAAGTTACAGCGAGTTCAGAATATGTGCGTCAGATACGTGTGCAACATCCGACGATATGATCACATTATCACCGTCCTTCGCAAGTCTTTCGTGGCTCCGACTTAAAGAACGTAGAACTTTACACTCTTTGTCTTTACTCTTTCGAATTCTGCACACTTCAACACCAAATTACCTTTCGTCTCGTTTCTCTTATCTATACTCTAACCACGACGTAAATAACAGATCACAAATCTGTGACGCGTTAACTATACCTCTTCATAGAGCATCATCTTTTACAGTATCCAACTCGCGACAATGGAATTCCCTGTCACAAAGTAATAGGGGCTGCAAGACAATAAACACTTTTAAAAACAGCTTAAAAGATAATCTTCTTAGCATTTCACTCCAATCATACAGACTTAAACTATCACTGTCTACATTGTTACTCCTTCCTTTAGACATGCATCCTGATGGTGCTGTATTTTCAAAATTGTCTCATAATAATCTCTTTCTATTACCTAACATTATTTGAAATATATTAACATTCTTTGTATTTTAGCTTAATTCTGCTACATAGTTTGTGTTTCAGTGTTTAATTAATAGTTCATAGTATTTTGTTGTTTAATTCGTAATTTTATACATGTAACTCTTATCTAAATAAAATTGTTTAATTATTTGTAAGTTCATACATATGTATGTATACTTTTTGCTGGTTGAGTGGAAGAGAAGGCCTTACGGCCTTAACTCTGCCAGCTAAAATAAATTATTATTATTATTATTATTATTATTATTATTATTATTATTATTATTATTATTATTATATTATTATTCACAGATGTACATATCAGCCAGAACCTCAATTACATAATATATTATAATTCGATAATGTTTAGAAGATAAATGTTACTTTTACACAAACTTTCTTTCTCGTAGATTTTTAAATGAAAATATTAAAACTCTTGCTTTGCTTTTCATCAACCCCGCCCGTAAAGATATAGTACACATAGGCTATACAGAGTAAAACCGTAAGTACCGTTATTAATATCAAGGGGTTATTCCTTGAGATATTTCAAACCAAAAATTCTAACACAGTTTTGTTCGTTTTTGCTTCCTTTTCGAGATAAAGATAGTTTTATATAAATCATTTCATAACGTGTTTTGGGAAAGCCATTGATTTAATTCCCAATATAGCCTATTCAATTTATTTCCGAGAGCAGTGTATTATGATAATAAATGACTGAAAAAATTTTAGTTTTGTATTTAAATATGCAGAAATCTGATCCGAACAAATGTAACTTTTCTTTCTGAAAAGAATTTTTAAAATCTTACAATTGTTCAGATAAAATTTGTGCGTATTTAAAGGACTAAACTAAAATTCTTTCAATGGCTTTCCCAAAACACGCTGTGAAATGTTTTATATGAAACAATTTTTATCTCGGAAAGGAAACAAAAACGAAGAGAATTGTATGTAACATTTTGTTTGAAATATCTCAAAGCATAAACCTCTGAAATTATTGACTTTACTTATGGTTCACTCTGTGTATACTGGGTGTTCAGTTCAAAGTGTGTCATGGCTCGCTGTATGCCGTCATGTGGCTAACCGATGAGCCCAGACAATTCAATCTTCCTACACTTCAGCAGAGGTGTATAACCTATGAGGCAGAGAAGTTGCCTAGCGAGTACGGCGTTCATTCTGAAGAGTACGTGCCGATACGTTAGGTAACGCCGGTAGTGGCAGGAATGTGAACTGTTTTGAAATACGTACTGTTGGGATATGGGGAGAGGGTTAAGACGATTACTTACGTATTTCTTGACCTTAACTTCGACGGTCAACATGGACACGGAGCATTTGATTTGTGTTGTGGAATGTTACCGTACGCAACCGATGATAACGAATACCCTGCGTACGACTTGCCGGCGCAAAAAACAGTTCGAAAGAGGTTATGGTAGCACACAGACCGCCATCTGTTGCTACGACGTTCAAGTTATACCGTACACGTTCTCAAGTTCAGATTGAAGAACGCCTTAAATAATAGGCAACTTCTCTAATATATAAGCTGAAACTCGCTTCAAATCGGTGACCCAACAACAGTGACGTCATGACACACTTTGAAATGAACATCCAGTATATACACTATAGGCTCTCTCTATACTGTATATAATATTCAGCTATGATGAAAAAAAGAATGAAGGAAGACAGGGACAGAGAAGAGAGAGAAAAAGGGAAGGAAACAAGTAAGGATGGATGAATGAGAAGGACGAGAGAGTTGAAACTGAGGGAAAGAGAGAAGAAAGCGATAAAGGAAAGGATTTAAAAATGATACAAATAAAGAAAAAGGAAGATATAAATATATTATATGAATGACAGTCATTGTTTAATAAAATTTCAAAATTATATCTGGCTAATTTTGTGTCTACATCCCTAGAGTTTAGGTACAGGGACATCATTTTATTTTTACTTCAATTTTTATTGTACCTGAGTTTTTGAATGTACTTCACTATCACCCCTTCTACTAGTAAACTTCCAACCGTTCTCCACACAGAACCAAGGCCGCATATGAGTTACTGAGCATAGTACGTTCCAGAAATATGTTCGCGTTTTCCAGTGACGAAAGAGCTCTCAATATTGAATCATATTTTCGCACAGGTACTGTCGTCCGTTTGCCTACGTCACATCCCGGTTTCCCCCACCTGCTTCTGCTCACCCCTCTGTAAAGGCTAGTAGCTGGGCTTTCTTAGCTCTTTTCTGAAAACATTAATTTCTATTAGGAATTACGTCTACGTACCCAATATTATACAACTGTTTAATATAACTTAAATGAAAGGGCCTCGGTAACTAATTAACTCTCACGTGATTTTCCTCTTTGTACGACCCTGCGACAAAACCACTTGGACGGACGGATAGCATGTCTGAGTAATTTTATCCTTTCAGATCGAGCAGAAGTGAAGATTAAATTTATAGTACGTAAGGTACGTACTTTTTTTTATAGAATAGGTACAAAATTATTTCAACATGAGTTACTCGTACAAAAGACGAAACTGGTAATTGGAATTAGGTACAATAGTCTATAGTGCGATAAAATGCACGAAAGAACTGAAGCCTGTATCGAAATGAACGGCCACCATTTTAAAAAATGTGTTTAAATATCCATATCATGATTAGTTTTCAATTTAACTTCATTCTCTATATTGTACGCTGATGTGCTGTAGACAGTATAACATAGGCTACACTGCAGAATGAATTCGTCCGAATGGATAGCTCAGTTCGTGAGTAAAAACATTTATTGTTAATACAGTGCTGTATTTTGATTAAACAAAAACTTAATGAAATTTATCAAAAACAAAATCGCGATATTTCCTAGTTTACGTAAATGGATGAACTACTTTTCTTCCGTCCTATACCTAGTAAAATGACTTGTTTGTGTTTTACGCCAGTATCATCGAACTCCAGTCGTGGAAGGGGGTAAGTTAATCCAAAGGTATAGCCAGGTTAATATTAGAAATGTTAGTAAAAATAATATGATGTCCCTGTACGTAGGAGGGATTACAACCAAGGTAATTGAATTCACCGACTTGTTCTATAGACTAATTTAATAAAAATTTGAGATCTTTGATGATTTTTTCCCTTCAAAAGTCATTATTTTAGATTTCTTTGTAGAGATATTCAGATTATAGTCGTTTGCTATTTGTTGTAAAGTGTGTACTGTCTTTTGCAATAATGTCTTCAGAATTAGCTAAAATGATCTAGTCATCTGCATAAAGTAGTATATTAAGTGGGTAGTCATTGGGCATGAAATGTGGTGTTAATTTAGTTTTCCCAAATCTTAATAATATCATTTATATAGATATTAAACAGAGTAGGGGACACTGGACAACCATGTTTCACCCCTTGTTTTATTATTATACTTTCATTACTTGTAGTGTTATTAATTTTGATTTTGATTTTTGTACTGTCGTACATGCTTTGTATTGCATGATTTAGATGTTCTGGAATTCGTGTTTTAACTAAAACTTCCCAAAGCCGTACTCTGTTCACTGTATCAAAAGCTTTTTGATAATCAACAAATGCCATGTGGGTTGGTATATCAAATTCTCTGTGTTTCTCAATAATTTGTGTTAATGTGAAAATACTATCAATGCAGGATCTGTTTCATCTGAACCCATTTTGTTCCTCTACCAAAAGTGCTTCTGTGATTGTGTTTAACCTATTGGTTATTATCTTTTCGTAGGCCTATATTTTGTAGGCTGAATTTAATAAACTGATTCCTCTATAATTATTACAAACTTTTCCATTTCCCTTCTTGTAAATGGGCACTACAACAGATTCATTCCATTCCTGTGGAATTCTTCCACTTATCCAATATATATTAATGAAGTCTAAAATTTGTACAAAAAAACATGAACATGAAGGGGTTTATTTAAATAATTCCATGTTAATGCCAATTGAGCCCGGTGCTTTCCGGGACTTGCATCTACAAATTATAATAATTTAATTAACTGATTCTGCAGTCGTAAGTTAAAACACTTATCTAGGCAGTGGTTTCAACCAGTTTGGAATTGCGTTCGTACAGATGAAATCACGGAAGGTTTGAAATTAGTTTTCAAACCGATCATGCGCAATAGGTGAGGTTAGAACAGTTTGCAAACAGTTTTCAAACCATCACAACCTTGCTGTATGAACAAACCTATAAACTTAAACGATATTTTCAAGTATCTGTGACAACTGTTACTGTGACAATTAAATATCTGTGACTTTTATCGGTGATTTTGTCACACCGATATTTTATTTCGATACATATCATGAATTACACCGATATTTTGTCACACCGACAAAAATTAGCAGGAAATATTGAAGAGCAGTGAAATATAAATACGATTTCTCTATACACACCACTCATCAGTGATTTATATGGGAAAATCCAACAAAGAAATTATGTACATGTACCATTAACAAATAAATACTTACCTTACTGAACAGTAACATGTCAAAAGTTAACCTCATGTACCAAGAGGTTATATTATAGATATTGAACCAGTTGATCATTTTTAAATGTAGTTGGGTATGGTGAAATTGAGATTATGTGATTATCCTAATCGTTTTAAAAATTGATCCTTTTTATTGTATATAATATAATGGATCAATTATTTTAAGTCGTGCATTAACATTATAATATTGAGCCATAGAATAAAAATTAATGAAACATAAGTATTCGGAAAAAACATTGGAAAATAATGACAAAACAAAACAGTTGTTCAGACAGGATTTTACACAAGATTAAATACTGGTAACCAATATTATTATTTAAATCGTGTAATAACTACATCATTTATAATAAGATGGAGAAACTACCGCCAGATTGCTGTTATTGTATCATGCGCACGTGCAAACCTACGACGTAGAGGAGAAAATATCAGTCACAGAGTACTGAATACGGATCAGATTTCGATAGCGATATTTTGTCACAGATATTTCGCGTCATCAGTCACAGGTTTATCTGTGACAAAAAAATACCTGTGACAAAATATCGGTTTGTGAAATATCGGCCATCTCTAAACCTATTGTCGCTACCTCGGGCACTCCTACAACGAATTGCTGGACCGAGCATATACCAATCACGTTCGTCCTTTTACTTTGAAGTCCAGTTTAGCTTATTTGAATATCTCTATTAATTCTCTCACATTAGGAGTTTGCAATGTTATCTAATTCCGTGACATACTCTGCGTGAATTTGACTCCCTAGACCAGCGGTGACCAAAACTCGAGCTGCAGTGCTTACATGCGACAGACAATCTATGAAGTAAGGAGACAGAGGAAATGTACTTGGCATGAAAACTACAATCAGTGGTGGTTCCTGTACTAACATCTTGATCAATCCCGCGGATAAAAATCTCAAGCTTGGCTGTATCAGTAATGTCACTGCTGCCATCAAGAGCCAGTGAATAATATACGATTTTTCTTGCTTCTTTTTTAACCTTCCTCTTGAATATAATCAGGAATTTTCTAAATTCTTCTCTCGATACTTGGTCGAGAAATGCGTAATTTTTCAAAATTAAAAACTTCTTATTGACAAGTTATTTAAGCTATTTTAATCATTACTCTTTTGAGAAATTCTGTTCTATTAAAAGGCTTTAGAGCACGAGATATTACAAACCCCATTCGATAGCTGACTGCCTTACATCATCTTTCTCTTCCTGGCTATGATTTAAGACATGTCAATTCCTGGCGTTTAACAGTTCGTTGGCACATTATATTGAATCAGTTTTTCTACAATATTATTATTAAATGAATAACTAATAAATAGTTACCCTCATCTAAAGATTAAGAAATTAAAATTAAGATAAAACCTAATAATTTTATCCTTCTATGAAGATCTAAAAATATCAATATTCTTGCACGTACAGAAGAATTATAGGAACACATACTTAGTGGTCAATAATAATAATAATAATAATAATAATAATAATAATAATAATAATAATAATAATAATAATAATAATAATACATTATTCAGCGTGGCAATTAATGTTTCTAATTGAACCGTTGAGCAAAGTAAACATAGGCCTATTACATTTTGTCCGACAGAACAACAAAAAAGCCACCGGCGTGGCTCAGTCGGTTAAGGCGCTTGCCTGCCGGTCTGAAGTTGCGTTCGGGCGCGGGTTCGACCCCCGCTTGGGCTGATTACCTGGTTGGGTTTTTTCTGAGGTTTTCCCCAACCGTAATGTGAATGCAAGGTAATCTATGGCGAATCCTCGGCCTCATCTCGCCAAATATCATCTCGCTATCACCAATCTCATCGACGCTAAATGACCTAGTAGTTGATGCAGCGTCGTTAAATAACCAACTTAAAAAAAAAGTTCTCCTTATCATTCTTTACGAAACCACCCAATAACTGCTTGTAGACACTAAGTTGGTAGAGCGACATGATACCGCCACTGCTTGCCTTCATAACGTGAATAAAAAACACTGCAATGTACAGGGAATTCCTCGTACTCGTTTGAATGTCTGTGATTACACTACAGTCTAGTATATATAGTCACGAAGCTCAATACGTAGTAAATATGCATCCATAGATAGTTGCTAACCACTAGGATCGCTAGTATCGCCTCATTACAGACAATGCGAAATAGTACCGGCACAGTCTATTGCTCCTAGCACCCTCACAACTCAAGCTTCGTGACTGTATATATTAGACTGTGATTACACTCGCTTTGGTCACCGCTGCTAGACGCAGTGCGAATAAAAATATATTTTACGTCAAAAATGAATTAATAAGCATATAAGATTGTAACAATTGTACCTATTTTTAAAAAGGGGGACAAAACCAACTGTGGTAACTTTCGAGGAATATCACTTTTGTTGACGTCGTACAAAATTTTGTCCAATATTCTTTTGAGAAGATTAACTCCGTACGTAGATGAAATTATTGGGGATCATCAGTGCGGTTTTCGGCGTAATAGATCGACTATTGATCACATTTTTTGTATTCGACAGATAATGGAGAAAAAATGGGAGTATAAGGGTACAGTACATCAGTTATTCATAGATTTCAAAAAGGCATACAACTCGGTTAAGAGGGTTATATGATATTCTTATTGAATTTGGTATTCCCAAGAAACTAGTTCGATTAATTAAAATGTGTCTCAGTGAAACATACAGCAGAGTCCGTATAGGTCAGTTTCTATCTGATGCTTTTCCAATTCACTGCGGGCTAAAGCAGGGAGATGCACTATCACCTTTACTTTTTAACTTCGCTCTAGAATATGCCATTAGGAAAGTTCAGGATAACAGAGAGGGTTTGGAATTGAACGGGTTACATCAGCTTCTTGTCTATGCGGATGACGTGAATATGTTAGGAGAAAATACACAAACGATTAGGGAAAACACGGAAATTTTACTTGAAGCAAGTAAAGCGATCGGTTTGGAAGTAAATCCCGAAAAGATAAAGTATATGATTATGTCTCGTGACCAGAATATTGTACGAAATGGAAATATAAAAATTGGAGATTTATCCTTCGAAGAGGTGGAAAAATGCAAATATCTTGGAGCAACAGTAACAAATATAAATGACACTCGGGAGGAAATTAAACGCAGAATAAATATGGGAAATGCGTGTTATTATTCGGTTGAGAAGCTCTTATCATCCAGTCTGCTGTCCAAAAATCTGAAAGTTAGAATTTATAAAACAGTTATATTACCGGTTGTTCTGTATGGTTGTGAAACTTGGACTCTCACTCTGACAGAGGAACATAGGTTAAGGGTGTTTGAGAATAAGGTGCTTAGGAAAATATTTGGGGCTAAGCGGGATGAAGTTACAGGAGAATGGAGAAAGTTACACAACACAGAACTGCACGCATTGTATTCTTCACCTGACATAATTAGGAACATTAAATCCAGACGTTTGAGATGGGCAGGGCATGTAGCACGTATGGGCGAATCCAGAAATGCATATAGAGTGTTAGTTGGGAGGCCGGAGGGAAAAAGACCTTTAGGGAGGCCGAGACGTAGATGGGAGGATAATATTAAAATGGATTTGAGGGAGGTGGGGTATGATGATAGAGACTGGATTAATCTTGCACAGGATAGGGACCGCTGGCGGGCTTATGTGAGGGCGGCAATGAACCTTCGGGTTCCTTAAAAGCCATTTGTAAGTAAGTAATAAGATTGTAACAACAAAATCCTGTTAAAGAGAGCGCTGTATAATTCGAGTATTTTCCGTGCTTAGTTTACGATCTGAAGTGACTGTACTGAAGATATACCTGATATCGCGGAAGGTGAGCGAATTGCTACGTGTCGCGGGATGAGAACAAGAAGTTGAGTTTCTCTAAGCCTTTTAATTCTTTTTATTGGCTACATGCACAGGATTCGAACCCAAAGCCTTGCAGACAGTAATTCCACTCGACACACCCGCCCCTCGGGCTGACTTGGCAATTTAATTAACTGAAATTTAATTTGGCGGGCTTCGGCGTTGGGGGAGGAAAGAGAACAAGGTATAAAGACTCGAGTGGGGAAGGTGCCCGAAGCCAACTTGGATGCTCCCACGGGGGATATCCATTGTTACAAGGTGATTCGCAACTTCGTCATCTCTTACACAAACCATTCAGAGATTCACACATTCTTTGACAGGTCCAATCTAGTGGAATCCAATCAAATCTACCTAAATTCTCTAAAATAATATACAGTTTTATTGAAAAACAAGCTCCTGAATTTACAGGCTGCCATTATTGACAAGGTAAAAATGTTTCAATAAAATAAAAGGAGACTATAATTAACTATGTAAATGAGATTGATTTTTAAATAATTGCTGGTAAGTTTCATTAGTCCCGCGCCGTGGTGTCGTGGTCTAAGGCATCCTGCCTAGGACTCGCGTTACGGAATGCGCGCTGGTTCGAGTCCTCATGGGGGAAGAAATTTTCTCTGAAATTTCGGCCAGTGTATGGGACCGGTGCCCACCCAGCATCGTGATGCACTTGGGGAGCTACGATAGGTAGCGAAATCAGGTTACGTAAACCTGCTATAACGGCTGGGGGGGGGGTTCATCATGCTAACCACACGATTGTATTGTATTTATTAACATTCCATGATATTCATACATACTTACAGCTAGAATATGGAACAAGTCAAAAAACTTAATACTATTATAAAATCTTAATTTATAGTCACAGTCTAGATGAAATATATACAGACGAGATTTACAATATAGTCTACTAGTACAACACATAGTTTTAGTATCAATTTCATGAAGTGTTATTGAATGGCATGAATTCACCTACAGAATAGAAGGCGTGAGAAATTAGGTACTTCTTTAATTTGGCCCTAAATAATTTTATGTTTTGAGTTTCATTTTTTATATCGATAGGGAGGCTATTAAAAATTTTTACTGCCATATAACGCACTCCTTTTTGATAGCACGATAGACTTGCCGATGGAGTATGAAAGTCATTTTTTGACGTGTATTTATGCTATGAACTGTTGAATTGGTTACAAAGTTTTCACGATTACATACGAGGAAGACTATTAATGAAAAGATATACTGACAAGCCATGGGCATTATTTGTAGTTTTTTGAAAATAGTCCTACAAGACTCCCTAGATTTCGCACCTACTATTATTATAATTACTTTTTTTTGTAATAGAAATATATTGTTACTATCTGTGGAATTTCCCCAGAATATTATTCCAAAACTCATTACCGAGTGGAAGTATGCAAAGTATATTGTTTTTAAGGTATTGATATTTACTATCTTTTGCATAGATCTAATAGCAAAACAAGCTGAATTTAGTTTGGGGGTAATTTTTTAATATGATTTTTCCAATTTAACACATTATCGATTTTTAAACCAAGAAATTTGGTTGTTGTTTCTAATAGGGATCTATTGTTAATTATTGCGCTAGAAATTTGCGACGTTGAATTTGGACAGGATTTAAATTGAATTATGTTAGTTTTGTTACAATTTAATACTAATTTATTGACTGAGAACCAGTCACATATTTTGAAGAGAATTGCCTCTGTTGAAGATTGGAATGTGTTGGAGTTATTGGCTGTAATTACTATACTTGTGTCATCTGCAAATAATATGGGATGACCTACATCTTTTATAAGGGGGGCAAGATCATTTATAAACACTAGAAAAAGTAGGGGACCTAATATTGATCCTTGAGGAATTCCATTATTAATAGTTCCCCCATGTCGATGTAGATTTCATAGTTGTATTGATTTCAACTTTCTGTTTCCTATCTATAAGATATACCTCCATACCTCCATTCTGGTTGGATGATCGTCTACCTCTGCTTCGGCATGTGGCCGTGAGCCCAGCAGCCGGCTGGTCGGTCTTGGCCCTTCATGGGCTGTAGCGCCACGGATTATTATTATTATTATTATTATTATTATTATTATTATTATTATTATTATAAGTTTCATTGAGCGAAAGATTTTCTTGGTATAGAGGTGATTCCTCAAAATTCTAATCGCCATAATCATTATTTCACGGATGTTCTTTATGAGTAGATCGAGACGCTTTCACGTATTCGCGAACTATTGAGATATGGTACCGCGTGCTCTAACCATTAACTTTATTACTTCTATCTCCTGAAGGTGGAATTTGGATATATATAATAGGGTATTGTAGATCCATGTTTTTTTTTCTTGGTTCACCTCTTCTGGTTGACCTCTGTGATGTTCGAATCGGACTGCTGGACCCAGAATAAGTCCCTGTTTGCTGTTTTCTCTTAAAGCAATCATGTCTATTCGACGTGAACTACCGTTTGTGGCAAGACAGTGTACTTCTTCATATACCTTGAAGTTCTTTTTCGCAGCTCATCTGCAATATAACATCTTATATGCCGCGTGTTTCTCAGACGGTCCCCATGTCTGCAGGACCCCAGGGCATGCGCAAGAGTTTCCTTCTCTCTGTGACAGCGCCGATAGAGATTGTTATCGTGACTATCGTGATGGCCACGTCACAGTCTGGATTTTGTATAATTTGAAAGTGAGAAGTAAGTACATAAATATATGGTCAATTTCAATCACTGAACTCGGGGTCAAGTAACTACCATAAAATCACACCTCTATTAATGTGTTAAGCAAATGCCATAGTACAGCATTGTTTGGAAAATTTTACGCGAACTTCTGAAAACTGTATCCTTTACAAAGGCAAACGGTGTCGAATTTATTGAAGGAGGCTGATTATGAAATGAGATGTAACGTTCCACAAAGTGCATTAATTCATAGACGTTGAAACGGAATGGTTATCTCGAATATTGTGGACAGACCAGGCCTACTTTATTCTCATTGTTGGAATCTATACTCGAATATGGACAAGACAGTACAGACTACATTCCATTCTTAGCACATTCCATAGTTCGTCTTCATTGCTCTTTTTTGCAGTTTTAATTTCAATTATATCAGTTACTTTATACTAATCTTATATAAGTTATCTCACCCTAATAATTTATAATCTAAAATAATATAAAATCTGGCAACCTAACCTGACAGACTATGTTTGAAAACTTAAAACCATGATTAAAATTACACACTGAAATCTTGTTTTAGAAGTCAATATTTCGGTTGTATAAGTAAAATAAACGACCATTTCTCTAAGAATACACTGAAGGGGTAACCGATGTCAGTTGTGAGAGATTGCAGGACTTAACGCTAAAACGTAGTGGGTATTAAATTAATTTTCTAGTGCTCAGATTGGTTTGTTCTTCGAACTTACACTTACAGCCGCAATTAAAAGTCTAACTTATCACTAGATCCATTACATTAGTTTCATCATCATCATCATCATCATCATCATCATCATCGTCTCGTATGGCTGAGTTTCCAGACTTATTGACACATGTTTGCAAAATCAGAACTTGGCCTATTTAGAGAACCCGTAGATGTGTTTATCTTTCGCCCAAAGATCGATGCCTTCGTTCTTTCACGTGTCAATAATGTACAGCACACTGCCAACTGTTCCCACCGGAGTTATCCACTTACACAGCGTGACTCCCAACTTGGCTTGTTCTTTGAATAATGCAATCCAAGAGAATCAAATACTTTTATCTCAGGCCTACAGGAAGGTTCATAATTACATCTGCATTATAAACAGTGTTTATCCTCAGTAGGGTTACCATGAGAAGAAATGCTATAGGAGGACATGGAATCTAAAATAAGAGGACATTGCTGAATAAAGAAGGACTTTTTGAAAATTGGTATGAACTAAATTAAAGATAAAAACAATGGCTCACCTTAGTTAGTTTTCTCACTAGTTGCTGGATCAGTATTACATCTGTACCCTACTTATCGGTGGAGCCCACTTTGTGCACAAGAGCCTGAACAGACAAACTTCTATGTTGTAACAAACAACTATTGAACTGTTCACAGGACATGTCCTTGAAATTATATTTCACCATGATGATATCTCTGACTGTCTCCGTTAGCATGCGATTTCGTTCTTTTGTCCACTGAGCAGATATTAGGGAAAATACTCTCTTAGCACTTCCATTGTGACCTTCGTTATCCAATGTAATAAACCAAATTTCACCCTCAGGTATATTAAGGTTATAATTGACATCAAAATACATATTTTATAACCAATAAACAATAGTAAAGTGATAATACAAAATAGTGGTCACAGTTACAAATCACATGAATTATGTAGAAGCATGCACATTAGTGAAAGAATGGCTCCTGTTAAAGATTAATTACATGTTCCATTGTGACTTGGAATAAATAAATAGAATTGACATATTTTTAAGAATTCTGAGAAAGTTTCAGTGTTCGCAGAACTACTGGAATTGAAGAATTTGCACCATTGTTTATCTAAACTTAAATCTTTTTAAAATTAATTTGATTGGCATATATCTATACATTGCGGAATAAAATTGATAAAATAGCTGCCTTAGAATTCAATGCATGTCAATAGGTCATCATATTTTATGTTTTCTTATATGCCCCAGCTTCAACCATTGAAAACAGTAAAATTCTTTCATAGGTCTTCACCATTTCTTTCGATATTATATGAATAATATCGCATATTATTCAATGTTCATATTAATTCTAGTTGAAATGCGAAATGCCGGACATTTCAATTTTTTTAAATGCCTGCAGGACAGGATAAAATGATTACAAAAAGGACATGTCCTTCTTTTGCCGGATTGATGGTAATCCTAATCCTTAGTCAAAATCATGCATAATGTGCCACATTATTGTACTAGTGTCTTAAAAATATTTATGCTCGACCATGCCGAAATGTAGTAATTATACACCTGACAGCAGACCTTTAATGCATGTCATTAAAGTACACCTACTCATTAAAGGTCAGGTCTTTCAGCCAATGACGACTCAGGTTACAACTGTTCAGCCAATGACAGGTCAGCTTTCTACCGTTATAAAACCGCAAGTATCGATTATTCTCGGATATGCAATCGAAAGAGAATTAGCGAAAAGTCACGGAGGCTGGAAATCCAATACTGTCGCAGAAGGTTATGTTCTGTTACTATAATAAGTACCGTTAATTGTAAATAAGATTCAAATAAATTCAATTTGTCATCTCGTTTTTCAATGTCTAATTTTATTTCAATGTTATCTCTGTAGGTTCTTATGGCCTAGCAAGGTCAATGTGGACATCTGTTCCTCGGAAAAAATCAATACTTTCGCGTCTGCGCACATCTCACAACATACGGGACATTGCTCCACGTCAGATACAATAAAATTAATAATACCAATTTAGAAATATGGTCGAGCATAAAAAATCGTATGCAACTCACCTATAATGGTAATTAAGAAGCTCGTATGAAAATTATGAAACTCGCTTGCGCTCGTTTCATAAATATCCATGCTGACTTCTTAATTACCTTCATTATAGGCTCGTTGCATAATGTACTATACCATGCCAACTAAAACATCAAAGTTAACATTATGAAACGATTTGTCATGCTGCAATATTTAATACATCATTGTTGTGATAGCAACTTTTTTTTTTCATAGGCCGCGATATCAAACTACCCGTCATTACACATCGGATGTTATTTCTTTATTAATTGTTTCATAATGCTGTCGTATAAACAATAACGTATGAAACACGTTTATATTGTATACAGTTATTGCATTGGACAAAATTAGTTAACTCGCTTCGCTCGTTCCCTAAAAATTGACTCGTACCATAAAGAATAACATTATGAATTGTTTCATAATATATTATTACGCGGTTGGAGGTATACATTAATGGATCCCCTTACAAAATTCAAGGCTATTCGGGATTATGCATTCGGGAGAAAAGATTCGGGAAAATGACCATTGGATTCGAGAAATAGGATTCGGGAAATTGGTCGGAAACTCATTAAAGACACCTTATAATAAATGCAAAGAAAAAAACATAAAATTATTATAATATTAATTTTCTCCACATAGCCTATACAGTAGGGACACACAGAAAATAGGTTAGTTCCTCAAAGACAGTCCGCGCAGATATTTGGCACAACACAAGGAATACGATATAAAGCTCGAACAATTCCTTCACTTCTAGCAGTTTAACCGATGAAGGTTTTCTTATTTTACTTAACTGTTCCACTTAAAAAATGAGAAACAAAAGTACTGGTATCCATCCAATCAATCGTGGTATAAAAACTATGGCCAATATTTTCAATTAGTTTAATGAACTAAAAGCGGACGAAGAAATTTTTTCCATTGTACGAGACTGACATTTACAAGCATTTGTTTCCTTTTGTCGGGGGAAAATCCAACATGAAGTGAAGAAAAGCAAATGAAAAGAAAGAAGGAAAATTCTAGACAGTTTATCATTAAATTTAACGACCCTCTTTTTTTCGAACCTCCTTTCCTTTTTGTCTATTCATCTCTCCGTTCTTCCACTTTTTCCACCTACCTACATACCTAGTACCTCACTACATAGTATTTACCTACATACTTGTCTGTGTATTTATATACTACATTATGTATGTGCATGTGTGTCTGTCTGCCAATATAATATAACCTCTCATGATATACTCCATGTTATAAGTTTTCACTGACTTCATAGAGTCTGTTAAAAATTTCAATCTATATAGATGTTTGCCTTCATTTGTTTCCCTCATTCCCCAATCTTCAATATTCATATAAGTATAGCCTTCAGAGAAGACGCCAGAATGCGAAAAGTATGGTGGGTGAAGAGATAGTGATTTCGTCACCACAAGGCAGTATTTTATCGTTCACGGGTACATTTAAGGGCCAAAAAAGTTACAATCTTTTTGTTAGAAGTTGGTGCATGAGCGGTAAGAAATAAATAAAAGGTCTGAATGAAATTACAACAGGAAGTTTGGTGATTTAATTTCGTAAATCGTGTTTAGTGTGACTATTACACTCTTACTAAGTCATACTACTTTTGACCAATAAAACGGTACGAAAGGACGTATTTCAACCAATCATGGCTGCTTATCGCACAATTTTATCGCGTCCCTAGCATTTGTTTAATTTTATCGCGTCCCTAGCATTTGTTTCTTTGTTTGCCAACATTTGAAACTGCGCTGGTCTGGACGTCAAAAAATATATATATATATATAAAATTACAATCCACTCCAGTCGATGCACAGCAGTTTCAAATATGATTCGCATTGGCATTCAAGAACAAGAATGAATAAAAATCACTATTATACCTATGCATCTTCTGAAATCCGATTTACAAATAAATGAAGAGCACCATTCGGAAATCCTGAATAGGTTGAATACACCATGTAGGCCTAAATCAACGAGTTCCACTTCTATTACGCACACGTCCAATATAACATCAATTGAAACACCAACCACATTCAAATTTGAAAATTGTACATTCAATAATTATTCCTTTTAAAATTATTCATTCGGAAATCCTGAATAAGTTGAATACACCATGTAGGCCTAAATCAACGAGTTCCACTTCTATTACGCACACGTCCAATATAATATCAATTGAATCACCAACCACATTCAAATTTGAAAACTGTACATTCAATAATTATTCCTTTTAAAATTATTCATGTTTATTTTTTATGTCGTCGTCGTTAATTAAAACTTTTCTAACACTTATGTATATTAGTTAAGTTATGTTATAGCTTCTGCTATATGATATTATGGAGAGTCACGTATCAGAGATTGTTTAATATTAAGATTTATTTGAAAATCATCTGTCAAGTGACGTTGATTACTGGGATTCGGATAATTAAAGTGGAATGCAACTGTCTTAATAAAAATGAAATTTAATCAACAAAGCCTTCTTGACTAGTAACCGTCTACAGAGTTCCATGAAGATTCCATAGTTGGCACAACTGCCATCTAGCGTAATGGTGCAATAATACATTTGAAGACAGGTTTATTTTCGTAAGCCAATTAGTATTTTATTGTACTTTGTTACTTATAATCTTTATGTACTTTCTTCTAATCGTGTAATAGTCAATTAAATCCCACTCGAGTTTTGATTTTCTCTAGATAAATGAAAACCTCTAGTGAGATTATGTTGATAAAAATGTTTAGGGGGATCATAGATATAGAGATCACTTAGGAAGTTATTACATTGAAAAAGACGTTGGGAAATTAAAAAGTGGCTAGTTAATAAATATAGTTACCGAATGAAGTTTACTGTAAAGAAGTAAATCTTAGAAAGTGATATAGGGAAGTTTATGAAAGATGATCTTAGTGATAGTATTTACAATTTTATATGTTTTTTTCTGAGTGTTGATTGTGGTTAAGAAATGAATGATCAATCTAAAGTGAACTAGATACTCATATCAAGATTTAGTAAGATTATAATGACGTGTATTAGGTAGAAAAAAGATCCCAATAAGTGTAACCGGGTGAAGTGTTACGAGTTAGATGTAATGTAGAAAGACGGAATTATGTATAAATTTAGTTAGCAAGATTAGAAGGCTGAAAGGAACGTAAGTGTGGAACGAACAGATGGTGGACAGTTAATATCAATAAGAAGAAATTGACTGATTAGAGTTAAGTTAATAGCGGGAGTAGATGAGTTATGAGTTTAACAGCTGTCGGGATTGCATGCTATTTGTAGTTATATTAATAGAAAGTTATGGTGAAACCCGTATACATAAGTTGTGGTACACCATGACTAATATAAATGTTGATGACAAATAAATATCTATCTATCTATAAATATTCATGTATCTCTCAAGCTATCCATCCGTAGACCACATTGTCTAACCATACGTTTCCTCGAATTTTCAATACATCTGTTCATCCATCCGTCCATTTCACCTTTCATCCATATCATTCTTTCTTCACGTATTAATTTATCTCATTATTTCTCTACACATGGCTTCGACTACTCACGCATTCCTCTCTCCATCCATATATGCATATTACTCCTCTACGGAAGCATTCATTCATTCCATGGTACACATAAATTCATACACACATATCTTAATGTCGTCTATCATCTGATATCTTCTTCTGCCCCGAACTCTTTTCCCGTTCACCATTCCTTCCAGTGCATCCTTCAGTAGGCAGTTTCTTCTCACCCAATGGTCCAGCCAATTCATTTTCCTCTTTCTGATTAGTTTCAGCATTATTCTTTCTTTATCCACTCTTTCCTACACAGATTAGTTTCTTACCCTGTCCATTTCACATGTTCCATCTTTCTCCATATCCACATGTAAAATGCTCCTATTCGCTTCTCTTCACTTCGTCGTAATGTCCATGTTTTTGTTCCATACAATGCTACACGCCACACAAAGCACTTCACTAGTTCTTTCTCCAGAGATCCACAGAAGATTCAATGTAATAATAATAATAATAATAATAATAATAATAATAATAATAATAATAATAGGCCTACTACTATTGATGATGATGATGATAATAATAATAATAATAATTATTATTATTATTATTATAATCAGCTCTGACTGAGGTTCTGGCTGGGGCCTATATCACAAAAAAATTGATAGAAACGCCGATAAACATTTACTGTACAAAAAGATACAAGATAAGTTAAGCAAATTTTTTTCAGCCTACATAGTGTTTACACCTTAGCTTCGTCACTGTTGATCAACTTAATGAACTTTCAAGAAAACAATTTTATCAATTTCACTATCATGCCATCTAGCGACTGGAAAATAAATCAAATTAGAACCCTGATGGAATTGCATGGAGTAATAGCTTGCAACTGTACTTCCATCTAGCGGTCGTTACCAAAAAATTATTTTTCGAAAGTGGAGATCCCAATGGTTGTTCTCTTTTATATAGTCCCATTTCATAATATGATAATAACCAATCATATTATATATATCGTAATTGTTCCTACAATAACACCTATGTGCAAAATATGAACATTTTCAGTAGGAAGAAAAAACACATTTACCTATTCTTCAACGGCAGTAGTGCATAGGAGATCGTGAATTCTTACATTTTCGAAAGAAAGAAATATAATTACATATAGGAAATTTCATTATTTGCTTTATCACTATTTAAGATATTTAACGAGCAAATATCTGAAAATCGGTAAATATGTCACATAGGAGTGATCAGAGCTTTCATTTTATCATTGCCTTGTTATTGCCGCATCATTCCTCCAACTTCTCTCAATAAAGAACTGGATAGCAACACAAGCTCACAAAAGACGAACTAACAAGAAAGCTAAAAATGATCATGCTTTCCATTTGCATAATGCTATATAAAGTACTTAGTTTTATATTTTACAATTCCTGAGTTGCTGAGTTGATGTTAAATAGAGGGGCGTATTACCCTACAGGGTGTTTCCAAAGTTTCTCTACTACATCAATTAGATACACCTCGGCGCCGGGAATAGGGTTGGAGGGGTTATATGTTTACACGTTGAATCAAAACTCGAAAGGGTTTGAATAATACAATTAAGGCTCAGAGGAAACTCTGGAGAGAGATTTTGTCTTTCCGCTAGAGGATGATTTTAGCTTCTCTATTTCTAAATAATAAATGCCATCGTACTTTCAGCAAGGGAGATTCTTAGGCATTTACACAAGGTGAACCAAAAGTTTCAGCTTCCTTTAAATAATATACTATGGAAGTAGGGGAACCTACGCTTCCTGTTTTATAGGGTGTATCAAAACTTTCTGCTTGAATAAATAATGCTATGAGAGTATACAGTTTCTGTCCCCGGCGAAAAACATATTTAAAGGTCTGATTTGGAAGTTTTTGTACTTATTTGGTAGACTTTGAAAACACTTTTAATCCTTAGAGGCAAAGTCAAATTTAAGACTTCACGGGAATAAAAACAAGGTAAATCCAGAGTCGAAAATAAAACTAACATCGTATATGGAAACAATAACAATAATATTAAAGGAATCCAATATAATAATAACGTATTTTAATTTAAAAACATCGCACACTAAAACAAAAATAATGGCTTTTAGAGGAAAAGAATACTACAGATCAAATATCATTGTTAATGGCAAAATAACTGAACCTAGATTTCAGATTATAAGTTTTTTATGGTAGATACTTCACCCATATGAAGCCAGTATTGTATAGGTCCAATTACCGACACAGTCGTTGCCCAATGCCCAAGGTGCGGCGTAGAAGACTGGCCTACGCAAAGACCCGCTGTGGAATAAGATGGTGATGGACATTTGTTACTATGCCGCAGGGGAACCGGACTCCCGGGGAAAATCCCTATGTTACCTGAATGACGGGCTTGTTCAACACAAGTCATAAACCGGAATACGCTGGAGATCGAACCCGTGTCCACAGGATTGAGTCCAGCACACTAGCCACTGAACCGCCGAGTGATAAGTATTTGGGTTGTCATATTTTCTGTCTTTGCAAGAGAAATACATAGATGAAACATTTATTTAATTAATTATTTACTCACTTATTTACTTTTTTATTTATTGCGACGCTGATATAACCTCGGCAATTGCGAGCGTCATTAAATAAAACATAACTTCTTTTTGCTTATTTATTAATTAATTAATTATTTACTTATTTATTTCATTTATGTAATTTATTTGTTTATCATTCTCTGATTGAGCTTCTGGCTGATATGTACTATAGCTCGCGCAAGGAACGATTACCGAAAAACAGTGGTGGCGTTACTGTCTGTTTTGAGGTGTGTATGTAGGCACGTCGAGGGAGCGAGGGGATGCGGGACGATGGAAGTACTGCCTATTTTTTTTTAGTAGGTTATTTTACGACGCTTTATCAACATCTTAGGTTATTTAGCGTCTGAATTAAATGCTGATAATACGGGTGAAATGAGTCCGGGTCCAACATCAAAAGTGACGCAGCATTTGCTCATATTGGGTTGAGGGAAAACCCCGGAAAAAAACCTCAACCAGGTAACTTGCCCCGACCGGAAATCGAACCCGGGCCACCTGGTTTCGCGGCCAGACGCTCTAACCGTTACTCCACAGGCGTGAACTACTACCTCTTCCAAGATGTTGAACATATGGGGACATCGCCTGTGGAAATGAAGAGCGTAGGAAGAGAAAAATTCGAAGCGAATTAAACGTGCAACATGTTTACGAATAAAGTAATGATACTCTGCGAGGGGAACGCTCCATCACTACATAATAAAATAAACGCACTTGGAACAAGACACGTATTCACATGCAGTGGAACTGAAACTAAAACCGTAATCGTAATGTAACTATCACAATGTAACACTGATTCTATCGATGTTTTTTATCTTCCGACTGTACTCTTGAATAGGCTATCATTCAAGTTATCTCGTGACTTTTCCTGTCGCCTGCTCTTCCTTATCGAATTGTTGCGTTCGCATTCCTATCGTCGGTTATCTCTGCTTGCGAGACCTATACATCTATTTTCAGGAAATACATCTCACTTCATGATACGAGTCAGAGGAAGAGCGATTGTTTGTATGCTTCTGAAGTCTGATTAGTGTAATATGTAGCTAATCGGCGAAGTATGCAATAGAGGAGAGGAACTGGTCACTCTACCCCATTATCTCCTGCCCTAATTGCCTCATAAATGGTGCCTTCTTGGTAACACTTGTGAGGTTCAGACCTGTCTTCGGACAATTGACTGAACAACAACATTTGTTTAATTAATTTATTTTATTTACTTATACATTTTATTTAGTTATATATATTTTATTTATTCATTTATTCGTTAATCATTCCTTCACACATTTTATTTATTTGTTTATTTATTTATTTATTTATTTACTCATTTATTGACATGTATTTATATCATGTCATTTCTTTGTTTAATTAATTTATTTTATTTTATTATACATTTTATTTATTTATTTAGTTATATAGACAAAGTATATGATTATGTCTCGTGACCAGAATATTGTACGAAATGGAAATATAAAAATTGGAGATTTATCCTTCGAAGAGGTGGAAAAATTCAAATATCTTGGAGCAACAGTAACAAATATAAATGACACTCGGGAGGAAATTAAACGCAGAATAAATATGGGAAATGCGTGTTATTATTCGGTTGAGAAGCTCTTATCATCCAGTCTGCTGTCCAAAAATCTGAAAGTTAGAATTTATAAAACAGTTATATTACCGGTTCTTCTGTATGGTTGTGAAACTTGGACTCTCACTCTGAGAGAGGAACATAGGTTCAGGGTGTTTGAGAATAAGGTGCTAAGGAAAATATTTGGGGCTAAGCGGGATGAAGTTACAGGAGAATGGAGGAAGTTACACAACACAGAACTGCACGCATTGTATTCTTCACCTGACATAATTAGGAACATTAAATCCAGACGTTTGAGATGGGCAGGGCATTTAGCACGTATGGGCGAATCCAGAAATGCATATAGAGTGTTAGTTGGGAGACCGGAGGGAAAAAGACCTTTAGGGAGGCCGAGACATAGATGGGAGGATAATATTAAAATGGATTTGAGGGAGGTTGGGTATGATGATAGAGACTGGATTAATCTTGCACAGGATAGGGACCGCTGGCGGGCTTATGTGAGGGCGGCAATGAACCTTTGGGTTCCTTAAAAGCCATTTGTAAGTAAGTATTTAGTTATATAGCCTATTTTGTTTATTCAATTACCTATTTTACTTATTTACTTGTATATTTTACTTATTTATTCAAGGCCATCAGGCCTTCTCTTCCATGGTACCGGAAGTGAATTATAAATCCTATAGATTCAAAATCTTCTATATCCACTTTCACAAACTCAAGAATTTTTCTAGTAACTGGTGACTAATTGAGGAAATTTTCAACCTAACAGTGACTTTTAGCAAACCTTTCGCTTTAAATTTAGTGACTTTTTACATTAAAACTATATAAATCATTCGAATTTATTCTCAGCAAGCAATATGTGGGCATAAATTAATTATGAACAAAATGGTCTTTAGGGGGTTTTGAATCTAGAGGATTCATATACATTCGAACAATAACAGCAGTAGTAATACTAATACTAGTAATACTTAAATATAAAATCATTATCTTTTCATTCTAGAAAAAAAAAAATACAGAACAACGGCAGTACCAGTCTTGACGTAGGCTATGAAGCAGAAAACTGGATCTTAAATAGAAAATAGAAACAATACATTAATATGGAGAAATGAGATTCTTACGATCATTGTGGCAGATTATATCCTCAGACATCTGGAGAGAAATGAAGACGTTACGAGAACAGCTAAATTTGTTTAACCTCAGTTGAAAGAAAAGTTATAAATGAATTGAATGAACACATAAAACGAATGGAACCGGAAAATACTGTCAACTATCAATGTAAGGTTGCAGAGACGTGAGAAGACCACTTAGGCCTAGCAGATGGCAAAACAAATCCCTCTGAAACCGAAACAGGCTAGCTTTCATAAAGGTACATAGGTACTAACTCTGCAGTTTTATCCAGCGCTCTTCACCTCCTGAGTAACAAAAAATAATAAAATTCCTTTTCTATTATTTGTCAATAACACAGGGCTGCGAAATTAAATTTTTGTTTTGCGGCACACGGCTGAACAGTTCTCTAAACATAATTTTGGTGTGCTAAATTGAAATCTGCTCACAATTTTTTTCGTATAACGTACGGCTTTTTTTTTTTTTTGGCACGCGGAAAAAATATTTAACTTTTCAGCGATTGTTTAATTTTCAGTTGTACGGATACAACAATTCAAAATAAATCACGGAATTTCAAAGACAGCCAAGGAAAACTATTTTCTCCTCCGCTTAGTTGAAAACGAACGCTGAGTTGGCAAGCGTTTGTGGTCCTCACGGGGGCATTATTATTATTATTATTATTATTATTATTATTATTATTATTATTAAACACCAACAATAGTCAGTCATCACAAGAGTGTCGAAGATGAACGAACCCCACCCATTGTGCAATTATCTTAGACTTTCTGCGTCAGTTTTGCACACGATATATGGAACAAAATACTTGTCCTAATATCCTAATTTCATTTTAAAATATGCCAGATACAAATTCTTGATCAATGGACTAATGTTTGTTTTCTGCTGCTTTATCATACAGGGACATCATTTTATTTTTACTTGCATTTTTATTGTACCTGCATTTCTGAATGTACTTCACTCCCACCCCTTCACTAATGTCCTTGCTCCCGTCAGACACACAAACTTACGGCCGCTGTTGTATTCGAAGTCTTCAAGCACTGAAGTAAACACTGCAGTGTATAGTGTGTTTCAGAAATATGGTTGCGTTTTCTATAGAAGAAAGAACCTATATTAATAATATCGTACTACAAAATTATATCCAAGAAACAATAAATTCAATTTCAGAGAATATGATCCAAAATGTTTTTAATAATATGCGTAAAGAATTGAAGCCTGCATTGTAATGAACGGCAACCATTTTCAGCAACTTGTTTAAAAATTCAGATTAGCTTATTTTGAATTGAGGTGGCTAGAAGCAAAGGAATGCTAGTGACATTTGTAATAACATGAGTTAAGTGCATCCAGTGTAAGCTAAAGTATCTAAAATTTTAGTGGCAAAGGGATATTTTAATCACATCAAACATTAAAATTTAAATAAAAATTTCACTGATTTTACGAAAGCTTAAATATTTAAACCCCATTTTCTCAAAAGTAACTTAAGTGCACTTACAGCCCTTTACTTATGACCCTCTCAACTTAAATGCACTCTCTATATTGTATGTTAACATCAATAATTAATATGCTAAATAAAGTAGACATTACATAACAAACATAGCCGCCTGAAAAGTTGAGTTTTTGAAAAAAAAAAAAATGTTACTACTCTACTGTATTTTGATAAATTCCGTAAAAGCGATGATCAAATTGAAAATCGTAATATCGTATTTCCCTACAACATAAATGGATACACTACTTTTCTCTCCTCCTATACCTAGTAAAATGATTTGTTTACATATTGCACTAGTAACATCAAACTCCTGTAATGGAAGGGGGCAACGGTGTTTCCGAGTATAGCCAGGTTAATGTTAAAAATGTTGGTAAAAATAAAGTGATGTCCCTGTATAACATCTCTTGCATAATGTAACAAATATTGTTCCGATTTTTCACGAAACCTCTTCTATGTGCCACACGAACCTGCAATTTTTTTTATATAAAACATTCACAATTTTTATACGTACATTTAAAACAAAACCCTTGACACGAAATTTAAGCTGTACTAAGGATTGGAGAAATAGGTTCCTGCTGTTATAGTAAAGAATAGAATTTTGATCGTCTCTGCAGTATTACTTTAGAAGTGAGAACACGAGGACAGGAAATACAGCAGATGTGAGATAGGATCGCGGGAAGAATCCTATACTCTCAATTTAAAAATATGACACGCGGGAAGAATCCTATACTCTCAATTTAAAAATATGACAATCTTAAAACAGGGACAGATAATGGTAAAACATGTCAAATGATTTGACACATTTACACAATTAAAATACTATACTGCAAGTCAGACGCGCAGCAATTCTATTACCAGAATGACGAACTCTCAATTTTATGTTACATATAGAATTGTGCATGCTCTGTACATTATACGCAAGAACTGGTATATTTTAGAAATCAGGGCTTTCGATTTGACCTTTATGACAAAATATTCCGTACCGCAAAATCGTCGCAGGCCAATGGAATTATTGCTATATTTATTTCTGTGACCACAATGCCATTCTGTTTACGTTTCTGAAGAGTGCTGAGAGGTGAGAAAGGTCTAGCTTTCTAGCATGAATAAACATTAACAATATTATCAACATATGACTCATTGGCTTGGTGTTCCGTTGCCTTCACTCGGCTATCATTGGATTCCATTGACCATAACACGTGTGTCTGCCTGCAGCAGTGTTGTCAGGTTTTTACGAAAGAACATCGCTCAGAAGAGTTGAAAAATCCCCCAAATTTAGAAAAAATCACTCTTGGGGTGTTATGGTCTAAACTCCAAAATACACATTTAAAAAACGAATTAAAATAATAAATTAGAACACGACAATGTTCCTAATAAATATCACAGTGCAACAGAGTACTCACCCTCAGATCGGCATATTATTGATGATCCTGTTCACATTCTTCTTCTCCCTCTTCTTCCGCAACCAGTAGCCCAGCTATTTTGTTGTCTCTTGAATCCTTGTTGCAGGCTACATATTTTCATTGAACAGTTTCAACATTTCGTCGGTGATTGGATAGTTGTAACACTTTTTGTTCAGGTTGCAAGTTTCACCCGCACTAGAAACTACAATGTTTTTGCTGATTGCTTATTTTTTTTCTCAGTTTTTATATCACTAACCATTGCAAATATGCGCTCTACAGCTGCATTAGAATGGGGCAAACAAAGCCAAATTTTGGCTAGTTTTCCTAAATTTTTTAACAAAAATTCAGAATTGAAATTGTGAAATTCTTCTATTCGCTTCCAAAATTTTAGTAGAGGCAAATTTAGATAAGCAGTTTTCTCTTCAGAAGAAAAGTAATTGGGTAAAAGACTCCATTCATTTAAAACTGATTCTTGGTTTAGTTTTGTCTTATATTGATCATTTAGTGAAGTAAGTGTGATACTAGACTTTTCAACAATCTTACTGACACCAAATGCAATTTTTGGATCTAGAAAAGTCAAATTATTTATAGCATCTTGTTGAAGGGGCAATCTTTTCAAGGACTCGTTGAAAGTTACTTGATAGGACTCAAAACATCGTAATCTGAACTTTTACTTTGTCATCAGAGGCTTTCTTGTAAAAACACTGGTAATACTGGGGACATTTTTCAACTGTATTTTTTATAGGAGGACATGAAGCTGTGTTTTTCTAATTCACTCTTACCGGCCGATAGTTCCTTTTTGCAACACAAACATTTTACTTTATAGGGATCATTAGATTCAGCCAACCTACCTTTAAAATGAGGTTCCTCCAACCATGATTCAACGAATGATTGTTTCCGCCAAGATTTCTCACTTTTAAATAACTCTTTCCTGATTTCATGTTTTTTTTCGGCGTGGACAGTCCTTCCTGAGGATCACTCATTGTACTAATAAAATAAACACACGCTTTAAAATATCAGTAATTTAAAAGTAAGAAAATAAACAGACACTTAATAAATATCAACTTAAAACTATGGTCATAATATACAATGTATACATTTTTCCCGGCTGTTAACACAAGAACTGAAACTACAGTATATTCCTAACGTACACATGTTCACAACAATCTACTCTCTACTGAAGTACTGAATCGATTTGAATATAAAGCGGGAAGACGTAAACGACAATGGTAACTGGCAGCCAACGCGCAGTAAAATTAAAAAATAACAACATAAATTTCATTGGTCGTTTCTATCTGAATCACTCAATTCTTTGAATTAAAATTATATGTTATACAAACCCATTGTTGACTAGCCATATATTAAGTATATAACAGAGTTTTCAGTGTTAAATCACTTTTACGTCCTTTTAATAAAAAATAAGAAACTCATTTTATATCTGAAAAATAAAAATATTTTGAAAAATGTTTAAAAGAAATGGAAAAATTGGAAAGGAGTGAAAATTCCTACATTTTGTGTCATTCTGTCAAAAAATCTCTCAATCCCTTTTCGACCAAAAATCCCTACGCAGAGGGATAAATCCCTCAACCTGGCAACACTGGGCTGCTGCCACTTGCTTCAGCAATAATGCCAACTTAGCCATTTTATGGCTAGATCTAGTCTCCTTAAAGTGGCAGTTAGCCATTAGTTTGCGGAAAAATTTATTAGTGGCATTCATAGCCACATTTTTAGTTTTCACTGTCGTAATTTTTTAATTAAATGAAAATATTTAAGATGATGAAGTACAATACTTTAACCTTCCTCTTCCTCAATAATTAAATACGTTACCACGTATGAGTGACGTATTATCTCCTCTAAAGGCCAAACCTCTGGTACCCTTTGCACGTGACGCCCGTAGGCCTACTGCGGAGTGAAGATATCGGGGAATTACTGAGTTTCTGCTGAATCATTGCATTGTTATTTCCATTCGAGTGTAACTTAACAGGCAGTAATCACCAGGGAAAGGAAGTTCATGCTCTAAAAACGTGAAGAATATGTATGCATTTATGCCGTAAAAATAGATAAATATGCTACAAAGTATGCATTATCAGTCTGAGATTATTTTAACAGAATAATAAGGTATACGTAACTTACGTTTAGTTTATAGATTTTGAAGTGCTTGCCTCATTGGTAAATACTCCATTTATGCTGTTACAGTTCACAACAAAGCAGTGACGTATGTTTTCTGTTGTCATTCTTCGCCTGTTGTCTCTCAGCATAGCTTTATAGCGCAAAAAACTTCCTTCTGCGTCATAAGAAGTAAGAGGGGCTTACACAAAAGCTGTGAGCTATTCTATAGAAAATGTTGTTGTTCTTGGGGTGTTTTTCCTTCGAGAATATCTTGAATTTCTTTAAGTTGATAATAGCCAGAGTTTTTGGAAAGAATATTTGCTGTTTTCTCGTTCACTTTATCTCTTACATTTCCTGGAACTGATATTAAACTGGATATTGTTCTATCGAAGTCTGCTAAAGACTGCAGTAAAGAAATACCAATTGCCAACTTGAGAGGCTCCCTATGAGGGCGTCATCGTTACGTTCAAAATTCATAAAACATAAATTAGTCGTGTTTATGAGGTTACACACTTTTAAAATTGAGGGATAGACGAATAAACATACATAATATGCAGTTTCCCTGCACAAATGTTAAAATATGATGCTTTTATAAATAAAGGCAAAATATGCACTTTTATGCACAATAAAAGTAACACCATTGTATTCAGAAATTGTGATTCATGTAGATAATCTTTCAGCATATTCACACAACGATAGAGAACAAATATGCAAATGCATGAGCTTCCTTTCCCTAAATCACGCAACACTCCGCAAAAAATCGCTGCTAAGCGCGAAAGAAACTTTGAAATCAATTAAATAACCTATCACTGATTTGATGTTAGCCCTGGGTTTTGAAGAAAATATCGACAAAATTGAAAACCCGTGGCGAAATAAGATATACTCCACCCCTAAATTCTGGCAAGAAGTCTGTCAGTATAATGATGTTGGGGGCCAAAATCTTTTTTTTTTTTTTTTTTTTTTTTTTTTTCAAATTTGGTCTCACTAGCATTTTCCGTCTTCCCTTATTGCATTCTAACGCGGAAGTCGAGAAAATTTTCAGTGAAAAATAAACTTAGGTACAGACTCAAAACAAATATCATCTATGCTATTTTGAACGCAAGGTTTAGATTGAGTTGTCGAATAAATGATGTTTTTCATACCAAGTCCCAGAAGAAATATTTTGAAGCTTGTTAACAGAGGGTGATTTATTTTTGCTAGTGACTTGTACTTTCTTACTCACGCATTTCGTTAATTTTTATGAGAGTTTTAAAAATGTATAATTTAGCCATTTCTGGCGTCTTTCGCAAGCAGGCGTAGCTTATTTTACTGAGTGATAGTTGGCAACACTGCTTCTTTGACTTCTACGTGTAATAGCGTTGCCAGTCATGTGATCTACAATATTTTTAACCCTGATAATATACAGGATAATGCGATAATTTTTTGTTAATCATATCCATATCATTCCTTAGAATTCATCCCACTTTGCTTTCCATAACGAGAAATTATCACATGATGAAACACATTTGAAGCTTATTCGTTTGGTATACTCTCTGCATAAATCTGTCTCGCTTTCTGTCAATGTGCTCAGGAGAGAGCCCGGATACCAGGGTTGCCATACGTACGACTATAGTCCTACGCATACGATTATTTTGACTAATTGCACGAGGTACGACCGCACTCTATGTCGTACGTAATTTTGTACGACTATTTCACTGAAGGGGAAAAATTATTTTGGAACTTTAATGTTGGTTTATAATTAAAATAAACTTGATGGTTAATTTTAGACAAGTTTTTTCATTAAGTATATCCTTGACTAATATGAAAGAGGGAGGGAAAATACTTTGAAAATCGATCTGGTAACTATGCTTGCCATCAAGTCATAATTTGTCATCTTCAGCTCTAGGTTTCACGTACACGGCACGGTTATATCACAGTCTAGTATATACAGTCACGAAGCTTGAGTTGTGAGGGTGCTAGGAACAAAAGACTGTACCGGTATTATTTTGCATTGTCTGTAATGAGGCGATGGTAGCGATCCTAGTGATTAGCAACTATCTATGGATGCATATTTACTACGTGTTGAGCTTCGTGACTATATACTAGACTGTGGTTATATCAAAGCATTCATTCATAGTGTTCTGCCCAGGGTCAGGTCTTTCACTGCAAACCCAGCATTCTCCAGTATTTTCTATTTTCTGCCTTCCTCTTTGTCTCGTCATATGATTCGCAAATCTTCAATCATCTGATATCTTTCGCTGCATCAAAGTAATACAGGTTTAATTTTAATAACTTCCTTGATCGTTCGACAAAGGAAGTCTTTTATCATTGAAATAGTACCGCAGTAGCAGTAAGAACACTCCGACATTATAGAGGTGTCGGGTTTGAGTCGACTGTACAGGAATTAATTTGATATAATTTTGAACGCCGCATTGATTGAAACTAATGTATCTGTCGCCAAAGGTCAAATTTCTGCTGACCTTAAATATAACAAAGCTGTTTCTAACCAAGCGACATCGTGCACGTTTTACGGTGATGGCAGTATTGATAAAGAAGAAATGGATGGTGATTTGTTTCAATGCTGAATGTCATTGTGGATGTGAACAATAATTAATAATATGCTTAATTAGAACTAAAATTTACTGGTAGACATAACCTATATAAATTTAGGTTTATTTTACGATTCTTTATGAACTGCGATGCTTATCTGGAGTAAAATGACATGTAGGTGGTAATGCCAAAGAAATTACTCCAGCGCCGAAAGTTACCCAGCATTTGCTCTTAATGGGTTGAGGGAAAACCCCGAAAATTTCAATAACCAGGTAACTTGTCTCAACTAGGATTTGAACCCAGGCCTGCTTGTTTCACAGTCAGACATGCTAACCATTACTATACAGCGGTGGACTAGGATTATAGAATATATTAGGAAGCTGAATGTACGACAATTTTATGCTGAAGTACGACAATTTTCACATGCTGGTACGACGGTTCCAATTCCTGTATCTGGCAACCCTGCCGGATACTTTCCCAGTCAGTAGTATGCTTGCATCATAGTTTCCTAATCAGTAATCACAACAGCCTGTTCGTGCTTTTGTTTATAGGCCTACGAGGAGTGAAAATGTATTTAGTACTGTGTAAAGCAATGTTCGACAAAGATTGGGGAAGATAGGAGGGGTGGATAACCAGACTGCTTAACGTTGAACAAGTGATGGCTAAGGGGAGGGCGATCATGCCTCCCCTCTCCACCCTGCTTGTGTTAAAAAATGTTATATTTTATTTAACGACGCTCGCAACTGCAGAGGTTATATCAGCGTCGCCGGATGTGCCGGAATTTTGTCCCGCAGGAGTTCTTTTATATGGCAGTAAATCTACTGACATGAGCCTGTCGCATTTAAGCACACTTAAATGCCATCGACCTGGCCCGGGATCGAACCCGCAACCTTGGGCATAGAAGACCAGCGCTATACCAACTCGCCAACCTGGTTGACCGCTGCTTGCGTATGAAGGGGTTGGTTGACTCATGAGTCAAGAAATGCCGACCACTGGTGTAAAGGTTTGATAGTATGACATTATTATTAATATTGTAGCGATAACTTTGTGGAAAATACGATAGTTTTAAGGCTACAATTCCATCATTTCTTGCTTTAACGTTGGCAATGCTGACATAATCTAAACGATCATTGACAAAAAGTTGAATCTGACAATCTTATTACTTTTATTAAGAGTGTTTAAGAAGACATGGTCACCAGTATAACTAAATAATCCCTCGAGTGCAACCAGAAATTAGGTTTCTTGGAATTCGTATTGAACATAATATCTAACATACTGTATAAATTTTACCAAGTGCAGGTGTTTGAGATATAAATTTCTATGCTTCCTTTCCGACTAAATTATGAAGAATGAAGTGCTAAAAGGATCTCCGGATATATATTCATCGCCACGGAAAGTTTTGAAACTTTACTTTCCGTTACACAAGTTTTAGACGGAAGAGTATTTTGGACGTTGCATTTAGTAATGACTAAATTATTTTGTAACTTTGAGGGAATTAAAAACGTCTTCCATTATTGACTTTCCTACTACTACTGCAAACGTACTGTATATTTCATACCCATATTGACGCATTTATAGCTCTGTCACTGACAGCATCTCTCTAAAAAGGACAAAGCCTACTAAATATAATGCAAAGCTTATTTTATGTTCACTGTTAATTACAAGGGAAGCCGCGTCTGTGGCTCAAGCGCTGGCGACCGGGATTCGATTCCCGGCAATGTCGTGATGGAAATTTGTAATGGACAAAGTAGAAGTTGCAGAAAATTTTTGTTGGGTACTCCCGTTTTCCTCTGTCATTCCTCCAATATTATCCATCTCCTCTTTACATTGATTGATTGATTGATTGATTGATTGATTGATTCATTCATTCATTCATTCATTCATTCAATATTCTGTCCAAGGGCAGATCTTTCACTGCAAATTTAGCGTTCTTCAATCTTTCCTAATTTTTTCCTTTTTCTTTGTCTCCTCATATGATCCATATATCTTACTTATTGGCTTTTAAGGAACCCGGATGTTCATTGCCGCCCTCACATAAGCCCGCCATCGGTCCCTATCCGGTGCAACATTAATCCAGTCTCTATCATCATATCCCACCTCCCTCAAATCCATTTTAATATTATTCTCCCATCTACGTCTCGGCCTCCCCAAAGGTCTTTTTCCCTCCGGCCTACCATCTAACACTCTATATGCATTTCTGGATTCGCCTATACGTGCTACATGCCCTGCCCACCTCAAACGTCTGGATTTAATGTTCCTAATTACGTCAGATATGCCTGTTATTATTCCGTTGAGAAGCTTTTGTCATCTAGTCTTCTGTCAAAAAATCTGAAAGTTAGAATTTATAAAACAGTTATATTACCGGTTGTTCTGTATGGTTGTAAAACTTGGACTCTCACTTTGAGAGAGGAACAAATATTAAGGGTATTTGAGAATAAGGTTCTTAGGAAAATATTTGGGGCTAAGAGGGATGAAGTTACAGGAGAATGGAGAAAGTTACACAACGCAGAGCTGCACGCATTGTATACTTCACCTGACATAATTAGGAACATAAAATCCAGACGTTTGAGATGGGCAGGACATGTAGCACGTATGGGCGATTCCAGAAATGCATATAGAGTGTTAGTTGGGAGGCCGGAGGGAAAAAGACCTTTGGGGAGGCCGAGACGTAGGTGAGAAGATAATATTAAAATGGATTTGAGGGAGGTGGGATATGATGGTAGAGACTGGATTAATCTTGCTCAGGATAGGGACCAATGGCGGGCTTATGTGAGGGCGGCAATGAACCTCCGGGTTCCTTAAAAGCCTGTAAGTAAGTAAGTAAGAAGAATACAATGCGTTGTGTAAGTTTCTCCATTCTCCTGTAACTTCATCCCTCTTAGCTCCAAATATTCCATATATCTTAATGTCGTCTATCATCTGATAGCTATCTTGTTCTGCCCCGAACTCTTATCACGTTCACCATTTCTTCCAGTGCATCCTTCAGTAGGCAGTTTCTTCTCAGTCAGTGTATGTGGATCATATGCGGAGACTAAGAGGAAGACAGAAAATAGGAAAGATTGGAGAATGCTGAGTTTGCAGTAGGCAGAACATTTATGTATTGTTCCCGCCAAACTTAGACGACCTCACTCACACCACTCTGCCGACTTGTGCCTTACCCAAAACATAACAAAATAATACGGCGCATGTCAGTTATGCAGCGTTGTTACATTATGACTGATGTTCTTTTTTAACAGAGAAGTTAGTAGTTCTCTCTTGCGGCAAGATAAGCTGGCCTCTCTACTCGGGCTGAGGCCGTCTATGTTTGGCAACACTGTTATAAAGCAATTCTCTTATCGGACGCGGCCAACTGCATAACATAAACATTGGTAGCATGTTGACGTGACTTCTTTGTCTTCTTTCCTCTGAGCTGGGGTCGTCTAAGTTTGGCGAGTACAATATGTATGTATGTATGTATGTATGTATGTATGTATGTATGTATGTATGTATGTATGTATGTATGTATGTATAGGCTATTCCATATGAAATCGATCAGTAAAAAACCTCGCATTTTTTTATACTCTAATCTTTTCCCTATTTATACAAGGTGCTGAGGAGAGTGCATTTAAAAAAATATATTATCGAAAGTCAAACGGTTTTCGTATTGTTGAGCGACAAATTTAGCGTATTTTAGAAAAACAGGCCTCTTTCAGCGTTCAGAACTCTGGAACCATTTACTGCAGAACATGGAACGAGAGCTCATTTTGAAGCTGACATTTGGTAGGTTATGATAAGAAATAATCCTTATTTTTATTGTATACAGAGCGAGATAATCTGATTTTAATTACTTTTAGGCTTTTTGTCCATTTGTAAAAATGTAAAAAAATATTGAGAAAAAACCTTGTATTATTAAGAGGGATTCGGCATTGTTTGGCTAATGGTACGGCAATAAGTTTCGAGGGTTTTAAATAGATTATTTTCACACGCCTAGACTTGAACGGCGCAGTACCACACGCACTGGCCGAGAGCTGAAGATAAGTGAGCGTTGGGCGTCATTTTACTCCTGTGTTTATGAAAACCTATGATAAAGCTAGCACAGTCATGACTACTAGACGACACATCACGTGTTTATGTCTCCTGGCCTTGCTTACCTCGGCTAGTTCCCGCTTCACAGTCAGCTGGTTAGTTCACGCGCGTACTATTTATTTTCTTTATTTGATATTTTCAATACTTTCTTATCAACGTACCTCCAGTAAAAAATATGTGTTTATTTGTACTTTCAATGCGGAATCTAACTATATATTTTGAAAATATTTTTTCCTTGGCAAAGGCGTCTTAATGAGGAAAAATCTAAATTTCTCCATTTCCATAAAAAGTAAGAAAATCTGTTTATATGTCAATATAAACTTCAATTTCTCAGCATCAAAATAAACCATGATTTTGATCATTGGGTGAAAGGGTTTCGGAGCTACAACAGTTTAAAGTTGCAATTTTTATGAAAATACGATAAATTTAAATATTTTTAATTTAAACACTATGAAGTTCTGATGCCTCAAACTTTGCACAAAGCATTGTATCACAGTTCTGTACGTACAAAAAAAGTTTTATTGTATTTATTATTGTAAGGTCAATTTTCTCTATATTTCGGTCGATTTGAGATGGAATAGCTGGTATGTATGTATGTATGCATGCATGTATGTATGTCAGGAGATAATGGGGTGGTGTGGCCATTCCTCTCCCCCTCCAATTCATACATCGGCGATTAGCTACTTATTCCTCTAATCAGACTTCAGATGCATACAAACAATTATGTATATGTCTTTAAAAAAACAGTTGAAGAAAAACTGTAACTGTAATATCATCCCCAATGCAATAAAAGAACTAAATTATTGTGAGATTCAGGAAATTTATACATGTTATAAAGTAAATGAACGCGTCAACTTTATGTCACTATTTTTTTAAGTTCCTCAAAAACTTGTGTTTATAAAAATGATTCAATCGGTGATGTTCAAGGTACAAAAATCATTGTACATAGTAACGATTGGGTCTCATACTTACGTTAGAGTCACGGCAGAGGAAGTTAATGCACCAGCCAAGATCTACCTTATTTCTGGTGTATGACATTTGCAGTCTTTTTTGCAGTGCTCGCGCAGAATACTGAGTAAAGAGCACTCGCTTAATTGTATTGACATTTGCGCTCGCAATTTGAAACGTTACTGTCGCGAATGAGAGAATTTCCCGGAACACGTAAGAGTACATGAAACCTGGATTTAACACTCTTCACGGCAAACTAAATGCGTAGGCAGTCAATGGAAGCACACATAATTCCCAGGTTTAACATTTCAGACATTTCGGATGACCACCAGGTAAAAATGACTGTGCATCAAAAACTGTTCACAGAGTGAAATATTAATTTATTTACAAAGCTTATTTTTTTTCTTTGTTGTTGTTTAGCCAACTGTCCGAGGACGGGTTTGAACTTCATGAATGACACCAATAAGACATCACTTATGATGCAATTATGTCAGGAGATAATAGGGTAGGGTGGCCAGTTCCATTTCCCCTCCATTGCATACATCGCTGACTAGTAACATATTACACTAATCAGACTTCAGAGTATACAAACAATTGTTCTTTCTCTGACATATATCGTCAAGTGAGATGTATTGCCTTATAATAGTTATACATAGGGAGTGGATTTTTATGTGCTAAAAATTTAAATATATTTATTTTTTATGTGCTAAAAAGCACGAAAATATTTGCTAAAAATAAAGAAATATATTTTTTTAAATATGACAAAAATACCTTACTTAGCTTGGAAAAAAAAAACTGTTACTACGTACTCACCAACCAGACTTGAGTGCTAGTAGTTGACCGAGAATTGGAGTGAACAACAAAGGTCATCTCCAAATTCTCCATCACAAATGCATGCCGATTATCTCTGAACAACGACTTACAGGCTACTGTGAAAACGATCTTTCCACATCACAAGACGTCAGACGTGCATATTTAAAGGGAGGAATGTCACAAACACGAACACCGTCAATTTCACCTACAGGCACACCCTCCAATACTTGAGCAACTTTACACTTTTTTTTATATCCACTGTTTTTTCCAAACACATTCTGGAATTTGTCCCTTAGTACTTGTACTTCTGAACCTGGTAGCGAGTCTAGTGTAATTTCCACGGCACGCACCTCCCTGTTTCAGACAACAGGTTTTTGGATGTTTCGAGTTTTTTTATGGTGTCACACAAAAAGCTTAGGTTTGCTAATAGGAAAGCCAAATCGTTTTTAAACAACCATCTTCCACAGTATATCTTGAAGGATATCGATTGACGAAGCCCGATAACAGGGAATCACAACAAGATAATATACTATTGCCTTGCGAGAGGCGAGAGATTTGTTTAAATTAATTAGGGTGCTATTCATAGACATTTCGCAGCACGCGCTACGAGCGTACTAAGCTAGCCCCGGCTATCCACTGGTTACTTGTACAGAATTCAAATCATATCCTATCGCTAACACTGGTTTATGAATACGAAAAATGCTGATAATCCACCGGAAGCCCACGCTAAAAATGTCTATGAATACGGCCCTTTATGTTCATACCCGAGCTCTTATGCTAGCTCCACACTCTCGCCGAGTCAAGCCGAGCCAAGGCGAGCGCGAGAGTGTGGACGGTGCGCTCGCCTCGCCTCGCCGTGTCTCGCCTAGACTCGCACTCGCCTGCGCTCCGCTCCGTGTCGGTTTTTGGTGTCCGAGTCAAAGGAAGCGAATGGTGAACCCGAGCGTCACCCCAGATACAATAACAAAAAGTGCAGATCAATGGTTCTCACTACGCGGCCCGCGGACCGCATGCGGCTCTTAAAGTGATTTATTGCGGCTGTTGAATTAATATTAGGCCTGCTATTACTATTTTTTTTTACCTTTTCTTTTTAATTTCTGTAATAATGTGCAACTGGGGAAATCTTTGGTTACTCTTCATCCTTACTGCCAGTGAAGGTGTTCAACAACAACGCACATTTGTTTTCATTTTAAAGAAGGTACTGCAGTGTCATGTCTCATGTCTTACTATGTCTTGATATAATACTGCGTTATAAATGTTTTTTTCTTAATAGACATAGCGTGCATTCAAATTTTTGTAACAGGTACTCAAAAGATTCTCAATCAAAGATAGAGAACCTGAAAATGTTAAAAATTCCGTAATATCTGTACAGAAAGTAATGTATTCCCTGTACATAAAAATCAATTGACAACAAAAGCATCGTGCCACGTAGCAGACATTAAGCTCTTTATAGATTCGGTGATTGTTAAGAGTGTCTTCTAGCTGTATGTGACACTTTATTTTCTAAATTTCCAAACTCATTCAAAACAGATTACAGGTGAAATAAAACATCAAATCAACCTGCTCGTATCGTATGATTTGCATAAGGATAGCAGAGTCCGCTCTTTAACTTCAAAATATCAGTAATATATTATACATATTTGATAATGATCACGATGATGCTGATGATAATAATAGCAATAATAATAATAATAATAATAATAATAATAATAATAATACACCAAATTATATAATAATTAAAAATCTGCGCATTTTTAAAGCTTCAATACTGTAAAATGCATTGTGGCTCTCGGCAAGTTCCTACTTTCCACTTTCGGCTCTCCTTTAATTTCTAGTGAATACGATTGGTATAGACTCTTGTACCCAATTACTTACTTACAAATGACTTTTAGGGAATCCGGAAGTTCACTGCCGCCCTCACATAAGCCCGCCATCGGTCCCTATTCTGAAAATAATTAATCCAGTCCCTAGCATAATATTCTACCTGCCACAAATCCATTTTAATATTATCCTCCCATCTACACCTTGACCTCCCCAAAGATCTTTTCCCCTCAGGTCTTCCAACTAACACTCTATATGCTTTTCTGGATTCATCCATACGTGCTACATGTCCTGCCCATCTCAAACGTCTGGATTTAGTATTCCTAATTATGTTAGGTGAAGAATACAATGCGTGCAATTCTGCGTTGTTTAACTTTCTCCATTCTCCTGTGACTTCATCCCTCTTAGCCCCAAATATTTTACTAAGCACCTTATTCTCGAAGACCCTTAACCTCTGTTCCTCTCTCAAAGTGAGAGTCCAAGTTTCACAACCATACAGAACAACCGGTAATATAGTAACTGTTTTTTTTTAATTATAACTTTCAGCATTTTCAGGGACAGACTGGATGACAGAAGTTTCTCAACTGAATAATAACAGGCATTTCTCATATTTATTCTGCGTCTAATTTCCCCTCGAGTATCATTTATCTGTTGCTCCAACGTACTGGAATTTTTCCACTTTTTCAAAAGATAAATTTTATATTGAGGTTTCGCAACAAGCTCTTTTTTTTTACGGTGATGGGTTGTTAGTCCTTCGCCCAAACCCGAAGCTGGAGGACCATCACTTATCAAATTTCCGCGACTGTCTGTTCAATATATTTCAGTTATTCTAGCTGCCAATATGGCGAGCCGCAATTTGTCTGGTATCGCTTTTCTCAGTTGTGTCTTTCTTCGAAATAATTGGCGATACAGAAGTTATCAAATTCTCCTGATGATTCACAAAAATTGCTCGTTAAAGATATTTTCTATCATGTCCCTGCAATATAAATTAATATGTAGTTTTAAATGGCTTTAATTATCTTGGCAAACAAATGAATAGTCTTTTTTATTAATCATTTATAAATTCCTATTAAGATATTATGATAACATTAGAGTCGATATATTGTGTAATAATAAAATCGTTGCCACGTTGGAAATGTTCATAGACAAGTTACATTATACTAAATGAGAAATAATGTAATATCGGCAAATTCATCTCGTCCGATTTTTGTGTATAGCTTCATCCACCATCTTTTTTATCCGAGGCTTCCGACTTTTTTGATGTGATATGTTACCAATAGTTGTAATAACTAAGCGCATACAGAGCTGATGCAGCGGCAATTCGGTAGCTTCCATCGTGTACACGTCACTAGAGATGGGTAAAAAATAACACAACAGTTATTTTGGAACTGTTCCGGTCTCGGAACTGTTGCAAAAATGAACAGTAGGTCGGAACCTCCTGTTCCGAAATAACAGTGTTCCGACTCCGAGCTGCTCACTTGCCCAGCTGTTGCGGGCTCGCAGTACCGCGTTGCACAAGGTATGTTCCGACTCCCTCGGAACTGTTGCAAAAATGAACAGTAGGTCGGAACCTCCTGTTCCGAAATAACAGTGTTCCGACTCCGAGCTGCTCACTTGCCCAGCTGTTGCGGGCTCGCAGTACCGCGTTGCACAAGGTATGTTCCGACTCCGAGATAACAGTCGGAACGTCGGAGCTTGTTCCGATGAACCAACGACAGCTGCAGTTACACTGTTCTCGTTGTTCTTTATGTTATACTTGGAACTTCGTTGGATGAAGTTGGTACTTGAAACTCTCACATGGTTGGAGGAGGGCGCATGGAAATTGAAATCCTTGCGGTGGCGCGAACTTTAATATCAACATTTGTAAGACTGGCCAATCATCTGTAATGTTATAGTAAGTATTTAATAATCTGTAATATTCATTCCCGCTTTATGGTTTATTTCACCATTAGTTGACTAATTCTGTTTTATAAACATTCTACAAGGTCATAAAGTACGCATACTATTATTAATTCATTGATCAGCTGATTTTATACAAAGGTTAAAGTCGTAAATGGTAATGAGTGGTTTAGTTACAATGTCTGTATGTCGTTTGTTGAGGTTAAGTCTGACAAGCACAAGTTTTTGTGCTATCTTCTCTGTTATCAAAGAACGACAAAAATGTTGTGGCATTATTTGTTGGAAACTACCCATATAAGTACTGATTTGGAGAGCGAGGTTTAATGCGAAGTTTAAATTACACTTTGGTAAAGATGCGATTCCAACATTTTACTAACCCACTGCGGGGTTTCCAGGTTTCAGTACTGCCAATATATATCTTTTTTATTTATGAAATTGTAATATATATTATTATTATTATTATTATTATTATTATTATTATTATTATTATAACTGTGCATTAAGAAAAGTAAAAATAAAAATTAATGATTTGTTTTTTTTTATTATGTAATAGAGAGAACAGAAATTACATACCATATGTTTTAAATGTTATGTTATTTTTTTTTTTAGTCGGCTACCATGTCTTTATAACTTTATGTATGAAAACAAAGTGTTGTATTCTGTCCTTGTAGTCAACAGCTGTGTAATTACTAACATTAAGCTTTTGAGTTCTGTCCGCATGCACAGCAATTTTCCAAAATCGATTCGAATGTGCATTGCAGTGCCATCTATAGATAAGAATGTGAACTATGTCATGCCTATGCGTGCTCCAGTGTGAGCAGCATGGTGAAGAGGGAAGGTACTGTACCGTTCGTTTGAACGACTCAACGACTCCGACTCATCACCACTGGTGACTGTTATTTCGGAACTGTTATTTGGAACATAGTATTTTTTCGGAACCGGAACAGTCGGAACTGTTCCGGGAAAAGAACAACTTCGCCCATCACTACACGTCACAACTGAACGTCTCGCCTCGCCTCGGCTCGGCGAGAGTGTGGACGGGTACATCGCTCGCAACAACACGGTTTGCGCTCGCCGAGTGTCAATCGGGTCGACTCGGCGAGAGTGTGGAGGTAGCATTATCTGTTGTGTTTCACAAACAAAGCGAGGAATGAAATAATCTTCAGCAACAATAAACATATGCTGCCTAGCAGTTCTCAGAACCTGAGGCGATACTATTACGAAAATGGATCATGGATACACAACACAGCGCTTAGAAACACGAAGCAACCAAGAATTCTTAAAAAAGATAACGTACTTCTGAGTGATATAATTGGTTTAGTTTTAAAATATTTAAAATTTCTTGTAAAAAAATTATTTAAGTAAAAAACTCCAAGATTTGTGTGTTTATAATAGGTTTACTGAAAATATGTATTTACATAATTTTTTATGAAAATATGTGTTTTTATGGAAATAAAATTCGGGTTTTAAATTTGAAACTTCATATTCGAAATTTTTAACTTCGTTAATTGTGTTTTATCACACACAAAAATAATATTTAATTACATAGGAATCCGCTCCTTAGATATACATATCAGCCAGAACCTCAATCAGAGGTAGGCCTTATTTTGTCTTTAGTGATCGTTATTTAACGACACTGTATCAACTGGTTATTTATATAATAATTCAATCTTCCTCAACTTGGTGAGGTTGCCAAAGACAAAGAATGTTAAACAGTAAAATGACATTAAAAATGTCCTACAAGAAATTTGTTTACAAGAAACTAAAATTTGTAGTAGATAATATTTCACATAATGAAAATTTATAAAAAATACAGATAAAAAAATAGACTGAGAAAATTCAACTGCAATTTGAATTGAAATACAAGTGTCGCCGTAAAATCTGCAGAGAACCCTTCAAAGCTGTAATAGAAATTTCCTTAATTGTTGTTGTTGGGACTCCAAATTTATGACAGAATGACACAAATTGTTTTGTTATGGTCCCTCTGGCGCCCACCATTAATCCGATGACTTCTACATCCCTGAGTTTGTATGATGTTTTGTAATAAGGGACAGTTGGCTCATAAATTCTCCTTTTCTCTTGATTAACCCCCTCAGGTGATTCTGATGCGTCTCGAATCTGATGGTCGGATCCAGAATATAACCTTTTGTCTCTCCAGGTTTAAATGTTATAATATCAATACGCCGATGATTTCCAGTATGCTCTACTCCATGGACTTCTTCATAGGTAGTGTAGCCATTGGACTTAAGGCATGTTGCGATTACAGATAGTTATTCCCTTTTCATCAATTAGTAAATCTCATAAATTACCTAATTCTCCTCTAAACATTTCGCCCATACGTGCTACATGTCGTGCCCATCTCAAACGTCTGGGTTTAACGTTCCTAATTATGTCAGGTGAAGCATACAATGCGTGCAGTTCTGAGTTGTGTAACTTTCTCCATTCTCCTGTAATTTCATCCCTCTTAGCCCCAAATATTTCCCTAAGAACCTTATTCTCAAACATCCTGAATCTCTGTTCCTCTCTCAAGGTGAGAGTCCACGTTCGAAGCGCACGAGAGTCACCAGACGAGACTCGAAAGAGAAGTGCAATGAACACAGCGAGCGAGAGCGGCAGTTAGTTTTGTTCATCTTGAGTTCCTAAATATTTCACCACTACAATCAAAAGAGAGCGGCACCAATTCTGTGCCAGTAATCTTTCAGCGTTTCCAAAGGGCATGCATTTGTAATCTCCACGTGAGTAATTAAGACTGTTCAAAATTCTTTTACCATTCCAATCAAAAGAGAGCGGCACAAATCATGTGCCAGTAATCTTAAGCATTTCCAAATGGTATGTATTTGTAGTCACCGCTTGGATAGCTAACAGTGCAAAAGAGAATTACCAAAAGAATACAAAGGAAGCTGCTTGTGTAATAAATGAACGTGGCGACTGTACATACTTCAAAGTAACCTCATGCAGACCCAGCATTCATTCTCGGAGACATTGTAATAAAAACAGTTTCTGATAAAGATCTTTTTTCACACCGAAATGAACATTTAATCTGTCTTAAAGCCTTAACTGTAAATGTTCCTCTATGTCTACGCACAATGTTATCTAAATTGATCTTATAGAATTTGATATAAGAATTATAATGATTTTCCTAACCCTTAAATGGCAAAGCTTCATTTCTCACACTAGTTTATTAAACATTGTCGGACCGTAAAGAAAACAACTATCGCAATGTCCATATTTTATATGTTGTACAATATTATACTATTGTGAAATTTTAATTTTCCTACCAATTTTTTTTCTATTGTTCTTTTAAAATTATAGCATACTAGTGGCTTGTGCAGCAAATGCTGCTGCAAACTAAGTTCGTTAGACCTTCAAATAAAAATTTTTCAGATTTATTTTCAATGAAGAATACTTGTCTTTTTGATAGTTATTTGCTTCCATAAGAATGAAACATACTCCCTCTGAATGGATTTTTTTTAGGCCAAATACTTTTTCTTGAACCTATCCAACTTCAGTTTTTGAGTTTCAACGCGAAAACGCAAATATCAATGTCAGGACGATAGCAGTAGCTAATTCAGGTCACTGTGGATTGTAGGCAAAAGTTAATAAAATGTCAGTTTTGCTAAGCTTTCGAACAATAGCATTTTCGTATAGCTGCTGCATGTAGAACTTGAAATGTAGAGCGTAAAATCATTTTCTCCTACTAAGAGATCTTGCTGAAATGATCTGGAGACTACAAAATTTTCTAGGCCTCTTATTTTATCAGTAAGTAATACCTTTTTATCTTTCCTTAGGAACTGTAATTTTTGCACTCTCTCGAGCCAATACTGAAGGAAATGACACATATCAATATCTACACTACACCGCCATTACTTACTTACTGGCTCTTAAGGAACCCGGATGTTCATTGCCGCCCTCACATACGCCCGCCATTGGTCCCTATCCTGAGCTACACCGCCATTAAATATATGAAAAAGACCCAACCCCACTGGTTTAATAAGTATAAAAATATTTGATTTTTAATAACAACATTATTATCTTACTTAAGTTTTGTAGTTATATATAGCAGTCACTCAGTAAATTATAGAAATGAAGATCTAAATTAAGATATTCTCTACATTTACTTACATAACCTCAAAACGTTTCACTTTCATGTCATCATTATAGCATCAATATTATGTACAATTAATGAAGAATAGACGCATCATGATATTAACTATAATAATATTTAATTTCTAATGGTAATAATGTCATCAAACCACCTCAAGTTTCGTAGATTTGAATATCCAATACACAGCTGTACTTAGAAAATTATACACTGCAGAATCAGTTTTTAATAACAAATTGAATTGAGCTCTAAATATGTCGGCAATCCTGCAGGTCATGGCCTTCGTGTAATAGCCTATTGTTTATTGTAGTGTGTGTTTTGTTCTGAAATTCAATCAAGTCGGCCGTGATTCAATAACATTAGTTCTCAAAACTGACAACAGATGGATTTTGGAAAATAGGAAAATTATGTAGGAAAATTGACATTTCACTGAAAACTACTACTTTTCCGAAAAACTCTGGATGCCAGGCATGAAAATGAGGGGTCACTCATTAAAATCCGTTCAGCCGTTTTCCCGTAATTTCCCTTACCAGTTCAAATTATATATATATATATATATATATATATATATATATATAGACTAGTGGCTTGTGCAGTAAATGCTACAAACTAAGTTCATTAGAAGTTCAAATTAAAGTTTTCAAAATTATTTCCATTGAAGAATACCAGACATTTTGGAAGTTATTTGCATCCATAATAATGAAACATATTCCTCTGAATAGTTTTCTTTGTGCTAAATATTTTTTATTGAACCTATACATCTTCAGTTCTTGAGTTTCATTAATTATATGGAAAAGACCTATACCACTTGATTAATAACTATAAAAATATTTCATTTTTAATAACAATATTATCTTACTTAAGTTTTGTACAGACTACTATATAGCAGGCATTCAGTAAATATTATAGAAATGAAGATCTGACTTCAGATATTCTCTACGCCTACTTATATAACCCCAAAAGCTTTCACTTTCATATCATCAATAAAGCATCAATCTGTATAATAAGTTACAAATACTCACATCATGGCATTCACTATAATAATATTTCATTTTTAATTGTAATAGTGTCATCAAACATTCTTAAGTTTTGTAGTTTTTAATATCCAATACACAGACAGCTATACTCAGAAAATTACACACCAGAGAATCTGACTTGTAAATTTTTTTTAGTAAATCTTGAAGTTTTTAATAACCGATATTACAGAAATATTCCGAAAAAGTTACACAAATGAAGATCGACATATTGGTATTATGATGTCAGAGAATCTGAGCCATCTGAACTCTAAATATGTCGTAGCCTTCGTGTGATATTGTTTATTGTAGTGTGTTTGTGTTTTGTTTTATTCTCTAAAAGCCATTATTTCTGAAAACTGACGACAGATGGATTTTGGAAAATAGGAAAATTGTGTAGGAAAACTGAAATTTCACTGAAAACTACTATTTTTCTGAAAAATTTTGGGTTCCAAGCTTCAAAATGACGGGTCATTTATTAAAATCCGTTCAGCCGTTTACCCGTAATTTCCATTACCAGTTGAAATTATATATATATATATATATATATATAGATTATAGTCTATTAATCTGTTGTATCCTATAGGATACTTTGTCAATATAAGGGCTAACATTCAATGCATTTCACAATATGGCACTATATACAAGACTGAAAATTAAGCGTAAATCTGCTTATACTCGAGTCTATGTTAACTGTAGCTAAGATTTGGTATGATACTCAACGAAAATGAAACTTAAAATGTCACATACGTTTGCTGTGAACGGCAGTATTCCTTAACCATGTGGACACGACCTGTCTGCAGCTACTAATTGAGCTAGTACAGACTAAGTGACGAAGGGCTTATCTCGCGCAGTGGATGCGGTGCACAGCATTTGATTAGCCTAACACCCAGACCCAGTCCCAAGTAGCAGAACAGTGCGGCGTTAACAGGGTTTGTAGTACAGGCTCATAAAATTTGGGCATCGCAGCCTCGAGCCGGGTTCATTTCCATGTTAACGCCCTCACATCTTACTGCTCTCCTCAGAATTCAATTTGAAATAAAAGGGCCGCAGCCATTTTCAAGTTATTGCGTAATACCAAGCCTACAAAAGGGAATACTGATCCGCGAGCCTTGTTGAGGGTTGCGGGAGGGGGCGGGGGGATGCTTTATTCGGAACAGAGGGTGTGAGGGGAGAAAGCTCACGTCTTTGCTTCAAGTTGCCAGACCTGCACAGTTGTAATTGTTTCAATTTATTAACTGAATTTCCAGCGAAATAATCGCTAACGGCTGTTCTGAAGATGGGCGCAACACTAGCAAGAGTGCTGCAGCGTCATCTTAACATTTCGAGAGCCGAGTTTAAATCCCGGAAAACTTAAAGTGGAACGGTGAGAAAAATTATAGACTCTACGTACGTTAAGTCCGCCAAGTTAGCTCTGTGGTAGTATGTCTGCCTCCAGACTAGCCGGCCCGGGTTCGATTCCCGGCAGGGTCAGAAATTTTCATGTAAAATTTCTACCTCGGGACTGGGAGAGATGGCGGTGCGCAACTTCTAATCCCAAGATTGTGCACCAGTATGCCTGGGTTAAATCCCAAATCTCTCCGCAGTGCATATGAAGAGAAGGCATATGTCACTGTTGATAGTGATTCGTCCGTCGGATGGGGACGTTAAGCCTGGTGGCCCTCTTGGTGTTATTCGACAGGAGTAAGCTACGTGCCGGCACCGGGTTTCCCCTTCTCTCTTCCTCATCTTCATCATCACTCATTCCAGACACTACACTTACACGAACACTTACACATACACTCACCCTAGTACACGACATAACTCTCCACAGATACACATGTACAGTGTGACCCGCCGAAGTGGTGTACAACTAGAAAATGGGTAATAGTTCTGCCATCTATCCGCAGTATGCGGAACTCGAATCACGCAAGTGAAGTGGGTGGGCACTGGATACACACACATACATTAAATAAGACTTACAAAACATGTAGTTCGAAAATATTAACGAAGAAGAGTAAATGTGGTATTTGTACTTGAATTACAGTCTTTGAGAGCACAATTAATAGTGCAATAGAGAATAGACAATTTTGTTGTCAAAAATAGTACAATAATAAAGAAAATCACTTGAACCTTCAAGATAATACAGTAGTGGCAAAAAAAAAACCGGACCGACGGAATAATCAGTCCCCTAAATGAGCCACTGCGCCCGCATTCACAAAATAGCGAGTAATCTATTGAAATTGTTGTAGTTTCGACTGCTGACGTAGCCCATTTCGAATGGCATTAGAAAATAAGCTGGTAAAATTCATGTTCTGGGAATAATAAGTTAATTAAGTAGTAAAATATCGCTGCAATCGAAAAGTATTGGGAATAAATTTGAATAAGGAACAAAAAAAAGTTTTCTTCCCAGGCAGGATTCGAACCACAAAAGTCTTCGTTACCAGTCTATCGTGCTGGCACTGTGAACAAGGCTCTCAAATCAGCTACAAGGGTCGGTCCGGTTTTCTTTTTTTGCCACTACTGTACAATGTTTTTGTTAGGCAACTAAATGAAGACAGGTTGGAACGAATAAGGTATCACTCATGAGGCAACTAAGCCAGGAGATAAGAGTAGGTTGCCCATTTCCTTTCCCACAATATCTAATGATGATATTTAGCATTTAAGTAGTCGCGTGGGGTCATGTTGATCCCCAGTGTTTATGTTTGTTTGTATTATTTTTACACTGTTGCCTACATTGTTCAGCTTATCAGTACCTTCCTGAAAATTATTACTTAATAACATTCCGGCAAATAATGACCCATTTGAGCTAGAACGTTTACGTGGAAGTATGAATTTTACATTTTAATTCGCATTTTTGCTTGGAGTCACTTTGACCCCCACGCCAGTACTAACGTCCCAAAATAGTTCGCGAGTACTAAATAAAGTTTTAAGCTCTTTAAAGAACAACATTGCTTAATCAATAATAGGACTGTTAAACCGTTAAAGATGAAAAACAGTCTGTGATAACAATGAATATTATTTGAAGACCACAATAGAGTCCCAACACTACTGGGAAACCAGTAAAATGTACGATCCTGTCGGCAAAGAAGGAAATACATGTCAGAAAGAGTGGATTTTAAAAATGTGTTACAATTTACCCATTTGACATTTTTTTGTATAAACTTAGGTCTATATTTTTCTCCAATATTATATTTTTCTTATGCATGTGAAGTAGAGTTGGGTCGATTCGTGAACGAATCGTTCATTCGAACGACTAATAATAAAGAATCGTAAGAATCGATTCGTGGTATCAACGAATCGTCGTTCAAACGAATCGTAACGAATCGTCATTCAAAAGAATATGAAGGAATCGGCATGGTATCGTAACCCACGATTCTATTCGTTGTTTGATGTAACCTGTCAACGGACATTTCCGAACCGTGTCGAATGCTCCCGAGCGAGAGTGAAATCAAAATATGTACTACATTTGTTAAGTATGGAAAATAATGAACACAAACCTGAAATTTGCATAGTTAAATAGAGATGTAATGCAAAAAATGTACTTCATAATAAGGTTCAGTTGATAAATTATAATTTAGAGACATTATCTTGGGTAATTTTGTAGACTAATGGAGTTGATACTGAATGGTTCCAGCCAATGAGAAAGAGACAATCCAATGTCTCGCCTCTTATGCCATCTATGAGAGAGATGTAGAACGTTTTTGTTCTACGCGTGGTTTGCAAAGGAAAGTGTCTTGCGACGATTCAAAAGAATAGTTGGAATCGCAGACTGGAAAGAATCGTGAACTCGTTGACGATTCAAAAGAATAGTTGGAATCGCAGACTGAGAAGAATCGTGAACGAATCGTTAGAATCGATTCGTAATGTGTGATTGAATCGTTGGAATCGACTTCTGAAAAAGAATCGTGTTGCCCAACTCTAATGTGAAGTGGTTTCTCATGTATAATTTATGTGTTAAAAGTGCTGTATAGTCGATTAGCGCAAAGCAGATTTCTATAAACAATGTTCTCCTATGTCTCCAGGTCCAGGCGACAGCTTAATTTTGGTAGACTAAACATTATTACAGCAACACGTTCAGAAATCACGTAGTGCCCATTCGGCCTACTTGTGGTTATTCAAAAATGATGCGGACAAGGATTCATTCGTTTATTTTCAAACATCTCAGAGAGGGTCTCTCCAATCGGATCCGCGTAGTCTAAACATAATAATTACTGCTGTTATGTACGCATGTAACAAGTTGGTTGTAATGTTTTGGGTACCACGGAACAGAAAAGGAAAAGGAAAATATTCAGTACTGAGTATATAAAAGAACACGGGGACGAAACAGTCTACTTCCTCGTGACAAACGTGTTTTATGATAGTGCACGACAGTAAAAAATCGGATGTCATTGTAATTAGTTCTGACGTGCAACAGTAACAATGGAATCAGAAGACAGCGATAGTGGTCCTGGTAGGTCCTACTCCCAAAAATATACCCTCAGGGTGTACTTAAATATAAAAGACGAAAATAAATTATAGAAAATTATGCTAAACTATTCCCATATTTAAAGCTAGGATAGGCGCTGATGAAACAAACTGTGAAAGGACTATTGTAGATTAGGTTCTAATTATTATATTCCTGCTGCTGGCGATCTTTCTAGTAGGAATATGACGACGCCTCTCATTTTTAATCCATATTCAAAGATAAGCAGACAACAAATGTTTAAAACTCATAGCCTATTATGCGCACATATTTTTAATGTTTTAAAATTATCTCCTTATAAGAATTTAGAAAGTCGTTTAAATAAAACACTATGGAGGGGTTTTATGTAAGATAATCCAAATAGACCTATTTTTATATGTAGTGTACGATCCTTAAATTAAAAGTATGATAATTTGGAAGCAGTTGTACGATCCAATCAAGCCGCAGGGTTGGCAACGCTGGGCACATCCCACAGTAATAACATTCATTACAAAAGAAAATTTTGAACGAATGAATTTCAGATTGACATAGCTTCAAGTACAAAGAATACTCGTATAATAAATATATCAGGGTTTCAATGTCTTTGTTATCTTCCGATAGCCCTTCTCAATTCTTCTGTATCGCGCCATAGATCATCTTCCAAATTCCTTGCTGTCAGCTCTGGTGTTATTCCATCTCCCAGTAGTGCCCTGTCTTCCCCTCTTTCTTCTAGTATCTACTTGAATTGTCTTCTGGTAAACCTGTCTCCATTCATTTTTTGCACATGTCCATACCATCGCAAGTGATTTGTTGAGATTCATCTAAAATTCTATATTTGACTTCATTTTCTTTTTCCTAATAACTTTATTTTTTATTTTTTCTTTTCTTGAGAATCTGACAACTTTCAGTAACCCTTATGGCACATGAATATACTACCAAAACTTTATACTTACTTACTTACTGGATTTAAGGAACCCGGAGGTTCATTGTCGCCCTCACATAAGCCCGCCAAAAATCATATCCTGAGCAAGATCAATCCAGTCTCTATCATCACATCCCACGTCCCTCAAATCCATTTTATATTATCTTCCCATCTACGTCTCGGCCACCCCAAAGATCTTTTTTCCTCCGGAATCCCAACTTTTACTCTATATGCATTTCTGGATTCACACATACGTGCTACATGCCCTGCCCATCGTAAACGTCTGGATTTAATGTTCCTAATTATATCAGTTGAAGAATACAATGTGTGTAGTTCTGTGTTGTGTAACTTTCTCCATTCTCCTGTAACTACATCCCTCTACTACAGCCCCAAATATTTTCCTAAGCATCTTATTCTCGAACACCCTTAACCTATGTTCCCCTCTCAAAGTGAGAGTCCAAGTTTCACAACCATAAAGAACAACCGGTAATATAACTGTTTTATAAATTCTAACTTTCAGATTTTTTGACAGCAGACTGGATGTTAAAAGCTTTTCAACCGAATAATAACAGGCATTTCCCATATTTATTCTGAGTTTAATTTCCTCCCGAGTATCATTTATATTTGTTACTGTTGCTCCCAGGTATTTGAATTTTTCCACCTCTTCAAAGGATAAATTTCCAATTTTTATATTTCCATTTCGCACAATATTCTCGTCACGAGATATTATCATATACTTTGTCTTTTCGGGATTTACTTCCAAACCTATCTCTTTACTTGCTTCAAGTAAAATTCCCGTGTTTTCCCTAATCGTTTGTGGATTTTCTCCTAACATATTCACGTCATCCGCATAGACAAGCAGCTGATGTAACCCGTTCAATTCCAAACCCTCTCTGTTATCCTGAATTTTCTTAATGGCATACTCTAGAGCAAAGTTAAAAAGTAAAGGTGATAGTGCATCTCCTTGCTTTAGCCCACAGTGAATAGAAAACGCATCTGACAGAAACTGACGTATACGGACTCTGCTGTACACCAATCAATTAGTTTTAGGATAGTTATAATTAGGGGGCGGATTTATATGCACATAAAAACGCCAAAAGATTTATGTCGTATGCACTTAAAAGCCAAAATATATGCACTAAAATAACAATGCACGCTGTTAAAAAAAATAAAAATTTATTTTAAGAAAATTACTATTATTGTTGATCATTGTGTTATACATAAGAATATTGAGACACCTTCAATTGTTAAAGCTGCTTGTACTTCAACCCACTGCACGTTTTCCTTCATACATCATTGATAAGACGATAAAAATATTTCAAGATTATTAATAATTTTCTTGCGTCTAAGCTGTTCTAAAATGCAATGCACTCCACACATTGGCGAAGTTTCTTTGACTTGTCGCCATAATAAAATGAAATATTCTGATTTGCCACGTCGAAAAGTAGAAAACAGAATATTGCATTATCGTTAACAGGCGGCGAAATTGTAATTTAGCTAGCGTAATAAAGTGTATCAACACTTCTTGTCATTTCTGCACCAATCATATTGTAGCGTTCTTGTGACAACTGTCAAAATCTTATATATATGCGAAGTAGACGATATGGCGGCTTCTTGTTTTGATTACCAGTTCCTTTAATCTCAACTTGCATCCATCATAACGTTCCAATATTATACCCTACATTTCCATAGAGTTAAGCAATGCATTTAATTATGGAGTGTTTTATTGATTATCGCGGAATTGTCCACAATTATTTGTCTACGTTTTGTCAGATTGCAATAAATGAAATATAAGTACTGTAATAATACAGGGTGAGTCAGAAGGAAAGGTAAATGTTTTGAGGGGTGATAATATTGGTGACTGCGAACAAAAAATGTTATATGTACATGTGTCCTGTTCTTAACGGTTTCGGGGGAAAAAAAGAACTACTGGAAATAATGAGAAACGGGAAAAGTGCAGATGATAGTAAATTAAAACATTGTTACCGTATGTTCTCTTTAATTGTGTACTTTCCTTTACAGAACATGTTCAAAAAGTTCAACTTCAATGCGCTATAGACAGCTGCTGTGTTGCTGACTTGATCTGATTCGGACATTCCTTTACTTGAGCACAAGCATGTGAAATGCGAGCAAGAAGTTCCTCCCTTGTTCCTTTTCGCTTATAGACCTCGCTCTTAAGCAAACCCCACACACAGTAATTCAATGGAGTAAGGTCGGGTGACCTCGGTGGCCAAGAAATGACTCCACCGTGACCGATCCAACGCCCAGGATACGTTTCATTGATCCTACTACAAACTAATGTCGTTTTGGTTGCGTCCGCATGTGTGTGCTCATGAAGGACATGAGACTGACGTCCGTGATTTTCAAACAACTGTATGTCAGACTTTGTTAAGAAATGTTCATATATATTTTTTTTTATTCACAATCACTAATATCATCACCCCTCATACCATATACTTTTTATCCTGACTCACGCTGTATGTTTCTTCTGTATTCCATTTTTCTGATTTTCCATGTTTTATTAATCTTGGTTTAAGCACCAGATTGGTAAAAAAAAAAAAAAAAAAGATAAGATATGCTTCTAAATACGCTAAGAGCTGAAAAATGCGTTAACCGTTTAAATATACATATATGCACTATAAAATCTTAACCTTTCGGTTTAAACACATTTATATAGGGTGTTTTAGAAATACTTTGACAAAACTTGAAGGCACGTTCCTCACACCTAAACAAGAAAAAAGTTTATATAAACATATGTCCGAAAAGCCTTAGTTTTTTAGTTATTAATGAAAGAACATAATGAAACATCTGTTAGATATTGTCAGCTTGGTAGCAAGTGTTGCAACTTTAATCAATTCAGAAACTCATAACAATGAAAGTTTACGTTCAACGCGTTTCGAGGTACAATCCAGCAACTTAAGTTTGTAACAGATAATAGTATTCATTTTATTAGATAATCGAATGATGTTATCGATACAAGTCTGCTGATGCACCCATTGTATCCTAGATGGCTATGTGTTGCTAAGGAGTCCATGATCCGACGAGTGCCTGCGTGTGTGGAAGCAAGAGAACAGTTTGAACATTTGTTATGAGTTTCTGAATTGATTAAAGTTACAACATTTGCTACCAAGCTGACAATATCTAACATGTTTCATTATGTTCTTTCATTAATAACTAAAAAACTAAGAATTTTCGGACATATATTTATATGAACTTTCTTTCTTGTTTTGGTTGAGGAACATGCTCCCAAGGTTTGTCAAAGTATTTCTGAAACACCCTGTATATTGGTAACATATGATCCGCAACTAAAAAAAAAAACGCAAATATGCTAAAGTCCGCCTCCTCGTAATAACACAGTAGCTGTACATTGCATATTGCCCACTTGGTTTTTGTTTGTTTGATACTGCTTTTTCGTGGCTCACTCTGTATGTGTGATATTAGTAGTAACTAATTTTCAATTTAATTTAGTGAAAATTGACTCTAAGGATGCTATGCATAGACATTTCGCTAGCCCGCGCTACGAGCGTGCTAAACTAGCCCCGGCTATCGAGTGATTACTTGTACAGGATTCATATCATATCATATCATATCATATCATATCATATCATATCATATCATATATCATATCATATCATATCGTTAACACTGGTTTATGAATACGAAAAACATAAGTTCGCTGATCATCCAGCCCTAAGAATGTCTATGAATATGGCCCTAAGGGCCGTATTTATAAACGATACTTTGGCTGAAGACTTCCCAAAGTCGAGTTTCGTAGTAAAATTTAACTTTGTTAAAAGTCCTATTCGTAGACAATACTTCTGATAATTTGACTTTCATTTCGGTAAGTCGAGATTTGACGATCTTTTATTAATGTTGGCAATCACAATCATGGCCTTCTAAACGAATTAAATTAATGAACAGCTGAAGTAGAGTAGGCATTGCCACAATAAAAGCCATCTTTTGAGTCTCAAATCAGTGAAACAATTGAACATCGGCAGACGTTAAGCGATTGTTGCAGCATTATATAATATTATTTCAATCTAAAATAAATTGTGAAGACGTGAAAGATAAGAAGATGCCACCAATGACAGATTATGAAAGAGACATGCTACTAGAACTAGTGAATACGTATAAAGAGTAGAATTAAATATACAAAATCAATAGTAAACCATTAATCCTTATACCCATAGGGCAATATCGAAGTGAAATAAGAGTATTATTAATGGAACAGGTAATCTTTTTTTATTATTCTGTTATTCATCAGTCATGTTGAATCGTGGATATTATTTAATACGGTCCATTTTTCAAATCTGTATCTTGATTTGAATTCATTATCTCTATAAAATGTAATAGACTTTTGTACATGTCTAATAATACGCCGAGAAATATGAGGAGCTTCAATAATTTCCTGGATGTTATCAATCTTCTCGGCAAATATAACGATTTACCAAATATCAGCCATTTTTCTTATGTCCACCAACGAAAGTCAAAGTCAAAGTCTAGATTTTCGGCGACTTTGAAGTAAAGTCACGATCGAAGTTTTCTTTCGTCAAAGTGTCGACTGTGAATAGGAAAATGGCGACTTTGTACTTTCCAAAGTCAACTTTGGTCCAAAGTATCGTCTATGAATACGATCCTAAGTGACTAGGCTTTAAATTTTACAATACAATAACTAAATATTTATTTCGTCTTCTACATTAGAATTAGAAGAGAATAGTTCAATCAATATCAGAATAACTTTTTTTTTTGCTTTATTTCTGAAAATTAAGGAAAGCCATATAAAACAGAAGAAGTGTTTATACGGTATTATAGTTTGTATGTCTTCTTAACATTTAATTCAAAATAACAAAAATCTCTTATGTTCATTTACACTATTCACATAATTTAATAAATCTGGCAGTCATACTCCAGTTACCATGACAACTAGCCAATGGACTTTCATAAATCAATAAATTGCATTACACTCGTAAATTCATTTCTACTATTCTGTTTGTCCTGTACAATAAATTTTTGCATATATTTCAATAACTTCGGAATAAAACCCAAATTAGCGATTTGGGTCGGTCTTGCACACAAATTCGATGTAACGAAATAGGAAACAAGTGACTGTGTTCATTGTCATGGAAACGTCTATACATTTCCATTAAATAGGTTGAGTTGTGGAAATGTTTGCGTTACATTGCACTTCCGAACCTTCAACAATCCACACACAATAATAATGGCAGCATTTGTAATTGGAACGCGTCCGTCGATCAAATTCCACCTGCCATTCTGGGTCGACTCATATCGATTTCACAAAAAGGGGTGAAGAGGGAGAAGGGAGTAGAGAGACGAGAGCGGGAAGGGATGACAGAGAGATAGAGAGGGAGAGAGACAAAAAAAAAATAGAAGATTTGCATGTACTATAATAATTATTGTGAAAGTGAAGTAACTTCATTACCACGCCACGAGAGCGCAGCACTGGGCACGGCCGAGTGTCATTAAAGTGTAAATTCAAGCGCCAACTCTCTTCCTACCTTCAATTAAGTTTACTCGATTAAAAAGCTGACTCCCTGGGAATCCCAGAACAGTCTCTAAATTCCTTCTCTGTTAAAATGTCACATGTTATGCTGCATTCACTTTTAGCCTGTTAAATCAAAGGAAAATCCCACGATTCCAGTTTTATGTTTGTTATTGCAGTGTAATCAGCGATGTGCGTGAGAAAAGTTTATGGGGCATATTTTCCTAAAGATTTTTTTTTTCGGAAAATTATTTCCATTCTTTAATTTGTAACTAAGAAAAGAGTTACTTATCAAGTTTCATAGCAAGTGAAAAGTTTTGGGTAGTGAGTGCTTAAGTTCTCTGGTTAATAAAAATTTTTTATAGCAAATCGAACATATTAGAAGAAATTAACTATTTAGTACCCAGAACTAAAAAGGATTTCACTTTTATATTTTTAAGTAGCAACTAGTATATTAACTATGTAAAATATGAAAATATATAAAAATTAGGTCAAAGGATTTATGAAACCCTTTGGATTTCTTGAAACGTCCTTATTTTTTGTATGTAAATAAAATAACAGGTTCTAAGACTTGTTTGTGTCACATACATTCGAAGTTTAACCTAACCAAACTTATTAATTTAGAGCCGGGATGTTTGGCAAAATGCCTTTTTTTACTGGGTGGAAGTAAATCATTATCTTCATAGATATAAATGTGATTTGGGGTAAATTAATGTGATAGGTCAATTTTTATTTGGTCTATTTTGCCTTTTTTAAGGTGTTTCTTATCAATTCAATAATAACCGCTTTTTTGTCATTTTAAAGCAATATTTCTTGTTTATTTGCAATTTTTCTAATTAATTATAATGTATATGACATTTAAGTATATGAAACAATGATTCACTTTACTAACAATAATACTTAGTTATTTACTTACTGGCTTTTAAGGTACCCGGAGGTTCATTGCCGCCCTCACATAAGCCCGCCATTGGTCCCTATCCTGAGCAAGATTAATCCAGTCTCTACCATCATATCCCACCTCCCTCAAATCTATTTTAATATTATCTTCCCATCTACACATCGGCCTCCCTCAGGCCTCCCAACTAACATTCTATATGCATTTCTGGATTCGCTCATACATGCTACATGCCCTGCCCATCTCAAACGTCTGGATTTAATATTCCTATTTATGTCAGGTGAAGAATTCAAAGCGTGCAGTTCTGCCTTATGTATAGGGAAGACCAGGTAACTTGATACCCTAAGGGTGAAACCTAACCATTTTTCCCCCATTACTACAAATGCTAGTGGATTATGGTGATTTTCTAGTTTGAAGGTTGAATTTTCTTTTGCCAACTTCGTTTCGAATTTCGATACTGACAAATACTATAAATGGTAGTGATTTTGTAACTGGTATGTTGGCAGCTGAGGCAAATATCGACAATATTTGCCGGTACTGGAGTTCCATGAAATTAAAATTGTACTACATTTCTCAGCCGGTTACTGGAAGATACTGAAATTCGAACTTATTAATAATTAATTAATATTAGTATTAATATTAATACATAATAGTTATTTTATGTGTTGCGTTGTGGTTATAATTCAAGAATAGTTAGATAAGTACGAATAAATATAATATATTTGGGCGTGATAATGCACGTGGGTAATGGATAGAAATATTATTTCAAATTTTAATGAATTTCTTTCGTGTTTAGATTTTTATTACTATGTCAAAAAAATGAAATAGTGTTGCAGTGACTCCTCCAAGGAAGAAAATGTGTGGCATCCAGAGTACGCTTCAGAAATCTGTAGTTCACGTGTATAATGAGTTGAAGAAAGAAGATAATGAAGAAGGAATTATGCTAACGGAGACAGCAATTACAACCAGAATAGGAAAATTATTAGGAGTAAGTATTCTTAAGCATACATTTCAAAGTGGTATTCAGTTTTAGGAGTTTGCACTAATAATTTCATGATTGTGGTCAAACAAAACAAATTTTTAGGTTAGGCCTATCTTTAATCAAGTCAGTGATTTTCATATTGCCACACTAAATACATTTAAGATACTGTAGTACTGCAGTAGGTGATAGCTTAAATACATTTACAAATTAGACGAACAAATAATCAAACAGCACGAAAGTAAATTTCCAGTTTTCTCTTTTGGTATTAAATTAACCGTTCAGATCACAATTTACATGCCACATCGGCTGAAGAAAATACAAGTCATATTGTAATTATTAACTTGATATTGCAGCAAATATTACATGAATGTTGGCCTGTTATGGTGCTTAAAAATAATTCAGTTTTATATAATGACTATATAACATACTCTACAAAGCATAGGAACGTTGACTCTGGCTGAATAATTTATTCATGACTGGTCTAAGTAATATTAAATACCGGTATGGTGTTTCTTCAGAAAAGCTACCCCACCCAAAGTACTTGTTAAGATATAACACTCGAGAGGACGAGGACGCACTACTGGGAAACTAACCATTTCTCTTCGTCCTGGACCTCTCGCATGTTATATTGGTAATTAGTAACAAGTTTGAGGGAGGGACTACAACAATGCATTAGAATATACAGGTAAGTGTCAAAGGATTTTTGTGCTGAAAGTATTTGTGGCTGTGCACTAAAACCACGTGTTCATCACTATGTAAATATCACAGAAATCAATTAAACAAAATAAAATTATGCCTTCTTTGGTGTAGCTTTTCTGGAGAATTACCTAAATATTAGCCTACTTAAACCTATCGTAGACCCAACCTAACATGTTGATCATTTTCTATTCATATAGCTGTAAATGTTGGTATCATGCATGAATTTTATGATATAACAATTTTTAGAAGTATTATGTTATTGTTTGTTATTACAGCTTGGCTTAACTACAGCCACGAAAGTGATAAATTCACACAAGGGGACCCCACTCGTGACACCAGGAAAACATAGACTACGTAAACATCCAGTGACTGATGCTGATGATTTTACGAAAGATGCAATTGCGAGATTTATTTATGACAAGTTACATAAAGGTAGGGAAGTTACAGGAATTATTGTGTTGATTTATGCAATGTAATTCTGATATTAGTCATAGGCCTATGTATAAAAATATGGCATAATTTTCATTTACTGTTACAGGGGAAGTACTAACAGCAGCAAAAGTTCTGGAACATATGAATGATGATTATGAAACATATTTATTTAGAGTATCCTTATCATCGGTGAAAAAAATTTTGAAAGAGATGAAATTTCTATGGAGCAAAGGGGATCCTTATACACATGTATGAGAAAGTGATGTTATTCATTTTTAAGAGAATATATAAGAAATGTGGAGCGTGAGAATCCTAAACCCGTAGTATTCTTGGATGAGACTTGGATTTTTATGAATGGTAAATTTCAATGCATTGTGAGACATTGAGTGATTGAATTTTTTACTAACAAATAGATTAACACTTATGTGGAATATGAAATTGCAATTAATATAGGCTACTAGTAATGAAATCAGGTGGGAACAACATGTTTTGCAATTAATAGTTTCATATTATAACTAGAGGTTAGTTATAAAATTCTTGAACGGTTTTCCTGTCTTTAAAATTTTTGTGTCTCTTAGAGTGTCAATGTGAATTGCTTTTCTCTCTCTGTTTTTTTAAGTAGGATCACTCACTTATTCATGAAATAAACCAGGTGAAGTTTCCAGTGACATGAATGGTGTTATTCATAGACCAACAAATGAGGGTGGAAGATTAGATGCCGGAACAAAAGGTGGATTTATACTCGGTGAGTTATATTGATTTATATTTTACATAAATTTGGCAAGAGTAATTTTTTTAATCAGGGTACAAAAATATAAAAATTGGTGACTAAATAAAAACGTGGGAAAGCCTTTCACCAAAGAGGATCTCATGTCATGTTTTATTTTCTTTATTTAAATGCTGTGAATTCATGTGACGTAATTATATGCCCAGGTATAATTTTTATTGCAGGTGCTGATTTAATTTTTTCATGCAATTGAAAGAAAAGTCAGGACTACCATAGTGCTATGAATAGCCCTGTAGTTGAGAAGTGGGTGCAAACACAGTTGTTGACCTGAGAACATTAGGGCAATGCGTTATTGTCATGGATAGTGCTGCATATCATAGCAGACTTGTGAAAAATCAGCCAACAACAAAATGGAGGAAAGAACAGCTACTGGTGATTGCAACTGAATATAATAGATTTGTTGTACTAAATGATAAGAGTTGATGGTGTGAAATCACCTTTTGATATTACATTGCAATATTAATTTCCATACTTTACAGTCATTATTATTATTATTATTATTATTATTATTATTATTATTATTATCATTACTACTACTACTACTACTTATAGATGCTACTTTTTTCTTTCAGGTGAAATTGAATCTACATAAGAATCCTAAAACAACAGAGCCTTGCCAATTACTGTTCTGAAGCGGCCTTGTCTTATGTGTTGTGTCTATATACAATTAATTCTTTCAGTTTTTTTTCCCCTTTAATGTAATGAAGTTGTTGGTTGATTGATACCAAGTGTTCAGCAGTTGATGTCATTTGTTATCTTGCACTCCAATATTTAACCAGATGATTGAAAGCTGTGTAAAGTTAAACAGTCAAGACAATGATCCATATCTTCATTGAGATTTCAGAAATGGCATGGGGAGATTCTGAAATATCAGTTCTTTGTAAATATTTGAGACAATCATGGCCTGTGATAATATGAGTACTGCCACTGTAGATTTTCATAGAAGTTCAGTTATTAAATTAGGTGTATTATTTTTACTATATATTGTACTATATTTTTGTTTCGCTTAATTGATGAATTATATATGCTGTAAATTGAATAGTAGACTGTAGGTCTATAGCTTAATTGATGAATTGTATGTGCTGTAAATTAAATAGTAGGCTGTATACCACAAGTGATGAATTGTTTATGCTTGTAATGTGAAGTAATTTGCATGATATTTATTATCAGTTTCTGTATATTTCAACTGATTGAATTGTTTATACTTTTAAATTGAATTAACTTGCTTGCTATGTATTATATTTTATAGCTTAACTGATGAATAATTGTTTAGGTTTGTCAATTTAATAATCTGAGTGCCATGTACTTCATATTTTTAGTGGAGCCACCAATGTAGCTTAGTCGGTAGACTCGTTGGCCTGCAAATTCAGAGCTGCACTCGAGGGTAGTTTGGATCCCCCATTTGGTCTGATTAGTTGGTTTCTTCTGAGGATTTTCCTCCATCGTGGAGCAGATGCCGGATGGCCTATTGCAATTTTTTCATTTGCTTTAGAATCATTCCGATTTTTGTTACCACATTGTCATGTTCTGATCTTGTTATTCTTTTAACAGTGTGGTAAGATGCAGGTATAGATAACCTTACAGTAATTTTGCTACCTTTCAGCTACCTCATTACCTCCCACTCCATAAAGTTCATGGATCCACGGAAGTACCAGTCGTCGATGTAATTCGACCATTTTGCTTAAAATATTAAAACACTGTAAAATATTGAGATTTCATGCTGTTACGTCCATTACTGCAGCAAGAACATCTGATTTTGAATCTGATAGTATGACAGCCTTCTCAGATTTATGAAGTCGATACTGGAGATTTTGTAAGCTTAAAAATGTATCTAAATTTTCACTATCAAAATTAGTCAGTGTTTGAAGTTAGTTAGTTAGTTAGTTAGTGGCGTTTAAAAAGGGCGCGTCAGCTACTATGGCTATTTGCGCCCTTATCTAAAATCTTTCACTAAACACAAACACAATACAATAACCAGAATGTTTAAAAAACTAAAAAGCGTTGTCACGGTTAAAATGGGGCAAACAAGTGTTTGAATATAATTCCCTGTAAAAGGGAATATATTGGTATTGTACTACAACACCACTACATCTATGGCTTGGTAAACAGGATCCATCTATAAAAAATACTGTATGTAGTCACTCACTGACCAGATCATTTATCGTTTCTAATGATTTTTAAAATGTCTGGAGAAGTATAACATTTCTTAACATCATCTGTTAAAGTTATCTTATATACTATTCATTTTCAAATAACTTGGGATTGTGTTTTATTAGTAAAGTTTCCCTTAATTGAGCAAGTTTGAGTTCTCCAAGTAGAGTCAAAAAGTCTGTTGGGATTTTGGCTCAGTTTATTAATATTTGTGGACTGTGATTTTTTGTTCTAGACAACCATATTATCTGCAAATGACGAGATTATCATAAGATCTATTTCTTTAGTTAGACCATCGACATTAATATTGGAAAATGTATTCCTGAAAACAACAATGTGGGAAGCCCAGATGAATCTGTCTCTATTTACATATTTGTGACAATGAATCAAATAATCAAGTCACTGACCCAGTGTAACACTTTATCATGGACACCCTAAGTTTGCAATTTCTTAAGTGATTTATATCTACAGAGCCATATGATCCTTGAAAATAAATTAAAATTGTTAAGTTGTTTTGTTTTCTGTTTAAAATATCTTTAATATCTTGACTAAAATTTAAAATCTGTCCATTTGTTGAATGCAATTCTCTAAAGTCAACCCAATAAAATGAAAGTTAGTTACTAGATTCCAGGAACCAATTCAATCTATGAAATCATCTCTTCCATAATTTTGGCTATCATACTAGTAAGTGGTATCTGTCGATAACTCGAAAAGATATTAGTTGAATAATTGCTTTTCAAAATTGATGTTATGATAGATTTTCTCCAGACAGATATTGTATTTTAGATGAGATTACAAGATAAAAGTAGTGAGTTTGCTTGTTTGCCAACATGTTTAAGAAAATCAGCATGTGTATTGTCTGGACTTGGAGATGTTTTGGGTCTTATGTTATTAAATTAATAGTAATATTCAGTTCTTGATTAAATATTGTTATATAAAGTAGATAGTAGATTTAACATTTCTTTCAGTTTTTCCTTAATAGTCTGACGTACACAGATAAAACTAACAACCACACCACCAACTAATCTAATAGAAATTAAAATATAATTAAATGTAGAAAAAGTAATTAAAATTATAAATACACGTAATAAACCATAACCCCCTAATTTCAACAATATACTATTTTATTCCCTTTTACAGCTTGTAGATAATTATTAATTATAGTTATTACTTATTAGCATAATATTTATTGAACTTATTGGCTATTTCACTTCGTTTGAAAGATGTTATTGTGTACAAAAAGCATTTTTTGATGATCGTTTCATGCTGTATGTTGTGTAAAAATCTATGATTTCTGGCCATCTGTTCTGTGTAATCCATCTTTTGTATAGAATTAATAAAATATTCTTTTGGTAGTAATTATTTTATTAATTGAGTATTTAATTTTCACCAGCTCACATTTCTTGAATCATTTGTTTTTTCTTATTTAAATTTAGGACACAAGAGCCAAAAAGAGACATCACAGTTATGTATCATACATTTTTTCATTGACAGACGTGGAGTTGCAGAAATAATAAGTGTAAGTGTAGCATTATTAAGCAATTTACAAACAAATGAAATCTTTAAAAAGGTATCTAGAAGTGAAATTACTTATGGCTTTTAAGGACCAAAATTATTTTTGTAAGTTGATTTATTATTATTTCAGTTTTAGCCTAGTTGTATTATCCATTTCCTTACCAATTTCAAAAGATAATCAGAAGTTCATTCGAATTCCAACCAAAAGTCAATTGGTTATTAATTTATCTACCTTTAGGAAGTACAGTATATGTACGCTGGAATCTTTGAAGTGAAGTGACAATAATTTAATTGGTCTTGGAACAGATTTGATTCTTGAATATTATATACTATACTTTGTTGTATATTTACGTCTAGTAACCTATTAATGCTAATACTAATAATAATGTAAAGGAATAAAAGAATAGAACATAGCAATACATTTCTCATTATTATTGAAACTATTTAGAATAACCTTCCGACATTAAGGTAAAGTACGGTGAGTAAAGAAGTCATTCAGTACATAGGATCGTGATTTTACTACATGTGGTGATATCTGGTAACAGTTGGCAACACTGACAAGGCGGAAATATTTGCTGTTTGGGAACTGAACTTACGTGATCCTCACTATAACTTTCTCCATTCTCCTGTAACTTCATCACTCTTAGCCCCAAATATTTTTCTAAGACCCTTATACTCAAACACCTTTAACCTATGTTCCTCTCTCAAAGTGAGAGTCCAAGTTTCACAACCATAAAGAACAACCGATAATATAAATGTTTTATAAATTCTAACTTTCAGATTTTTTGACAACAGACTGGATGATAAAAGCTTCTCAACCGAATAATAACAGGCATTTCTCATATTTATTCTGTGTTTAATTTCCTTCCGAGTATCATTTATATTTGTTACTGTTGCTCCCAGGTATTTGAATTTTTCTACCTCTTCAAAGGATAAGTTTCCAATTTTTATATTTCCATATATTTATATTTTCTAAAAGTAAATCTATAACATTTTGTAAAACCCGAGAGGAAACTAGTCTTAATTACGAATTCAGTGGTGTTGTAATTCCGCAAGAACAATGTTGTAAATACCTAGGAGTGTATTTAAACTCCAAACTTTCTTGGGGAGAGCATGTTGATAATGTTACGGGTAAAGCATGGAGGGCACTTCACTTTATTATGAGAATCTTGAGAAAGGCTAGCCCCAAATCGAGGGAAATAGCATATCAAACGTTAGTGCGACCGTTAATGGAATACGGAACTACGTGTTGGGATCCCTATAGAATATACCAGATAAATTCCTTAGAAAGAATCCAGTATAGGGCAGCGAAATTTGTTAAAGGTAAAAGAGAAGATGGAAACGATTCGATAAAAGAACTTAAATGGGAAACTTTGGAAAACAGACGTAGGAAAACTAGAATAACATCATTGTATAGAGCACATCTAGGTCAGAAAGCATGGGTAGACATAACGGCTCGGTTACAAAAGCCAACGTACTATGGTAGGAACGATCATGATTTTAAAATCAAATGTAGGAAACAGAAAACGGATGTAGGTAAATTCTCATTTTTAAATAGAACTATAAATGATTGGAGTGACCTACCTGCAGCGGTCTTTGAGGGCTGTCCTTCCTTAAGGAGATTCAAGAATAATTTAAAAAGTTGTATATAAAGTGAAAATTAAAATTAAGGTGACATTCAACATTTAATTTTTTAAGGTGACATGTATTTATCTAGGCTGACGAGTTTACTTCCTTGGTTTGAATTGTAAATTATTTAAAACTAGCGTGTAAGAGGGCCTTAGACTAGAAATGTTTAGTTTAAATGTAGTTCTGTTTATAAGTATGCATAAGGATGTAATTATTTGACTTATTTGAACTGTTGTATCAGTGAAGCGAGGTGAGTCAGTGAAGTTATGGTTTTACAGTGCAGTGAACAGTTCCGATCAGTGATAATTTATAGCGTCAATGAAATGTGTTCTATAGTGTCAGTGAAATGTGTTACAGAGTGTCAGTGAAATGTGTGCTAAAGTGTCAGTGAAATGCGTCATAGTGCCACTACAGGGAAAGAGATGAGAGTAAAGTGAAAGACTATTGAAACTTATGTAGGACCTATAGATAATTATGTAGGTTGTATTGTAAAATTAGGTATTTTATTTTATGTTTTATTATTATTGTGTTAAATTGTATTGTGTATTATTATTGTTTGTATTGTGTATTATTATTGTATTGTGTGTAAAATTGTATTGTGTATTGGTTATCATTTTATTGTGTATTGTTAATATTGTATATACCACTGCCACCGGGTGCTTGCCCACTTGCAGTGTAAATACATACATACATGTCGTACAATATTCTCGTCACGAGACATAATCATATACTTTGTCTTTTCGGGATTTACTTCCAAACCGATAGCTTTACTTGCTTCAAGTAAAATTTCCGTGTTTTCCCTAATCGTTTGTGGATTTTCTCCTAACATATTCACGTCATCCGCATAGACAAGAAGCTGATGTAACCCGTTCAATTCCAAACCCTCTCTGTTATCCTGGACTTTCCTAATGGCATACTCGAGAGCAAAGTTAAAAAGTAAAGGTGATTTAATAAATAAAAATAATTTATTTCGGTGATCAATCTGCTAATAATCGTGCTTTAATACTATTCATATATTGTCATATACTGGCCATATGTGGGTAGTCTGAAGTAGAGTTGGGTCGATTCGTGAACGAATCGTTCATTCGAACGACTAATAATAAAGAATCGTAAGAATCGATTCGTGGTATCAACGAATCGTCGTTCAAAAGAATCGTAACGAATCGTCGTTCAAACGAATCGTAACGAATCGTCATTCAAAAGAATATGAAGGAATCGGCATGGTATCGTAACCCACGATTCTATTCGTTGTTTGATGTAACCTGTCAACGGACATTTCCGAACCGTGTCGAATGCTCCCGAGCGAGAGTGAAATCAAAATATGTACTGCATTTGTTAAGTATGGAAAATAATGAACACAAACCTGAAATTTGCATAGTTAAATAGAGATGTAATGCAAAAAATGTACTTCATAATAAGGTTCAGTTGATAAATTATAATTTAGAGACATTATCTTGGGTAATTTTGTAGACTAATGGAGTTCATACTGAATGGTTCCAGCCAATGGGAAAGAGACAATCCAATGTCTCGCCTCTTATGCCATCTATGAGAGAGATGTAGAACTTTTTGTTCTACGCGTGGTTTGCAAAGGAAAGTGTCTTGCGACGATTCAAAAGAATAGTTGGAATCGCAGACTGGGAAGAATCGTGAACTCGTTGACGATTCAAAAGAATAGTTGGAATCGCAGACTGAGAAGAATCGTGAACGAATCGTTAGAATCGATTCGTAATGTGTGATTGAATCGTTGGAATCGACTTCTGAAAAAGAATCGTGTTGCCCAACTCTAGTCTGAAGACATTCTCATCGTGTAAGATTATGGATTTAGAGCTTGATAATACAGCATCTGAATTGTGTTACTTCAGGGAATGTGGGAACCAGCCTAGTATTTACCTTCCTTAATAATTAGATTCCTAGTTGCTCATGAACCACTCTGCGGTGGCTGCGTGATCAGATCTTCAGCTTGTCTCGCAGGCGGTCCGGGGTTGAGTCTCGATCAAGTCTGGGACTTTTCATTAAAAAATTCAGTGACACTTCAAACGGACAAGGACGTAGTTCTGGTTTATCTCAAGGTTCTCCCGTTTGGGGAATCGGGTATTAAATATCTACATCATTCGTCAATATTCAATTCATAGTATTCCCCTGACGCCGGGTACACACCTGTGGAGTATCGGTCAGCGCGTCTGACCGCGAAACCAGGTGGCCCGGGTTCGAATCCCGGTCGGGGCAGGTTACCTGGTTGAGGTTTTTCCCGGGGTTTTCCCTCAACCCAATACGAGCAAATGCTGGGTAACTTTCGATGCTGGACCCCGGACTCATTTCACCGGCATTATCACCTTCATTTCATTCAGACGCTAAATAACCTAGAGGTTGATACAGCGTCGTAAAATAAAATCTTCTTCTCTCCGAACGCCGGCTGGCGACGCACGGAGGGGACTGGCCTATGGACATGTAGGGTTGCCTGCTCGAAACCTGGATACGCAGCGAACCTTAGTGAAGTCAGCCTGGGTTTGGGAATGTGCCTAGCTTGAGATTAGAGGAAAGAATCTTAAAAGGTTGCAGTCTGACTTCAGAAATTCCATTCTATCCCATTCCATATTTATTTATTTATTTAACCTGGTAGAGATAAGGCCATCAGGCCTTCTCTTCCCCTCTACCAGGGGATTACAACTACAATATTAAGAATACAATTACAATTATAATTAAAATTAATATCAAATTTCCAGATACAATAAAAATGAAAGTACTAAAAGATTAACTGATTAATAAAAGCTAGACAGTTTATTGTAAAAGTTAAGAAGAGAGAAACATTTTTTTTATTAAGTAAAAATTAAACCTTCTCTACGCAGTAAGAAAATGCTTAATAAGCTTGCTTTTGAACGCTACTAAATTCCAACAGTCTCTGATTTCACTGGGTAGGGTATTTATGATCAAGGAAAACACTAAAAACCTCCATCGAACTGATCAGTCCCGGGAGTTGAACACAAGACTTGCCAAATGTAAATCTGGTGTTTTATCACACAGGTATTTCGCTCGGTTTACTTCTTTTTTACTTATCTAATTTTACTTAATTAGTCTACATATTAAGTTATTAACTGGCACGTATTTTAAATTTATACTAAAACGCAAATAATATTACATGAATTAGAATAGATCTCAGTTATTATTATACGAGATTCTAGTGGCGAGGTCTGAGCTCTTAAAGCTATCTCTCGCATACCCAGAAAGCAGTAATAATTTCGAGTGCTGGAAGCGAAGCTCTACCTGGCTCGGGAACAAATGAATAAGCAAATTCAATTAGGAGATAAATTTGTTTTACGTTTAAAATGTGTATCATTGTGTCGCTAGACAACCGGATCTTGAAGCTATTATATCTAATTTAAGTCTGGTGGTAATAAGACAAAATGAATTAAACATCGCCTATAATTGTTGCCTCTGTTTCGGTATCCCTTCCTGGCACTTAAGACCTTGGTGACGAAGATTTGAGATGAATTTTTAATTACGAAATGAATATTAAACAGGCTCTTGTGGTCCATGTCTTGTCGAGAAACAGACGACGGCGACAATGAGAGATAAGGAGGAAGATGAAGGACGACGTGCACACCATCTTCCTTCTTTTGTCTTTAAGGAATTAAAAACCTGAAGATCCAAGATAATATCCACTTGAATAGCAAGATTGCACTTGACGGTAACGAGACAGTTTATGTGTATATATGGCGTTCTTGGTGGACTGCAAACTAGAGAATTTGTCTTGGGAGTCACGTTATTTAAGTTCTAAAGTGGTCATGGGCTTTTTAGTGAGTAGTTTATGCTATAATTAGTAATATAAACTATTATTTATATGCGTGACAGGAAATAAAGTATAATAATAATAATAATAATAATAATAATAACAATAATAATAATAATAACAATAACAATAATAATAATAATAATAATAATAATAATAAGTATTTAGTTTATGCTAGAATTAGTAATATAAACTATTATTATTTATACGAGTGACAGGAAATACAGTATAATAATAATAATAATAATAATAATAATAATAATAATAATAATAGTAATAATAATAATGAGTATTTAGTTTATCCTAGAATTAGTAATATAAACTATTATTTATATGCGCGACAGAAAATACAGTATTAAATAATAATAATAATAATAATAATAATAATAATGTGAGTATTTAGTTTATGCTAGAATTAGTAATATAAACTATTATTTATATGAGTGACAGGAAATACAGTATAACAACAACAACAATAATAATAATAATAATAATAATAATAATAATAATAATAATAGTAATAATAATAGTAATAAGTGAGTATTTAGTTTATGCTAGAATTAGTAATATAAACTATTATTTATATGCGCGACAGAAAATACAGTATTAAATAATAATAATAATAATAATAATACTAATAATAATAATAATGTGAGTATTTAGTTTATGCTAAAATTAGTAATATAAACTATTATTTATATGAGTGACAGGAAATACAGTATAACAAAAAAAATATAATAATAATAATAATAATAATAATAATAAGTGAGTATTTAGTTTATGCTAGAATTAGTAATATAAACTATTATTTATATGCGCGACAGAAAATGCAGTATTAAATAATAATAGTAATAATAATAATAATAATAATAATAATAATAATAATAATGTCAGTATTTAGTTTATGCTAGAATTAGTATTATAAACTATTATTTATATGAAGTGACAGGAAATACAGTATAACAAAAAAAAATAATAATAATAATAATAACAATAAGTGAGTATTTAGTTTATGCTAGAATTAGTAATATGAACTATTATTTATATGAGTGACAGGAAATACAGTATAACAACAACAATAATAATAATAATAATAATAATAATAATAGTAATAATAATAATAATAATAATAAGTGAGTATTTAGTTTATGCTAGAATTAGTAATATAAACTATTATTTATATGCGCGACAGAAAATACAGTATTAAATAATAATAATAATAATAATAATAATAATAATAATAATGTGAGTATTTAGTTTATGCTAGAATTAGTAATATAAACTATTATTTATATGAGTGACAGGAAATACAGTATAACAAATAATAATAATAATAATAATAATAATAATAATAATAATAATGAGTATTTAGTTTATGCTAGAATTAGTAATATAAACTATTATTTATATGAGTGACAGGAAATACAGTATGACAATAATAATAATAATAATAATAATAATAATAATAATAATAATAGTAGTAGTAATAATAATAATAATAATAAGTGAGTATTTAGTTTATGCTAGAATTAGTAATATAAACCATTATTTATATGCGCGACAGAAAATACAGTATTAAATAATAATAATAATAATAATAATAATAATAATAATAATAATAATAATAATAATGTATTTAGTTTATGCTAGAATTAGTAATATAAACTATTATTTATATGAGTGACAGGAAATACAGTATAACAAAAAAAAAAAAAATAATAATAATAATAATAATAATAATAATAATAATAATAATAAGTGGTACCCTTAGCGCGGAATGACGTTTACAGCATGTTGTCAAAAATGTTACTCCCCGTTCTAATTCATTTGATCGCACACGTGTGAATCGCGCTGACCAAACAGCTGATCACAGAACACTGTTATGCCTGGTTAGACTACGACTGATAAGGCGGAGGCAATTGAAGGTCCACAGAGTCCACACTATGATACAGCTATTGCCGCTTCCATCGTATTGACAGTTGCTTGTATGTCGCTGTGCGATTGCTTTTGTGTGTACTAGCCTACTGCATATTGTGGGCATGCAATGATAACAGGAAATATTTTCATCGGTAAACGAAACTAGATCGACCTACAGAAGCGCTATTCACAGTGATGTGTTTCTCAAATTATGAAACAATTGTTTAACAATTACAATTTGTATCATGTCGCTACAGTCATAAGAGGAAACGACAGAGCGATGACGTACCAATAGAATTAAATAAAAGTGACGTGTATACAAGAGTTACTTGTGTATTGAACAGTAAAGTACTATGAACTATTAAATAAACAATGAGATACAAACTGAGTAGCAAAATTAAACTAGTAGAAAAATTAAAACTGTATGTTGTGTTAATGAGCTCGAGCGACAAGTTTTGTTGTAATAATTTAAAACAAATATTATATGTATGTATTTATTAACACTACAATTGGGTATACACCCGGTGGCAGTGATATATAATATACAATAATACCATTACAATAATAGAATAATTACAGCAATGAAAATAAAATAAGATAAACGTAAATTTACTTCTAACTGTAAAGAAATAGATGCAATAAATGATAATAATAATAATAATAATAACAGTTTTATTTTCCCTGGCAGAGTTAAGGCCATCAGGTCTTCTCTTCGACTTAACCAGGATCAAATCACATACAGAAAAATACATACCGGTATACAAATATTAACTTAAAAATAATAATAAGCATAATTAAGTAAAAAAGTGAGATTGAATACATATACACAATCAGTATTAACTTTAAAATAATAATAATAATAATAATAAAATATATGTAATAAAAAAAAGAGACTGAATACATAAACACAAAACAGGAAGTCCACACCTGTGGAGTAAAGGTCAGAGCGTCTGGCCGCGAAATCAGGTGGCCCGGGTTCGATTCCCGGTCGGTTGAGGTTTTTTCCGGGGTTTTCCCTCAACCCAAAATGAGCAAAGGCTGGGTAACTTTCGGTGCTGGACCCCGGACTCATTTCACCGGCATTATCACCATTTCATTCAGACGCTAAATAACCTAAGCTGTTGATAAAGCATCGTAAAATAACCTACTAAAATAAAAAAAAACAAACAGGAAAATACATTCTAGTAGTAAACCTAGGACTATAAATAAAAACTATGCTATAATAACGTCTACAATAAGCAAAAGTAAACCTAACTTATAAGTACTCCTATTTCACCCAACTATTACCAACTTAAGTAATTACACCTTAATTAATTACATATCAACTTAATTACATGTCATCTTAATTAATTACATATCACCTTTTTTCGTATTTTATATAGCACGCAGCACTTAAAATTACAACTTGAATTTTTCTAAGTTCTATTGGAATCTGTGATAGGTTAGTTAGGTTACACTAGTTTAGGCTTTCCGTACGCCTTGCATATACGAATCTATGATAGATTAGGTTGGAATGGAATGGAATTTAAGTGAGGGGGCACGGATGGCCCAGCACTGCGACCTGTTGAGATCTATTGCGCTAATCCTCGATATGGAATGAGTTGCGTGCCATAGATCCCCTACGCGCACCAACCCAACCACATGACTCCCTGACGACCGGTCCCTACAGCCAACAGAAATCCATATACCAATCCTGCTTCGGCAACTTCCCCCAAGCCCCCCCCCCCCGTCGGTCTGAGACGAAACTCCTCCCCCGAGTAGGTCCGCACCGAGTGCTCGTTGCAGAAGCCATCCAACATCGCTGAACTACATTCCACGGAGGCCGGTCGAGAGAATCAGCAACTTCGGGAGGCCGCCTGTAGAGTGATCTCAAAAACCATAAACGGGATAATGAGGAAGGATGATGGGGGAGGAAAGGAAGTGGCGAAGATGAGTGGGGTTCCAATCGCCTGATAAAGTTTCCTGATATTCATCCATAGGAGTGTCGACGTGGTTGGCGAGTTGGTATAGCGCTGGCTTTCTATGCCCAAGGTTGCGGGTTCGATCCCGGGCCAAGTCGATGGCATTTAAGTGTGCTTAAATGCTACAGGCTCATGTCGAAATGAACGATCTCCATTTTCAAAAATGTGTTTAAATATCCATATTATGATTATTTTTCAATTTAACTTCGTTCTACGCTGATATGCTGTAGACAGTATAACATACACTGCATAATGAATACGTCCGAATGGATAACTCAGTTCGTGAGTAAAAACACTTATTTTTAATACTGTACTGTATTTTGATTAAACAAAAACCTAATGAAAATGATCAAACTCAAAAGCGTGATATTTCCTAGTTTACGTAAATGGGTGAACTACTTTTCTTACACCCTATAACTAGTAAAGTGATTTGTTTGTATTTTACGCCAGTATCTTTGAACTCTAGTCGTGGAAGGGGGTAGCAAACTTTATTTCCGGTTCTCAAACGTTAATACAAAGGTATAACCAGGTTAATATTAAAAATGTTAGTAAAAATAAAATGATGTCCCGGTACAAATAAAGGAACAGAAGAATTATATCGCGAACTACTGATTGCAAACTACACTGAAATACTTGTGTAGGCTAATGTAATTGTATAGGAAATAAAATTATAATCTCTAAGCATTTGGAAGAAAGTTTTACATCCTAGGGAATCGATGCCGAGATGGATAGGAAGATGAGTAGGATGGAACCGACCCTAGGACCTCGGCTAAGAATGAAACTGAAAGGGGAGGAGTGCACATCATTAGCCCCTTATCATACAGGCCCGCCGAGCATGTTCGCTTCTGTAAGTAATGGGCTCAAATGGGCGTAGAGAAGTTGTCATGGCAATGAAGACGTTCAATTGTCATCCTGCACTCTGCTACTCTCGTTTTTTTTTCCTCGCTCTTCTTCCTCCTGGTACTCCATTGTAAGCTTTTAGTGTTCTTTGCGCCTCCAAGAGCTAATAGTGCGGTACAGGGGTACCAACCCTTGTGTAAGTAGATCCCATTCACTTTGTTTTTCTGAACTAGTGTTACTTTCGCTAAGAACTAAAATCCCTGTTAAAACCACTTCGGTGTCTGACTTCAATTTCATAAGATGGCCTCTGTCTTTGTTCTGCTCTCGTCGACATGGATTTCTCCCCAAGCTCAGATCTCTTTGAATATTCCTTTAGCTTCATCAGACGGATTCAAGCAGTTACGTTATGCATCTCTCCATCTAATGTAATTTAATATGAAATCTAAGCTTATTCGATTCAATCTGAGTGCGTATGGGAGAATTTATTTTGTATCTTTCATATATTTTCTCCTTTCTTATACAATTTTCTCAGACTTTTTTAGTCTATTTCTGACATATTTCTATCTCTTTCATGCATTCATTTTTTTTTTCCATATTTTCTTCTATAGTAATGTCACGAGAGGTCTGAGATTTATCTGGGAAATCTCAGACCTCGAGTGACATTTATTAGGACTATTTCGTGAATAAAATAAAAATGTAGTAGTATTTTAGTATTTATTTATTTAACCTGGTAGAGATAAGGCCGTCAGGCCTTCTCTGCCCCTCTACCAGGAGATTCCAACTACAATATGAACAATAAAATTACAATTAGTATTAAATTTACATTTACAATTACAAATAACACTACAATTAGTATTAAATTTACAATTACAATTACAATAAAATCAAAGTACGAAAAGATTACCTGAATAATTAAAGCTAGATAATTTATCATAGAGAAACAAAGAATATTTTATATTTACTGAATTACAAATTAAATCTAGAATAACAAAATTGTATAGTGATGAAATTACTGAATATTGAAATAATTTGTGATAGATTAAAGAAACTATTTACAAGAAATCAATTACTGACCAAGTGCCTAGTAAGTTTTCGTTTGAATTCAATTTTATTTCGACAGTCCCTGATGCTAGCAGGTAGCGAATGTAAATAATATATCCCTAAAATTCAATCACAAAAAGTTAATAATTGTATATTAACGAATACGTAACCTATTTAGACATTGTGAAGTTGAAATAGTCTACTCGTAGATGAATATCGATTACTGCAATAAAGAAATTCGATATTATTATTCAGTAATGCCAATTGCGAAAAGCGAAATACAGGTTTAACAGTGTTAATTACATGTACTACACTTTTCTCTTATTATTATAACATAAATACATTTTCATTATCTGCTGAAATCATAATTTAATTTAACAGTAACACAGGGGACAGCTATATACCAATGCTTATGTATTCACAGCGAGACATGTTGCTACACAGTGAAGCCATTTCTGAATAGATAGGCCTAATTAATTCACGAATTTTATTACGCCATACGGAAGGCAGTTTGATCAAAGACTTTATTGTTACTATGCAAGTCTTTGGGTTTGATATGCGATGATGTTACATACATTTGAACCTCTGACTTTCTATTAATTGTTTAATTTCATTCACAAAATACAAATTTTATAGGCTACAATTTATACAGCTAGATATTCAAAAAGGAAGAAACTTCAGAGATCTTCATTATATAACAAGGACAGAGTAGCCCTCTTGAACTTCCGGGATTTCAACGGCCTAAAGAGGAGAAGTGGAATGCGAGGGAATTTTTTACACTTTTATTTGGGAGTGCAACTCATTTCCACAAAAACAGTCACCAGTACTTATGTTTCTACATTAGCCTCCTCAGTAGCAAGAAACTATCCAAACGAAACTCAATTTCAGTCCAGGTTCTCGGTATCATCTCCGGTGTGATGCATTGCGCCGTTAATATACGAGAAAGTCAATATTCATCTAAATTATGAAATAACGATTAGGAAATATTACCATTAGAAATAATAGTTTAGGAAAAAGCGCTTAGGAAAAGTGTATTAGGAAGAACGGTTATTAGGAAAAAATGTCATTATGAAAATCAATTTAGGAAAAATGACTGGGAATCGTAAGAAGGAAATTGCAGCAATTTCAGAACTAATGCGTGTTAATGCAAATTTTCTTAAATGTGTGAGTGGTGTTGGCGACACAAGGACAGTTCTTCTATGACAAAGCTAGGATGTTTTTGTAATTGTAATTTGCATGAGCAATCTATGCGCTTGACTTAAGGAACTATGACTATCGATTCTGGCGTTAAACAGCGTGCTTCCTGCCGACACGCACGACCGAACACTCACGGATGAACGTCTATTTGAAGGCTCTATAGTTAAAATGTATTTCGAACTGGTGTGAGTGATTTATAATTGAATAATTGTTCACCATATAAAGGAGTTTAAATCAAATAGAAGTGATCATCAAGTGTTTGAAAAAGAAGTTACAATCGATTTGGTCACTTTTCATAACTTTTTCAGCTACATAAACCAATTGTTTCATTTGTAAGACTTTGTAGTTAAAATGTATTTCGAACTGCTGTGAGTGATTTATAATTTGAATAATTGTTCACTATATAAAGGAGTTTAAATCAAATATAAGTGATCATCAAGTGTTTGAAAAAGAAGTTACAATCGATTTGGTCACTTTTCATAACTTTTTCAGTACATAAACCAATTGTCTCATTTTTAAGGCTCTGTAGTTAAAATGTATTTCGAACTGGTGTGAGTGATTTATAATTTGAATAACTGTTCACCATATAAAGGAGTTAAAATCAAAAGGAAGTGATCATCAAGTGTTTGAAAAAGAAGTTACAATCGATTTGGTCACTTTTCATAACTTTTTCAGTACATAAACCAATTGTCTCATTTTTAAGGCTCTGTAGTTAAAATGTATTTCGAACTGGTGTGAGTGATTTATAATTTGAATAACTGTTCACCATATAAAGGAGTTAAAATCAAAAGGAAGTGATCATCAAGTGTTTGAAAAAGAAGTTACAATCGATTTGGTCACTTTTCATAACTTTTTCAGTACATAAACCAATTGTCTCATTTTTAAGGCTCTGTAGTTAAAATGTATTTCGAACTGGTGTGAGTGATTTATAATTTGAATAACTGTTCACCATATAAAGGAGTTTAAATCAAATAGAAGTGATCGTCAAGTGTTTGAAAAAGAAGTTACAATCGATTTGGTCACTTTTCGTAACTTTTTCAGTACATAAACCAATTGTTTCATTTTTAAAGCTCTGTAGTTAAAATGTATTTCGAACTGGTGTGAGTGATTTATAATTTGAATAACTGTTCACCATATAAAGGAGTTTAAATCAAATAGAAGTGATCATCAAATGTTTGAAAAAGAAGTTATAATCGATTTGGTCACTGTTCATAATTTTTCAGCTACATAAACTAATTGTTTCATTTTTAAGATTCTGTAGTTAAAATGTATTTCGAACTGGTATGAGTGATTTATAATTGAATAACTGTTCACCAAGAGAATTTAAATCAAATAGAAGTGATCATCAAATGTTTGAAAAAGAAGTTACAATCGATTTGGTCACTTTTCATATCTTTTTCAGCTATCATAAACCAATTCTTTCATTTTAAGGCTCTGTAGTTAAAACGTATTTCGAAATGGTGTGAGTGATTCATAATTGGATAACTGTTCAGAGCAGAAATGGTGTAAGTCAAAATTGGGTAATGAGGTTTAAAGTAAAAATTCTGTAAAATACAGCGCAAAGTAGCAATTAATATGTCTTACGTGTTATCCACTGACTACTAATAGTTTAAATAAATTGAATATTAATTGCTACTTTGCACTGTATTTTACAGAATGTTTACTTTAACCCTCATTACCCATTTTTGACTTACACCACTTCTGCTCTCAACGGCTCATATAAAGATTTAAAATCAAATAGAAGTGATCATCAAATGTTTGAAAAAGAACTTATAATCGACTTGATCACTTTTCATATCTTTTTCAGCTATCATAAAATAATTGTTTCATTTTAAGGCTCTGTAGTTAAAATGAATTTCGGAATGGTTTGAGTGATTTATAATTGAACAACAGTTCACCATATAAAGATTTAAAATAAAATAGAAGTGATCATCAAATGTTTTAAAAAGAACTTACAATCGATTTGGTCGCGTTTAATGTCTTTTTCAGCTACCATAACCCAATTGCTTCAGTTTTAAGGCTCTGTAGTTAAAATGTATTTGGAACTGGTGTGAATTATTTAGGATTGAATAACTGTACAACAAATAAAAACTTTAAATAAAAAAGAAGTGATCATCAAAATAATGTTTGAAAAAACTTACAACTGGTCACTTTTCATATATGTTTCAGCCGTTATAAACCAATTGCTTCAGTTTTAAGTCTCTGTAAATAATATGTATTCCGAACGGGTGTGAGTGATTTAGAATTGAATAACTGTTCACCATTTCACCATATAAAGACTTTAAATCAAACAGAAGTGATAGTCAAAAATAATCAATTTGGTCACTTTTCATACCATTTTTCAGCTATCATAAACCAACTGTTTCAGTTTTAAACGCTAAAAATTATTCGTTATAACGGTGTTAAGTCTAACCATAATTTATCGTCTCTCATTGCACGGACATTTAAAACATTACTACACATCCGCAGCTTAAGAGGTTACACTTCTGCCTCCCGTAGAAAATTACACTCTCACTTATTTTCTCGACGTACCTCTCTTTACACAACTCTTTCTCTTCGTTACCCATTCTATACTTCCATCATTTACCTTTTCATACGGAGTTAAAATATCATGTTATGGTGTACTTTTTATGAAAATACCAACAGGTGCTTTGTTAACGCTCCATAGGCTATTTGTTTCAACGCTAATTAAAAATCGAACGCAACTAGAAGCTGAAATAACTGAAGTGCACTCGTGTAGTTTTGAATATTTTGTTTATATAACACTGGAGGCGATATTCACAATTATACAAAATTTCAAAAGCATTTCATGTTACGAAATTTGTTCACATGTAGGTTATAAACCATACATTTTAACTAAAATTTAATACAAATCATTGACAACCTGGATCATAAAAAATTTAAAGACAAGCGTTTGTATTATTTTAATGAAATTCCGAGTTGTGACAGTTGCCTCAATGATATAAAAATAAACAAACAAATTAAAATAATATCGAACTCATAGTATCATTGAGTTGTTAATGTTATAGTGCGTTACATACAGCACTGAATTTTTTGGCATTAAAATACATATTTATTTTTAGCTGTAACGAAAGTATATGTTTGCTTATTTTTAAACAAATGCATTGATTTTAAGATGATTATAAGAATGTTTCCTGATGAGTAATAATTTTTTCTGCTAGTGTAATTAAAATGTAATTTTCAAGTTCCTCTTCTATATATATATATATATATATATATATATATATATATATATATAGTATTTAATATAGAATGAATATGAGAGTAAGTCCACACCTGTGGAGTAACGGTCAGCGCGTCTGGCCGCGAAATCAGGTGGCCCGGGTTTGAATCCCGGTCGGGGCAAGTTACCTGATTGAGGTTTTTTCCGGGGTTTTCCCTCAACCCAATACGAGCAAATGCTGGGTAACTTTCGGTGCTGGACCCCGGACTCATTTCACCGGCATTATCACCTTCATTTCATTCATACGCTAAATAACCTAGATGTTGATACAGCGTCGTAAAATAACCCAATAAAATAAAAAAATATGAGAGTAAACTGGGTCAATGTAGAGCATCCGCCGGCCACTGAACGAATATTGCACACTTTTGTCACTGCCAATGTGGCACTATAATAGGCTAGTACATTATGCATATATTGTATAGTTTTAGTATTATAATGATTTCATTGACAACGCAATATATCTGAGATACCACACAAGGGATCTACTTAGCATGGCTAAGCACATTCATATTGTTTTAAAATCAATTCATTTTTAATTTTGACAGGACAATTAATGTTGATTGATAACATAGTCACCATGTCATACTTCATTCTAGTCAAGGTAGTTTTATATGTAAGTTGTATTGTAATTGATTTTAGATGATACTTTTATTTGTACCTGAAGATGCCCCATTAGAGGCGAAAACGTTTGTATCAAAGTAAGATGTAACACATCAATATATACTCATATGTTTTTATTTCACATGTAATGCAATGCTTAAGCCATATTGACTGAATAATAATTAATCATATTTTGACATTTGTTATTAACATGAGGCTTAGCTGAATATTTTCCAACATGAATTGTAAATTATTGATATAACCTGGAAATTGATTTAGAATTGAAAAACGAGATGACAAATTGAATTTATTTGAATATTATTTACAATTAACGCTAATTGTTATAGTAACAGAACATAACCTTCTGCGACAGTATTGGATTTCCAGCCTCCGTGACTTTTCGCTAATTGTCTTTCGATTGCATATCCGAGAATAATCGATACTTGCGATTTTATAATGGTACAAAAGTGAGATGTCATTGGCTGAACACCTGAACTTTAATGAATAGATGTACTTTAATGAGGTGCATTAAAGGGCTACTAGCAGGTGTATAATTACTACATTTCGGCATGGTCGAGCATAAACAAATTTTCAATACTTTTATGACAACCACAACACATTTAAAATCTTACTTACCATATATAGAGAATTATTACTATATTAACACGTTTAGTATATCAGGAAACATGTAAAATGTAATTATTATGAAAGTCGCCATTGCTTTTTCTTCAAATTAGTAGTATTAGTATGATCTACTTCCACTAGATGGAAACCGACACGATTGGCAGAGCCGGGAATACATGAAAACGAAATGATACTAAATGTGAGGAATGTTACTACAGGTGTGTAGTATTATGTGACAGGTTAGGTTAGGTTTGATTAGGTATGTATTATGTGACAGGTTAGGTTAGGTTTGATTAGGTGTGTAGTATTGTGAGAAAGGCGAGGTAAGGTAGGATTAGGTGTGTATATTATTACTATGTTGGTAACACTGAAACCAACTGTTACATTAAAGAAATATGGCGTATTCTTCGTTCACGCACGACGATTTTCGTATATAAGTAAGGTACATATTTAAGGTGGGGTGGTTGGGCTTACAGCTCTCCCAGTGATCACATCAATTATCTACTACTCAATAATTTCAATCCAAGACATTTTGAAGGTATTTTATCAAGTTCCTGTAGTGGTCGGAACATAAGTAACATTCACCGTAAACTGTTCTTGCGTGTTTAGTTAATCTTAACACGAAATCTGGTTTCAGTCACTTTTGTATAATATGTAATCGAATATCAATCGCGCCAACTTTCGCAAGTAAATTTCTATTCCACTTTACAGTCGCAATTATGTCATGTTGATGTTACGTTAAATGTAAATGGTAGCTACGAAATTAAATCGACTCATTCATAAACTGAGACGAGAACATCGAGGTTAAGAAGAATAATATGCAATATTATTTCAAACTCAACTTCAGAATCACTCTTCTTACATCATGAGAGTATGAACTAAGTTTTTTTTATGACGTACGGTGTTTGCTGAGCTAAGGAATCGTGCTAATACTGAAACTGCCATAAGAATATTTTAAATACACTATTAACACCGAACATTAAGCAGTAACGTAAGTCATCTTATGTCATAATTAGGGAAAGGAAGTTCATGCATTTGCATATTTGTTTTCTATCGTTGTGTGAATATGCTCAAAGATTATCTACATGAATCAAACATTTCTGAATACAATGATATTACTTTTATTGTGCATAAAAGTGCATATTTTGCCTTTATTTACAAAAGCATCATATTTTAACATTTATGCAGGGAAACTGCATATTTTAGGTGTTTATTTGTCTTTCCCTCATTTTTTAAAGTATATAACGTCGTAAACACGACTAATTTATGTTTTATGAATTTTGAACGTAACGATGACGCCCTCATAGGGAGCCTCTCAAGTTAGCAATTGGTATTCCTTTACTGCAGTCTTTAGCAGATTTCGATAGAAGAATATGCAGTTTAACATCAGTTCCAGGAAATGTAGGACATAAAGTGAACGAGAAAACAGCAAATATGCTTTCCAAAAACCCTGGCTATTATCAACTTAAAGAAATTCAAGATATTCTCGAAGGAAAAACACCCCAAAAACCAACAAAATTTTCTGCAGAACAGCTCACAGCTTTTGTGCAAGCCTCTCTTACTTCTTGTGACGCAGAACGAAGTTTTTCGCACTACAAAGCTATGCTGAGAGACAACAGGCGAAGAATGACAACAGAAAACATACGTCACTGCTTAGTTGTGAACTGTAACAGCATAAATGGAGCATTCAGCAATGAGACAAGCACTTCAAAATTCATAGACTAAATGTAAGTTACCTTTACCTTATTATTCTGTTAAAATAATCTCAGACTGATAATGCATATTTTGTAGCATATTTATCTATTTTTACGGCATAAATGCATACATATTCTTCACATTTTTAGGACATGAACTTCCTTTCGCTGGTCATAATAGCACGTGTTTAAGCTACGAAATCACGATAATACTTGAAAATGACTCTGACCAGAATTAATAAAAAAGTGGTATCTGTAGCTCAATGGGCGCAAAAGTTTGGACTCAGGCTAAATCCAGACAAATCGCAAGGTATATTAATGGGACACCAAGGAACGTTAAACAAAATAGATCTAGCCACTGCAGTGCACTGTATCGAACACAAAAATAAATAATACCACAATTACATATAGCAACACAATAAAACAATTAAGAGTATATCTACATACAGATTTGACTTCCCGAAGTCAAGTTTCCTACATATTTAAGAAAACTTTTTCTATAATTCATTCTCTCAAACACTTGACCAACGTCCTACTTTTTAGCCCCAAAAATAACCTCATTCAAGCTTTAGTGATGCCCCATTTCGATTATTTCGATTCTCTATTCATGAATATAAATATTGATCTTAATCAAACTTGTCTTTGTGCCAGTGATCTATGACCATAGAACATGAAACACTATAAGCAAGTAACATAAAAAGACACTAGCTGTCACATTAGAACATTCGTAAATTTAAGTCTAAAATAATGTACGCATACAGATAAGAGTAACAAATCAAATAGATAGTGATATGTCTCCAGAATGTTGCAATACTTAATAATGTGCTTTTTCAATTTATCAAAAGAAATCCTCCTTCTATGTTTAGAAAAACTATATATAGTCACAAGATGTGACTAGAGCAATTATGAAATCTGATAGAGTAGTATTTCTTACTGTATCATCAAGTGAATAATAGCTTTGTGAATCTAGTGGTGTATCTCTTATGTGGCTCATCATATTGAACCCATAATTCTTTTCAAGAACCCTTTTCATAATTATTTGCTTTAGTAACTATAGGGACTTGTATATTATACTTAATATTATTTTTCCAGATATCTCACGGCTAAATTTATTTCCACAATCGTGGACTGCAGTTGAATGACTGTAATACACAATTCAGTTGTGTATTGCAATATACAAACATTATACATATATCGAAAAAAAATTATGTGCAATTGACTCAGGTTTTGAAGAAGACGGCGTCTCTTCATTGCTGTATTTGCCATGTGGTCCGCGTGTTTTTTCATAGCACAGTGTTCCTGAACTACCGGTACTATTAGTTTTATAGATTAAATTTCCACATTACATAATTTCCAGTAAAATGTTTCTCCATTTGTTACTATGGTTACCAGCAAATTCTTGAAGTATTGCATTCAACTTCTTGCGACTGGAGGATTTAACTTGTCACGTTGAAAACCGCTCATTCAACTGCACAACTCCACTGCGAACGTTAGTACGTAATGAAAGTGTTTCACTATTGTGCATATTGTTGTAGTTCAATAACGAGTCATCCGCCTTTAGTTTATGATATACTGTGACTTGTTTATTTGAACAGAGTATACTCGTAGAATACTGGTACAATAGATCTATATGCCTGGCTGCATATTTTGGTACCTAGTTTCTAAGACTGGTCATGACTGCACTAACTGTGTTAGTTGAGTTTAAGCTACGAAATAGTACTAGTACTAAATATGACACAATAAAATATTCATTATTTTAAAAGTCATTTTTCGATAGTTATATCCACTGCCGTTTCTTTCCATAGTTTTGTTAAGTATTCGAGTGATTAATTCGTTTGCCAATGCGCTAGTTAGAGAAAACAATATTGGAATGCTGCTTGTTTTTGTATTCACGAATACAAACACAAGTGAATTTTTCATTCGAGTTTATATCCATAGAGGATTATATCTGCCGTATGTTTATATCGCTTTGCCTTGCCCACGGGAGCTAGAAGCTCGTTTGTCTTTCCGAAGTCCAATACCCATCCTCGTTTTACATATTTAATATCGGCTAATGACCACGGAGAAATGAAACAGTTGAGTTTTGGAAAGCGTGGAAATAATACACTAATCTAATACTCAGGCTCGAATTATATCAGTTACCACACTCATAACCAATGATGTTTTAGGAAGTAATTTTATCATGGATTGCAATTAACAAATCATTCGGTTACCTTCGATTTTCTTGCTACTATGGTGTATATCGTCATTTAGGTGCAAATGTTGAGCAATTCATGTTCATATAAATATGTAGGCTAGTTTTGTAATAACTTGTCTTGTCTCATTAATACAAATGAAAGACTTCGAGAGAAATACAGATAATCAGCATTATATCTGCCTTGAAGAAGAGATTTTAAATGACTATTACACTCTTACTACGTCATACTACTTTTGACCAATAAAACGGTACGAAAGGACGTATTTCAACCAATCATGGCTGCTTATCGCACAATTTTATCGCGTCCCTAGCATTTGTTTAATTTTATCGCGTCCCTAGCATTTGTTTAATTTTATCGCGTCCCTAGCATTTGTTTCTTTGTTTGCTAACATTTGAAACTGCGCTGGTCTGGACGTCAAAAATATATATAAAATTACAAACCACTCCAGTCGATGCACACCAGTTTCAAATATGACTCGCATTGGCATTCAAGAACAAGAATTAATAAAAATCACTGATCATACCTATGCATCTTCTGAAATCCGATTTACAAATAAATGAAGAGCACCATTCGGAAATCCTGAATAAGTTGAATACACCATGTGGGCCTAAATCAACGAGTTCCACTTCTATTATGCACACGTCCAATATAACATCAATTGAACCACCAACCACATTCAAATTTGAAAATTGTACATTCAATAATTATTCCTTTTAAAATTATTCATTCGGAAATTCTGAAGAAGTTGAATACACCATGTAGGCCTAAATCAACGAGTTCCACTTCTATTACGCACACGTCCAATATAACATCAATTGAACCACCAACCACATTCAAATTTGAAAATTGTACATTCAATAATTATTCCTTTTAAAATTATTCATGTTTATTTTTTATGTCATCGTCATTAATTAAACTTTTCTAACACTTGTGTATATTAGTTAGGTTATGTTATAGCTTCTGCTCTGAGAGGATAAAAAGAACTTCTGCTATATGATATTATGGATAGTTTAATATTAAGATTTATTGAATAGTAATCATTACAGTGTCTGTATAAAGACACTACTGCCATGTAGCATGCATCTAGCGTAATATTTGTAATGTTGAGATGGTACAATAATACATTTGAAGACACTTGTATTTTCTTAAGTCAATTAATATTTTATTGTATTGAAGTACTTCGTTACTTCTAATCTTTATATACTTTCTTCTAATCGTGTAATAGTCAATTAAATCCCACTCGAGTTTTGATTTTGTCTAGATAAATCAAAACGTCTAGTGAGATTAGTGTTAAAAAAATAATACGCCAAATTTACGCGAACACTTGAAATGAAAACAGTCCAGTCATTCTGTAGAAGCTAATATTGAAATTGTGAATCCAGACGAACGTGTAACCTACAAATTTGTATAAATTAACCGCAGTTATCATATAACCATTTTTTTAATATGACTATTACACTTTTAAGTACTAAGTTATACTACTTTTTACCAATAAAACTGTACGAAAGGATGTCTTTCAACCAATCGTGGCTGCTTGTCGCACAATTTTATCGCTTCCCTAGCATTTGTTTAATTTTATCGCTTCCCTAGCATTTGTTTGAATTTATCACTACCCTAGCATTTGTTTCTTTGTTTGCCAACATTTCAAACTGCAAATTCTTTACGGTGCCATATAACATGCTTTGCGATCGTCATTTATTTACAGCATAGGCAGTCAACTGAAAATGGCGGCTCCGTTCTTTCTACGGAAAGTTCGCACAAACCGTGTTATCAGTAATTTGACTACTAGAAAGCCGTGAGTAATCACAAGTCGTATACCAATCTTGCATACCAATATCTACTGTATGTTAATTTAACTTTTTGTGCATTATTAAAGTTTATCTAAATTAGGAATGCTTTTTTTTTCATCTTATTATTTTAGCTGATGTAAATTTCTTCGTTCATGAGATAAAACAGACAACAAAAAATTGTTTTATCTGTGTTTTTCAAGCATATGACATAGACTCGGTGCTAATTATTCTTGCCGAAATCCATTCGAGGCAGGAAACGTTGTTCCGAAGTCATGAGGATCATATATGGATGAGAGAGTAAAAATGTCCGTTGTAACAGCACAGTCGTTCTGTCACTATTGATATAGCCAGTCCACAGTGTATTAACAATGCCAGTGACGTTATTGTGTTATATAGAGGCTTTGAATTCAGTCGTAATTGTGATGAAACAGTAAGATGAACTAACACAGCGCTGCCGGCAATCTAAGTTGCTTCAACTCAGTTTTCCTGTCTGCCAGGTCATACAAACTAACAAACAGTCTCCACGCCCGAATGCAATTCACATCCTTCATTAAAACTATTTTGTGTTTTAGTGTTCCATATTTCAACAACACAGTGAGACTCAGAATACCTGATAGCACATACTGTAGCTGCCATTAAATTTACGAATTAATTCTCTTTTGGTATGCGTTTCAGAGTTTATGATGTCGAATTTTCTATTACAGAATCTTGCATAAAATTACTGTATATTATTATTATTATTATTATTATTATTATTATTATTACTGAAGGAAGTGAAATAGGGAAAGGAGTACAAGGTTGCCCTTTATTATCTACCCTGTTAAACATCAATTTGGAGGATTTGATGAACTGTTTTCAGAACATAAGAAGGTTGAAAGTAGGAGGAAGAAGAATAAAATGCAAAAGATTTCCTGATCATATGGCGTTGTTAGCAGAAGAGGAGATGATACTAAGGGATATGCTACTGGAGCTAAATGACAGCTGTGAGCAGTATGGGATGAAGGTAAATGCAAACAAGACGAAGACCATGGTTGTCGCAAGAAAAGTAAAGAAAGTAAACTTGAGAATTCTAAATGAGGCAGAAATAGAAAAAGAAATTCGTTGGGTCACTGGTTGAGAAGAAACTGCATACTGAAAGATGCAATGGAAGGAATGCTGAACGGGAGACGAGTTCTCCTCTTTTACCCCTCGTTCTCTTTGTCTTCTCATCGTTGTTCTTTTCTCTCTCTCGTTATCCTTTTCTTCCCCTCATTGGCCCTTTCTCCCCCTCATTCTTCTCTTCTCCCCCTGGTTCTCATTTTTTCCCCTCGTTCTCCTTTTCTTTCCCCCCTCTCATTATCATTTTCTCCTTCTCGTTCTCCTTTTCTCCCCCTCGTTCTCATTTCTTCCACTTGTTCTCCCTTTCTTCCCCTCGTTCTCCTTTTCTTCCCCCTTATTATCGCTTTCTCCCCCTCGTTCCCCTTTTTCTTCCCCTCGTTCTCATTTCCTCTCTCTCGTTCTTATTTTCTTCCCCTCATTGTCCCTTTCATCACCTCGTCCTTTTCTTTCCCTCGTTCTCCTTTTCTCCCCCTCGTTCTCATTTTTTCCCCTTGTTCTCCTTTTCTCACCCTCGTTCTCATTTTTTCCCCTTGTTCTCCTTTTCTCCCCCTCATTCTCATTTTCTCCCTCCCGTACTCCTTTTCTTCCCCCTTATTATGCCTTTCTCCCCCTCGTTCCCCTTTTCTTCTCCTCGTTCTCATTTTCTCTCTCTCGTTCTTATTTTCTTCCCCTCATTGTCCCTTTCATCCCCTCGTCCTTTTCTTCCCCTCGTTCTCCTTTTCTTCCCCTCGTTCTCCTTTTCTCCCTCTCGTACTCCTTTTCTTCCCCCTTATTATCCCTTTCTCCCCTTCATTCTCCTTTTCTCCCCCTCGTTCCCCTTTTCTTCCCCTTGTTCTCATTTTCTCTCTCTCGTTCTTATTTTCTTCCCCTCATTGTCCCTTTCTGACCCTCGTTGTCCTTTTCTCTCCCTCGTTCTCCTTTTCTTTCCCTCGTTGTCCTTTTATTCCCCTCGTTCTCCCTTTCGTCCTCCCGTTCTCCCTTTTCCCTCTCGTTCTCCTTTTTACCCCTCGTTCTCCTCTTCCCCCCTATAGTACTCTTTGTCTTCTCATCCTTCTCTTTGTCTTCCCCTCGTTCTCCTTGTATTCGCCTTGTCCTCCTTGTATTCTTCTTGCATCAAAACAGCACCTACGAGACTCGGCGACTCGTGTAACGACAAGGTCTTCGTGAGAAATTTGGAAGCTTGCATTAAGCCATCTTACGTCTCGTATCATTTTCCTATTCTTGCAGGGTATGATGCCACCGAATCTGTAAAATGTCGTGAATTGTAACCTAATAAATTATAACTGTATATACAACTTCGTTTCATTTTTCGCAACTCCCACACGAAGTTCTACGCAAAAATATGCAGCATAGTACAGCTATGCACTTGTCGACAGATGTTCGCAACCACACGTAGTTCTAGGTAAAGATTATGTAGTATAATAAAGCTATGCACCTGTTCATCGCACCCACAAGCAGTTCTACGCAAAAATATGCAGCATAGTACAGCTATGCACTTGTCGACAGATGTTCGCAACCACACGTAGTTCTAGGTAAAGATTATGTAGTATAATAAAGCTATGCACCTGTTCATCGCACCCACAAGCAGTTCTACGCAAAAATATGCAGCATAGTACAGCTATGCACTTGTCGACAGATGTTCGCAACCACACGTAGTTCTAGGTAAAGATTATGTAGTATAATAAAGCTATGCACCTGTTCATCGCACCCACAAGCAGTTCTACGCAAAAATATGCAGCATAGTACAGCTATGCACTTGTCGACAGATGTTCGCAACCACACGTAGTTCTAGGTAACGATTATGTAGTATAATAAAGCTATGCACCTGTTCATCGCACCCACAAGCCGTTCTACGTAGAAATATGCAGCATAGTGAAACTGCAAAAATCGTCGATTATATTTTTAATTGCGATTCAACTTTTAAGTTCATGAACCTCACTTCAACAATCTGACAGTGTAGCAGAATTGACGTGCTGTGTTGTAGAAAAATCCTAGCACGGTCAGTCAGCTACGAATGCTAAGGATGTCTCCTTTTTTACGAACTGTTTTGATTGCAGACAATGCCACAGCATGCACTGTTTATTTCACTATGAGATTGGAGTGTGTGTGCTCGATGTCGGCGCAATGGGTCCACGCAGACAGCAGTTGTGAGTTCGATCCCTTCCTCCACGATGTACTGCTATGCTGGGTAATGGCTCTTCTCTAAACGGATTTAAAATGTCCCTGAAGCTCTATAAAAAAATTTCCCCTCCCAATCCTTTTGCACCACCCACCATCCCGTGCAGTGGTATAGTCTTGTCGCACGCGATCCTCGTTGCTTGTTAAAAGTGGGACTTTTAGTTTTCTAGCAGTTAAATTTTATTCTATTCAAACCACATGAAAATGCGTGTGTATATGTCAACGTTCAATGAAACAGAGTTATAGAGATCCGTTATTTCAATAACTTCGAAAATATGTGATAAATCTACATTGATTCGGTGGCGCAATATTGTAATTATTTGTTTGGGGGGGGGGAATAAGATTTTTGTCATGTGCAGTAATTATAATTAAAGGAGTAGAGAAAATTTGAATTATGAAAAAGAGAATTAAATATATATAGTTTTATAAAGTTGATATGAAATAAATGCTCTTTAAACACTGTGTTAAATATTCTTATTAATTAATAATAAAATACACTTCTGATAATAGCTTTAGTACTTGTAACTGTAATCGTATAATCAATAATTAATTATAAAATGCCCAACTACGATAAAAAAGAATTGAATTTTATTTGGAGGTGTAATTATGTTCTTATCGTTACTTTCCATTTGTCTTTCCTTTTTGAAAAAATCTGTGATATCCCAATTTTATTAGTTACGGACCTCTTCATACCGATAGCTCAATATTAATATTATTAAACAGTGCATGCGATATGACTTATCGTTGAATGTAGGTGCACATTTACTATATGTTACATTTTTTTTCATTCAGACCATTGGCTGAAAAGGTTTTAAACGTAAACAGACGACGTCAACATGCTACTGTATCTCCGTACAGTCAGACGGAAAAGAAAAATAACGTACTGTTGTAGTACTGTAGTACATACCTTGCAAGGTTCAGTCCTCGTCATCATTGATGCAATTACCAGCGTTGCAGTAAACGACGATAAATTCTCGTAATTTGTCGAAGCTGAATCGTCTTCGCCTATCGCTTAAACAGTTTTTGTATCGAGAGAATTTCTGAAGAAAACCTCTAAAATGGGGATCACTCAATTTCTTTAGAGGAATATTTGTACTGAGCATCATGTTGCACGTGTCGTTAGACCCGCACAACTAAATGATGATGATGATGATGATGATGATGTAGATGGTTCCTCAGATTTCATTTCAACGCATTTCCTGTGCGATGTACTGTTGCAATGTTTCTCTATAGCTTGAGTTGTTCTGGTTTTTATTCCAATTTTACATAAGTTACACACGATATTGTCTTCAATAATACATAAAATGTCACTCTCATACTTCTTAATTGCATTTCGTATCTCTGAGCGAATTTAACGTTTTGCCATTATGAATGGATCAGCACAACATATTCAACGCGTACTAAATACTTGAGCAGGATAACACAACTGCACACATTGCGTTGCAATGTTACTATGTTATAATTGTATTGTGTTTATAATTGTATTGTGTATTATAATTGTATTGTAATTTTATTGTGTATTGTTTATATTGTGTATTCTTATTGTATTGTGTATTGTATAATTGTACTGTGTATTGTAATTGTAATTCTAATACAGTGCTGAATCTAATGAATGAATGGTTCCATGCAAATAAACTAGCACTTAATGTTGATAAAACCAGTGCAGTCAAATTTAGTACACACAATAGTGCTCAGGTTTCCTACAGTATTCGATTAAATGGAACTCATCTCAAAGAATCTATAAGCACAAAGTTTCTTGGTTTAGAATTGGATAATCACTTGAACTGGAAAACGCATATAGAATGTATTACTCGTAAATTGAGCTCTGCCTGTTATGCATTAAGATCCTTATCTACTATTGGTGATATAAACTTACTCAAAATGTCATACTTTGCATATTTTCACTCTGTAATGAAATATGGCTTAATATTCTGGGGTAACTCGTCTGAAGCTAAACACGTTTTTTGTTTTACAAAAGAAAGCTATAAGAATAATGGCCGGTGTGCAATAAAAGGTCCTCATGTAAAAATATTTTCCGAAACTTAGAAATCTTGACTTTACCTTGTGAATACATTCTTTCCGTAATGATGCTGTATATTAAGAACCAAGATAAATTCAGTACTAATCAAGACATTCATCATTTTAATACAAGACATAAATCAGATCTTCATCTACCCTCTGTTAGTCTAAGCTGTTTTAAAAAAGGAGTTCGCTATTCATGTATAACAGTCTTCAATGCACTGCCTAATTATCTTAAAGATTTGAAGAACAACGAGAAAAGGTTCAGAAAAGAATTAACCAAATTTCTACATACTCATACCTTCTACACAATTGATGAATTGTTTATGCTTGTGAATTGAATTATTCTACTTAAATGACATGTACAATTTTATATAGCTCAACTAAAATATGTTTTTATATTGACTTAATCTGTTTACTATGTATTGTATTTTTTGTTTAGCATAACTGATGAATTGTATGTACTGTAAATTGAATAGTATACTGTATAGGTCAACTGATGAATTGTTTAAGCTTATAAATTGAATTAATCTACTTCATATGAATTGTATAGCTTAACGAAAATAAGTTTGTAAATTGAACTAATTTGATTGTATATGTTTGTATAGTTTGGCTGATGAATTGTATATGTTCTTAAATGATTACTAGTCAGTGTAGCTCTACTGATGAATTGTATACAGACCTACTGTAAATTGAATGGTAATATGTATAGCTCAACTGATGAATTGTTTATGATTATAAATTGAATTAATCTACTTGATATTAATTGCACAAATTTGTATAGCTTAATGAAAGTATGCTACTTTGTATTGTATATATTTGTATAGATTTGGCCGATGAATTGTATATGCTTTAAATTGAATAGTAATCTATATAGCTCTACTGATAAATTGTTTGTTTGTAATTTGAAGTAGTTTGCATGATATGTATTATCAATTTCTGTATATCACAACTGGTTGAATTGTTTATGCCTTAAATTTAATTAAATTGTTTTGTATTATAATATAGCTCAACTTATGAATGATCGTTTGCGTTTGTAAATTTAATAATCTGATTGGCTATGTATTGTATACTTTTAGTAGAGCCATCGATGTTGGTCAGTCGACAGACTCGCTGGGCTGCTGATCCGGAGCTGCGTTCGGGCTTGGGTTGGACCCCCCTTTGGACTTTGGTTTCTTCGGAGGTTTTCCCCAGCCGTGGGACTGAAGCCGGATGGTCTATGGCGAGTCCTTGACATCAACCCCTTTGATTTGATTACCTGGTTGGGTTTTTCCGAGGTTTCCCCCACCGAAAAGGCAAATGCCGGGTAATATTTTGGCGAATCCTCGGACCTCATCTCATCTCACTACATCTCGCCAAAATGTAAAAAAATGTAAAAAAAATGTAAAAAAATGTAAAAAAAATTGTACAAAATTGTAAAAATTGTAGAAAATTACTAAATTGTAAAACTATAAAAATTTGTAAAAATTGTAATTGTAATATTGTAAAATGTTGACATGTTCCACATCTTAAAGCTTCATTGCTCATGTAAGATCTATGGAATAAAATAAATGAATGAATGAATGAATTGTTTTGTACGCTGCTGTACTCGCCAGGTACACAAAAGACGGACGGCGCGGCACGTGCCATGTACTCTGATACGAAACAACTTCACTTTTCCTTAAGTCATCCCGCATACACTGTCTATTAATAATAATTCGATCGAAAAATATAAAACCAAAACCCTCACTATAAAACAAATTAATTAAATTATAACAGTAAACAGATAAATTTATGAACACATAAAATACGAAACAGCACGTTGAGTGTCCCGATGTCTGCATTGTTGAAACTGCTTGCTACGTTATTTTGAACCACAGACACAAAGAGAATTAGTTTCGTGTGACTGTCTCAATGATTCGAATTTTGTTGTTATAGTTGAGTGACTTTGAAATCCTTTCATCTTATTAAAATACTGATCACAAATAAGAGTGAAAACTGTAATAGTACATTATGCAACTAGCCTATAATGGTAGTAATTAAGACGCAAGTATGATTGTTTATGAAACGAGCGCAAGCGAGTTTCATAATTTTCATACGAGCGTCTTAATTACCATTATAGGCAAGTTTCATACGACTTTTTATGCTCGACTTGAAAGTATTCAAAATTATGGTTATGTGCGAACTGACCTGAATTGTGAGATGTGCGCAGACGCGAAAGTATTGATTTTTTCCGAGGCCGAATTTCATTGACTTTGGCACAGAATAAGATGAACATTACTCTGGTATAACCTGGAAATTGATTTAGAATTGAAAAACGAGATGACAAATTGAATTTATTTGAATATTATTTACAATGAACTCTAATTATTATAGTTAACAGAACATAACCTTCTGCGACAGTATTGGATTTCCAGCCTCCGTAACTTTTCGCTAATTCTCTTTCGATTGCATATCCGAGAATAATCGACACTTGCGGTTTTATAACGGTACAAAGCTGACTTGTCATTGGCTGAGGTTTTATAACGGTACAGAGCTGACTTGTCATTGGCTGAACACCTTTACTTTAATGAGTAGGTGTACTTTAATGACATGCATTAAAGGACTGCTACCAGGTGTATAATTACTACATTTCGGCATGGTCGAGCATAAACTTACTATTCATCTTCATGATTTAACCCATAGTTCCGGAATTGGAACGTGGGTACCTTCTAGCGGAGGTTTCCTTCGACAAGGAATTTAGTTACAATCATTTTCCGATAGAAGGCAAAAGGACAAGTGGTAAGCTCAACACCTGAAACGTTACCTAGTATGCTACTAAGGTATTACTGTGCTGCGAGAGGGGAGAATTTTAGTCCACAGGCTCTAATTTAGGCTTACAAAGGTTTTATGTGCCGGGCCTACGTTGACACACCGCTTAAAGTCCCTCCCGGAGCATTTGCGCTCCGAAGTTTTGCGTTCTGAAATATTCAGTTAAACCAGAAAAATATAGAAATTAACGTGGTATGACATTACTATCATAGTTTCATCATGTATTGATTGTTCCGATAAGCTGACTAATAAGTAATGAAAATTCAATTAGACCGTCTCTGCTTATCTGTATTACAGTTATAATTTATTGATTTCTTACATTAACGTTTTCGGTACCTCAGTGTACCATCTTCAGATGTATTTATGATACTAAATTTAAATTTAAACCTGGCCGATAGGTACATATGTTGTGGTCTTTGAATAGTGTGTGTGTGTGAATATACATACTATACCCATACATGTTTGCAGTGGTTACATTGACCATAAAACACTTATATATTATCGATTGTTAAAACAATCAATTAACAAACTTGTTCTTTGCATTGTTTGCTCTTTGATAAACACACATAATATTGGAGCACTTGAAAGCCAAGCCGTCTCGGAGCACACACCACATCAGCTACACGAACAAAGCAAGGCTTGACTGGATCCCGGAGAGTGATAAACAACAACCAAATGATATTGTAAGTTAAAACATAAGAAATGATTTAGTCAACTCACGCACAAAACTTCCATCAAAGTGTACGTTACGAATATTCTAAATTTCAAGTGGTCCAATATTAAATGTGTTTATCATCGAACAAACAATGCAAAGAATCTTCAAGATTTACTTATACTCAACATTAAAGTAGGTAACGACTAGTTGCCCCAACGAACAGTCACGATAAACATTCATAAAATTCACAGTGCTAAGTATTTAGATAATGTCATAGAACAATGACCACAAGTTTGTTAATTGATCTTAATTGTTTTAACAATCGATAATATATAAGTGTTTTATGGTCCATGTAACCACTGTAAACATGTATGGGTATAGTATGTATATTCACACACACACACACACACTATCCAAAGACCATAACATATGTACCTATTGGCCAGGTTTAAATTTAAATTTAGTATCATAAATACATCTGAAGATGGTACACTGAGGTACCGAAAACGTTAATGTAAGACATCAATAAATTGTAATTGTAATACAGATAAGCAGAGACGGTCTAATTGAATTTTCATTACTTATTAATATCATAGATAATTTTTTATATATTTCATGTCTGAATATCTTTTCTGTATTGGAAAGTAGACACTTCATCTCAACCCCAAATTCCATTGCAAGTACACATGTTCGTGTACATTTCAAATGTTTCTCCTTTCATTTCCCCTTCCTTCTGGTTTTCATGAATGAATGAATGAATGAATGAACAAATAAATTAATTAATTCATTCATTCATTTGCGCATATATTCATTTTATATAATGGGTCTTCTTTGGATGAAAGTTATAAAAAATAAATTATGCAATATACACATTCCTGGTTTGTGTCATCGCAAACCGGAATCTTTCATAGTTTTGCCACGCTCACTTCAACCGTATGCGCCAGCTGGTGACGTTGGTCGAGCTCTGAAAACCTTATGGACACCATAGGCCAAGGGTGAATGTGTGGATTGTCAAGTGAAATGTGTTTCGGCCGTTAAACTTTGTTTTGGAGCGCATTATGGACATGAGCCTACAACATGAAAAAGCATGCGGTTCTGAAAAAACAAATTGAGGACTACAGAATGTCTGATCTCTATTTAGGATACTTGTCTTATAGATATATTTCATCCTGCCACCTAATATTTTATTTGTTTTACGTTATGTAGGCTAATTATTTTAATTATTTCTTCCATTATGTTCGTCCTAACTTAAAATGTTTTGTGATACTTATTACGTATTCAAGATTAGTATGAGGAATATAAATTGTGTCTAATTTCAGGAACATTCAGAATGTTCGTATCTCTAAGCATAAAACCAGTAGAAGATTAGACAAACAAGCTATCATCACACAAATGCACAATTAGCACCTCAGAGTCCCAAACGCGATCAAACCAACAGCACATAATCAATACCCAAAGCAATCAGCTCACAGCGGCTCTGAGCAAACACACAGAGTCTACAACCAGCAGTGAATGATGATAAGGCGATACTCACCCGGGACGTGTGGGCGATCACCTGAGCTGCTGGTTTCACGCCACCTGCAAGGAGAGCAACAGCACCGTCAATTGTTTACACTGACAACATCACGACGCTCTACATACGTTCTTCTTGCACGAAAACATGATTCGCTTGCGAAGTCCTTGAAATTGTGCCATCAAAAATAACCTACCCTTGTAATTTTAAGGTAATCTCGATAAACAAATGAACTGTACACGGCATAAAGGATGAATAGATTTGCCGGTACTTTCAGCGTCAAATGCGAAGCTTAGAAGGCACACCGGACCTAGCTGGTACATAAATACAGAAACAAAGCAAATACAATGTCATTCTACGAGTATACGACTGTATAGCATACGTTCCCCCTGCGGTGATTGAGTGGTCAGACCTCTGACCTATCACGCAGGACGCCCGGGTTCGAGTCCTAGTCAGGTCAGGGATTTTTCATTGAAAAATCCATAATGACACGTGTGACGGACAAGGTGGTAGTTGGGGTTTTTCTCGGGGTTCTCCCGTTTTTTCCAATATTAGGCATCTACATTATTCCGTCACCATTTCTCCATTTCATCATCATTCCCCGTCACCGCCACCATTATCTAACCCAGACGTCTCAATAGGGCCTTCTCGGAGCACTTCCTCCTCTCTCTATTTTTTTATGTAAAAGTGGAACAAGATGCGGGAGCAGTTCGTGTATCTCCGTATGACGTCATTGACCGCGACGTTTGAATAAACATCTGCAACCGCTATGATGTTGTGTCCATACCCGAGGAAAGGATGTCCTTATTATCGCAAATGTATGAAGAAATAAAAGCTTTTATATGAAAAGTGAAATTGTGGGAATCGCAAGTTTTGTGGGTAACTGTTACCATTTCATTAATCTAAAATTGTTACCTAATTTGAATCAAGACCAGTATAACAAATATAATGAAATACTGAAGGACTTGAGAAAAGAATTTGAGACCAGATTTAAGATTGTGAATTTCTAAGATGTTTCGGTTATTTTTAATTATTGAAAACATCATGAACTATATTATTTAACTATTATTGTAATTAATATATTAATACTTACGTATCATAAAAATACGTAGTTTAACAACCAACAAGTTTAATTGTAATTTTGTTACTATTTAATTGGATTTTATTTCATTAAATATAGTGTAAACTTAAAAAAGAAGAGAGATACCAAAAACCATTTACTAGAAATGAAATGTTGTTCAGTCAACTGTCCGAAGACAGGTCTGAACCTCACAAGTGATACCAACAAGGCACCACTTAAAGACAACTAGGCCAGGAGATAATGGGGTAAGGTGGCCAGTTCCTTGTGCTTAATTAATTACGTAATATGTATGGTTCTTCATGCTTCGGATGTCTTATTTTTACTCATTGATATATCATTAGAAAATAAATTTATTATTATTGTTTTTATTATTATTGCAAACTACTTAAGAAATTTTATTCCTTACGAAAATAACCGTCTATTGTGACAGTACAACTAAAAAAGTGCAGCTTTGTGGCATTTCTCCCGCAACAGTTACAACTTAGCTCGCTCATGCTTGTAATATGAATCAGCGATCGGTTATCTTCGCTTATTGCGCTTATCTCTTCAGCCGACTACGCTATCTACATTTGCTCTCTGTAACAACTTTCATGCGTTGGTCTTGAGACGCCTGATCTAACCTAACAAGCTACAGAGGAGGAGCCGCACCTGTGGCTCAAAAGTTAGCGCGTTAGTCTTCTATCCAGGCGGGCCGGGTTCGATTCCCGGCCAGCCATGATGGAATTTGTAGTGGACAGAGTAGACGTTACAGAGGGTTTTCCTAGGGGTACTCCCGTTTACCTCTATTATTCAACCAACACTCTCCATTATCCTCTCAATTCATCTATATCTGTGATATTAAAAATAGGCTGGGGTGAAGTCTTAAGGGTAGTACAAGTTTCCGAAACTGATATAAGAAAGACTTGAGGCTTATCAAGCTACTTATGTGTGGATGGAACCTGGCTCTATCAAGGGCTGAGGCAGGATAGTCCACCTGTTAGTGTTGGATTCACGAATGCCATCCATGTCACCTGTCAGACTTTGACAATATTCAAAAATTTCTCGGGCTTCCAGCCAGGTCATAAATTGGTGATCCACCAACTTATGACCTGGCTGGAGCCCGAGAAAATTTTGAGTTATCACGTCACCAGGAAAGCTTCAGTAGTTATTTCGAGAATATTGTTAATATATCGTATACTTTTATAGGGCGCAGAATGGGCCAAAGCGTGCCAAAGTGTACGGTCCTCGTAAAGCCAAGGTGGTTCATGTCGAAACCTACTACTGATTGTTTTTGTGAAATTATTTGAGTTTTACTTCCTAACAAATGAAGAGTCCACTGCAAGAATGATGGATGTCACTTTCTTGTCGAAAATGAACCAAGACTGTCAATGCATAGCTTAAGACATATAGACTGTACATAGAGAGTTACATGGCATTAACACTGATAGTCATTGTCCAGTAACGATCGGAAAATCACAGTTAAGCTTTGAACGCTAAGCATTTCAAACTTTCAATCGCTTCTCCTGCAAAATGTATTCCAATGACATCCATCATTCTTGCAGTGGACTCTTCAAATGTGACAAAAATGCTCTCGCAATTTTCTTTTTATTTTTCGGAGACGATTGAAATCAGGAAAGATCGAGAAGGTCACCCGGTGGTGTATTGCGATCGAGTGTATGAACTTGGAAAAGCATTTCATGACATAAACCTATAACATCGTACCTTGCCCACCACATAGCGCTGTTCCATTGTTACCATCTAATTTTTCTAAATTTGTCTGTTCCTCTTGTTAATGCTACAGCCGTCGGGGGAGATTGGACATACACTTCACTTTGTTCTTCAAACTTTCATCATTTATATATATCATCTCGACCCTCTGTGTGTGTGCGAAAGAAATAAAAAAAGTTTTGAAGGTACAAGCTGAATTGTGAAAGGATGGCGTGTCTCGTGAGGGTTTCCCATCCTCCCCCACCACCATCACGTCATGCCTTGTCTTCTCTAAGACGTGGCAAGTAATTATAAGTTGCTGCTTGCAGCGGGTCACCCTGGAGAATTGCCCTCTATTATGTTATACTTCCATCACATCAACAGGAAGAGACACAAAGTCAATCCCTCTTCAGTTCTTCTCTCTATCGATCTCAATCTCTGGTATTTGTCAAGAGAAAGGGACCCACATGTTCGGCTTGTACCTTACATGCCTAACAGTTTATACTCATCAGTTCCTATTACAGAATACTGTACTTAATTCAACAATAATAGACTGCAATTCAAACTCCATTATGTATGCTTACTATATTTGGTGACACTGGAAGATAATATCCATACGGGAAGAGTTATAATTATTTTTATGCTCGACCATGCCAAAATGTAGTAATTATACACCTGGTAGCAGCTCTTTAATGGACCTCATTAAAGTACACCTATTCATTAAAGTTCAGGTGTTCCACCAATCAGAAAACATCATTGTAGCGATATGAAAGCGCAAGTATCGATTATTCTCGGATATGCAATCGAAAGACAACTAGCGAAACGTCACGGAGGCTGGAAATCCAATACTGTCGCAGAAGGTTATGTTCTGTTACTGCGTTAATTCTAAATAATATTCAAATAAATTCAATTTGTCATCTCGTTTCTCAATGTCTAAATCAATTTCAACGTTATATCAAGATTACTGTTCATTTTACTCTCTAGATTATATCAAGGTGAATGACATTTCTTTCTCAGGAAAAAAATCAATACTTTCGCGTCTGCGCACATCTCACAATGTACGAGATATTGCACAAGGTCAGTTCCGCTCCCCAGTCAGATAAGAATAACATGAATACTTATGAATTATTTCAAGTTAGAAATATGATCGAGCATAAAAGGTAGTATGAAACTTGCCTATAATGGTAATTAAGACGCGAGTATGTTTATGAAACTCGCTTGCGTCTTAATTACTACCAATATAGGCTCGTTGCATAATGTACTATTAAGTTTGTTATTTAACGAGAGAGTTATCGTCTAAATTATTTATCATGGAGGAATGGCACTGTAGACATGGTATTATCTAACATTATCCTTACAGTTGGATGAAACCTCGGGGAAAAAATAAACTATCAGGTAATCAGCCCAAGCGGAAATAGCACCCACGCCCGAGCGCAGCTCTGGATTAAGGCTGGTCCACAATAAACCAGGAACGAAAACTAAAACAAGAACGGGTAGCGAAGGACATGAACTTGAATATTTTTGATTGTCAATAAACCGAGAATGGAAACGGCTATGCATATGCATATGTTCAAAATATATAGAGCTAAGCCTGCCTGGAGAGAAATAAAAAATAGGTTGCAGCCGCCAAATTATTCTTCAAGGAACGACCACTCATATAAATTGAGGGAAAGAAGACAGAGGACGGACACTGGAAAGTTTTCTTTTCTCAATCGTACTGTCAGGGACTGGAATGCTTTACCTACAGACTTACTAAAGGGTTTAACAATAACCAAAATTGTATTTAAAACAGGCTTAAGGACTTTACTAATAGACGGTAGTATATTATACACACTACTTAAAGGGTGTAATAATTGATATTTTGTTATTTGTATCAGTGAAAAAGTGTGTTGTGTCAGTGAAGTGTGAAATGTGTTATGTCAGTAAAGTGTGTTGTGTAAGTGAAGTGTGTTTGTGTCTGTGCAAAGTATTTGAACAGTGAAATGTTTTTGAAGTGTTAGTGAAATCAGGGTAGAATCAGTGAAATGTGTCGTAGTACCAGTGCAATGAGTGAGTAAAGTTGTCAGCGAAATGAGTGTAGTGCTGAAAGGTACTTGTGCAGATATGAAAATGTCATACTCGTGGGTTTTAGTTCGAACTTAGGGTTTAAGATACAAATTAGATTTACTTTAAATGTTATTTTAAGTGATCGTGCTTCATTTAATTTAGGATACTCATTATTATTATTACTATTATTATTATTATTATATTGTTATTACTACTATTAATTTATTATTAATTGTATTTTTATTAGTTGTGTTTATTATTGTGATTATTGAGTGTAATTAAAATTACCGCTGGCACCGGGTATATAGGTCTACCCATTTGCAGTGTGAATAAATACATACATATCAATAACGATATATAAAATCAATATTATGCATTATAATGTTATTTGTGCATACTTAACCAATAGCGTTCTCTCATAAGTACAAACCAGCTAACATAAACACAGGTTAATCAACTTCGAAATTCAAGGCACGGAATATTTAAGAATACCGGTATTCAATTCACGTGGTAGTCTGATCACATATGAAGAGTCCACTGCAAGAATGATGGATGTCATTTGGAATACATTTTGCAGGAGAAGCAATTGAAAGTTTGAAATGCTTAGCGCTCAAAGCTTAACTGCGATTTTACGATCATTACTGGACAATGACTATCAGTGTTAATGTCATATAACTCTCGATGTACATTCTATATATCTTAAGCTATGCATTGACAGTCTTAGTTCATTTTCGACAAGAAAGTGACATCCTTCATTCTTGCAGTGGACTCTTCATATTATACAGGGACATCATTTTATTTTTACTAACATTTTTAATATTAACCTGGCTATAACTTTGGATCAACGATTGAAACAGGAAACACAGTTTGCTACCCCCTTCCACGACTGGAGTTCGATGATATTGGCGTAAAATACAAATCACTTTACTAGGTATAGCAGGGAAGAAAAGTAGTTCATCCATTTATGTAAACTAGGAAATATCGCAATTTTGAGTTTGATAATTTTCATTAGGTTTTTGTTTAATCAAAATACAGTACAGTATTAACAATAAGTGTTTTTACTCACGAATTGAGCTATCCATTCGGACGTATTAATTATGCAATATATATTGTACTGTCACAGCACATTAGCGTACTATATAGAGAATTAAGTTAAATTGAAAAATAATCATAATATGGATATTTAAACAAATTTTTGAAAATGGTGGCCGTTCATTTCGATACAGGCTTCAGTTCTTTTGTGCATATTATCGCACTATAGACTATTGTACCTAATTCCAATTACCAGTTTCGTCCTTCGTACGAGTAATTCATGTTGAAATAATTCTGTACCTACTCTATAAAAGAGTACCTTACGTACTGTAAATTTAATCTTCACTTCTGCCCGATCCGAAAAGCTAAAATTACTCAGAAATGCTATCTACTGTTCGTTCAAGTGGTTTTGTCGCAGGGTCGTAGAAAGAGGGGGAGGGAATCACGTGACAGTTAATTACTTAACGAGGCCCTTTTATTTATTTTAAACACTTGTATAATATTACGTAGACGTCCAATTCCTAACAGAAATTAATGTGTCCAGAAAAGAGCTAAGACAGCCCAGCTACTAGAATTTACAAAGGGGCGAACAGAAACAGGGGGGGGGGGGAACCGGGATGCGACGTAGGCAAACGGACGACAGTATATGTTCGAAAATATGATTCAATATTGAAAGCTCTTTCGTCACTGGAAAACGCGAACATATTTCTGGAACGTACTATACTCACTAACTCAGTACTGCTTACGCGCCCTCGGCTCTGTGTCGTGAACGGTTGGAAGTTTACTAGTAGAAGGGGTGGGAGTGAAGTACATTAAAAAACTCAGGTAGAATAAAAATTGAAGTAAAAATAAAATAATGTCTCTGTATAAGCTTGCACGTAGCATATATTGAACGTGATTCTACTGAATTTCTTGATTAGGTACTGTGCAAGTAATGTATGAAGAAGAAATTATGTCAAGGCCTCTTTGCTACAAAATATACGACGACCAAATAGCTTTTTGATAACAAAATGAATCTAGTAGACTGTTATCAGGAACGAGAACGGCAAAGTTAAAAATTGGCCAACTCTCACGTTCCCGTTCCCGGGCTCCGGCAAGATTCTCATTAATTGTCAATGCTAACATTTAAATACACTTTAAAAATTTTTACTGCACAAAATCACACAAACTTTTTTTTTTAAACACAACATTTCAATCTCTCCCGATTCCATAAAGCAGTACCATTTGTAAAGAAATTTCTGTTTGTGTGATTTTCGAAACGAGGTAAGAGACTCCTAGTTTCTAATAATCGTTGAGAAATCGCTACAAAAGTTTGCAGATTAGGTAACAATCATTGCGGAAAACATTGACGGTAAATCTTCTTGCCTCACTTGAATTACGACGACTTCCTCCATAAATTAATAACATATGATAAATGACATTTTAAGTTGTTTATCGAATACCCTGTACTGAACTGTCATCCGCTCTGCAGTAAGTCTATGGACAGGGAGCATGAATTCAGCTGACATGTACCTACGTCTGTGCAGAGTACTGCCAGCTGAACACGTTGCCACGTCTCTCACGCCAGAACATTAACAAATTTAAGCATGCATTTTTATTTAATTTCACGAAAACGTAATAGAACACATATTTATTTAAACTAATATTAACTCTTTGCTAGATATACCTACTGATGTAATTGTTTTCGTAATTTTCCTAACCATATAAGCAGTATAACGCAAATAAAATAAGAAATATTCTTTTTCCGGGAAAACTATCAAGCTTTGACCCTATGGACATTTTTAGATCATGTAGACCGTCCCCGACGACTGTGAAAAGGACCGCACTTAAACCCATTACACCTTGTATACTACTGGGTGTTCATTTCAAAGTGTGTCATGACGTCACTGTTGTGAGTCACCGGTTTGAAGCGAGTTTCAGCTTTTATGTCAAAGAAGTTGCCTATTAATCAAGGCGTTCAATCTGAATTTGAGAACGTGTACGGTATAACTTGAACGTCGTAGCAACAGATGGCGGTCTGTACGGTCGATCTTTCCTCTTTCGAACTGTGTTTTGCGCGGGAAAGTCGTACGCAGGGTATTTGTTATCATCCGTTGCATACCGCAACATTCCACAACACAAATCAAATGCTCCGTGTCCATGTTGACCGTCCAAGTTAATGTCAACAAATACATAAGTAATCGTCTTTACCCTCTCGCCATATCCCGACAGTAAGAAAAAAACTCACCTCAGTACGTGTTTCCAAACAGTTCACATTCCTGCCACTACCGGCGTTACCGCACGTATCGGTACGTACTTCCAGAGTCCGTGGGTATCCACGGACTCTGCGTACTTCAGAATGAACGCCATACTTGCTAGGCAACTTCTCTCGCATTTAGGTAATACGCCTCTGCGGAAGTGTAGGAAGATTGAATTCTCTAGGCTCATCGGCTAGCCACATGACGGCATACAGCGAGCCATGACACACTTTGAACTGAACACGCAGTATAGTACTGTGAGGAATTTGGGAAGCTACAGTGAATAGCGAAATCCGCTTCCTTAAGTGAGCTATAACGGTTGGGGCATTATTGTTATGACCACACATAGTGGCAATTCTATGATCGTTCACCTCTGCCGAGTCATGTGGATGGGAGGCTAGAAATTCGTTGGTCGCCCTTGGCTGTCATGGATTTATTTTATACAATGTAGATGCTAGTCATTGGAGCAGAAAGTAGCTAATACACCTCTGTATTTAAACTAATACACGTATAGAAGTAATAACACACAATAAGAACGAAACGAAAATGTGAGTCAAATACATGTTACTAACTTAACTGAAATTGAACGATTCCAAATAACAAACGAGACATACTTCCACCAAGAAACTAAAATCACAGACGCTGTAATGTGAATGTCTCGAAATCGGGTTGCAGTAATGACGTCACTGTAGCGCGAGTTGCAGAGTCTTGCGGCGCTGACCTACTCTGAAACGAAGACTTAATACTGGGGAACCCGGGCAATAAACATGCCTTAGCAGGGATTCGAACCGTAGAAACAGACTGTCAGCGTCAATAATGCGAAGTAGAAGTTATCGGGTTGCAGGGATGCAGGGTGTCCAACATTGCTCAGCATGTGGTAAAATATGTCTAAAGACAGTATAGCTAATTTAACGTGCAGTGTAGTTTATGGTGTATGAAATCGACCTCATACTAAAACTGACATCAGAAAATAATCGCTGTTCGGTTTATTTTCTGTGATTTCATAATTTGTTACAAGTGGACATTATATTCAGTACAATCAGTACAGTCCAGGAGTTCTCAAACTGTGTGTCGCAACGCCTGAGGTGTAAGGTAAAATTAAAACTTATAATGTGGGTCTATAGTGAAAAGCAAACTGCGAATGTTCAATTATTGTACCGATACCTATTCATTTTATGAACATTTTCTCCACTAAAAGATGACCCGAATTGGATTACAGATCCGATTACAGCAGATCCAAAATCACCCTTCACGCTGAAAATTACATTCTCTTCTGGGACTCTGACACAGTTTTGGAATAGTGTGGCAAAGGAGTACCCAGCATTAGAACAATTCTCCATTTTACTACCTTCGATCTTTGCGAGACAGGATTTCCAGCTCTGGCAGTAATAAAATTCAGATATACAGGGACATAATTTTATTTTTACTAACATTTTTAATATTAACTTGCCTATACCTCTGGATCAACGCCGTTTCCTACCCCCTTCCACGACTGGAGTTCGATGATACTGGCGTAATATACAAACAAATCACTTTACTAGGTACAGGAGGGAAGAAAAGTAGTTCATCCATTTACGTAAATAGGAAATATTGCGCTTTTGAGTTTGATCATTTTCATTAGGTTTTCGTTTAATCAAAATACAGTACAGTATTAACAATGAGTGTTTTTACTCACGAACTCAGCTGTCCATGTGGACGTATTCATTATGTAGTGCATATTATACTGTCTACAGCACATTAGCGTACAATATAGAGAATGAAGTTAAATTGAAAAATAATCATAATATGGATATTTAAACACTTTTTTAAAATGGTGGCCGTTCATTTCGATACAGGCTTCAGTTATGAGCATATTATCGCACTATAGACTAGAGTACTTAATCCCAATTACCAGTTTCGCTCTTCGTACTAGTAACTCATATTGAAATAATTCTGTACCTACTCTATAAAATAATACCTTACGTACTGTAAATTCAATCCTTATTTCTGCCCGACCCGCACAGATAAAATTACTCCGACATACTATCTACAGTCCGTCCAAGTGGTTATGTCGTAGGATCGTAGAAAGGGAGGAAATCACGTGACAGTTAATTACTTAACGATGCTCTTTTATTCAAGTTATTTTAAACAGTTCTATAATATTACGTAGACGTCCAATTCCTAACAGAAATTAATGTTTTCAGAAAAGAGCTAAGACAGCCCAGCCACTAGCTGGCAAATAAAAGCTGGTGGGGGAAACCGAGATACGACGTAGGCAAATGGACGACAATACCTGTGCGAAAATGATTCAATATTGAAAGCTCTTTCGTCACTGGAAAACGCGAACATATTTTTTGAACGTACTGTTTACTATGACCGTAAGGCTACTATAACTGTATATGCGGTCTTGGATCTGTATGGAGGACGGTTGAAGTTCATTAGTAGAAGAGGTGGGAGTGAAGTACATTAAAAAACTCAGGTACAATAAAAATTGAAGTAAAAATAAAATGATGTCCCTGTAAAAGCAGAGTTAATGTAGAGAAGAAGACCCCTGTACCTCTATCGAACATGTTTTTTGCTAGACTATTACACTTTTACTACGCCATACTACTTTTGACGAATAAAACGGTACGAAAGGACTTATTTGAACCAATCTCACAATTTTATCGCTTCCCTAGCATTTGTTTAATTTTATCGCTTCCTTAGCATTTGTTTGTTTTTATCACTACCCTAGCATTTGTTTCTTTTTTTTTATTTTTATTAGGTTATTTTACGACGCTTTATCAACAGCTTAGGTTATTTAGCGTCTGAATGAGATGAAGGTGATAATGCCGGTTAAATGAGTCCGGGGTCCAGCACCGAAAGTTACCCAGCATTTGCTCATATAGGGTTGAGGGAAAACCCCGGAAAAAAACCTCAACCAGGTAACTTGCCCCGACCGGGAATCGAATCCGGGCCATCTGGTTTCGCGGCTAGACACTCTAACCGTTACTCCACAGGTGTGGACATTTGTTTCTTTGTTTGCCAACATTTCAAACTGCAAGTTCTTTACGGTACTATGAAACATGCTTTGCGATCGTAATTTGTTTCCCACATTGATAGTCGACTGAAAATGGTGCCTCCGTTCAAACATTTTGGTAAAGGTAACGTTAGTGAAATAGAATCTTAGTAAGTCAATTATTATCTATTTTATTTTATTAGAGTGCCTACTTTATTTCTTCTAAACTTTATATACTTTCTCCTGTTATCACCTTCCTACAATTTGTTTCTTTGTTTGCCTACATTTCAAACTGCAAATTCTTTACGGTACTATAATACATGCTTTGCGATCGTCATTTGTTTACAGCATAGACAGTCAACTGAAAATAGCGGCTCCGTTCAAACGTTTTCGTGAAGCTAACATTAGTGAAATAGAATTTTAGTAAGTCAATTAATATTTTATTGTATTAGAGTACTTTACTTACTTACTGACTTACTTACTTACTTACTGGCTTTTAAGGAACCCGGAGGTTCACTGCCGCCCTCACATAAGCCCGCCATTGGTCCCTATCCTGAGGAAGATTAATCCAGTCTCTATCATCATATCCCACCTCCCTCAAATCCATTTTAATATTATCCTCCCATCTACGTCTCGGCATCCCCAAAGGTATTTTTCCCTCAGCCTCCCAACTAACACTCTATATGCATTTCTGGATTCGTCCATACGTGCTACGTGCACTGCCCATCTCAAACTCTAGATTTAATGTTCCTAATTATGTCAGGTGAAGAAAACATGCGTGCAGTTCTCTATTGTGTAACTTTATCCATTCTCCTGTAACATCATCCCTCTTACCCCCAAATATTTTCCTAAGCATCTTATTCTCAAAAACCCTTAACCTATGTTCCTCTCTCAAAGTGAGAGTCCAAGTTTCACAACCATAAAGAACAACCGGTAATATAACTGTTTTATAAATTCTAACTTTCAGATTTTTTGACAGCAGACTGGATGTTAAAACTTCTCAACCGAATAATAACAGGCATTTCCCATACTTATTGTGTTCATATTTCCTTGCTTTAGCCCACAGTGAATTGGAAACGCATCTGACAGAAACTGACCTATATTGACTCTGCTGTACGTTCCACTGAAACACATTTTAATTAATAGAACTAGTTTCTTAGGAATACCAAATTCATTAAGAATATCATATAAAACTTTTCTCTTAACCGAGTCATATGCCTTTTTTGAATCTATGAATAACTGATGCACTGTGCCCTTATACTCCCATTTTTTCTCCATTATCTGACGAATACAAAATATCTGATCAATAGTTGATCTATTACGCCTAAAACCACACTGAGTACTTTATTTCTTCTAATCTTTATATACTTTCTTCTAATCGTGTAATAGTCAATTAAATCTCACTCTAGCTTTGATTTCCTCCAGATAAATCAAAACCTCTAGTGACATTACTGTTGACAAAACATCGAATCTCGGGACAAAGTTCACTCAACTTATTAAGACGAAAATATCTCTGTTAGCTAGTTCTTAAAGATATTTTATAAGGAAAATAGTTACCATTTTCAAAGGCATTCTTGCATTTGCTGTTATGTCTATGGCCACATATTACGGTCATTGTTTTTCATGTATGGCATAATTCCAACCCATTCATTCTTTATGTATGTAGGACAATTAAGTTCTCCTGGAGATTGGTCAGTCAGGTCGTAGTGGGTTGTGGACCTAATTAACATTGAAATAGAAAATATTTTTTAATTGTATCAAGTTTGCATATTTCAATTTGAAATCTCTCTGTAGAGATTCTAAGAGTTTACAGTAGCCCACTTAATTTTAATATTACCTGAGTCCATGTCTTAATGACGAAAACTGCTACAAAATACGCCCTACTTGATTATCTCCACATACTAATATTGTCCTGGAATGCATTCAAAATATTGCATTAAATCAATAAGTTGTCCTTTATCCTTGCAGATTTGTTTTTTTTCTCAATACCACTAGGTTATCTTTCGACTTTTTCTGGTCTTCTTAGCTGACAGTGGTTTATATATAACCCACTTCCGAAATTGGAGCACCTGAAAAGCGGAGTTACATTGTCTCGAAGATGTGGTAGAATGGCCACGTAAATATGATTATGTAACGCCAGGAGATATCTTAAATCTAGACTTAACCTAAATTCCACATCACGGACGATGACAGGAATACTTACTTCTCTTTAAGGAAAAATTCCAGGGACCTTATGGACTGTGGCTAGAAACTCTGACCACAAGATCATGGGGCTATTCAAATGCATTACTATTTCGGATAGAAAGGCTAAATCGCAAATCCAATCACTGCCGGAAAGTTTGGAAAATTCATAATTTTTCTGCTTCAAGAATGTTGCAAAGTTAATACACAGCGGGTATATACAGTATTTGGGCGCTGCTTAGCCATCTAGCTTGGTAATAATAAATGTCACAATAATCATGATTTAGCTACACTCTCCTAAAATTGCTGAAAGTCTAAGCGTTAATGCATGTGATATGAACATATAACTAAAACGGATGATTCATAAATGTAGATACTATATGGGTGTAATGTAGCAGAAGTCCCGCGCCGTGGCGTCGTGGTCTAAGGCACCTGCCTAGGACTCGCGTTACGGAATGCTCGCTGGTTCGAGTCCTCATGGGGGAAGAAATTTTCTCATGAAATTTCGGCCAGTGTATGGGATCGGTGCCCACCCAGCATCGTGATGTACTTGGGGACCTACGATAAATAACAAAATACGGTTACGAAACCCAGCTGTAACGGCTGCGGGGATCTTCATTCTAACCACATGATACCTCCCTTCTGATCGGACGATCGTCCACCTCTGCCTCGGCATGTATGAAAACTAACATGATAGCTTTGTTTGTGATATCATTACTTTCATCGATCTACAATGAATAAAAAGTTGCAAACCTGTATCCTGTCTGTCTTGAGTCTGTTTTAATGTCAGCAGACATATCACATAATCTCCGTTTCATTGTGTTGTTTGATAGAGGCACTTTGCTGATTTCATTAGACGCTGACTCACCAAGTACATGTTTGCAAATAACGACATATGCAGGTAGAAATCACTTCCTTGCCTATAGTATGAGTCATTCCTGCTTTGGAAAGAAGCCAACGTCGCTTGCTTTCTCTTGAGCACTTACACGAAAACGTTTTTCTACAGTTTTTTTTTTTACCTTTTTCAAACTCCGCTGCTTTTATCTTGAAAAATTCTAGTGACTTATTTTTGTGTTGTGAATGTCTAGTTTCCAAATGTCGCCTGAGATTAGCTGGTTCCATGGATTCATTAGTAAGAGTATCATAGCATAAAACACACATGGACTTTGGCTCCAAAAGTGATCCTGGTTTAGCTTCCATGAAACCATACTTAAGGTAAGAATTACTGTATACTTACGTATTTTAGAATTGTTGTATACTTTACATGTAATAGAAGTCGATGTACTGACTCTGGGACAAGCACTGCACTCTGTACTATCGAAGGGCTTATAAAATGCTGGTTTTGTAAAATTGAGTGAGTTATAAATCATGAGATGTACCTAAATAATGCCACGGACCCCCCCTAAATTTGTTTCACGGACCCCCAGGGGTCCGCGGACCACAAACTGGGAAACACTGCGTACGTAATGGCTGAAGCACAACTTTAATTCAGCTTGTAAGCAACGGTCGTAAGCTGGAATTCCGTCTAGGAAATTAATGTTTGTCCCTTCTCAATGCGTTTGCGTGTGCGTGGATGTGGAATTTATGCGTAAGTCTATTGTACCGAGTCATTGAGTATCTCTCATGCTTGGGTAATTATGTTATTCGCCGTTATCATCAGATTCGTGAATGCATCGCATTGGCAGCACGAATTCGTCCGACTACAAATTCTTTTTTATGAGCTGTTCTGCCATACCTCGTCGGATGCATCATTGCTTGATAGAACTTACAGTACATTTATTTTGTCCTTTATTACGTGTTCAAATTCCGTAAATGTTAGGACCCATTTAAAATATAATCTTGAAACGTAAATGTAATACCATTCCGTAACAAAAGCGTAAAAAATGAAGAGGGATTTCTGAAATCCATTGGATTGCGTGAAATAACTATTCTTGGTATTAATTTTTAGGTTTATAAGGATGGATTTAAGAATTAAATACTAGGGTTACCACAGGCAGTACGAGTGCACAATGAATCAATGAAGCAGAAAGGGGAAGAGTAAGCTAAAAGGTGCAAGAGTACGCGTCCTTGCAAGGGCTCTTGGGACTCATCTTAACCCTAGAGTACTAAATCATTCGTCTGACAGACTACTCAGGTTGGCAGCATTGCTAATTTTAGTTATTTCTGGTTGAGCAAGGCGTGTGCCAGTTTTAGTAATATAGAATGAACCGTAAGTAGTAGTTGTTTAGTTAACTGCCCGAAAACAGGTCTCAACCTTACAAGTGACACCAATAAGGCATCACTTACGAGGCAACTAGGCCAGGAGATAATGGGGTAGGGTGGCCAATCCCTTCCCCTCCCTCCATTGCATACATCGCCGATTAGCTACATGTAATACTAATCACACTTCAGATGTATATGTTTTTCCTCGGACACATCATCAAGTTAGATGTAATGAATAGGCCTAGTTGTACTATGCATATCAAATAGAACCCGAATCAGAGGTAGAACTGTAAATAAAATCATTAATTTCAGAGGCTTATTCTTTGAGATATTAAAAGAAGTATGATACAATTTTTCTTTTTTTTTTTTTTTCTTTCTTATAGAGATCAAAATTGTTTTATATGTAACATTTCATAGCGTGTTTTGATAAAGTCATTGATTTAATTTCCAATATGCTCAGTCAATCTGAGAGCAGTGTATTACGATGACTATTACACTTTTACTACGTCACACTACTTTTGACCAATAAAACTGTACGAAAGGACGTCTTTCAACCAATCATGGCTGCTTATCGCACAATTTTATCGCGTCCCTAGCATTTGTTTAATTTTATCGCGTCCCTAGCATTTGTTTATTTTTATCACTACCCTAGCATTTGTTTCCTTGTTTGCCAACATTTCAAACTGCACTGGTCTGGATGTCAAAAAACAGAAAATTACAAACCACTCCAGTCGATGCACAGCACTTTCAAATATGACTCACATTGGCATTCAAGAACAAGAATTAATAAAGATCACTGGTCATAGCTATGCATCTTCCCTGAAACTCTATTTACAAATAAATGAAGAGCACCATTCGGAAATCCTGAATAAGTTGAGGGATACACCATGTACATCACCGAGTTCACACGTCCAGTATAACATCAACTGAACCACCAACCACTGAAACATTAAAATTTGAAAATTGTACCTACTTTCAATAATTGTTTCTTTGAAAATTATTCATGTTTATTTTTTATTTTATCATCGTTAATTAAAATGTTTCTTGTTTATTTCATCATCCCTAATTAAAACTTTTCTAACACTCGTTTATATTATTTAGGTTATGTTATAGCTCCTGCTATATGATATTATGAATAGTCACGTATCAGATATTGTTTAATACTAAGATTTATTGAAAATAATCTGTCAAGTGACATTGATTACTGGGATCGGGATGATTGAAGTGGGATGCAACTGTTTTAATAAAAATGAAACTGAATCAACAAAGCCTTCTTGACCAGTAACCATCCACAGAGTTCAATGAAGATTCCATAGTTGGCACAGCTGATAAGAAAACAGCTATTCATAACACACTACTGCCATTTATTAGCGCAATATTTACAATGTTGACATGGTACAAATTTGAACAAAGTTTTATATTTTCGTGAGTCAATTAATATTTTATTGTATTGGAGTAATTCGTTACTTCTAATCTTTATATACTTTCTTCTAATCGTGTAATAGTCAATTAAATCCCACTCGAGTTTTGATTTTCTCTAGATAAATCAAAACCTCTAGTGAGATTACTGTTGATAAATTATTAAAAGGTTTTCAGTTTTGTTCTTTAAATGTGCAGAAATTTCACCCGAACATATGTAACATCGTTCTGAAAAGGAATTTAAAATGTCACATTTAAAGGACAAAACTGAAATTCTTCCAATTTTTTCAGGGTGGTCTTCTCAAAATCAATACATTTAAGGGGAGTCTGTACTGCCTATCCCAGCAAATTAAATTTCATCTAATTTAGGTGCACTTTTCTCAGGACTTACATAAGATACACATTTGAAATGTTTAGGGGTTATTTTTCAAGTATTATTGTATGTAACAGGCTAAAATTACGGTCTTTTTCTTTTATTACTCTGCTTTACATTGATGGGATGGCAGTACAGACTCCCCTTAAGAAAAGTTTCACAATATTAGACTGAAACTTTAATTGTAGTTACCGTGTAATCGTCTAAGTTGTGTCATGTAATTAATTAAGTTGATATGTAATTTAATTAAGATGATATGTAATTTAGTTGATATGTGAATAAATTAAGGTGATATGTAATTACTTAAGTTGATAATACTTGGGTTTAATAGAAGTACTTATAAGTTAGCTTTACTTTTGCTTAAAGTAGTCGTTATTATTTCATAGTTTTTATTTATATTGTCCTAGGTTTATTGCACTTATTTATAGCTTAATTTAAATTTACGTTTATTTTATTTTTTTACTGTTGTACTTTTATTACTGTAATTATTGTAATGTTATTATTGTATATTATATATCACTGCCCCGGGTGTATACCCAATTGTAGTGTTAATACATACATACATACATACATACATACATACATACATACATACCCTTAGCGAGGATATTAAACATTTTTGTCATAAAACGCACTCCTTTTTGATAGCATGATAGACTTGCCTATTGAGTATGAAATTAATTTTTTTTGACAACGAGTACAATCAATCAAATAAGGTAGAGCCAAAGTGAATTGTCGCACTTCAGAGAATTAACTAAATTTCTGCAGTGGGAAAAGTCGAAAAAATACACAAACTCTCAAAGTTTCGAATACTACCGCATATTTGCATAATTTACCGACAGTTGGCGTTAGTTACAACAATGGCGAATACTGGCGCTGAGCGAGCTTTCTGCGTATTACAGTTTCATACAAACAAGAGTGCTACCGATGTACAACGAAAATTCCGGACCAAGTATGGAAAAGAAGCACCACGTAGGAAGGTAATTTACCACTGGTATCGTAAATTTGAAACCACGGGTTGCTTGTGTCCGCAAAAGAGGAGTGGCCGTCCCAGGGTGAGTGAAGAGAACGTTGAGCGAGTCGGAGAAGCGTTCGTAAGGAGCCCGAGGAAATCAGTCCATAGAGCGTCCCGTGAGCTTCAACTTCCTTCAATGACTGTGTGGAGGATTTTGCGTAAGAGGCTGGCTATGAAAGCATGCACACTGCAGCTTCTGCATATGCTAAATGAGGATGGCAAACGCAAGCGCTACGAGTTTGCCAGCTACAACAACAGGCAGCAGACGACGATGACTTATTCAGCCGCTTAATTTTCAGCGACGAAGCGACATTCCATACGAGTGGGAAAATTAACAAGCACAACTGTCGTGTTTGGGGTACACAGGAACCTCACAGAATCATTGAACGTAAGCGTGATTCACCAAAGGTGAATGTTTTCTGCGCGTTGTCACAACGAAAACTGTACGGACCTTTCTTCTTCATTGAGGGTACTGTGACTGGACATTCATATCTGGACATGTTGGAGCAATGGTTGGTGCCTCAACTTAGACAAGATCTCGATGACGATTTCATCTTTCAGCAAGATGGGGCTCCGCCACATTTCCACAATGCAGTTCGTGCTTACCTGAATACGGAGATGTCTCATCGTTGGATAGGACGTGCTGGAGTAAGGGACAGATGTTTCATGACATGGCCACCAAGGTCACCCGATATGACTGCATGTGACTTTTTTCTATGGGGGTATTTAAAGGACCGTGTGTTTGTACCGCCTTTGCCACGTGATTTAGAGGAACTAAAAACCAGAATTCGAGAAGCTGCCGCCACGGTCACAGAGGATATATTGAAAAGGGTATGGGAAGAGTTTGATTATCTTTTGGACATCTGCCGAGTCACTCGTGGTTCACACATTGAATCTCTGTAAGGTGTAAACAGAACTTTGAGAGTTTGTCTTTAAACTGACGTGTGTTTGAAAGTGCTATCATTAGTAGTTTTTGCGTAATAAATATTGAAAGTGTTACAGGACTTTTGATATGCCCTGTACACTATAGTCGCCCTGAGTTGTGCAGTTGGTATAGCGCTGGCCTTCTGTGCCCGAGATTGAGGGTTCGATCCTGATCCAGGTCGATGGCATTTAAGCGTGCTTAAATGCGACAGGCTCATGTCACTAGATTTAGTGGCATGTAAAAGAACTCTTGTGTGACAAAATTCCGGCACACCGGCGACCCTGATATAACCTCTGCAGTTGCGAGCGTCGTTAAATAAACCATAATTTAATTTATACACTATAAAGAACATTATATGACTGAGCAATGAGTACAATTAATCAATCCATCCATCAATCAATCAACCAACCAACCAGATAGGGGTGGAGCCAGAGTGAATTGTAATGCCAGGCAGGCTAATTATCTCTTTCCTCCATGTTAATTCTAGAAAGAGTGCAATAACTGAAAACAGGTAGGCGTATCCAGCCGCTGAAATCGTTAGTCCTGTGAACGTGCACGTCCTTTAATTCACCTGTGTTTAAACTGACGTTTTATAATGGAGAGAGACGCATGTTTTAAATGGATTGGCTTATTACGTTAAGCATATGCAGAGTAGTCCACATTCTGCATATGTAACAGTATTAAGTGAATTGTCATAGTGCTTATAATTTCGATTTATGTTGTCAGCACATGCAAGAAACTATATGGGGGGGGGATAGGTAATTCGGCATACATCAGGATCGATCGCGAAGTCATTGCTCGAAGAAAAGCACGCTCGACGAAGAACTAGAAAGTTATTAATGTAGAAAAATGTTCTAGGAAAAGTAGAGGGTAGTTTATCTGTGCGTATTCAGGGTTTTTATTTTTATTTATTTTTTATTGCTAGTAAGTTTGAAATGAATACAAATTAATAAATACAATGAAAGATAAACTAGCCCACTCCTGAATGAGTAAGATTCGTGCTCAGGAGGGGATTCCAATACAGACAAAAATGAAATTAAAATTGAGAGTGAATACAGATTTAATAGTGTTTAATATGTTTAAACCCAAACTATAAATCCAAAACATTTTTTTTTATTAATTTGGAGAGAATTCGTGGTTGAAATAATAATGGAATAAAATTTGTTTAATAATCTGGGACCTTGACTCATGCTATGATAAAAAGCTGCATTGGTTTTACATTTTGGTTCAGACAAACGCAGAGAATTCATATTTTTAGTTCTGTATTTATGTAAATACTGTATATACCTTTCAAAGTTATTAAATTTTTTTCTATGAAAATACTTTAATAAAATAAAATAATATATTTGTTTAATGTTGAAAACTTTGAAATGTTTAAACAACAATTCAGTTGTGTAATCTTTCTGCTTTTTTAAACAAATTTTTAATACTTTTTTCTGTAGTAAAATTAACGGATAAAGGTTGGATTTATAAGGTCCACCCTAACCTATAATACCATACACAAATATAGATTGAAATAATGCTAAATAAATTACACGTAAACAGTTAAGTGACAAAATATTTCTTAGAATAACAAAGTAACATAATATTTTACGTAATTTATTACAAATATAATGAATATGAATAGTTTTCGTGTGATACAAAAATAGGAGTTGTATAAATGGTGGCTATATAGGCAATAATTATTATTTTGTCTACAGATTTTCCCGATTTAAATTTGCAGGAAATTTTCATCATTATCTATGCTCACCCAGCATCGTGATGCATTTGGGGAGCTACGTAGGTAGTGAAATCCCGTTTAGAAGACCACCGATAACGACTGGGGAGTCAACGTGCTGACCCCACGATACCACCGTATTGATTGGATGATCGTTCACCTCTGCTAATGCATGTAAACGTGAGACCAGCAGTCGGCTGGTCGGTTTTGGTCCTTCATGGACTCTCGCGTCACGGATTACATACCTTAAGATCTATGGGCCTAAAGTCTGGGAAACAAAATAATTCCCAACGTAACTAATTGAAATTGTTGTGAGAATCTCTAGACCTTATAAATGCGCATTATATGCTTTGTTTACCCGTTCCAAACATTAAGCACAATTTATAGGGGTTAAAGGGATGAGGTAATCGACCCTCCTAACATCCTCAATGTCTGCATCAAGGTGGAATGCTTCTGCCCATCAGTTCTCCCTGTCTCCGGTGGCAGAAGAACCGGGCATCCAATTTGTTAGCCGTCATAAGAAAAGGGGTAACCTCCCCTTTTCATCCTCTTTTTTGTCATTTTCGTAACGTTGTTTTAATTTCCTTTTCTGTGATGAATTCACCTGTCATGTGTTATATCCTAGCTCCACGTTATCATCATTCTTTTCTAACTTTCGTATTCTGAACTCCGCGGGACTCTGACTATATCCCTTTCCAAGTAAATATTCAAATTAGCCTGTAACACACTACAGAATTCCTATGAAAACACTGACTAGTGTACATTTTCAGTCTCATGTGTATGTGTGTGTCTCTGTGTAAATACATGGGCGTATATGCACTTTGCCAAGCTATTATTTGGCGAAACTTAAGGTCTTTTACTACTCCATTTTAAATTCCTAATTTTTTTTTTTTTATAAAAATTGAAGTTATGTCAAAATTTCAAAACATTCTACGGTATGCGGCGAAACAAACGACACTGAAATTATCACTCATCTGCTGTCTACGTTTCCCTAGTAACGAAGTATTTATTTATTGTGTACAATAGTTTGACATATTGTGAATTCAGTGTTGTCACAGTCTAGTCTATACAGTCATGAAGTTCAATACGTTGGGAATATGCATCCATAGATAGTTGCTAACCACCAGTATCACTACTATCGCCTCATCACAGACAATGCGAAATAGTACCCTCAACAACTCAAGCTTCGTGACTGTTTATGCTAAACTGTGGTGTTGTGTTGATTTGTGCAATTATGGTTCTCACAACAGAGGAGAAGGTGTTTATCGTGGGAACATTATTTCCGGTCATATGGAGTAGGACGTCAGAATGGGCCAAGTTTGTTTCACGTTAAAGAATAGTACGAGGAGCGATTTAATAAGGGAGCACCTAATAATAATAATAATAATAATAATAATAATAATAATAATAATAATAGAGAAATTTACCAATGTGAAATTTTCACTAACCTCTCGAGAATCACTATGCGATTTTTTGCTAAAAATAGTAAAATTGAGCTCTATGATCGCTTAGACATATCAAAGAACCCGGGACGATAGTGTGAGGTTTATATTAAAAATATGAACTGGGTCATTCCATTGTAACAAACCTTACATTCTTACATGGATTTGAACATTTGACATTTTTCTGCAGTCAACTGTAGACAAGAGCAATGCTTTGGAACATACCTGGTAATAGAGGATAGTGTGAAGATTATATAGCACCAAAAATATAATATTGTGATGGTGCATGTTCTTGGGTTTACAATTTGAAAAAATGTAACAAACGTTACATCAAAGGACATGGATTCTCAAGTTGTGAAAGACTGTTGTGATTCTCTGTTCTTACAATATTTTATGTCAGATAAAAAAAATACAGCTTGAATCTAGGAAGATTACAGAACTAAATGACATAAACGTTTTTAATTCTACAGATGTATGTTACTTGAAAATAATTAAAAACTTAGAGTAACAAACGTTACAACAGTGTAACAAACGTTACACAGTCAGAATTGAACATTTTGTAAAGAACATCCTAGTGATAATTTAAAAAAAAGGTAATTTTTGAGAGTACAATAACATTCTTACTCAACTAGTACAGTAAAATTTGTGTTGAAAATAAATTTTCCCCTAACTTCCTTAGGTTTAGGCAATGTGCTTAAAACTAGGTCTGGGGATATTTCATCTATATCGTCATTTGTAGGGTACACAAAGTAAGTGTTCTTTCCTTCTCTTCTTCTCATGAATTGTACACTACACATATTACTCACATAATTGAGAAGGATTATATGTCCAACATAATATTGTCCAGTTTGTGGGTAATGAACCAATACGTAATTACCAACTGATAGTTCTGAAAATTTTGAATTCATGGCATGATCAATGGAATGAGAAGATTTTGTAGGACTGCTTGTTTCTTCCTGCGTTTCTTTTATTTTATGTTTCTTAAATGGTTCAACATCTCCAGTATTTGAGAAGAGCCCAACTGTGTTTGGTGCAGCAATTTTCACACATCGGGCTTGTTGGATTCCTACCACTGGCAATGCACTTTTCCATTCTTCTACATATTTTGCAGCAATTGAGTCAATTTTACCAGCAGGGACATAAAACCAATGTATGTTGTAAATGTTAGATTTTGTGATGTCATAAAATTGCTCAGCATTTTGCACGGTAGCATTTCCTTGTAAAACTCGCTTCCATACACTGCGTTTAAGGGTAGCTCCAACACCATCGTGTCGGCCCTTACCATGGTAAGACTCGTTATAGTTCCACTCAACATTACATCCTAGAATTTTGGATAATGTGCATAAGTATGATATTGCCTTCCGGTTTTTAAAATGTTGTGCAGCACCATCAGTCCACAGATAAACTGAAGTTATAGGAGACTGCTTTAATGTAGACAGGTAGTTTAGTAGGATTTCATTGAAAGCAGCAACTTCAGCAGTGCCATGACTCTGTGTATCACTAATGACTGCTAAACATATTGTTGTGACATCATCAGTAGAAGATTTTCGGAAATAGCAAACTGCAGTATAGATTGTCGTTGATGTTTCAGCTGATGTGTGTGTCCAGTGTGCTGCCATAACTTCATTCTGAAATTTTGCTACATAGTTCTCAGCAAAATCTGTTAGGAGAATCAGCTGTCCTGGTTGTAGTGATGATTTTTGATTCTGCTGTTCCTTCCATTGTCTTCTTTTATTGTATATATGATTGGATAGTTGCGTTAGCTGATTCTTGAAATAAGTGAAGAATTCATTTATAGACATATCTTTTTGAACCAGATGTCCACCTTCCCATTGCTTGGTGTGAACCTCATCACAGTCATCATAAATTTTTGTAATCAGCGTGGATTCAATATCTCCACATTCTTGGCAACTTCTTTTCATACAGTTCTTATTTTCAGTTTGACAAACTGTTTCTTTCAGAAGCTCCTTGATGGTTTTTGGTTTTTCACTTGTTTTCCAGGGCGCTGCTGAAATCATTAACTGCGTATTTTCACAGTAAGGGCAGCAGCACATTATCTGATCCTTATCAGAGACCAACCTGACATGTTTCGGTCGCATTTCACAAAATTTTGATAGACCAATCTTTACATTTGGATTCTGCTCTTGAAAAAGTGTGTATACTTCACGCAAATGATATGCAAGCAGTCTTTTTTTGCATATATTCTTTCTTTCCATCCTCACGTATTATAATAAAATCTTTTTTTCCAGGGAGTTGGCGGGAAACATCGTCACATTCATAAAAATCCTTCACCATTTTCATAGTATCTGCAGTAATAGACAATGTAGAAGATGTGGAATGTTTTGCTGGCTATACTAATAGATTAAATGATTCGGCAAGCTTTCTTACTACGGCTGTTTGTTTTCGAGGGCTCCTTGGAAGGTTTCTCTGTGCTCTTTTTATAGCCTTTCCAAAAGAATTTGCACTCTTATAAGGAGGACTTCCTGAAGAACCGTCTTTCAAAATACATGAACTTAAAACTCTTGCTTTTTGTCTTCTACGATATTCTTGTACTCGCTTCCTAGTGGCTTCTCTTTCTGGAGATTTTTCTGATTTTGATTTTGGCTTTTTCCTAAGTTTCCTCATAATATTACGACACTTTTCTAGTCTCTCTTTTGTTTTTTGTGTGTCCATTCTAGCTCTGTACTCACGCATTCTCTCAGCAGCAGATTTTGGAGCTTTTTTCATACTGAAATGCATATATGGCCCATCAAACATGAAAACGTATTAAAACACGTCTTATTTTAAATATAGGCCTACCAAACATAGGCCATTAATCAATAATTTCATGTATTAAATCTGATTATCTTATTATTTTTGTATAACAAACATTACCACATTGTTATGTAACTTTTGTTATTATTTAATGTAACGTTTGTTACACAGAATTTATATAAAATTATTATTTAAAAAATCAGAACGTCTAGTATTTATGTAGCTTACATGAGGAAGTAAGATAATACAAAGTTTCATTTTAAAATAAAAAACAGTTTTCTAATTATGAAATAAAATTAATATTTTTGTAACAAACGTTACATAACCTAAGTATTTCTTTTAACAGTGGATAACTACTTTAATAGATTATATTTCCACTCATTGTTACTACATACAGGCACTGAAACAATTACTTTCAAAGGTAATATAGCACTAACTTCATGGAATTTAATATTCTGATAGCTATGTCCTAAAACCAAATGATGTAATCTCACCAGAATCCCTCTGTAGCAGCCATGTCGACTTTGCTTGTTGGGAACAAAGAAATTATGCCGCCAAAATTAAAATTATACTATGCTGTATAAAGTCAATGAATTGGAGAATTTTTTAATGCAAAAGAACAGTTTCTTCGATTAAATATAAAATTTTGTCTTTATGTCCCTCATCTCATGGAATGACCCAACTGTCAAATATACAAAACATTTAAACGAACGTTTCACTATGAAGTCAGAATTCAAACGAACGGGTGCATACCGCTCTTAAAATGAGTTTAAAATCGACAATGCACAATATTTAATATCTGCACTCCAGAACTGTCAAAACAACCTTTTCAATATGTTTCACAAGTTATATTTCATAATATGTCAGCGTCATTTTATTACAAGGTCGGTACTAGGCGGTAGGTCTCGCTGTAAAAAAAATCATTGTTACAATTCGAACGTGCCGCAGCACCAAGCATAAAGATTATACTGAAGGAGGGGTAGGAGGACTACGCCTTATGTCGATGTAGATTTTGTTACTCTGACAGTGAAAAGTTAGAGAAAGAATAACGATTATAGATAACAAAATATTTACATTTAAATATGGCATTTTTTTTTTTTCAAAAAGTTTAAGGGGGGCTTGCGTACGCCCCTGGCGCAGGTTAAGTTCACGGAGCGGTGTGCTGTACTTGTACAAGAGCGCGGTCGTTCAGTTACCCAATCAATCACAGAATGGGGGTGCTTAGCACAATAAGCCTCAGACTTCAGTCAAAGTCTTCAGGTCCCTCCTCAGCACAAGAGAAAAAAAAACATTTAACTAAAAACAGAAAACTTTAAAATATTTAATACAATAATAAAAGGCATTTCGATTTATGTTTCAGAAATTTGGTAAAGCCCATATGCACTTAAGAAAAAAACCTGAAACAATAGAAATGTGCTTCCCAAAAATGTCCTAAGGGCTATGCACTGATGACAACGCTTAGTTCACTCTTCAAAGCAATTCTGGAAATATGTTTCTGGAATGACCAATCGAGCTGTTATAGTATTACTTTTGATGTCTTGAATGTCATAAAAATGTCGTCCTTTCAATATTTCCTTTATATTCGAATAAAGATAAAAGGTCAGTAGAGACCAGATCAGGTGAGTAGGGAGGATTTTTCCATACAGTTATTTGCTTATTGGCTAAAAATTCCCTCACAGATAGTGTCTTGTGAGCTGGTATACTGTCATGAGTTATTGTGCGAAAAGTTCAGGTCGTTTTTGTATTTTTAATGCAGCCTTTTCAGTACTTCCAAATAATAAACTTGGTTAACTGTTTGTCCAGTTTGTTCAAATTCGACGAATTTTTGCAATGTTTTCTTTAGTTCTGCTTCTTACCGATCGCCGACTGTTTAATTCATTTTTACACTGCCGTTTTCGTCGTTACGTTATCCCCATAAACGTAGTAACATGTACCTGATTTCACTTCCATTTTTGCTAAGTTGAACAAGACATTTGATTTTTGTTCGTTGCTCTAATTCATGCTCCGACATTTTCGTGACGGAACACAAAAATAATAATGAACGTCACTCAGCAAGACACCGCCATACATCCACACGAGCACGGCCGACAGTCAAGGTTATGAAACCTTACTGAGCCGTTTGTACAGTGCTTCCAACATAAGAGTACGATGACAAGTTCGTGAACTTAATTGTCAGGCCTCATCAGTCATCAGAGCATACATCCACTACTGCTGTGAGATATGGGCTCAAGCTCATCTCCTTCATCTCAAGAGTCTGAAAGGAATTCAAAGAGCTGTTTGCCGAATAATCACTGGTGCACACTACCTCACAAACAATGTTAAACTCTATAATGAATTTCATATTTCATAATACTAACACTTTACTGAGACAAATAACACAACTTTAAGCAAATATCACCGTTGTTAACAGTGTTATTAATCAAGTTTTTAAATGTTATCTAGGACTACTTGCAGCCTATTTCAATTTCGTATGATCAGATTTCTTGTGAAAGGAAAGGGCCCAAAGAGACCAGATACTTACAATAAAACATCATCATCATCATCATCATCATCAATCACGGACATTTTCTGACTTCACCTCACCGCTTCCTACACTTCGCCTTCCTTTTGGTTTGTAGGACTATTGCATTATTTTCTTACGATATCTTTCTTCATTCATTCTATCTACGTGATCTTTCCAGTTTCGTCTATGTTTCTATTTTGTCTGTTATCGCAAATATTTAAATTTGTCTAATTTATACGTTTTCCATTCTGTCTTCCTTCTATAACCTTTGACATAACGTAAGAATTTCATAATAAACAAACTTTAAATTAAAAAAAAAAATTAAAACAACACGAAATTCTATCAATTCGCTCGGTTGTGCATCATTGCTTATGTAAATAAAATAAATCAAAATGAGTCTAGTACTTACATATTATTTTAAGAAATACAGGAAACGAATATGGGTAAATTATGAGCGCAGGAACGTCATTTCGTGACATTTTGTAAAATAACTCAGCTCCAGTGAGCACAACGGTAAAACGCTAATTTTTACTCTATACTCGTATGTGCTGTATTTTGTTCCAGTAAAAATACTCATCTTTACTACAAAAGTCTTAAAAATACTATTATGTTCTGTGGACAAAAGAAACTGAAGTAAATAAAATTAGAGTATTTTATATTGACCAAATAAAGTTTAAATAATCAAGTAATATAGTAATTGCGATAGAATATCAAGTTTTCTGTGCGTAAGAATCTATTTTAATCTTACCTCAGTCCTCATTTATGTCCATACAGAGAAATCACACATTCAAATACTGAAGAAATTATAAAAATCGGTTAAGTATTTTCTGAGATTACTTCATACAAACACACAAACATTCTCTTTATACTAATATTGATAAACATTTATATATTCCCATTACAGAATACAAAATAATATATCCGTACAAAAATAGCTTTAAATGAATAATATCGTCCGTTTGTGTGTGCAAGACCGCCTTAAATAGACGGAGTCACTTGTTTTCATTTCATTATAACCTATTAATCTGAGGGGGCATTGATAAAACATACTGTTATTTAAGAACTCTTGTATCTCCTTAAATATTAGTCCTATCAAAGTTTGGCATAGAATAAAACTTATCAGAAATCATTTTTAAAAAAAAATTTGTTATGCAACATTTTTCATGGAAGTCAATAATAAGCGAGATATTTATATTTATTTAATTCAGGTCCCCTTATAACCTCCCCTTTTAAATAAAGTACTTTGAATGCCATATAACCTAAAATCTAAGTTAGAACGAACTTAATTTTATATTCAAATTTTCATAGAAATCGGTTCAGCCATTACCGCGTAAAAAGGTAACAAACATCTATACAGACATGCAAACAGAAAAAGAAAACTCTATTTTTGATCTCACGATAGTTAATTATACATGTCAACACCAATTATTCTTGAGAAATCGAAAATTACCAGTAACATTTTGGTTGCAGATTTATTAATAGTATAGATTTGTCCAAGATCACCACCACCACCAATAATAATAATAATAATAATAATAATAATAATAATAATGGTTAAACAAATTGACTTGTGCGAACTTCAAAACTTTGTAAGGTCTAAACCAAAGGTGCTGAACCTTGTGAATATTGAAGGCCAATATTTTAGAAAATGTTTTTTTGGAGGGCCGTAGACATCCTGCAATAATAAATAATTTACATAAACGTCTTACTAATCACCCATTACTGTAATTCATAGTAATTAATAATACAAGTCTGTTCAAACATTTTTTTTAAGTTTAAGTTTGAAACTTTACTATCGGGCTGCAGCAAACATAGTGGAAGGCCGCATGAGGCCCGCGCGGCGCGAGTTGTTCACCGCCGGTCTAAACGGTAAGTCGTAGCACAGTCTAGTATATACAGTCACGAAGCTTGAGTTGTGAGGGTGCTGGGAATAATAGACTATGCCGGTACTATTTCGCATTGTCTGTAATGAGGCGATATTAGCGATCCTAGTGGTTAGCAACTAACTATGGATGCATATTTACTACGTATTGAGCTTCGTGACTGAATATACTAGACAGTGATCGTAGCCTACACGTAGATATCTTGCGGCTTAGTTTTAAAGACTGAATAGCTTACATTGATTTACTCATTTTCATTCGTTCTCAGTGACAGATATTCTCTTATTAATTCCGAATTTCTCTCTGACTGAGGTCCAGGCTGATATGTAAATCTATTATCAGACAGTACACCTTACTTGAAGATTTTTGTCTGAGGAAGAAAAATTGTTTGTAAGCATCTACAGTCTGATTAGTGGAATATGTAGCTAGTCGGCCATGTATAAAATGGAGAGGGAAACGAACTGGCCACTCTACCCCATTATCTCCTGGCCTAGTTGCCTCATAATTGGTGCCAGCTTGGTAACACTTGAGAGGTTCAGACCTGTGTCTTCAGTCAGTTGACTGAGCAAATTCTGAATTAGCAATGACAATCTTACGGATATGCAGTAAGAAAGGAAATGTTTCTCGTATATTATACGTATAATATAGGGATGAAAATCTCAAACCATTTCGAATTTACTTACTTCCAATGTTTGGAAGTGATTTATTCTTGGAGTTTCCGCCGAAATACTCGTCTTATGTTAAGTCGGTAACACGAGACGAACACGGCAACAATTAGATAAGCTCCATGCTTCTTTCTAGTATAAGATCCAGCCCGAGGGGGTTTGGTGGGGTGGGGATGCTGAGAGACAAACTAAAATAATGAGATGAGGTGCGTCTAGAGGAAGGTAAGTCTGGTTCACAACCATGCGAATCGGCGGTGTAGGAAAACGAATTTCAAAAGTAAACAGAACAGAGATAAGCTTACTATTGTTTTGTTGTATTCTAATACACGGATGAAGGACATTTAGAAAATAAGATTCGAACGAATATTACCGGGATCAGATTTTCAGTACCTTTGCGCTTGCGAACTCTGATACACTAAAATATGAGTTAAGTCATACGTCCCTTTGCGGCCTTGTGTAATTTATTATTTTATTTTATGAAACATGTTTGAAAATGAGCAATAAAACAAAAAAATTCCAACTGCTGTGAAGTTGGAGCTGCGATTTAAAGGCATTAAATCAACTAAAGAGATTGTACCTTAGTGGTATCGTCCACTTGCATAGAAACTCTAACACTCACACCATACAGAAGAGAATTTTTTCTCTGAAGTTATGTAAAAAATAAGATCTACAGCCAAAATTTTGCGAATCTTCTAGTCCTTAACAAAAGAATCAAACAATTGCAAGCGTTACTCCAGATGTTCTGCCAGAATGTGGATTGAAATTGAACATTGTTATGACGTGTGTCGTGCCCTTCTGTCATTCATAGTTTTCTGTCCAAGGGCAGATCTTTCACTGCAAACCCAGCATTCTCCAGTCTTTCCTAGATTCTGCTTTCCTCTTTGCCTCCGCATATGATCTATTTATCTTAATGCTGTCCATCATCTGATATCTTTTTCTGCCCCGAACTCTTCTCCCGTTCACCATTCCTTTCAACGTATTCTTCAGTAGGCAGTTATTTCACAGTCTGTAACCCAGCCAATTCCTCCTTCTCTTCTTGATCAGTTTCAACATCATTCTTTCTTCACTCACTTTTTCAAACTCAGCTTTATTTCTTATTTTGATTGTCCATTTCACACGCTCCATTCATCTCGATATCCACATTTAAAATGCTTCTATTCGTTTCTCTTCACTTCGTCGTAATGTCCATGTTTCTGCCCTCATACAATGCCACACTTCACACAAAGCACTTCAGTAGTCTGTTCCTTAGTTCTTTCCCCAGAGGTCCGCAAAAGAAGCTCTTTCTTCTATTAAAAGCTTCCTTAGCCATTGCTTATAGTACACCCCAAAAATAAGATCTACAGCAAAAACATTGCGAATCTTCTAGTCCTTAAGGAAAGAAACAAACAATTGCAAGCGTTACTCCAGATGTTCTTCCCAGAGTGTGGATTGAAACTGAACATTGTTATGACATACGTCGTGCTCTTCTTTAATTCATAATTTTCTGGCCAAGGGCAGGTCTTTCACTGCAAACCCAGCATTCTGCAGTCTTTTCTAATTTCTGCTTTCCTCTTTGATTCCGCATATGATCCATGTATCTTAATGTCGTATATCATCTGATATCTTCTTCTGCCCCGAACTTTTCTTTCGTTTACCATTTCTTCCAGCGTATCCTTCAGTAAGCAGTTTCTTCTCAGACAATGACTCAACCAATTCCTTCTCTTCCTGATAAGTTTCAGCATCATACTTTCTTCACCCACTTTTTCCAACACAGCTTCATTTCTTATTTTATCTGTCCATTTCACACGCTTTATTCATCTCGATATCCACATTTCAAATGCTTCTATTCGTTTCTCTTAACTTCGTCGTAATGTCCATGTTTCTGCCCTCACATAATGCCATACTCCACACATAGCACTTCACTAGTCTCTTCCTTAGTTCTTTCTCCAGAGATACGCGGAGGAAGCTCTTTTTTCTATTAAAAGCTTCCTTGGCCATTGCTTATAGTGCAACCCAAGTATCTGAAACTGTCCACTTGATCTACTGCCTCATTTGTATTCACACGTTTATCTTTTTTATTTTTTTCCGACAACCATGGTCTTCGCCTTGTTTGCATTTATTTTCATCCCATGCTGTTCACAGCTGTCATTTAGCTCCAGTAGCATATTCCTTAGTATCGTCTCCTCTTTTGCTAACAACACCAAATCATCAGCAAATCTTAAGCATTTCATCTTACTGTTAATGGCGCGCATATTGACACTTATTAATATTGTTCACAATCTTTGTGTTACTGAATTAAATAAAAGCACATCTTTTTCTCGGTCTCCCCCGGTATCTTGTTCCGATGGAACCAAGATCAGATTAAGATTTGGACTTCGTGCCAGCCACGGGATGGGTGCATTTCTGCCAGTCCGCCGCTCTGAAAAGCGACGATTCAACTCTTCTAGTACGTACATGATTCGCAAAGTAGGGCGGTGAAAGATGATCTGAAACGCAGAGTCTTCCATTTGGTCGTTTTGAGGAAACAAAGTTCTCTAACATGTCCATATTTGCAGTGTGGTTCATGTTTGTTTCAGCAAATATAAAGGGCCCTAAAGCCTCGTTATGCATTAGACCGCACCAAACATTGACCTTAGGAGAATCTCGAATGTGTTCGTGTGTGACGTGTGAATTTTCAAAGTCCCAAATGCGACAATTGTGGCGATTTACACAACCGCTGACATAGACTGTTGCCTCTTCCGAGAAGAGGATCTCGTCTATATAGGTCATTCGGAAGTTAGTGACAACACTGCTAGTATTCAGTTTCCCTAGCGATGAATAATGTAAGCTGGTAGAATGAGATGGAGTGATGCTTGATGTGTTATTCCTAAATTATATGGTAATATGGACTATCCTCCGTATTCTCCGAATATGAGTCCCTGCGACTACGATCTTTCCCCGAAGAGGGAAAAAACCTCCAAGAGGAATACGCTTTAGCTATAGACCATTATAACCAAAGATCGGAACTTGGGGACTTGTGTGTCGTGTACATGAGTAAGGTTACAGGTACAATGTACACAAAGCTCACGCTGCAAGCTCTCAGGGACAGTCATATGTACTAAAAAAGTGGTCACATCGAATGACAGGAAGACGGACGAAGAAACTGTGTCATGCCAAAGCCAATGATATTCAGAGAATTACAGGTAAACGGCCTGTTCGAGGAATTGGAAAATACGTGTTATTCGAATGGGTATATTATAGAAGTTAGAAAATACATTTCTTTAAATTTTAGGTATAAAATTTCTTGGAGGAATTCGGAGGAGATACATTATTTTCTTCGAATTGAGAGTTTATATTTTGTAAATTGTGCGCCACAAAACTAGACGCTGGAAACGGGCATTCATTGAAAGATTAAATTGGTGGGAAATTTGTCCGTAGCCATGGCTCAAGTCGTAGAAAACCTGCCCCAGTAGTGACATACAAATTGAAAACTATTTTCGAGAAAAATGTAGGATATACTTATCTTTCTCAGATACGAAATCAGCTAGCAACTGCTGAAAATCGAACAGAGAACAGTGACAGTGAAAACATTCAGTATTTTAAGTTTGCTTCCGTCACTTCATGTGACGTGGAAGTAAGTTTTTTTTTCGTTTCAAATCATATTTAACTAACAGGCGAAGAAGTTATGGGTTCGAAAATCTTCAAATGTACGTAGTCATACACTGCAATAAAATGTGCAGAGCAGAACAGTAAATTTGATATATTCCTCATGTTTATTTTTATTATATATATGCTACAAAATTACGTGTTTCAGCCTACCATAATACTACTAATATGTTGTTCCAACCAGAAACCACTTTTATAGCAGACCTGACAGTACCTCCGTGCTGGAAGCGGGAGTTTGTTGACATTGAAGTCCGGTCGCTTAGCCACGTGCAAAGACACAAGTCCCTAAGTTCCGAGCTTTGATTATAACTAAGCTGCGGATTTTTAGGCACTAAAAACAGTTGAAATAGGCAGGCAAAATTCTAAAATAGGCATTTAAAAAGGCACTAACAAATTTCTAATTCTCAACGGCTAACACGACATTAGCATTATACACTACTTTCTATAGTAATGTCATTATGGCACTGGATAATTAAATATTCGTCCAAATGTTGTAATGAGAACTGATGTCTAAAGTCTGTAAGAAGTTCTTAAATTGGGAGAAACTCCCTTCCACTTCACATGAAGTGATGGGGCTATACTTCAGGGATCCAATCTCAGTTGGGGACCAAACCAGTGGGAACGCAGTAATGTCAATGTATTTTCCAATCAGTGCTTCTGATGACTTTTGCTTTGGCATATCTCCACGGTATACTTCACGTATTACAGCAGAAAACTCAACTCCATACTCAATTCACAAAGATTAAAACAACTACCCTAGTCAACTACCACAATGATTCATGCGGCTTTCGAAATACATTTTTTCTTATTGGTTGATTTTAAATGATTCGATTTCTCCGCGCTCTGCTGGCAGTAAAACGTAACACACAGAATTAACGATAGTTCTATATCACTTTCCTCTGCTAGATAAAAAAAAAAGAAACAAATTACAGATTCAAAAAATATCGATAGAATGGTCAATAAATTCAAGCATAATATAATTATAATATGGATTATTTAGGCAACTTTTAGGCATTTATAAGCAAATAGCCATTTATTAGTGAAATAGGGAATTATAAGCACTATAGAATTCGCATATAATATTCACAATATCTTAAAATGGATATGTAACCTAAAATCTTCCGCCTTCAGGTTAAGGATTAAAATAAGCATGTAGGCATAAATCCGCAGCTTAATTATAACAGTTTTAGAGTCCACTGCTGTAACGGTTAGCATGCCTGACATTGAAACGAGTGGGCTCGGGTTAAAATCCTGGTTAAGACAATTTACATGGTTGAGGTTTTTCCGAGGTTTTCCCTTAACCCATTAAGAGCAATTTCTGGATAACTTTTGGCGCTGGATCCTGAACTCATTTCGCCGGCATTATCACCTTCATCTCACTCAGGCGTTAGTAGTTAATAAAACGTCGTAAAATAACCAATTAAAAGAGTTGTACAGCAATGAATTATAAGATTCTAACAAAGTAACGCTGTCATCCGTTGCTTTCCAGAGGTGTGGCAACGGGTACGTGACACTGGAGGAGATTACTTTTAAGAACTGGAAATATGTCAACAGTGAATAAATATTTGTTTTTAGTTAAATTGTTTCCATTAATTTTTTAATGATCCATGTAGAAATTTCGGTTTATTTATTTTTACCATGTTAATAGAAAATTCAAGTAAAGAAAAGTCAAGAAGGTAAACTTGCGAATTCTAAATGAGGCAGTACAATAGTGGACAGCTTAAAATACTTGGGGTTTACTATAAGCAGTAACATGGGCTGCTGCCTGGAGGTTAAAAGGAGATTAGTAATGGCAAAGGAAGCTTTTAACAGAAAAAGGAGCATCTTGTGCGGACCTCTGGAGAAAGAACTAAGGAAGAGACTAGTGAAGTGCTGTGTGTGGAGTGCAGCATTGTATGAGACAGAAACATGGACATTACGACGAAGTGAAGAGAAGCGACTAGAAGCATTTGAAATGTGGATATGGAGAAGGATGGAGCGTGTGATGTGAACAGGCAGAATAAAAAACGAAGCTGGTGTTGGAAAGAGTGGATGAAGAAAGAATGATGCTGAAAATGATCAGAAAGAGGAAAAGGAATTGGCTGAGTCACTGGTTGAGAAGAAACTGCCTTCTGAAGGATGCACTGAAAGGAATGGTGAACGGGTGACGAATTTGGGGCAGAAGAAGATATCAGATGATAGACGACATTAAGATATATGGATAATATGAGGAGACAAACAGGAAGGCAGAAAGTAAGAAAGACTGGAGAATGCTGAGCTTGCAGTGAAAGACTTTCCCTCTGACAGAACACTATGAATGAATGAAAGTAATTTCAATCTCTTGCGCATGACGTCATTTAGGCCTATACAGTCGATCGTAGCAACAAGAAAGACAGACTACGGCGCGAATCAGAGTCGCATGATTATGTTGGTGTAGTCATGGCCATCGTGACAATCGCCTAATATAAGTACATGTTCAAAGTCCTTAAAAAAACAAAGGAATTGCTACATTAAACTCCTGTTAAACGTGTATTTTATATAAACTTATTCATTGTTGGCCACGTTACGACTAAGAATGTGATGTCGCACAGTAGTCTGTCTTTCCCGTTAGCCACGCAGTCGATTTAGGAGACCTAATTGTTGACTATTAAGAGAGAAGTTTTATATTATATTCTTATTGAATTTGGTATTCCCAAGAAACTAGTTCGACTAATTAAAATGTGTCTCAGTGAAACGTACAGCAGAGTCCGTATAGGTCAGTTTCTGTCAGATACGTTTCCAATTCACTGTGGGCTAAAGCAAGGAGATGCACTATCATCTTTACTTTTTAACTTTGCTCTAGAGTATCCCATTAGGAAAGTCCAGGATAACAGAGAGGGTTTGGAATTGAACGGGTTACATCAGCTGCTTGTCTATGCGGATGACGTGAATATATTAGGAGAAAATCCACAAACGATTAGAGAAAACACGGGAATTTTACTTGAAGCAAGTAAAGAGATAGGTTTGGAAGTAAATCCCGAAAAGACTAAGCAGTATATGATTATGTCTCGTGACGAGAATATTGTACGAAATGGAAATAAAACAAATGGAAATTTATCTTTTGAAGAGGAGGAAAAATTCAAATACCTGGGAACAACAGTAACAAATATAAACGATACTCGGGAGGAAATTAAACACAGAATAAATATGAGAAATGTCTGTTATTATTCGGCTGAGAAGCTTTTATCATCCAGTCTGCTGTCAAAAAATCTGAAAATTAGAATTTATAAAACAGTCATATTACCGGTTGTTCTGTATGGTTGTGAAACTTGGATTCTCACTTTGAGAGAGGAACATAGGTTAAGGGTGTTTGAGCATAAGGTGCTTAGGAAAATATTTGGAGCTAAGAGGGATGAAGTTACAGGAGAATGGAGAAAGTTACACAACACAGAACTGCACGCATTGTATTCTTCACCTGACATAATTCCAAACGTTTGAGATGGGTAGGGCATGTAGCACGTATGGGCGAATCCAGAAATGCATATAGAGTGTTAATTGGGAGGCCGGAGGGAAAAAGACATTTGGGGAGACCGAGACGTAGATGGGAGGATAATATTAAAATGGATTTGAGGGAGGTGGTATATCATGATAGAGACTGGATTATTATTGCTCAGGATAGGGACCAATGGTGGGCTTATGTGAGGGCGGCAATGAACCTCTGGGTTCCTTAAAAGTCAGTAAGTAAGTAATTGTTGACTAAGGGATGCAATGGACTGCTGAGGACTCCGAACAAAGGACTGTCGGATTCTTTCCAAGTTTACGTCTTCAGCATATAAATTTAATAATAATAATAATAATAATAATAATAATAATAATAATAATAATAATAATAATAATAACTGTATTACGACGACGATAGGAGACTAACATATTAAAATCTCTTTGTGTTACTGAACTAGCAGTAGAAACGATAAATAATTTAACAACCATGACTTCATTACAAATATATGATATAAAATGAAACTACAGGAACGCAACCATTTTGAATCACTGATTTAAATAAAAACACTTTCAATCCATTGCACATAATACATACTTCACCTTATCCTCACGAATACCCACCATTCATTCTCCGAGACCCTGTGTAATATGTACCCGGTCTTTGTGGAAAATATGTCTACACATTCCTGCAGGTAGTCGAACCATTACCTTCCGAATTGCAGAATTGTTAGTCTAAAACGCTATCACTTAACCACAGCATGGGCAATCTAAAACACTAAACAGCAGCTCAATTAAATGCTGTTTGTCGAATTCAAGGAAATATTGCGCATTCATGTCATTTAACACACCTGGATAATAACGCAGACATTAAACGTGACGCGCCTAATTGGTATGCAGCACGCTAGACGAGCACAAATTCACAACACGCGTTCTTATGGCGGGACCGCCGAGTCTAGCGCTTTGCATGCAAGACATTGCCCGCCCATAAAACTGCTTTGAGTAATGAGTGAAACACGGGGCGGCAACAAGAAGCAGTCACTTGGAAGTCCATCATAAATGAATTCGAGATAGCCTATTCCACATAAATCACACACAACGCTAGTACAAAACGCTGTGCTTTTTAGTGGGCAATTGCAACTAAGCACATTTTGTGACAATGCATTTACTGAACACAGTAATTTCATACTCTCATCTTAAATTTGTTTGAAAAACATGCACAGGGACATCATTTTATTTTTACTAACATTTTTAATATTAACCTGGCCATAACTTTAGAGAACCAGAAACACCGTTCGCTATCCCCTTCCACGGCTGGAGTTCGATGATACTGGCGTAAAACACAAACAAATCACTTTAGTAGGTATAGGAAGGAAGAAAAGTACTTTACCCATTTACGTAAACCAGGAAATATCGCGATTTTGAGTTCGATAATTTTCATTAGGTTTTTGTTTAATCAAAATACAATACAGTATTAACAATAAGTGTTTTTACTCACGAACTGAGTTATCCATGCGAACGTATTCATTATGCAGTGTATATTATACTGTCTACAGCACATTAGCGTACAATTTAGAGAATGAAGTTAAACTGAAAAATAATCATAATATGGATATTTAAACACATATTTGAAAATGGTGGCCGTTCCTTTCGATACAGGCTTCAATTCTTTTGTGCATATTATCGCACTATAGACTATTGCATCTAATTCCAATTAGCAGTTTCGTCCTTCGTACTAGTAACTCATGTTGAAATAATTTTGTACCTATTCTATAAAAGACTACCTTACGTACTGTAAATTCAATCTTCACTTCTGCCCGACCCGCACAGATAAAATTACTCAGACATGCTATCTACTGTCCGTCCAAGTGGTTATGCCGCAGGATCGTAGAAAGGGGGGAAATCACGTGACAGTTAATTACTTAACGAGACCCTTTTATTTAAGTTATTGTAAACAGTTGTATAATATTACGTAATCGTCCAATTCCTAAAAGAAATTAATGTTTTCAGAAAAGAGCTAAGACAGCCCAGCTTTTACAGAGGGGCGTGCAGAAGCAGGTGGGGGAAATCGGGATGCGACGTAGGCAAACGGACGCAGGACCTGTGCGAAAATATGATTCAATATTGGAAGTTTTCGTCACTGGAAAACGCGAACATATTTCTGAAACATACTATACTCACTAACACAGTGCTGTTTACTATTTGCGCCCTTGATTCTGTCTGGAGGACAGTAGAAGGGGTGGGGGTGAAGTACATTCAAAACTTAGGTACAATAAAAATTGAAGTAAAAATAAAATTATGTCCCAGTACATCCTTTGACACGGAAAATGATCGCTCTCCTGTAGCGTGAATCTTCTCGAATATTATATCTGACTAAAAAAATATAATTTGTAGACTGCAAGACTACAAATTTTTACTTTTGTTTATAGCAATACACCACCATGTATTTTTCTATATTCTCCGTGGTGTATTTCTTCCTGTCGTTCCTGAACAGCCACTTATAAACCGAGAAACTTCTTTCGACGTCACAAGAAGTTATTGGAGCAAACTTTGCTCCATAGTAGATCGATTTTTCGGCCCAGGTAATCACTGGCTCTGGTGGTAGAGAGAAATTGGTAGCATGTCCTTGGACAGCAATATAAGTGAAGGCGCCTTTATAAGCACCGTCATTGGTGAAATAACGTTTTTCATGTCAGGATATTTCAACCGAATTTCCCTCACCTTCTAAAACTAATATGGAACGAACTTGCCAGACCAATATTTGTCTGTAACAGAATATGTTTATATTTTAAATAGCATTTTTTAGTTTTTTGGGCATGTTTGCATCTTTAGCACCGGTATTTTTACATTGTATGCAAAATACTTCAAAGGAGCTTTTTAGGGACAAACATAGTTTTCAAGCATTTTTTTTTTATGGTTCATTTAGGCGTTTTAGGTCCTATAGAATTTTAATAGGGGAATCCTATGTGCAAGAAAGGTAGAGATTGATTTGAAAACATACATCTAGGACATAGCAAACAAAATGTAGCAAGGAAATGGAAATTCGTTCTCTATTCATGACGATAGTCAGTGGGCACCGGTTCCATATAGTGGCCGAAATTTCATGACAAAATTTCTTCCCCCATGAAGACTGGAACCAGCGCTCATTTTATAACGCGAATTCAAGACATGAAGCCTTAGACCGCGAGGCTAAGGCGTGGGAGTCAGTAACAGTGAACTACTCATAGTGGTAGTGAAATTTTGACACAATTAATACTTATCGTTCTACCCAGCTCACAGAAAGCCTCCTTTACTGATCCACTGTTTGTTATTATATGGGTAGCAGGCCCGGTTTGACTATCTCAAAAGACTGTTGTTATGTCTTGGTGATTTTGAAACGTCTGTACCGTTTGATTCTACAAGAGATAAATAAAATTGTAATATTTTGATGTGAAATGTTTACTTTGACGTTACTCGTGGCACCATGGAATCAGAAGTGTTAGATTAATTCTGTGCCTCGTATTTTTTTGTTTGCAGTCCATGTCGCTCTGTTCTCTACCCGGGTATTCATGTACCTCGAAATACAATTTCGCAATCACCAAATTCATCGACGCTAATAATTCAGTAGTCGACATCGTAGTCAAATACATTAAAAGACCTCCAACTCAATGTATACTATCGAGAGACCATTGAAATTGCAAGCGACTGGTGGTGATTATTATCACATTACTTAAAGGCGCTTTTAAGTGATTATTATCACATTACTTACAGGAGCCTTTAAGTGATTATTATCACATTACTTAAAGGCGCCTTTCAGTGATTATTATCACATTACTTAAAGGCGCCTTTCAGTGATTATTATCACATTACTTAAAGGCGCTTTTAAGTGATTATTATCACATTACTTAAAGGCGCCTTTCAGTGATTATTATCACATTACTTAAAGGAGCCTTTAAGTGATTATTATTACATTACTTTGTAATTGTACAGTTATTCATGTAATACTGTTTTTAATTAATCTCCTCCAATTTAACATCATGCAATTCATCATATTTTATTATTTTGCCATTTACCTATGTATTTATGCTCAAAGCATTACTATATGCTAATAGACCTGAAGATGCCATTAATTGGCGAAAGCGCTAGTCATGTTTGATTGTATAATGACCTAATACAATTTTTGTATTATTTCTTAGGTTAATAAGACAATTATTGAAGGATCATTAAACTTATTTCATTCAGAATGTATTACTTTACATAGCGCATACATTTAATCTTTCCAAGCTCGCATGTGACAGCTATGCTGTCCACTGCTGCTTCCACTCTACATCCGCGAGCGTGGAAAGATAAAATGCATGCACTGTATATATCGTTAGGGATATGAAGGAAGGAATACAACCCGTTTGGGAAACCCAAATACTTACAGTAAATATGCTGTGATCCTCATATTTGACCATAAGATCCACAGTATCCTTACGCAGCGCTAACTATAGTGATTTTATAGCCATGATCTGAAACTCTGTAGCAGTTGTGATAATGACACGAGATGCAGTTGGACAGCCCTGTCTGTATATGTGATGTAGTTGCTCGCGAGTTGGAGCAGGCTCCTAATTGAGCCAGCGCACAGCAGCACCGGGTATTTCCCCGACATCGCTACAGTGCCTCCAGACTCGCAGAGGCAGACTGACAAATGAGGGTAGTCTGGCGGCCACGAGGTTTATAAAAGTTCTGTTTTTAAATCACGAAACACGTAATACGTTATTAAATAGCATGAAACCTGCGTACTCATCATTGCTATCGCAACAGTTCAGAAGGGTGGACGTAGGGGATATTTAAAATACCCTGTAAATGTGGAACAGTAGGTCCAGCTTGAAATGTGAGACGCTTCTGTTATCCGTCCATTGATCACACTGATTCATACACACATCCATTGATTTACTTATATGGTCACCGGCATAGGATCCGTTGTTTTCACCACACTTTTATTATAAAACTATCCCTTTCTCAAAGTGAGTGTCCAGGCGTATGACTCGGTTAAGAGAGAAGTTTTATATAACATTCTTATTGAATTTGGTAATCCCAAGAAAGTAGTTCCATTAATTAAAATGTGTCTCAGTGAAACTTACAGCAGTGTCCATATAGGCAAGTTTCTATCTGATGTTTTTCCTATTCACTGCGGGCTAAAGCAAAGAGGTGCACTATCACCTTTACTTTTTAACTTCGCTCTAGAATATGCCATTAGGAAAGTTCAGGATAACGGACAGGGTTTGGAATTGAACGGGTTACATCAGCTTCTTGTCTATGCGGATGATGTGAATATGTTAGAAGAAAATCCACAAACGATTAAGGAAAATACGGAAATTTTACTTGAATCAAGTAAAGCGATAGGTTTGGAAGTAAATCCCGAAAAGGCAAAGTCTATGATTGTGTCTCGTTACCAGAATATTGTACGAAATGGAAATATAAAAATTTGAGATTCATCCTTCGAAGAGGTGGAAAAATTAAAATATCTGGGAGCAACAGTAACAAATATAAATGACACTCGGGAGGAAATTAAACGCATAACAAATATGGGAAATGCGTGTTATTATTCGGTTGAGAAGCTTTTGTCACCTAGTCTGCTGTCAAAAAATCTGAAAGTTAGAAGTTATAAAACAGTTATATTACCGTTTGTTCTGTATGGTTGTGAAACTTGGACTCTCACTTTGAGAGAGGAACAGATATTAAGGGTGTTTCACAATAAGGTTCTTAGGAAAATATTTGGGACTAAAAGGGATGAAGTTACACGAGAATGGAGAAAGTTACACAACGCAGAATTGCACGCATTGTATTCTTCACCTGACATAATTAGGAACATTAATTCTAGACGTCTGAGATGGGCAGGGAATTTAGCACGTATGGGCGAATCCAGAAATGCATATAGAGTGTTAGTTGGGAGACAGGAGGAAAAAAAACCTTTGGAGAGGCCGAAATATAGATGGGAGGATAATATTAAAATGGATTTGAGGGAAGTGGGATATGATGATAGAGACAGGTTTAATCTTGCTCAGGATAGGGACCGATGGCGGGCTTCTGTGAGGGCGGCAATAAACCTGTAGGTTCCATAAAAGCCATTTGTAAGTAAGTAAGAAAGAGTGTCAAGGGTACGGACGGAGTTTCGAATTTCTCAAAAAGTTGAAAATTTGAAACGCTTACTGCCCGAAAACTATAGTAAGAGCTACGTTAATGATTTTTTGGACGACCATGCCTTTTTTCCATACTTACCATTGTTGTTTTCACTAGTGCAGTAAATAGAAACAAGTGGAGCCTTTATTTAGAAAACACACTTTTCATATCTTCTTTTAAACTTTTCCGGTATTAACTTAGCCCAACCGATCCCCTATGCCTCTTCAATCTCTTTATCCGTTAAATCCTCAATCAATTCTTTTATCATGTTCATTACATGATTACAAAACTTCTAATTAAACTCATGTAGTGATCGAATTTACATAATATTATATTGCGATACTAGCTTGGTAAGTGCCCTGTAACAGAGACGACGGAAAGTTTGAAAAAACGAGACGCTTGCGCCGAATTGTTACAATTCCCGAGACTCTATTTTGCACTTAACTCCCGTATATTGCTCTTTTTTTTTGGACAATCATAATTTTTACTCATATCTTTATTTTATTTATAATATATTTTAATTTATGTATTAAATTTGAATTGAACATTTGTTATTTTGGGTAGTTTCCTAGTACCCGGTACTCGTTACATAGATCGTTTGTATGTTTACACAGTGGCTCCTTTCTGAAAAAGAATTTTCATAGTTTGTTAGTAGATGTGATTCTACTCAGTTTGTAATTTAGTTTTGGTCCAGGGAAAATATACATTTTTTATGATTATACAACAACCACAGACTTAACAGCTTATGTAATAGGAAACTTTCATTTGTTTCAAAGTTTAATTTTCACTTCATTTTACCCTTGTAAAAACGATAGAAATAATTTCAATTGTCGGAAATGATCTATAATAATGTATTTTAGGTTAGGTTAGGTTAGTTTAGGTTGTAGTTCATTTCCGACAAAAGAAAATATGTTTATCGTTTTTACGACGGTAAAAAAAAAAGGCGAAAAGGAACCACTGTGTAAACACAAAAAAAAAGGACTTATGTAGGTTAGGTTAGGTTAGTTTAGGTTGTAGTTCATTTCCGACAAAAGAAAATATTTTTATCGTTTTTATGACGGTAAAAAAGGCGAAAAGGAACCACTGTGTAAACACAAAAACGACTTATGTAGGTTAGGTTAGTTTAGGTTGTAGTTCATTTCCGACAAAAGAAAATATTTTTATCGTTTTTACGACGGTAAAAAAGGCGAAAAGGAACCACTGTGTAAACACAAAAACGACTTATGTATGAGTACCGGGTACTAGGAAATTACCTTATTTTGTTAATGGCAATGTGTAATTTTATAGATGAACGTGAAAAAAAAAAAATTCTACGTGGTTCACCTTTAAATTTGTCAACCACTTTGTAGTTCCAATTGTCCATCGTGCAGTTTCCTCCCGTCATCTAACCTGTAGTCTGTCAGTCAGTCTGTAGTTCCGTAGTAAGCCGGGCGGCACACACTTAGTCGGCCGGGGCTGAGAACGAAGTTCTCGGGGGAGCCACGCTCGGGCGGCGAGTCGTAGCAAGCAAGAAAAATCTTTATACAGTGCGTCGAGCCTGGGGGCTCCATCCGATGTGCAGTGCGATGACAAGGGAAGTGCGACCCTTCCCGATCTGTTCGTTCGTCCGTCCGTGTCAAAATGGATCAAATAAACTTCAACAAAACAATTCGAAGACACTCTGCTACTCCCGACCTCATGGTAGAATGGCGAGTCCCTTAGGAATTCAGAATAGGAAATACAAGCATAGCATTCAGTATAGGCCTATGTAATCTCTAGGTCTAAGCGTGCGGACAGACAGAAGGATAGCTGCCCTGACCAATACCTCCTTTATCTTCTTCACGCTTTTGACTAATTCGTTTTAATTCCAGATTGCTGCTATTATTTCTTCTCTCTTCATACGACATCATTTCTACCATCATCATCATCATCATCATCATCATCATCATCATCATCAATAACGGTCTGAAGACAGTGTTCAAAATTATTCAGACCATATTTATATATAGGATGATTCACAATGATTTACCGCCACTTACGGAATTTCCGAAGACACTGAGCAAAACATGCATATAAACATTTGTCCTAATCTCAATATGTTCATAGTTACATGAATTTGAAGTTGTTTGTAAAATACTATTATTCTTTGGTTTTAAGGGTAAAAAGAATATTACAGAAAAATAATGAACTATTCAGGAGTATAATTTCTTTAATTAGCTAATATTCTGTAGCTAAAAATGTGTTGTGAATTCCACATTTGCTTCGTAGGCCTACAGCAGTGATGTCAAAGCAAGCGCATTTTTCTGACCTTGACGTGCGCGGGCATCAAGCGCTAGGTATTGAAGGAGAAAGAATTATGTATATGAATAAGCAGCCTGTTGGATTAAAAAAACAGTGCAAACTTCAAACGGAACGTGAAATTTTATGTCCGTTATTTTATATGGTTTCTTTCTGTTTGATATTATCTATATTGTCTGTAAAATAAAGTACTAACACCAATTTATTAATATTGTAGTTATGTTTTAAACGTTATTAACATAATAAAGACTTAAGAAGGGATATTAGTAGTACAACTATACTGTATTAAGTGAATGAAACACATCATTCATAAAGAGAGAGATTAGTGAAGTGCTTAGCGTAGAGTGTGGCAATGTGTGGGGCAGAAACATGGACATTACGACGAAATGAAGGGAAGCGAAACGAATAGAAGCATTTGAAATGTGGATATCGAGAAGAATGGAACGTGTGAAGTGGACAGACAGAATAAGAAATGAAGCTGTGTTGGAAAGAGTGCGTGAAGAAAGAATTATGCTGAAACTGACCAGAAAGTGAAAAAGGAATTCTGACTGAGAAGAAACTACCTGCTGAAGGTTACACTAGAAGGAATTGTGAACGGGGGAAGAGTGCGGGATATAAGAAGATATCAGATGACAGACGACATTAAGATATATGGATCGAAAACAGAAAAAGGAAACATTGGAGAATGCTGGGTTTACAATGAAAGACCTGCCCTTGGGCAGAACACGTATGTATGTACGAGACGCGTCCATAAAGTAACTTTTCCACTCGTCCCACAGCTAGCAAACCATATATTGCGCGAAGCGACTGCGTGTACGTGATAGAGTAACGTCCTGGCATGGCGCATGCGCTACCGGAACATCCTGAGTGCTCTCAGTAACTTCGTTGCATTGGTTGAAGATGGACGTTCTTATTCCAACTCCCGCCGAATGTGAAGTGCGGTCAGTGATAAAGTTTTTGAATGCACAGGGCATAGCGCCGATTGAAATTGATCGTCAGCTGTGCCAGGTCTCTGGCCAAGCAGATGGTGCGTTGCTGATGTAGACAATTTTCAGCAGGACGCCAAAATGTGCATGACGAGGAGCGCAGTGGGAGGCCAACCATCATCACAGACGACCTTGTGGAGCAACGCACCATCTGCTTGGTCATGACGTTAGGTCCATAGACCTGGCACAGCTGACGATTAATTTCAATCGGCGCTATGCCCTGTGCATTCAAAAACTTTATCACTGACCGCACTTCACGCGGCGGGAGCTGGGATAGGAACGTCCATCTTCAACCAATGCAACGAAGCTACTGAGAGCACTCGGGAAGTTCCGCTAGCGCATGCGCCATGCCAGGACATTACTCTATCATGTACACGCAGTCGCTTCGCGCAACATATGGTTTGCTAGCAATGGGACGAGTGGGAAAGTTACTTTATGGACGGGCCTCGTATGCATGTATCTTTTTTATTTTATTGGGTTATTTTACGACGCTGTATCAACATCTAGGTTATTTAGCGCCTGAATGAAATGAAGGTGATAATGCCGGTGAAATGAGTCCGGGGTCCAGCACCGAAAGTTACCCAGCATTTTCTCGTATTGTCGTATGTATGTATGTATGTATGTATGTATGTATGTATGTATGTATGTATGTATGTATGTATGTATGTATGTATGTATGTATGTATGTATGTATGTACAGTCACGGAAGAAAAATCTGGCCGATGAGCAGCAAAACTCATAATGTTACTTATGCCGGTTTTTTTGTGATTATCACAGTACAGAGTGTCTAAGAAGGATAGTGTTTACTCCCCTTCGAAGTTCCTGGGCTAGGAAGGAGAGGCTTTCGGACTGTTTCTGTTCAGAGTGTCTAATATGGACACTATTGACTTCCCCTCGTAGCTGTTACGCTACGAGAGACTGACTTTCGGAATGGTTTTGTTTAAAGTCTACAATATACTGTATTTGTATAATTGCAACGTTTGTTGTGTTTTGCCATTGGTTTTTCCATTGTGGATATGAAGAATGTTGTTAATGTAATTTTCATCCCCACTGTTCGTCTGTCTTCACTCTACAGACATACTACGTTTATGATTTATGACCACTGTATAGCCTACTTCGTTTTTTTTCTACAGTCCTAGACACGTGACCCTGTCCATCTTTACCAACAGATTTTGTCTATAAATAGCCACAACCACTTCGAAAATCATCATTAGTATTTCAGTTCGATAGTTATGAACGTCAAAGCCAAAGTAATTGCACTGATCGAGGAAGGCGGATTTAGCGCGGCGCAAACTGGATAAGGCTATGGAGTTGCGACTAGAACAGCGTCCAGGTGGTGAGCGCAGTATCAAGAGCGAAGATACGTAACTCGTAAATCTTGTAGCGGAAGACCCAAGGCATCAACACCACAACAAGATCTTATGTTAATAGAACGTTCGAGGCACTTTCCATTTCACACTTCTAAAATTCTTGTTGCCGACACGGGATTTCCTGCTTCCAACAGAACGGCTCGTAGAAGCCTCAATAGTGCCAATATTGTGCCGAGAAGAGTGGCGGTAAAGTTCTGACTGAAGACCATCGAATTGATCGTGTCGCATTTTGCCAAATGCATTACAACTATCCATGGCAAAAGGTCATCTTTTCGAATGAGAAAGTGTTTATGAACAGGGCCAGTGCAAGTATATCGACCGAAACAATCCAAGACATTTTACTCTGAATATGTGGTCCAGAGGCAACGCATTGGTCGTTTGTCCATGTCGGTGTGGGGATGGATTTCTGATTATGGTGGCGGCACGCTATGGAGGATTCATGGGCATATGAATGGGCATCAGTACACCAATATACTGGAAAATGTGATGCTACCTAGTGTGCATGTGTTTCAACCCGAAAACAAAATAAAATTCCAACACGACTTTTCTTCCGTACACACATGTGTTGCCGTGCAGCGGTGATTCAACATTCACAGGGATGATGTCGTAGAGGTTCCATGGGTGCCAAAAAGTCCTGACTTAAATCCCATAGAAAATGTGGGGCGGAAGTGCAACGCGGTGTTAATGAACAACTACAGGGTCGACGTCCTAGGAATACAGACGAATTGTTGGATCTCGTTTCAGATGCTTGGGATGATGTTGCATTGTCAGATAGATATATCCACAACCTTGTTAATTCTGTAAGTAGAAGAATGGATACAGTGAACAATGCCAATGGTTTCTAGACAGATTATTAAGTCCAGAAGGAAACTATTGTATATCACTAGAGCTACATAGGAAGAAGAACATTTTAATTTGTGATAAAAAGAACATTCAATATTAATTATTTTACTTCAGGAATGTATATTTTCCCTTATTTTCAGAACTAAAGTAAATATTGTAGGTTTAAAAATAGAATAAATAAATAAATAAGTTATAGTAAACCGCTTATATAATCAAACGTTTCCTTAAATCGCACAAAAATTATTTCTAATTAACAAATCTATTTATGTTCCTCTTTCGTCACTATTATTAATTGTTTACCTAATTATATATATTTATTTCAATTTATTTTAATGTTCACTTATACCATTTGTATTGGATTACCTCAATCAATTTATATTTATTCTACTTTATCTGACTGTTCATTTCTATATCGTCTTAGAACGAAGTTCCTATGTATTGTATCTTTCTCAATTTTGTTTACTCTTCGTCATATTGGCAGTCTGCTTTGCCAGGGAGATATTAAAATAAGAATAAACCATAAATAAACGTAGTATGTCTATAGCAGCTGTGCCCGATACTAAAGTTTCAAACTTAAAATTTAAAAAAAATATTTGAACAGACCTGTATTATTAAGTGATATAAATTACAGTAATCACTAATTAGCAAGACATTTATGTAAATAATTTATTATTGGACGATGTCTGTGGCCCACCAATAATTTTTTTTTTAATATTGGCCCGCAGTATTCATAAGGTTGAGCACCCCTGGTCTATAGACTAAAGAGAGACGAACAGAGGAGATGATAATGAAATCAGTAACATTTCTCATACCCGCAATGGTAAAAACAATGAAATAACAAATTTCTGTAGAATATAATATAACATAAATATTTATTTGTTATTCAGTCTAAATGACTTATCAGTGTTTTAAAGAAGCTCAATAAAATTTATAAAATATATATTCATTGAAGTTGAGGTTAAAATAATGCTAACGTTTTGCGCCTATTGGCATCTTCAGGCACTTGAGCCAACAATATCATGTGATACATTAATTTACAGTAAAAGGCATGGCTGTTCAATATATATACATTAATCAATCTTAAAACTAACATATTAAAATCATTTGTGCAAATTAAATGATAAACTATAGTTGAGTTAATTATTGTTTTGATATGTGTGATAGTTCAATTAATTATCCTCATCTTTACTTAAATTTACGACAATAATTAAAACAACTATAGGACACAAAGATTAAATTGTAGATTTAAAATGGATTCAAATTAAGTAAAATATATCCTTGTAATAAAAATTGATTACTTCTATAATGTCTTATTAATGTATACATTTGGTCGTATATTTTTACCAATTACTGGTTTGTGCCGTTGTTATTGATGTAATTATATGTATTACAATGACTATTACACTCTTACTACGTCATACTACTTTTGACCAATAAAACGGTACGAAAGGACGTATTTCAACCAATCATGGCTGCTTATCGCACAATTTTATCGCGTCCCTAGCATTTGTTTCATTTTATCGCGTCCCTAGCATTTGTTTCTTTGTTTTCCAACATTTGAAACTGCGCTGGTCTGGACGTCAAAATTATATATAAAATTACAAACCACTCCAGTCGATGCACAGAAGTTTCAAATTTGACTCGCATTGGCATTCAAGAACAAGAATTAATAAAAATCACTGATCATACCTATGCATCTTCTGAAATCCGATTTACAAATAAATGAAGAGCACCATTCGGAAATCCTGAATAAGTTGAATACACCATGTAGGCCTAAATCAACGAGTTCCACTTCTGTTATGCACACGTCCAATATAACATCAATTGAACCACCAACCACATTCAAATTTGAAAATTGTACATTCAATAATTATTCCTTTTAAAATTATTCATGTTTATTTTTTATGTCATCGTCGTTAATTAAAACTTTTCTAACACTTGTGTATATTAGTTAGGTTATGTTATAGCTTCTGCTCTGAGAGGATAAAAAGAACTTCTGCTATATGATATTATGGATAGTCACGTATCAGAGATTGTTTAATATTAAGATTTATTGAATAGTAATCATTACAGTGTCTGTATAAAGACACTACTGCCATCTAGCATGCATCTAGCGTAATATTTGTAATGTTGAGATGGTACAATAATACATTTGAAGACAGTTGTATTTTCGTAAGTAAATTAATATTTTATTGTATTGGAGTACTTCGTTACTTCTAATCTTTATATACTTTCTTCTAATCGTGTAATAGTCAATTAAATCCCACTCGAGTTTTGATTTTCTCTAGATAAATCAAAACGTCTAGTGAGATTACTGTTGATAAAATCTTATGGTTCTTATTGATTCCAATATTAAACTTCATATTGAGCGGACGTCGAAATAATTTCAGATGGTTGAAACGTAGAATGCAGGTATTGCTTTCAACAGGAAGTTGAGCTGTTCATGATGCAATTCGTTCTATAATATATACGTATCGTAAGTAACTAATATAAAATATTGCTCCAATGTCTAAAGATGCTAATAGGCGAAAACGTTAGCATTATTTTAACCTTTAACTTCAATAAATATTTATATTTATAAATTTTATTGATCTTTTTTAAAAACACTGATAAGTCATTTAGACTGAATAACAAATAAATGTTATGTTATGTTTTATTTAACGACGCTCGCAACTGCAGAGGTTATATCAGCGTCGCCGGATGTGCCGGAATTTTGTCCCGCAGGAGTTCTTTTACATGCCAGTAAATCTACTGACATGAGCCTGTCGCATTTAAGCACACTTAAATGCCATCGACCTGGCCCGGGATCGAACCCGCAACCTTGGGCATAGAAGGCCAGCGCTATACCAACTCGCCAACCAGGTCGACATAACAAATAAATATTTATGTTATATTGTATTGTATATTGACTTATCTGAAAATTACTACTACAATGCTTACTAAGAAAAATTTTGTAGGCCTATGTCGACAAGAACACAAGAGTTTCAACCTTATGGAATGTGAACAGAAACAGTCCGAAAGCCTCTCCTTCCGAGCCCAGCAACGTCAGGGGGAGTAAACAGTATCCCTCTTAGATACGCTGTACTGTCATAATTACAACAAAACCGGCGTAAGTAACATTACGAGTTTTGCTGCTCATCGGCCAGATTTTACTTCCGTGACTGTACGAGCATACAATATATTTTTTTGAAAATCCTCAAAATGAATATGAAATTAGAGATCAAAAGAACATGTTTCACACCCCATAATATACGTCAAAAACATACGGAAAATTACCTTCTATTCGTTATAGTAGACCAATGTATCTCTTTCCTCCCGATATTGAATTAGCTCCCGCGGATTCTTAGACAGAAATTCTACAATTCCAGTAGCATCTTATAGGCTACACGTATCATTTTATAAGAATTCAAGTACATACAGACAAAAAGTTTCTAACTCTCATCTTTCGTTCGGCGCTGTCTCTATGCGGAATTTTCCATAATCCTCAGAATTAACACATGTCTATCGAGGCTCTTGCAGTTGGCAGGCCTGGCGTGTGCTGCGGGCTGCATGAGTGACGGCCGTGCCAGGGGACCTGTTTAACCCTCTTCCCTCCCACCCGATGAAATTGTTTCAATTCGCAAGGAAATAAAGGAGAGAAGTAAAATAGACTGAGATGGAAATCGTCTCCAGTCAGACTTGGTCGAATGGTTGTGCCAGACTCCAAGATGAGACCCGGCACGTAGGCCTACTAGAACTTTGTCATTATTCCAAGTAACGGAAAGTAGAATAAATAGACAATTTCAACCAAGGACATGGTTTCAGCTTCCGTGATAATGAATAGCAGATTTTCACACAGATCTGACTCCCGAATTCCGGACAGTCTTCACTTCTAAACCAGAATAGCTAAAACAGTGGTCTGAGAGCAACTACAGTTCTCAAAGTGATAGTGAGGTGGTATTTGGCGAGGTATACGCCACAAGACTATCTAGTATTCGCTTTACTTTTGAGGAAAACTTAAAAAAAATTCACAACAAGATAATCAGTCCAGGCGAGACTCGAACCCACACTTGTCCGCAATATGGAATAAGAGCTGATTCGAGTCATCAAGGGAGAATACATTTTCTCATAAAATTTCGATCATTGTAAGGAATCGGTGCTCGGCGAGTATTGTGACGAATTTGAGGAGGTAAATGGAGTAGCGAAATCCGGTTTCATAAATCTACTGTGGTTGGAATCATCATGCTTACCACACGTTATTCTTTTACTAGTTGGATGATCGTTCATCTCTGGTGAGGCATGAAGAGGTGAGGCCGACACTCATGAGCTCTAACGCCAAGGATTACCACCACCACCACCACCACCACCACCACACGTATGGAAAGTTATTTTATTTTGAACACAAGTTGCATACATTCGACCTAGTGGCTTGGTTCCTCAATTTTTTGTCCAATGACAGAGCCCTAATTTGTCGTTATTCGTTCCGACTATCTACGAGCGGGCTCATAGTTGTCGCTAGTGCTAAGAAATGTAGATGGTCCAAGGTTATATAATAAAATAATTGAAAAATACCCAAATTTGGAAAATTTTAGTATCAGAAATTTAAAAAATAGCGTTAGGAATTTAATTTTTAAAGAATATAATATTGATTTAATATGTATTTATTTTTTATTTACCAGAGCTTCCTCAAATTAGAGGCTGCCATTGGACAAAGCATACAAAACAAAAAAGAACAAATAGATGATGAAAGATAACAGAGTAAAAAAAATGACAAACAAGTAAAGAAACAAACAATGGCAGTTCACAGAATAAGAAAAGTTACAAAAAAGTAAAGAAGCAATGAAAGCTAATAAGAAAAAGTAAAATGATAATGGTGCGTCAGTATTTGTATGATTTAAATTGTTAAAATTGAAATTGAATTTTTAAAGTTAATTTCTTCCTATAATTTTTTTCCTTGGCCCACTTTGTGTCAAATAATTATCTTTGTTTGTGTTAAGTATGTGTTTAGATAACTCCCTGTGCACGAGTTATTACTCCTTCAGGGAAAAATTAAGACTATTTTTGTACATGTTATTTTACTAACAATAAACTTAGTTCGTCAGTGATTATCCAGACTATAACCGTAGCCTATGATAGGCGGTGGATCTACATTACATTATACTCGTAATGATGGGTGATGGTGATGATGATGATGATGATGATGATGATGATGATGATGATGATGATGATGTGAAAATCGACGATTGGTTTTCGAGTTTTCGATTGGTCTTGGATCTATTGAAGAATGACAACCTTACACTTGTAGGTTCACTTAGAAAAAAAAAAACAAGAGAAAAATTCCACCTGAGGTCATAGCTCGTAATAGAGAAATAAGCACACTTTTGGATTCACAGATGACTATACATTGATGTCTTATTCACCAAAGGAAAACAAATTTGTTCTGGTTGCTTCAACTATGCATCATGACAAATCCATTGACATTGAAAGAACAGAAATCATAAATAATAACGTTTTATAACAGAACGAAATGTGCAGTCGATTTGTTAGACCAGCTGTGTTCTGCATATTATGACGTCTCCAAAAATTCTCGTCGCTGGCCTCTCACAATATTTTTTAACCAGCTCAATATAGCAGGAGCAAATTTTCTTATTCTTTTTACCACAAATAATGGCAATCAGAAAATTGTGAGACGAGAATTTCTGAGAACATTAGCTCTAGATCTAATGAAGCCATTCATCATAGAGCGCATTTCTAAACAATCTATACCTGTAGAAATAGAAATAGAGGAAAATTGCTCTTGCGAATACAAGAAGAAGCTCCTAAAGAAAGATCTCGACCAGAAGGAATTGGGCGCTGCTATAGTTAGGATCCATTAAGATAAACAATTTGGTTTTTAGTGTAGAGGAGTGCTTAGTAACATTAAAGGAACCGATCGTAGGCTCAGAAGAAAAAAGGAAAGGAACATAAAAATTTTGAAAGATAAAATCAAGAATATCGTAGCTAAAGGCGAGGTTAGTGACACAAGTATGGTGAGTGTAAAGCTGATGGCTTTGCTCTTTAGTGAGTTTATTTTCATTTTGTTGGCTATTGCCCAATCGTTTATTCTATTGAGGTCATTCTGGAGAAAGTAGTATCTTCATGACTTTTTATTTCCCTGTATACCATACAATCATCCGCGAATAAGCGAACCCTAGACAAGATATTAACTGGCAGATCATTTACAAAAGCCAGGAATAGAAGAGGCCCCAAGACACTCCCCTGTGGGACTCCGGAAGTAATTTCAATTGGGTTCGATAATTCCTCCCCCACCCGTACTCTCTGAGTGCGACAAGTTAAAAATTCCTTGATCCACTGGAGTACTCTGAAGTCAATCCCCGTTGATTGTAATTTAACCAACAATATATCCTGTGGGACTACATCGAATGCGCGTGAAAAGTCAATAATCACTGCATCTACTTGGCTATTGGAATCTATTCCGTCTTCTAAATCCTGACATACAGTTACTAATTGACTCTCACATGAATAGCCCCCCCCCCCGAAATCCATGCTGACAGTTATGTAACCAATTTGAGTCATCCCAATGCTGCCTTAGATAAGCTGAAATCAAGTGTTCCATCTGTTTGCAAACCACAGAGGTGAGGCTGACCGGTCTGTAATTTTTTGTATCTGAGCGAGACCCTGACTTATAAATTGGCACCACTATTGCATCTTTCCAATCTCGCGGGACAGTACCATTGTACTGGCTTATAGGCTATGTTTATGTGAAAATATTACAATAAAATTAAAGCAATCGGAACAAATATATAATTTCATTTTGTTACTGCTTTTGACTTACTGTATGTTTAAATATTAACTAAATAATTACATTTACAGCTTCAAGTTTCGTGTATAGTATGTCAGTTCTCCAATTAAATTATGGATTACTATTGTAATCCATGCGAGCACTGGCGTCAGAAAATGAGGCGCGAGGACTGTAGGGTTAAATACCACGATTCCATTGGCACTCTCAGCTCTTAGCTACAGAAATTTGAAATTATCTATTATTACAGGTCGCTTTCCTATGCAAAGTCACAACAAAATCACTTCTGGAATCACTACCTGCTCCAATACCTATCGTTGAAATTTACAAAAAATTCGAAAGGAAAGAGGCCTTCAGTAGCATTTCAACCATGGAATTTACAGAGGATCAAACCATAGGATTTAGTCTCAGTTGTCATTTCCATAATGCTGAGACTTTTACCACCAGACTGCCTGGTATAATGAGAGTGCGTGCGGTGAGTTCCAGTGAAACAACCGTCATGAATTTTGAATTGCGGGCAATAGAGAGCCGGTCCTAGCCGTTGAGAGGCAATCCTTGTAGGACACCGGCGGACAAGCGAAGCTCATTCCCTGCTCCCACACTCTAAACCACTCGCCACAGCACAAAAAATACCGGGTCACAGGGTGACTACGAGAAATGTTTGTTACTGTCGTCCAGAATCGTACCAAAAATTGGTATGAAGCTCTCAAACTTAAGTGAAATAATTCTGGAATGAATTATGAATCATCCAAAGATCACGCGTATTTAAAAATTTTAAGACATCTTGATTTTAAAATAATGATTTAACAGTTAACATTTATAATTACCTCTTGACCATTTTTAATTCTCTATTAGTCTAAAGCAGCGGTGACCAAAACTCGAGCTGCAGTGAAACATGCGACAGACAGCCTGTGAAGCAAGGAGACGCAGGAAAGGTATTTGGCATGAAAACTACAACCAGTGGTGTTTCCTGTACAAACATTTTTGGTCAATCCCGCGGATAAAAATCTCAAGCTTTGCTATATAAGTAATGTCACTGCTGTCATCACGAGCTAGTGAATAATATACCATTTCTCTTGCTTATTTTTTAAACCTTCCTCTTGAACATAATTAGGAATTTTCTAAATTCTTCTTTTGATACTTGGTCAAGAAATTCGTAGTTTTCAAAATTAAAGCTTCTTATGTACAAGTTAAGTTGCTTTAATCATTAATCTTTTGAGAAATTCTGTTATATTAAAAGGCTTTAGAGCACGAGATATTTCAAACACCATTAGGTAGCTGACTTCCTTACATTTATTTATCTCATCTTTCTCTTCCTGGCTATGATTTAAGACATGTCAATTTCTGGCGTTTAACAGATCGTTGGCACATAATATTGAATCAACATTATTGCTAAATGGATAACTAATAAATAGTTACCCTCATCTAAAGATTAAGAAGATTAAAATTGAGATAAAACCTAATAATTTTATTCTTCTAGGAAGAAGATCTAAAAATATCAATATTCATGCACGTACAGAAGAATTATAGAAATGCATACTTAGTGATCAGTAATAATAATAATAATAATAATAATAATAATAATAATAATAATAATAATAATAATACATTATTCAGCGTGGCAATTAATGTTTCTATATACTCCTAATTGAACCGTTGAGAAAAGTAAACATATTACATTTTGTCCGATAGAACAACAAGAAACCACCTCTTGACTTACTGTTTGTAGAGCAATATGCATGCATGCATGCATCCATCCATCCATCCATCCATCCATCCATCCATCCATACATACGGGCTATTCCGTCTCAAATCGACCGAAATATAGAGAAAACTGACTTTGCAACATTTTTAAATACAATGAAACTTTTTCTGTCCAATGACAAACTGTGATACAATGCTTTGTGCAAAGTTCGAGGCATCAGAACTTCATAGTGTTTAAATTAAAAATATTTAAATTTATCGTATTTTCATAAAATTAGCAACTTTAAACTGTTGTGGCTCCGATACCCTTTCACCCAATGATCAAAATCATAGTTTATTTTGATGCTGAGAAATTAAAGTTTATATTGACATGTAAACAGTTTTTCTTACTTTCTATTTAAATAGAGAAATTTAGATTTTTCTTCATTGAGACGCCTTTGACAACGAAAAAATATCTTTAAGATATATGGTTAGATTCCGCATTGAAATTACAAATAACACACATATTTTTCACTGGTGCACCGTTGATAAGAAAGTATTGAAAATGTCAAATAAAGGATATAAATAGTACGCGCGTGAAGTAACCAGTTGACTGTGAGGCGGGAGCTAGCCGAGACAAGCAAGGCCAGGAGAAAAACACGTGATGTTTCGTCTAGTAGCGAATAGCTGGGCTAGCTTTAACACAAGTTTTCATAAACACAGGAGTAAAATGACGCCCAATGCTCGCTTATCTTCAGCTCTCGGCCAATACGTGCAGTACTGCGCCGTTCAAGTCCAGGCGTGTGAAAATAATTTATTTAATACCCTCAAAACTTATTGCCGAGCCACTAAGCACACAATGCCGAAGCCCTCTTAATAATGCAGGTTTTTTCTCAATATTTTTTACATTTTTACAAATGGGCAAAATGCGTAAAAGTAAGTAAAATCAGATTATCTGTCTCTCTGTATACAATAAAAATAAGTATTACTTCTTATCATAACCTACCAAATGTCAGCTTCAAAATGAGCTCCCGTTAAATGTTCTGGAGTAAATGGTTCCAGAGTTCTGAGCGCTGAAAGAGGCTTGTTTTTTTATAAAATACGCTAAATTTGTCACTCAATAGTACGAAAACCGTTTGACTTTCGGTAGTATATTTTTGTAAATGCACTGTCCTCAGCACCTTGTAAAAATAGGGGAAAAAATTAGAGTAATAAAAAATGCGAGGTTTTTACTGATCGATTCATATGAAATAGCCAATACATACATACATACATACATACATACATACATACATACATACATACATACATCACTGCCATCACCGACTAGTACCAATGGGATTGATGTTTCATATTTGTGCTAGAAATCTCTCTTTTTGATCGGATGTTGAGGCAATCTGACTGTAAAATTCGAAACAAAGCAGTTCTAAAATTTGTACAGGCGCATTGTTCCGTTTCTGCACATGTCAACGACAATAAAGAGTCAACGTCTACTACAGCTTGTAGTAAAATCTAAGAGTGTTGTTTATAGCTCTCACAAATTACGAGCTGCTCTCACAGCTGCTCTGGAAGTTCATGCTACTTATCTGGGATCTTTTTGACTCCAAGAATATTTATAGTTAATAATTAGGATATTTTATAGCTTAATGACTTTTTATATACAGTACAAGCAAATTGAAGTTTTTATTGCAACCTACTTGTACTCACAATGTTTAAGCAATGAAATAATGAATTAATTAAATTAGTTTAATGACAAATTACTTATTCTGTTCCTATGGTTTTTACTTTTTAAATTATCAGAGAACACATTCACTTTCCTTGAAATAAAGCAAAAAAAGAAAATTATTATTGCATCAAGTGTTAATTATTATGTTTAGATAATTGATTAATTAATTTAGTGTCATCACAAATAGAAATACAAATAATTACTCTTGAACCTACAACATTTTATCTATAGCCTAAATGGCATTTGTATTATATTTGTTTCAGTTGTTCACTTTTCAAAGTACATGTTCACTTTGCTTACAACAAAATACTAATATTGCAAAACAGTTTTAACTAGAAAATGAAGACGTGTTCAATAGTTGGGGCAATCACGAAACGAATCAATAAACTAACTAAATTATGACTTTTAGAGAACCCTGAGGTTCATTGCTGCCTGACATAAGCCCGCCATCCTGAGCAAGATTGATCCAATCTCTATCATCATATTCCACCTCTCTCAAATCCATTTTAATATTATCCTCCCATCTACGTCTCGGCCTCTTCGAAGGTCGTTTTCCCTCCGGCCTCCCAACTAGCACACTATATACACATTCGCCGATACGTTCTACATGCCCTGCCCATCTTAAACGTCTGGATTTAATGTTCCTAATTATGTCACGTAAAGAACACAATGCCTGCAGTTCTGCGTTGTATAATTTTCTCCATTCTCCTGTAACTTCATCCCTCTTAGCCCCAAATATTTTCCTAAGCACCTAATTCTCAAACACTCTTAACCTCTATTCCTCTCTCAAAGTGAGAGTCCAAGTTTCACAACCATACAGAACAACCAGTAATATAACTCCTTTATAAAATCCAACAGAGCAGACATGATGACAAAAGCTTCTCAACCGAACAATAACAGGCATTTTCCATATTTATTGTGCGTTTAATTTCCTCCCTAGTGCCATTTATATTTCTTATTATCGGTTCAAGATAATTGAATTTTTCCACCTCCTCAAAGAATACATTTTCAATTTTTGTATTTTCATTTCGTACTATGTTCTAGTCACGAAACATACTGTAGTCATATACTTCGTCTCTTCGGGATTTACTTCCAAACCTATCTCATTACTTGCTTCAAGTAAAATTCTAGTGTTTTTCCTAATAGTTTGTGGACTTTCTGCTAATATATTCGCGTCATCCGCATAAACAAGCAGCTGATGTAACCCGGTCAATTCCAAAGCCTCTCTGTTTTCCTGGACTTTCCCAATGATATATTTTAGAGCAAAGTAAAAAATAGAGGTGTTAGTGCATCTCCTTGTTTTATTCCTCAGTGAATTGGAAAAGCATCAGACAGAAACTGGTTTGTAAGAGGACAATGATTAGAATTTAAAAAAAATTACTTTTAAACAACATTGTAATACAAAAATTTCCTTAAAAGCTGACGATGTGTCTAACCAATTTTATCACCTTATTCAGGACAACGGTAAGTTAATAGTACATTATGCAACGAGCCTATAATGATAGTAATTAAGAAGCGAGTATGGATGTTTATGAAACGAGCGCAAGCGAGTTTAATAATTTTCATACGAGCTTCTTAATTACCATTATAGGCGAGTTTCATACGACTTTTTATGCTCGACCATATTTCTAATTTGAAATTATTCAGATGTATATATTTTATTTGTATCTGACAAGATCGGAAGTTACCTTGTTGTAGGTCGTGAATTGTGAGATGTGCGCAGACGCGAAAGTATTGATTTTTTCCGAGGAACAATAATGTCATTGACCTTGATGTAATCCCGTTAAACTTGATATAACCTTGATTATTGAATTCGACACTGAAAAACGGGATGACAAGTTGAATTTATTTGAATATTATTTACAATTAACGCTAATTATTATAGTAACAGAACATAACCTTCTGCGACAGTATTGGATTTCCAGTCTCCGTGACTTTTCGCTAATTCTCTTTCGATTGCATATCCGAGAATAATCGATACTTGCCGTTTTATAACGGTACAAAGCTGACTTGTCATTGGCTGAACACCTGTAAGCTGAGTTTTCATTGGCAGAACACCTATGAGTAGGTGTACTTTAATGACATGCATTAAAGGACTGCTACCAGGTGTATAATTACTACATTTCGGCATGGTCGAGCATAAAAAAAACATTTAAAATTGCTGTTCCAGACCACGGATGGTAACTTTGAACTTCATAATATGATACGCCGTATCGGAGTAGCTCAGAACCGAACGTTACGTTGCCCGAATATCATACAAGTCCCAACATGTGTCTTTGTAAAATATGTAAAGTCCAGCAAAGTGTGTGAATGATATGTGAACGGCTATTTATAACGTAATCGAAGTGCAATTTACAAAGTTGTGAGGACATTATCCCTCTGATTCCAGTACAGTCATTGACATTAACGGAAGATAATCGGATCCTACGTTGGAAGCGTTAATAAACGACAATCCCATCATCCAATCAGTCGAAAGAACTAATCCAAATTATCATTTAAAGCCATCGCTTTGTTGGTTAAACGTCCCATTTCCAACTATCGTTCATTATACCCTTACAATAAACCGCACATCAGCTTTCGTTGGGTTTTCACTCAACGAACAGCCACCATAATGAATTTCTGTTCGGAACAAACATAATTATAATATTCCCAGTAATACCAACATAACGAACTGCAATCCAATGTAATACGTACCGGTATCATGTAATACTATGTCAAATGACGTTAATTAAACATTCATATGCCTGTCTCTAGTTAGCATCTTTAATAAACGGTCATAATGAATGCAAGTGACACTAATATAATATGCTGATTTAATTACAAATATCGTAGTCACAGGAAGAATAAACAATCCGTTCCCTTTATATTTGTATCACAATACAGTGACAATGCATTTAACATCTCTTTCGGAGATTAATTTACTTGCATAAAAATAAATATTCTAAAATTTGTAATTTAACTCAGAGGGCAGTCTTTTTATGTAGAGTGACGCAAAAGTAATTTACTTGTATAAAAATAAATACGATAACATTTGCTGTTATTGTAATTTAACTCAGAGGGCAGTCTTCTTATGTAGAGTGGCGCAAAAGTAATTTACTTGTATAAAAATAAATAGGCTAACATTTGCTGTTATTGTAATTTAACTCAGAGGGCAACAGTGGTGCAAAATTAATTTACTTGTATTAAAATAAGTAGGCTAACATTTGTGCTAATGTAATTTAACTCAGAAAGCAGTCTTCGTATAGGCCTATAGAGTGGCGCAAATGTAATTTACTTATATAAAAATAAATTGGTTAACATTTGTTGGTAATTTAATTTAACTCAGAGGTCATTCTTCTTATATAGAACAGCGCAAAAGTGACTACTCATTCAACAGGCACCATCTATTTATTAATACAACTAAGAAATATAATAATTAAATTACTAATTTCTCATCATAGGTATTTACACAAGTTACAACAGATTAAAATTTAATTCAAAATTATTTGAAATTGCTAATATCAACAAAGTTATACGAATTACGTTAAGGCAGCAATCTCTAACCATTATTTTTCAATAAGGAAGGCATTGAGAAATGGGAACAAGAAGTCGCTGGACATAAAATCAACCGAAATCATGACATAAAAACAATATTACATTACTTGCACATGATGGACTAGTTACATCGAACTATAATAATTTACAATTATGAATATAAAACTGACTAAACTAATAAAATAATATGAACGAAAATTTCAACCGAGATATGAAAGACAATATCCGTTAAGAGGCATTATCCATTAAGAGTAAAACAGAAATCAACAATACAATTATTGAACAAACCAGCTCATTGAATGAAATTATCTAGGATGCTTCCTTCGAAAAAAAGAAAACACATACGTGTAACAACATTTACGTATTTTGTTTAAATAACAGAAGTCATTAAGATAACAAATTTTGCTCACAAAATCTTAGAAGAATTCTGGAATAAAAATGTTTAACATTTCGGCCCTTCCAGTGTTAATGTAGGACAGCGAATCCTGGATATTAAAAACCAAGAATAAGTCAAGAATTAGAGCATCTGAAATTAAAATTGTGTGAGAAAACTGCACAATACACTTAGTCAGATTATAAGAGAAGTGAAGAAATTCTAAATTACTTAAAAACATTCCGATTTTAGACAAAATTCAGGAACACAAAGAAAAAAAAAATTAAAAATAACTGACTTGCCCATGTTCAATGGATGCCACGAGAAAATCTCTCAACAATAATGAAATATTATCAACCTATAGAAATAAAATGAGACTTCTAAAACTGACAATATATTTCAAGAAATATCCACCGAATTGAGAACTTATGTTTCACGAAATATCCACCGAATTGACAACTTATATTTCACGAAATATCCACCGAAGTTGTGTCAGATTTATCAATAAAATCATCCATTTTATTTTGCCAAAAAATATGACCTCTATTTTTATTATGAAATATAAAACGTAGTCATTGTCTAGAATAAAGGACTAAATGAAGACATGACATTTTTAATTATGTTTGGTTCATTTACTAGTCACATAAATTTCACTTTCTAAAGACTCATTTTCTGTTAGGAAATCGATATTTTATTAAAGGTTGAGTCGCAATATATGAATTTCAATATTTTGTTCAACAAATAAGAAACAACATATAAAGCGATTTCCGGAATTTTGAGAGAAGTCTGTTTTATTGCTTACACGAGAAGCAGGTACTTCAGCGCACGCCACTTCATGGTACTCTAGAGGATTTGTTCAAAAGCATGGTCAACAACTTCGGTGTGAAGTTATGAACTACGCAACAGGGATTACCTTACTGCACGAAAATGTCGACATACGTATCTCTGACGACTGTATCTGCTTATAAGGGACACAAGATCCACCTCACCTTCCACTGAGGTATTATAAATTGTGGTTTATCTTACACCAGTGATGTCAAAGCAAGCGCATTTTTCTGACCTTGACGTCGTGCGCGGGCAGCAAGCGCTAAGTATGGAAAGAGGAAGGGTTGTGTATATGAATAAGCAACCTGTTGGAATAAGAAAACAGTGGTGCACAAACTTCAAACGGACCGTGAAATTTTATGTCGTTATTTTTACATGGCTTCTTTCTGTTTAATATTATCTATATTGTCTGTAAAACAAAAGCACTAGCACTGATTTCTTAATATTCCACTTGTGTTTTAAATCTTAATAACGTAATAAAGAGTTAAGAAGGAATATTCACTTAAATTCCATAGTAGTATAATATTATATTGTAGTAAGTGGATGAAACACATCATTCATATAGAAAGTGATATTCCAAAGAAAGAGATTGAGTATGACATGATAAGTTGTAATTTATATTGATGGTATCTTTAGCCTTGCAAAAGTAATGAATAAACTAATCAAAACAATATTACAGTACAAAGCAAAGTTTCCTAGGTACTGTATCTGTTTTAAGTGTAACTAATATTATATAACAAAACTCTTATCGCATTATGTTTTTAAGGTGATATTTGTGAGCAACTTCCTATCATCAGAATATTAAATTATTTTCTCGAAATCTGCTCAAGCTATAGAGCTGACATTTTTACAACACATGGGCACGTATCTTTTGTTTGTGATGTGACAGTAGTTGCTTTGTTAATTCATTTCCTTACAAACATTTTCCATGCTAATATTTTCAAAATTTTCAATACACTATCTTCAGTAATACGTATATACGGTATATTAGATTTACGAAAACATTCTGTAAGGCTACTAAATAAATAGACCTATATCTGAAAATTTCACTTTTCTATACGAAAAGTTGAGAAAATATTTCTTTTGAATAAAAAAATCAAACTTGTGAAAAATGAGCATTAAAATTAAAAGTTACATTCTTATAATGCACTTATACTTCTCAGGCAAATCTAAAAATTAACATGGATACAGTTTTAATAAGTTATCTTCCCTTTATCTATTGAATCGGTGCTGGCCATCTCTGAATATAGCTCGACCAAGCGGCATATACCACCTCTTTCGTCTGTCTCTTTCCTTTCCGCTGTACAGCACTCAGGCTCTCCTGGGCTCTAAAACGCGCTGGACATCAATTGACATGCCTGTCTTACACAATTGTTTATATCAGCAGAATTTCAGCTGTGTGAGATCGATTAACTTCGGAGATCTAGACAAAAGGCTTAACTTACGGAGTACAACTTCATAAGGAAGCATTTCCGAGCCTTAGTTACTCCACAAAAAAGTTTTCTGTGATTACCCCAAAAATTCTGTCCCATTGTTTTTTCTTCGGGGCATGTGATTGCGTAGTATTGAGGGGATGCGCTACAAAGCTGAGGCAGCTCGTCGCTTATTCACTTTTAAATCAATTACACTAAACTCGACAGATAGCACGAGGACAGTTGACGTGTGCAACATTTAGCGGAGACTTCTAGAACTTAGTGTTACACTAAAGTTATTTATTATATAATATCGTAAAGGTTCTCTCTTTGGCACGAGTGTAAAGCCTAGTTTCACAAACTTTACACTATTGCTAAAAATATAACATTACGAATGTATGTCATACAATGTTTTTCTACGATACCATAGATTTGCATTAAATAAATATTTCAAATTGGAGAGGTTATATTTATTTATTTATTATTTTGCTAATAATTGTAACATAAAATATAATATATACAGAAAAACTTTAGCTCGCTCCTGAAAGAGTAGAACTCGTGCTCAGGGGCGGATTCCTGAATTGAAATTAATAATTATACAATAAAATTTGTCTTATGTCTACTATGCAATTATAGTATATAAATTTAAATTTACAATTTTTCAATTTTTATAAAATCCATACATAATCTTTTTAATTTAATACTAGAACTATTAGAATTGACAAGATTAGGATATTTAAATATAAATTTGTTATATATTCTTGGACCTAAATTACTACTATGATTAAATACTGTAACAGTGTTGCATTTTGGTTCAAACAATCTTAAAGAATACATACCTTTTGTTTCATAACTATGAGAATACAATTCAAAATTATTTCGATTTTCATGTATGAAAATTATTAATACAATATAATAAATTTGTCTTACGTTAAGTACATTAAAGTCTAAAAACAAATTTTGAGATGGAAAATCAATAGGTTTATGAAGACATATTTTAATTATTTTCTTCTGTAATAAATAAAGTGGATTAAAATTGGATTTAAATGAGTTACCCCATCCTATAATTCCATACATAATTACCGATTGAAATGAAGTTAAATATATTGTGCGTAATAAACTTATTGACAAGTAATTCCTCAATAAAAAATAATATACTATTTTACGTAATTTATTACAAAGGTAATTAATGTGTGGCTCCATTTTAAATGATTATCGAAAATTATGCCTAAATACTTAACTTCAGAGGACTCTTTAATAATCGGACATTTACACTGTATAAGACAGCAATCAGAATTATGTAATTTAATACTTAATATAGATGTAGGAGGTTTGTTACATTTTCAGATAATGAGAATGGAATAATTATGGTTTTATAAAGATCACGATTTCACGTGTATCTAAACTCAACACCATTAAGAAATAAGTACCTATGTAATTACAGCCTGTTTTTATTCATGACAACGATTTCATGGCCGTCTAAATCGGTCATAATCAACAAGATAGAAAAAGTTGAATGTTAAATCTTGTTGTAATGAGTACTACAGATATAACTTCAGAATAATGCAGGCTAAAATAAATATGCTGTCCTGGGTCCGTTTCAAAGAGCGACCTATTCACTCTCTGACGTTACTCTTTAGTATTCTTCAGAACTCTAACCATAGCTATTTAGTTTCTCGTTTTCAACATTTGTCCTCATATCACGCAACAGATACTCGCTCACAACTCCATACCACACTCTCCATTCCTAAACACAGAACAATCTTCTACTCTTCATCTTTCACCGTCTCTGCAGCTCATCATTGGAACTCTCTACCACAACATGTCAGACACTGTCGGACATTATCATGTTTCAAAAATAAACTAAAGTTGCACCTCTTTAATTCACATTTCCTTCAATTACAAGCCCTTTTCCCTGCGACAGTTTTGTAAATAGTATATATATTTTTTTCTTTAATTTTTTTTCACCAAAATTACAATCTCTTGATCACCAGATGAATTTATTATTATAGATTTTATCGTGGCTTTTATTTAAATTTTTTATTATTACTTCATTACGTTTATACTCTTCCTTACGTTTTCCCTTTAATTATTTGTACTAATTGAGTGGCTTATGTTGTATTGCAGTTTTTATATTTGTATTTTACTTTACTTTTCTACTATTGTATTATTTTAATTTTGTGTAGTGTCAATTTCATGTTATTTTCTGCAACATTTTAGTGTTTTTTTCTTTCGCCTTTTGTTAAAATTCACTATTTGTGTACTTTGTGACCTAGTATAGTTTAAGAGAAGGCCCTATGGCCTTAACTCTACGAGTATGAATGAATGAAATGAATGGATGGAATGAAATTAATGAAATAAAGTGAAAAGAATGAAATGGAATCGAATGAATGAAATGGAATCGAATGAATGAAATGGAATGGAATTAATTAAATATGGATAAAATAGTTTGAATGAAATGAAGTGGAATGAATGAAATTCAATTAATTAAATATGGATAGAATAGTTTGAATGAAATGAAGTGGAATGAATGAAATGGAATTAATTAAATAGGGATGGAATGGAATGAATGTAGTGAAAAATAACTAATGAATGGAATGGGATGGCATGAATGAACGAATGAATGAATGAATGAATGAATGAATGAATAAATATGAATGTTAAACATATTATTTAGCCTATTTCTGTTACGTGTAATATTTTCGTCATAAAAGGTCGATGTAACAAATTAACTTCTTACTGAATGAAGCTTGTACATTGAATATGCCTAATGCATTTTCTTAGGCGGTGCGTAAAATGAATAGCAGTGCGTAAAGTGATTACTTATATTTTACCTACTAGTGTTCTAAAGACTCACTTTACGCACCGATAATACTGCGTAAAATGCAACTTTACGTACTATCGTAGAACAATATTATTATATTTTTTCATCAATAAAATTGTAGCCTACTTCTAAAAAAGGCATATTCATTAGTTAATAGATTTAACAAAAGAAACCACAAATTAGGATACAAGAAAAGTGCAGCTTATCATGTAACTTGTGTAACATTTATGTAGACGATCTCATAAAGTAACGGAAAGATAATACAACAGTGTAGTTTTTAAAACAGAAAAATATACTGATATGCTGCTCTGTTCTCACATTATAAGAAGGTGAAGCAAAATTACAAAAATAAATAGTCTATATGAGTTTAGCACGCTGTTACTTATGGCTTTTAAGGAACTCGGAGGTTCATTGCCACCCTCACATAAGCCCACCATCGGTCCCCATTCCTGAGCAAGATTAATTCAGTCTCTGCCATCATATCCCACCTCCCTCAAATACGTTTTAATATTATCCTCCCATCTACGTCTCTGTCTCTCCAAAGGTCTTATTCCCTCCGGCCTCCAAACTAACACTATATGGGCTATTCCATATGAAATCGATCAGTAAAAATCCTCGCATTTTTTATACTCTAATTTTTTCCTTATTTATACAAGGTGCTGAGGAGAGTGCATTTTCAAAAATATTCTATCGAAAGTCAAACGGTTTTCGTACTATTGAGCGACAAATTTAGCGTACTTTATAAAAACAAGCCTCTTTCAGCGCTCAGAACTCTGGAACCATTTACTGCAGAACATTGAACGGGAGCTCATTTTGAAGCCGACATTTAGTAGGTTATGATAACAAGTAATACTTATTTTTATTATATACATAGAGACAGATAGTCTGATTTTACTTACTTTTAGGCTTTTTGCCCATTTGTAAAAATGTAAAAAGTATTGAGAAAAAACCTTGCATTATTAAGAGGGATTCGGCATTGTTTGCTTAGTGGCTCGGCAATAAGTTTCGAGGGTATTAAATTATTTTCACACGCCTAGACTTGAACGGCGCAGTACCCCACACACTGGCCGAGAGCTGAAGATAAGCGAACATTGGGCTTCATTTTACTCCTGTGTTTATGAAAACTTGTGATAAAGCTAGCCCAGCCATGATTGCTAGACGACACGTCACGTGTTGTCTCCTGGCCTTGCTTGTCTCGACTACCTACAGTCAGCTGGTTAATTCACGCGCGTACTATTTATTTTTTTTTTATTTGATATTTTCAATACTTTCTTATCAACGGTGCACCAGTAAAAAATATGTGTTCATTTGTGCGGAATCTAACCATATATTTTAAAAATATTTTTTTCGTGGGCAAAGGCGTCTTAATGAAGAAAAATCTAAATTTCTCCATTTCCATAAAAAGTAAGAAAAACTGTTTACATGTCAATATAAACTATAATTTATCAGCATCAAAATAAACCATGACTTTGATCATTGGGTGAAAGGGTTTCGGAGCCACAACAGTTTAAAGTTGCTAATTTTATGAAAATACGATAGATTTAAATATTTTTAATTTAAACACTACGAAGTTCTGATGCCTGAAACTTTGCACAAAGCATTGTATCACAGTTGTCAACGGGCAGAAAAAGTTTAATTGTATTTAAAAATTGCAAGGTCAATTTTCTCTATATTTCGGTCGATTTGAGATGGAATAGTCCATATGCATTTCTGGATTCGCCCATACGTGCTACATGCCCTGTCCATCTCAAACGTCTGGATTTAATGTTCCTAATTATGTCAAGTGAATAATAAAATATAGGCTACGTAACTTTGTATATTCTAATGTAATTTCATCCCTCTTAGCCCCAAATATTTTTCTAAGGACCTTTTTCACAAACACCCTTAACCTCTGTTCCTCTCTCAAAGTGAGAGTCCAAGTTTCACAACCATACAGAAGAACTGGTAATATAATTGTTTTATAAATTTTAACTTTCAGCTTTTTTGACAGCAGACTCGATGATGAAAGCTTCTCAACCGAATAATAACAACAGGCATTTCGTATATTTATTCTGCGTTTATTTTCCTCCGGAGCATCATTTATATTTGTTACTGTTGCTTCAAGATATTTGAATTTTTCCACCTCTTCAAAGAATAAATTTCTAATTTCTATATTTCCATTTCGTACAATATTCTCGCCACGAGACATAATCATATACTTTCTCTTTTCAAGATTTACTTTCAAATCTATCTCTTTACTTGCTTCAAGTAAAATTCCAGTGTTTTCCCTATTATTATCAAGCTGTACAATTTTAAAATATTAAAAAAGAGAGAAAGGATAGTATCCCATGAAAAAATTCCGGAAGTACAAAAATAGATATTGTTGTCTGTATTTCAAAATGGGCATCTCGTTTCAGCTGTCTGGGGGTAGAAATTACAGATTATATGAATGAATGAGATATAAGTGAAATTCTGAACAATTTTCATTGCATTCAAGGCACTTTAACAAAACTGAAAAATAAAACTAAAGAATCTGAAGTTAAGTTTTATAAAATAGTCTTTGTAAGTTTTAATTTCACTGCTAAAGTTTTACATACCATTGATACGTAACAATTCAGAATTATTTTCGAGATATCTGCATGTTTGACTGGATTTGTTAGGGTTTAAGTTTTCAATTCTTTGATATCGATTTTTAAGATAAACAAAGTAGACTTTTAAATATGTCTCCGTCAGAATCGGTTTCTTTTAATAAGAGGACAGAAGTCCTCCGAGTTTGAGATTAATTCTGTTCTGCTATTGGCATAGCGTCAATGTAGTATTTTACAAGTCAAATATCTCCGTCGTTTTTAGCTTTCTTTTTAATATCGGTTTGGGAAGAATGCAGACATTACACGCGATTCGGCATTTACAATATCAGATCGCTCGGATTTCTTATTTATACATCCCCTACTCTTTCTTCTCTCTTCCTCTACTTCAATTTCCATGGATCTGTAGGCTGGAAAATTCGTATTTCTGAATTCGGCGGAGCCTTAAGCACAAAAGAAGAACTTACAAGATGCGTCTTCTCAGGTAGGGTGGCCGTTACTCGTCAATGTAACAGTGATATACGACATACTCAAAGTATTCTTAGTCTTAAAATAATAATTTGGCCAACATTATATCTCTCAGTGTATTCCAAATTCATCGTTTTAACTTGGAACGTTTCCCTGCATACCGCTCAAGAAAAATTGTAACAAAAGCTACAACACTGCCCCTATGGGAAATGCGTCGATGCCGTCCGCAATGCATTCGTTAGTAAAAGAACTTCATTTGTTCATCCATACCGAAGGTTATGCATCTACTACACCATAGATAAGATGGAATGCACCATCTATATTATGTTAGCGCAGCGTTTCTCAAACTTTTCTGAAGTGGGGACCACTTTTTTAAGTCAGAACAGTTCCGCGGACCACCTGACTCTTGTTCTCTTCGAAAGCAAATTCATCATATGAGCCGTTCAGAGCAGAAGTGGTGTAAGTCAAAATTGGGTAATGAGATTTAAAGAAAAATTCTGTAAAATACAGCCCAAAGTAGCAATTAATGTGTTCTTCGTGCTATCCACTGACTACTAATAGTTTAAATAAATTGAATATTAATTGTACGTTGCGCTGTACTTTACAGAATGCTTACTTTAACACTCATTACCCATTTTTGACTTACACCACTTCTGCTCTGAACGGCTCATCTATGTAGCATATTTTAATACCAGTATACTTACATGTAGAAATAATAAATTAAAAATAATTTAATTCAATTAGTTTTATATTAGTATTAACTAATTAAGTTAATGTTAATAGAAGAAAATTTCTTATATCGTCATTTGCAAAACCAGAAATAAAAAATAAAATAATGCAGAAACATGCCCGATTTTAAACAAGTAAAGATGCAATTTTGCATGTTCTATTATTGGTGTACGATGTACAGTACGTGAACATTTGAATGTGCAGACTGGGTGTCAGAAAAACTATTAATTAAGTCATAAATACTTTGGTCCTGTTATGAATTCGGGTGGTCCCTAGCTGAGTACTGTAACAGGCACAGCGCCAGATTTGCACGGAATAAAGATGGCGAGAAACACCACGTTTATAGTGCTTTCAATCCCTCTTATGTTGCTGAGAGTAGAGTGGAAAGGCGATAGACGGTAGGGTAAATCAATTTCATAAAATGTCAGTACCGGGAGAAAAAGTGAAAGGCGATTTCTATGTGTCATTTACAAACTCTGAGATGTCAGCTATAGTGTGATACGCAATTCGATTGAATTTTACTTTTTCTTCTGTCTTTTTTTAATGACCTCGAGGACCGCAGGTTGTCCGCGGACCATAGTTTGAGAAACGCTGTGTTAGCGTATCCGACCTCATTTGTTTTTATATTCTAAGAGGTTATGTGCATCGTAGAATTTCCTGAAGGAAAGCACCCAGCCATCAGGTTTGTCGCCTCTTTATACAGGTAATTCTAACAATAACGATGGTGTATTATTCAATAAATGAATAATACAGTTTTATCCTTCTTAATTTCAGTGAGTTTTATCTTTATATAAGGGGACCATATTGAAAACAGTTGCTGTAGATCTGTCATTTCAGTACAAAATGGATTTACAAAATATTCATACAAAACCTTTTAACGTGTAAAACCTTAATTAAATAATAATAGTATAATTTTAATTCAAACAAAAATTATTAATGTAGCTACACAAATCGGTGTGATTAATAAATGCGGGGAGTATAACGACAGATGCAGTTAATTTCACATAGGCCTAGTATAATATTCTGAAGTACTTAAGGAGGGTATGCGGGTTTGAGTACTAAAGAATTAGGAAAATTCAATATTTTTTCCCCAACAACTAATCACTCTTTCACCTTGCAATATGACATGCTCAGTATTCACTGTTTCTGCAATTATAGACTATTTTCAGATTTACTAATTCACCATTATCAGTAATCATTATAACAAAAAAGTGGCCGTTTTTGTGCACTGATTTGCCGTTTTTATGATAATGTCCACAAATATGAATATTTCTGAGCCATTCTTTTTTTTATTTATTCCTGAGTGTCAAATAACAATATGAACTACAATCTTTGAAACGTCTACAATAGAAGTATTTCTTTTTAATTTCTTAAGTGAAGTTACATTTTTAATGTTTTCAGCTGAAAATATAAAAATAAATTATAAAAGTTACAGCAATAATTGTAGTTCATCTTCTTGATAAGTATGAAAGACAGTTGCATGCAAAATTTTACTACGGTATCTTAAAAACTTACCGAGTTATTACAAAAACGGTTTTGAAAAATACAGTACAAGTTACGGGAAATGAGTGTTAAACATACCTTATGTGTGGAGAGCTGAATCAGCTACACTCGCACGTTTATGGTCATATCTATCAAAATATGGTATATTTATATCGTAAAAATTCCTTCACCGAATAAAGATAACTTAAATATCCAAATTTTATTTAAAAAAATTCAAAAATGACTTTTTTGACCCACAATCCTGTATATCCCCCCTTTAACAGTGGTATTAATTTAAAAATTAATACAATTGTCTAAAGAGAGAGAGAGAGAAAAAAAAAACTCGTCCGGCCTTAATTAAGGATGACCACGAGGATCCGGAAATTAATAGCAAACAAATATAATTAATTAAATATGAATATTGTTATAAAAATAAAGTGTAATAATTAAGTACCATTGATTACCAATTATAAAATAAAATCTTAGAAGATGACTATAAAATTATACTGCTAAAAAAATATTTTATGTAAAATTAGCATATCCTTAATTAAGGCCTTCTGAGTGGTATAAATGAAATTGTATAATCTGCAGGGAATCTTTGAGAATTTGCGAGATGATTTTTTGAATTTCAAAAATGACAGTGATAATTGTTTTAAAAAATGATATGTAAATTTTGGTAAAGAACTCGAGCACCAAAAAATAAACCTGTCACTGACCAATTGAAGAGAGGGATGTTATACTTGGCACTAAGGTAGGGAACACAAGGTTCATAAATGGCCCTCTTTTCCTGATCAACCTGATGAGCTTGGTTTAGATCTCTCTCCATGCGTATAGTTGGATCTATGATAATAGCCTTTTGTTGTTGCCTGTTTATTGCTATTATATCCGCTCTTCTATGAGAGTCGTCTTCAGAAATGCAGTGAACCTAATACATTATTATTAATTACTTATTTCTTACCGTCATATTGATGTGTGAATCATTTCGTCTATCAATAGCATTGTTGTTCGAGACTAGGTCTCATGGAATGAGGAAGCGATTATGAAGTAATTAACAAACTTAAATGTGGGGAGTATGAAGACAGAAATATAAACCTTTTATTTCAAACCCCAAATATCCTTACATTTCCAGCCATGTTCAAAATAAAAATTACGAACAACATGAACGTTTTATGCAATTACAGCGATTCGATGAATCCCTTGTCACTTTATTTCCAAATACATGTACTTTATAATCAATATTCTGTATTAGTGTCATATATTTTCACGTTTATCGCCGTATTCCTTCACAATATTGAACCCAATTTTTACTTTAACTCTGCTCTTTTAAATCCAGATATAACACTACGTAATACAGTACATACAGATTTTTCGCATCGCTGCAACTTACAAATCATTCCGCCCGTTGAACCGAAACTAGTGCCAGAATCCTCTCGCAAAATAAAGAAAGAACTATCGAATAAAATATAAAATATAAATGTGCCAGCAAAATGTTCTGCATATCAGAAGACAGAGAGAACAGCTTAACAAAACAATGGCAGTTCCAGTTTTAACTTACGGAGAGGAAAACTTGATGCAGGATAGTAAAAAAAAGGCAAAGCTGAGACTCAGTACAGAAGATTTCCTCCAGGGACCACGCGAAATGTATAGAATGAAAGCTACAATTAAAACTATTTATTATGCAATCCAAGCATTAAAACACGCTTATGTTCTGGCACTGGTGCCAGAAAAGGTTACCTAGCAACTAGTATTCAATGACGTCATCATCGCTTTCAAAAACATTTTATACAACGTAGCCTACCTGTAAGAAAAAGCTTCAAAGCAACAACAAAATAACATTGTCTTAGCAACCACGCAATATATTACGTCATATCCAGTATTCATGTCCCTACTAATTACGTCATAACATTAGTCTACATTTTGTAAATTTATTACTAGTTTTTTTATACATTTTAATGCTAGAATAGCATAAAACATATGTAACATGTCTATAATCTTCGTTATAAAATTAGTACGATCCCTTACGTTCACGAGCTAACCATTCACTCGTGCCATTGATATCCAAGATTATATACTAGTTACATAAAAAAAGTTACATAAATTACTATTCTAGCATTAAAAATAGAACATTATTATAGATTACAAATAATGCAATTAACTACGTCATTAACAGCTTGTCGGACATTTGTTGAATAGAATAGAATGTTTTATTTTCGCTGACCATAAGGCCTTCTCTTCCACTCAATCAGACTTAATACAATAGTTACATACTGTACATATTTAAATTATGCATATTTACAATACACTAAAGATTCCCCAGCAATATTATTCAGTTAAGTTTCAACGACAAGTACATTTTTATTTAATTTGAGATAAAATCTATACGAAAAAATAATGACTTTATTTATGAGCTAAAGTAATTCAATTCGGTTTATATGCAATAAGTAAAAAAAAAAATATATAATTAATTTGAGATAGCTAGTTGGTTAAATTATGAAAATAAGTTAAATAAAAGTTTACTAGAACTACATTATAGGGAGAAAAATATAAATCTAAAATATATTTATATAATGAGAATAATATTAATGTAATCAGATTTTGCCATTAGAGGTTTTGTATTCTATTTAGAGAAATTAATAGTAGACATAATAGTAAGAATGGACAGATATTAGTTTCATTGTAACAAATATTAATCAGTAATTAATCTGTTAAATAAGAATTTATGTAATTTTGTCCCAAAATGAAGTTATTGTCCAACAACCCCTTATATCACTCGGAAGCAAGTTCCAATTTCTAGCAACTGAAACTGTATAGGATGAAGACTATAAAGAGGTCTTATGGTAAGTTATCTAATGAGTAAATTGTTATGATGAGACCTGGTAGTGTTGCACTCTACAAGCTACACAGTCTTATTTTTATAAGCATCTGGTGGAATTTTAAGGTTTCCATCATACTTTTTCAGGCTTTTGTTTCTAGCTTGTCATAGGTTTTTTTTTTCCTTTTTCTTCTTTCAGGTGGCATTCGTTCGAAAATTTATTCAAGCAATCTGCTCGAGTCGATACGCATCAATGTCCATACAATTTAAAATGTTGTTTCTCAATAGTTTGTTTTATATTTACCCTTTCTCTTATTTGACCACCTTTCATTTAACCAATACAGCTGGTATACAGAATATCCAATAATTAATTTCACCAGAATTTCACTTTTTCTTCACCGCTTTATTCAATGTCCTAATTTCTGTTGCATACAATTTGTCATGAAGCTTTCAATCATAGTTTGAAAAATCTTTTTTCCCTATTTAGTGTAATATACTCCATAGGACCCAACGTATTTCCTTGTAAGAATCTTTCTTTCATTAATTACCAGTTACATATTGAACATCAATACTGTGTGGCCAATGGACGAGCCATATCGGAAGCAGATCGCTGCTGTAGGTTTGTTGTCATAAACGCGTCAGTTTGTGGTAAATTATAGACTTATCGTACCAACCTTCGTACATTATGAGCGAGTCACAAGCAATTAGCTCAACACTTTCGCTCTCCTGTATTCATACAATGATCTCAGGATTTGTAGGTGATTGCATAACTTTCGTATGTAATGTTATGTTTCGTCCCATTATTATATTATTAATCATTATTATTATTATTGTTATTATTATTATTATTATCATCATTATCATTGTTTTTGAAAGCTGTAACACTATTATACTTATATATTCGTACTCCGATATTTCTATTAGGCTACTGTATTTATTGTTATTGTATTACTGTGCTGGACTATGATTGACCAACGGCTGTTAACCAGCACGTAAATATCAATAAATAAATAAATAATTATTAAAGATGTCTTCTATTATTAAATTTCTACATTCCATATTTCATCTCTCGTAGGTTAGCAAGTCTCTGCAGTTGTCCAAAATGACGTAAGACGTTTAGTTCAGTACTTCGCCGATAAGGTTGAGCGCTTGGGCACAGTACCATACTTACCAAAGTCGACTCCCAAATACAACATTTAGGCCTGCTTAAATTTATATGATTTATAGTAATTCCTATTTCAGTTTCTCCAATAACCATATACAGTGAAACCTGTCTAAAGCGGCCATCTGAAGTTACATTGTAAAATGGTCGTTTTATCAGGTGGCCGCTTGATTAAGGTTGCGGTTTTTTATGAATCAGCATGAAAATACTGAATTTCATTGACTTTTTAGTACTGTGCGCCTACAACAATCGTGCATATTAATGTCAGCCTCTTCCATTCTTTTAATATTTCATCTTAATTATACCGTTTATTTGTGTTCTTCCACATTTGAATATTTCTGCAATTTTTCTCGCAGATGTTCCCTTCTCACTTTCTTCAATCATTTTTCGTCTCACCTCTAAACACCACTCTAGATTTATTGTTAGACATGATTTCTCTCTCAAACTAACTTCACAGTTCCTCTGAATCAACTGAATGAAAAGAAGAAAAATTCGTAAAAGCTGGTCCAAATAGAAAAAGATGGAAAGAGGAGAAAAAAAATTAAAAAATTCGAATGGTTAACTACTGACCTAAAACATAACCGTGACATTTTCGATAGAAGACGTCCGTGTTTCAACCTTTAAAAACGAGTAAGAATTTATAGCTGTGCAGAGTCTGAGTGGAAAGTGACAAAAGAGTAATAAAATAGCAACCAACTAACCCCAAGATATGGAGGGTGTACTGTTGTACACTTAGCTATTGTCTACGTGATATTGCTCTCTGTCCTCTAACCATCGAAAAAAATAGGTCAGACAGTATCCGTGAAAAAAATTTATGTTGGACAGTGACTGTTATAGTCAGGTTCCAATCCAAACAGACCCCGGCCGCTGGCCGAAGCATGAGGTGGCCGCTAAATAAAGAGAGAATTTATATTGATCTTATGGCAAATCCAATTGGTTCCAGAGAAAATTGGCCTTTTGGCCAGGTGGCCGTTTAAATGAAGTGACCGCAAAGGTAGGTTTTACTGTAATGGCTTTTATGCCAACCTAGCATTATGAACAGATTGTTAATACATCCAAAATCGTGCGTAACTAGCTTATTATAGCACGCGTGCCGATGAAAGCAATGACGTATTTGCTGTGACGTATTACCGGAACGCTTGCTATTTTTGTTATCGTTTCTACGCGCGACGCAACAAGAAATGGAATGATGGGCAGAAGGTAACGTATAATTTATTTCTAATATTTAACAATTTTGTATCACTTTTGTAATATCACATAAAATAGTTCTGTGGTTCAGAGAAATTAAATTAACAAAATAAAGAAACATTTGTAACATAACCTGCAAGGTCATCCATTTGTCATTACTCAATGCCAATACCAGGCGCAACTAATCGATACGAACATATGAAGACAATTTTTCAGCAATGGATCCCGAACTGAAATTCTTTCATAATTTATTACCTACAATTTATAATGCTAAGATGTCAAAGTGTTGCATCCAACTCGTGGATAATTTTATTACGACACTCGTGCCATAATCATCACATCTAAATACTCGTTTTTATTGGGTTATTTTACGACACTGTATCAACATCTCAGGTTATTTAGTATCTGAATGAAATGAAGGTGATAATGCCTGTGAAATGAGTCCGGGGTCCAGCACCACTCAACCCAATACCCACTCGTATTGGGTTGAGGGAAAATCCTGGAAGAAACCTCAACTAGGTAACTTGCCTCGACTGGGATTCGAACCTGGGCCCCTGGTTTTGTGGTCAGACGCACTAACCATTACTTCATATGGTGGACGACACACTTGTTGCAAAACGACATTCGAATTAGGAAAGTTCGACTATATTTCTCTTTTTTTTTTATTTAATTAGCCTTTTAAAGAAGCACAGGCTATTAAATTTAAGATAGGAAGTATTACTGATTTAAAATCTGTGCACCATATAATCATGGAAAATGACTTGTTTTGTCATCGATGTTTAAGCACTCAGATACGACACCAGTAAAGATGATCACAAAGGGAACAGATACAAACCACTAACCAGGTAAGACATAACTGGCTCCTAGAGAAAGACAAAAATGTTCACTGTCTTTAACCGTTTGCTTTATGACCATAGCCCAATTTTTATATTTCTGTTCTGGCTTCTTCAGCACCCTTCAAAGTGCGCCCTTATTTCCACGTGACCCAGCAAGTCAGTGTGAAGTCAATAAACGAACTGTAAACCTGTCAGTCGGTGGTGAATGGAGTGATAACATTGTTTCCGTAACTTGGGCCCCTATTAGCGGAGAGAATGTAGAAGCCGACGTGCGTTGTCATCGCCACCCCTTCGTGACATAAACGTCAGAGTTATCTGACAATAAACTCGACTTTATGTTGGCTGCCAAATTAATCTGTGCATATATATGAACCTTTAACTCACTGACCTGTCTAGTTCCAGACTTAAAGTTATTACACAGGGGCATTTCAATTTCTCGGACGCACTGGTTAGAATCCTAATACAGGATGTACAACAAGTTGGGTTTCTACATACAGAAATTAGAGACATATAATTAGATACAAAGCTGTTTCAGCTAATGAAATTCTATTACCTAGATCCAAGGATATCTTTCAAAGAAATATTTATATCGGAATTTCAACACATGACATTATTTCTCTGACAAAGACTTGAACTTCAGTGAGTTTTTTTTCTAACGTGTGGTATTGCAGAAAAACGGAATGACTTTAATATCGTTGTCTTTGATTCGAACTTCAGCAACTTCATTCTAACAAACACTAGGCCTAATTGCCGAAAAACTGAATGAATAGTTGTATTTCAATGCCAGATATTTCAACTGCAATGAGTTCCTTCTAACAAATAGTACTGTCGAAAAACTGAAAGTCTTTAACATCATTGTCTTAGGCCTACTTCCACTCGAAAGATTTTAACTTCAACGAGTTCCTTCTACAGTCTAAACAAAACCAGAAAAGTATTGACAGTTCAGCGGCTTCTAAGCATCACCATGGCAACCGCTCAAACTAGCCAATCAGAGACCATGACAACAAGCCGACGTTGCCGACTGTTTCGCAGCGAGCACGTGCTTTGTTCGGAAGTGTTGAATCTTCGTTACAGTGTTACAGCAAGTATTGGTGTTCTGTCGTGACTATTGTTTTCGTAGATATTTTATTCGTGATGAAGGTAGAATTAATTTGAGTCTAGTTTTAAATTTAATTTAGTTGTGTGTGTATTTGTAACGCGATTTATAGTGTCCGTGTGTTTCACTTATACAATGTCGCAAGGCATCACTCCTGCAGTTAGCGGCACAAAACGAACCACGGACTCAGAGGGAGAAAGGAGTGTTACAAGGGACAACAAGAGGTCTAGAAGTATCGGAAAAGGTGGTCCTTTTACAAGTCAGGCGAGAGAAATGATTTGTAATGTGCGGGGCTATTTCGAGAAAGAAGAGACAATGGCGGGCTTCTTATTTCTGTACAACATGTGGTAAATAGTACTGCAAAGGCTCTCAAAATAGGAAAGAACACCATCGTTAAAACAGGAAAGGAGAAATTTAAATTTAATGAGCAAGAGGATGGACCTTCCCGACTTGAAATCCCGGGAAAGAAAGGGTAAGTGGAAGAGCGGGTGACAAATTTAGATGCCTTTCAGGAGGATGCAATCCGACGGCTTATATTACAGACGGGAGGAGCATCTTATATTTTTCTCCGCAGATGTACGTTCTTCTTCTTTTTATTTAGTGATATTTATTATTAATTTTAGCTACATTTCTGGGGATTTTTAAAACAAACTTTGGAGAGATTTAGCTACTTTTTGTTGAAAAGTTAGCGAGATTGTAGGGCGTTATGTTGGCAGTGGGGGAGGGGTGAAAGCGGAGTTGAAGTGTGAGAGCCTTCGGCTACAGCATGCTTAGTAATTAGTAGCCAAAATCTACCGCGGGAGCTGACAAGATGTATAAATAAAGCCCTGTACATCTAACATAATTTTTATGTACCTTAACAATAAATTTATAAATCGGTTCTAACAATTACATGGCTACAGTGAGACTACTCTACTCCCCCTTTTTAGGATAAATTCCTATATTAATTAAGCTATCGCAAGAGTCCAGACCTGGACTACTTATCTTTCAGACTTTATAGTACAACGTGTGGAGGCTTCTGGGAAACTCGACATAAAGCAGGCTACAATATAACAACAATGACCATCACGGCCATAAAACTGACTTGGCACTGCAAGGTGCTGCCATCTTACGTGGAGACCCGGCGTTATGGACAAGGAGGGCTCATGCAATATTTAGCTGGTAGTTTAAGTGCCTTTCCGGATTAATTAACTCTAAGCCGATTATAAATGAAGACGTGCAACGCAATTCATTAAAATTTGAAGGGGATGGAACAGGGGACGAAGAGGAGGGAGGTCGGTCGCTGGGGAGCAATCTAGGAGGCGCTGAGAACAACAAACTACAACATGTGATAGTCAACGCGACGACGCTGCCTCCATAAACAACAGTGTTACCAACAGAACAAGATAACATGCAGCTCCCAGATCTCGCGTTCTTAGTGAGCAGAGTCTTTTAAAGGTGGTTATTCCAAAGTGAAATGAAAGAGAGTGTGCGTGCGTGCGTGTGTGTGTGTATGTGGTTGGAGCTCTCACTAATAACTTCCATAAAGTCTTTAACGAAGTTTGTACAGGGACATCATTTTATTTTTACTTCAATTTTTATTGTACCTGAGTTTTTGAATGTACTTCACTCCCACCCCTTCTACTAATGAAGTTCAACCGTCCTCCACACAAATCCAAGACCGCATATACAGTCACAGTAGCCTTACGGTCATAGTAAACAGTACGTTCCAAAAATATGTTCGCGCTTTCCAGTGACGAAAGAACTTTCAATATTGCATCATTTTCCATTTGAGTACGTCGCATTCCGGTTTCCCCCACCTGCTTCTATTTGCCTCTCTGTAAATGCTAGTGGCTGGGCTGTCTAAGCTCTTTTCTGAGAACATTAATTTCTGTTAGGAATTGGACGTCTACGTAATTTTATACCCGTACAATTGTTTAAAATAACTTAAATAAAAGCGCCTCATTAAGTAATTAACTGTCACGTGATTTCTTCCCTTTCTACGACACTGCGACGTAACCACTTGGACGGACAGTAGATAGCATGTCTGAGTAATTTTATCTTTTCGGATCGGGCAGAAGTGAAGATTGAACTTACAGTACTTAAGGTCCTTTTTATAGAGTATACAGAATTATTTCAACATGAGTTACTGATACGAAGTACGAACCTGGTAATTGGAATTACGTACAATAGTCTATAGTGCGATGATATGCACATTAGAACTGAAGCCTGTATCGAAATGTGTTTAAATATCCAGATTATGATTATTTTTCAATTTAACTTCATTCTCTATAGGGTACGCTAATGTGCTGTAGACAGTATAATATACACTGCATAATGAATACGTCCGCATGGAAAGCTCAGTTCGTGAATAAAAACACTCATTGTTAATACTGTACTGTATTTTGATTAAAGAAAAACCTAGTGAAAAATATCAAACTCAAAATCGCGATATCTCCTAGTTTACGTAAATGGATGAACTACTTTTCTTCCCTCCTATACCTAGTAAAGTGATTTGTTGGTATATTATTACGCCAGTATCATCGAACTCCAGTCGTGGAAAGGGGTAGCAAACGGTGTTTTTCCGGTTCTTAATCGTTGATTCAAAGGTATAGCCAGGTTAATATTAGAAACGTCAGTAAAAATAAAATGATGTCCCTGTATTTCTTCTTCTATATATTTAGGGGGCGGATGTTGATGACCTAAAAATGTACTTAAAATGATCATTAAAATGCTCTTAAACTAATGGAAAAATTACATAAAACTAAAAGAAAATGACATTTAAATATTTTTAGTTGGTTATTTAACGACGCTGTATCAACGGCTAGGTTATTTAGCGTCGATGAGATTGGTGATACCGGTAGCGAGATGATATTTGGCGAGATGTGACCGAGGGTTCGCCATAGATTACCTTGCATTCACAGACATTTCAATATTATTCAAAGTATTCGCACCACAACTTCTTAAAAATTAATCACCTGTTTCAAATAACTGCCCTGCAAACCTCGGAGAGAGGAGGCAACTTCCTGGAATTTGGCTAAGATAAAGAGAAAGAACATGCAACAAAATGAAGGTTTTAAGGGAAAACTATAGTTTTTAATGAAGGTTTTACAATCGGTCCATGTAAGTGCCTTCTCCTTCCCTTCTTCACTTTTGTTACCAGATCTTGCAAATGGGGGAGTGTGAATGACAAAACAAATTGTGGGTGCAGCTGGTATTCTTGCAATCTTTGTGTTAAAAATACTGTCCCATCCTTTCCATGGGGACACAACGTCCTGTCCAGGACTTTGTGACAGTTTCTCCCCTTCCAAATTCTAAAGACATCCTCGGACCGACAAAAGAACAGTAGCGGTCAAAGCCCTCACTGAAACTAAGCTGTTGTCAAGCATTTTATATTATTTCCGTTGTGTGAGGTGAAGCCTTCAGTGGGATGAGGGATGGTCTTTACAGTTTGTTTAAAACTATAAAACTCAAACTTCACTGTTATTCGCTTATTCTGTAGGAGATTACTAGTGACTTATTTGCTTAGAAAAAGGTTTAACAGACCTATCGGTAAAGAACAAAGTAAAAATGCATTCCAAATGATCTAAAAATTCTTCAAAGCATTAAAAATGACCAAAAAATGCCGAATAAAATATAAAAATGACCTATTAGTTCAAAAACGTCGAAAAATGCAATATATTAAGAAATTATTTTTTTACTTTGACATGAACATAGAATGGATTTTTATATTAATAGGCATCGTCCTAATGTCAAAAATAATTAGATGACTTTTCATCAACATAAGCCCCCTAATCATCATCTATATTTAAAAAAAATAACAATACAAATTAAAAACAAAATTGTCTCAAAATACAAAATAACTTCAGTGAAAAGGAAAAGCACAAAAATTGCAAAATTAGCTTACAGGAATTATTTATTTTAACGTTTTAGTATTCATATATCCATATATGAATATAATCATCATCATCATCATCATCATCATGGCTTAGGCTTCTTGTCCTGTTCCGATATCAAATTAATAAAACTGACCTCTCCATTCTTTTGGTGGACGTCCTTGTAGTACAGTGCCGCCCCTAGTCAGTGCTAACATTTGCAACCAACCTACTCCCATAACAGTTTATGAGCAACTATTATACTTCAATTTTTTTTTCAATTTACTACGAGAAACTTTACTATTTCCATTTTTTTTCACGGCACACTACCGGTTCGAGCGGCCGGATAGCTCAGTTGGTAGAGCAGCTGGCTACGGACTGGATTTATTTATTTTTTTTACGACGCTGTATCAACATCTAGGTTATTTAGCGTCTGAATGATATGAAGGTGATAATGCCGGTGAAATGAGTCCGGGGTCCAGCACCGAAAGTTACCCAGCATTTGCTCGCATTGGGTTGAGGGAAAACCCCGGAAAAAACCTCAACCAGGTAACTTGCCCCGACCGGGATTCGAACCCGGGCCACCTGGTTTCGCAGCCAGACGCGCTGACCGTTACTCCACAGGTGTGGACGCTACGGACTGGAAGGTCCGAGGTTCGATCCCGAGTGGTGACGAGATTTTCTCGTTTCCAAACTTTCAGAACGGCCCCGAGGTTCACTCAGCCTCCTATAAAATTGTGTCCCGGGTCTTTCTCGGGGGTAAAAGCCGGTCAGAGCGTGGTACCGACCACACCACCTCATTCTAGTGCCGAGGTCATGGAAAGCATGGGGCTCTACCTCCATGCCCCCGAAGTGCCTTCATGGCATGTTACGGGGATACCTTTACCTTTTACCTTTACACTACCGACGTAACAATTTGTTAGAAAAGAGGGAAATTTTACTGCATATCTCCTCTTCCTTAATTTGAGGAACTCTCGATGTTATGAAGTCCACCATTTGCTTCTTTACATCAATAGTATTTGCTCGAGAAAGAAGACTTCCGTTGAAAAGGAATTCAAACATGTCCATTCGCGTCACTACCTGACTCATGCCTGACAACGTAAAACATAAAAAATAGTTAACTTCCGCAGACCCACGCACATTAAGAGGGGTCTTATTACATAGATAAGGGTGTAATGAAGAATATTAAACAATTTTTAGCCCGAAAGAAAGGGGGTTATTTTTTCCCATCCTGTTGAATTTAGTTCGAAACTCGCTGAGACGCATTTTCTCTCTTAATCCAAAAATGAATTGTATTATAGTGATAGAATCAAAAGATGTTGATAAAAATAGTACATAATTTACCTGAAGGACCAGCAGCCATGATGACACTCAAATATTCACAATATACTACAGTAAGCACTTGCTATAATAAAACGAAAAATCAACTGAAAGCGCTGACAATCAGCGACTGACGGCTGTGTATATTTTGCTCCGTTTAACGGTGTTGTTATTGCTCTCTTATCTCCGCTGATTCTATTAAAAGATACTTAGAAGTGCTACGCAACTATCTGGCTATATTTCTACGTCATTGTTTTACAATTTGAGCAGGTTGAGTTTTAGGGCAAATGTCCCCGTAAAAGTGAGAAATAGACCATTGTGTACCGGTTCATTCGCGGCACTCTTGATGTAGATTGTATGAGATATTACTTAGGGTACGGCCACACGAGCTACATTTGTAGCAAGTTTTCTGCGACAAATGTAGCTGGAATTATAGGCAGCATTGAGTTAAATGGAAGAGGCCACACGGAGCAGTAAATGTAGCAAGTTTGGCGTATCCCAAGGTCGTGTCGCAACTCGAATGGGTCCGGGTCCATTTTTTCTGCGACATTTACTGCTGTTGGGTGGCCACACGTAGCGACATGGGTGGCTACACGTGCAGCTACATTTGTAGCAACTTTCTGCGACAAATGTAGCTGGAATTATAGACCGCATTGAGTTAAATGGAAGCGGCCACACGGAGCAGTAAGTGTAGCAAGTTTGGCGCCGTGTGACATGAGGTCTATTCGTGACCAATAATTTTCCAGCCTAAACGAATTAACATTGTTGTTAGTTACTGGGAGTTTCTTATTATGAAATCCATATTTTTTAAACTTTAAATTTATATTAATATTTATTTCCGCTTTACTAATTCCCAGAGGAGACTCAGTGAGTCAATATATATGTCAAAAGACTTTTACCTACTAACTGACAATACACAAAGAATAAATATCATGCAAAAGAAAACAAAAAAATTGTAATAAAAGTACAAACAACCGTGTAAAATGAATGGCTATGCTTTAATTTTTTAGGAATGAGATAGAAAGCGAAAATCAAATGTCATGTAAAGGACACACAGATTAAGACTTTAAAAAGAGCGAAATAACAAATCAAAGTTATTCATTTTACAGTAGAGAATTACAATAATTTAGCGCAATATAAATTTACAAATGAGTATGGATACACGCGTAAGCTAATTTTAAATACTATTTTCTTAATCTTATTTCTGTTTTTTTTGTTACTTCACCAGAAGGAAAGTAAATATCGCCACTAAGTTCCTTTCTGGTAATTGAATTTGCAGCCAGGCATACAACACCTTGGCATTTTATTCAGGCTTAATGTATTTAAAAATAAAACAAGTGACATTGATGAGTGCAGTGAAATTTGTCTCTCTAATTAGCTATAAGATATCGCAATTTGTACCACCCAGCTTATCTTTTAGCGTTAAAATTTTCTTTTGTTGGTAAAAAAACTTTATGAGACATGAAACTGTAACATACCCTAAGATTCACATTTCAGTTTCCCCCTCCCCCGAAATTTAATAATCTGAAAAACGTGATCTATCATGTTTAAGAGGACGTAAACTCTGTTTTCTATAGGATAAGATGTAGGCCTACAATGGGAGAAAGGCATTCTCAAATTTGAAGGAAAACCCGTTTTTTTTAATGGATGAAATTCTCAGTATGTATATGTAATCATAACAACAGAATTAACTTGTGTTTATGAGGGAGTGAAGTAGAGAGGAAGATTGACTTTTAGGTGGGAAATTATTATCATGACAGATTTATAACAATACGATGCCAATATATATAACAAATTTTGTTACTAACAATACGGTGCCAATAAATATTGCTTCGCTTATGTATAGTCCAGGCCAAGTTCCCTATTTTTTAACTCTCTTCAAAATATCTTTCTTTAAAAAGTACATACATTTTTCTTCTTTCAATTTCGACCTAAAGAATTCTTCAATAATAAAATGTATACAAAAGCGTTCTAGCAAGCCGTTCACAGCAATTTGTTTGGTAAAAAAACGTACAATTCTTTTGCAGGACAGACCTCACAAATCAGTATTGTTTATAAATATTATTGTGTTATAAAGACATTTTCACTTTGACTTGTATTTTGGGATATAAGGGTCAAGTTTAAATTGCCGCAACGTCCAATAAGAATTCTTCAAAACAAAGAAAAAAAAAGAGAACTTTTATGATAGATGTGTTTACTTAGACTCTTTTCAAAATACCGTTCTTTGAGAGTACACATTTTTTTTCTTTCATTTTCGACCAAAGGTTTCCTTCGATAATAAAATCTATACAATAGCATACCAGTAAACCCTTCACAGCGACTTCATTTGGTAAAAAAAAAGACACAATTCTTTTACAAGACATCTCTCAAATATGTTACAAACAGATTGCCTCTTTGAGTTGTGTTTCGGGTCATGTTTAAAACTCCTTTTTACTTGGAGATGCTTCAGAAATTCATGTATTGGAAAGGGAAGAGCATGTCTAATCTGTAACTTCTGGTGAAGTAACAAAAAAAAACAGAAATAAGATTAAGAAAATAGTACTTAAATTAGCTTACGCGTGTATCCATACGCATTTGTAAATTTACATTGCGCTAAATTATTGTAATTCTCTACTGTAAAATGAATAACTTTGATTTGTTATTTCGCTCTTTTTAAAGTCTTAATCTGTGTGTCCTTTACATGACATTGATTTTCGCTTTCTATCTCATTCCTAAAAAATTAAAGCATAACCATTCATTTTACACGGTTGTTTGTACTTTTATTACAATTTTTTTGTTTTCTTTTGCATGATATTTATTCTTTGTGTATTGTCAGTTAGTAGGTAAAAGTCTTTTGACATATATATTGACTCACTGAGTCTCCTCTGGGAATTAGTAAAGCGGAAATAAATATTAATATAAATTTAAAGTTTAAAAAATATGGATTTCATAATAAGAAACTCCCAGTAACTAACAACAATGTTAATTCGTTTAGGCTGGAAAATTATTGGTCACGAATAGACCTCATGTCACACGGCGCCAAACTTGCTACACTTACTGCTCCGTGTGGCCGCTTCCATTTAACTCAATGCGGTCTATAATTCCAGCTACATTTGTCGCAGAAAGTTGCTACATATGTCGCTACGTGTGGCATGTCATGTGGCCACACGTAGCGACATTTAACGCAGAAACTAGCAGTAATTGTAGCGCCCGTGTGGCCACCCATTTTGCGACAATTACGGCAGCTTCATTTGTAGCAGAAAACCTGCGACAAATGTAGCTCGTGTGGCCGTACCCTTACTTACTGGCTTTTAAGGAACCCGGAGGTTCATTGCCGCCCTCACATAAGCCCGCCATTGGTCCCTATCCTGAGCAAGATTAATCCAGTCTCTACCATCATATCCCACCTCCCTCAAATCCATTTTAATATTATCTTCCCACCTACGTCTCGGCCTCCCCAAAGGTCTTTTTCCCTCCGGCCTCCCAACTAACACTCTATATGTATTTCCGGATTCACCCATACGTGCTACATGTCCTGCCCATCTCAAACGTCTGGATTTTATGTTCCTAATTATGTCAGGTGAAGTATACAATGCGTGCAGCTCTGCATTGTGTAACTTTCTCCATTCTCCTGTAACTTCATCCCTCTTAGCCCCAAATATTTTCCTAAGAACCTTATTCTCAAACACCCTTAATTCTGTTCCTCTCTCAAAGTGAGAGTCCAAGTTCCACAACCATACAAAACAACCGGTAATATAACTGTTTTATAAAGTCTAACTTTCAGATTTTTTGACAGAAGACTAGATGACAACAGCTTCTCAACCGAATAATAACACGCATTTCCCATATTTATTCTGTATGAGATATTGCATAGTGAATATTAAAAATTTGTTTTTTTTTTTTTAATGATCATTATTATTTGATATATTATTGGCAACTTGCCAATGAAGACCATCACTTTGGATTTTCCATTGAATATTTTGTTATAATTTTGTGCTATATTATAATTATTGTAACTGTCCAGCTATTTGTAAGTCGTCTTTTTATTTATCTAATAAAATTATTCGCTGTTACGTATTACATTTGTATAATGCGAGATTCCTAACAACTACCAACTCAGTGCAGTATTTATTCGGGTTCATCACAGTTCCAAAACCATGTCTTTACTACACACTGTTCACTTATTTCAATTCTCTTGCCGAAGGCTGTCACTTGTCACTGCAATGCGAAATTCCACGTGTTGTTCTTTTTCTGTCCCACAACTAATGCGACAGCCCATCCCAACGCCATGTATCGGTTAAAGCTCCGGTGTATTGCAGGTGTTGATTACACTGTTGCAGGTGGGTATGATACTCCAAGACTGCCGTAAATGCTAATATAGCTCGATAGAGGGCATCGCGTGTTAATATGCATACGTAAGGGGCGCGCGGAGATGGTCGATTAGTGTCGAAGCACGTAGCGAAGCGCAAACAAGGGTTCGCGACACAGGTTAATTAATATGTTAACAACGGAGCACCTGCAAACACGTCAGCGGTGAATACTAAAACGTGAGCAATGCCGAACATGCGGTGGGACGGAGTATGTAGACAGACAGGTAGCAATGGTAGTGGGGTAAAGTAGTAATGTGGGGTAAAAAAAAATCAGGAAGAATACAGTAGAAAAAAAAGGCAGTATAGATCAGTAGATATAATGAAAGATACAGAGAGAAATGAAAAAAAAAATAAGTGAAACAAGAATTAACAAATAATGAAGAAAAAGAAATACGAAAAGATTACTAAAAAAACAGAAATAAATAAGAGAAGCTGAGAAAGGGAATTCAAAAAGGAACAAAGAATTAGAAAAAGAGTAAGTATAGGGAAGATGAAATAATTCAAGAAATTAGTAGGCCTATGGTTTTAGATGGAAGAGCGAAGAATAAAAAAAGAAAAAAAAAACATTAAAGAAAAGGTGTGAAAAGAAAGGAAGAAGAAAACGTAGGTAAGGGAAAAAGGAAAGTGCAATTAGCTGTAATATAAATTAACATTGTTGTTGACATAAAACTCAGAAGGTTAGAGTGGCTGGGACACGTAGCCAGGATGGAGAACAATCGCACACCCAAAGCTCTACTAGATGCATTGCCAGTAGGAGAGTAGGAAAGTCGGACGACCTAAATTGAGATGGCTGAATGATGTTCAGGCTGACCTAACAAAAGTTGGAATTAGAAGATGGAGAACACGAGCATTAGACAGGAGTGATTGGTCGGATGTTCTGAGGGAGGCTAAGGCTAAACTACAAGGGCCGTAATGCCAATGATGATGATGATGATGATGATGATGATGATGATGATGATAAATTAAAGCCATTTTGTTCTTGTGTTCTCATCAGAAGATCTATCCGATTTTCTCGTGTAAGACTGCCAGTAAGGTGATATCTATTGTAGGGTAAGTCCGATAGTGGGCTGCCACCTTTATGCCTCTGAACTTGCATGTTTTCTGTAGGGGTATGCTCCCTTTAGCCGAAGTGTCCAGTTTTGAGGCGCTGGAAATTAGCTTGCACCCTCTCCCGTCTGCTACTGTGTTAACAACGCTGCAGTGCCCAGGGTTCACGGCGTGGACTCGGGAGTAGAGTTCATTAACATAGCTGCTGGTGTTTTTGCAGATTGCTTTTCTCAGAATTTTTAGGATATACTTATCGGCATTATACAGGGTGTTTAAAAATACGTGGCATAATTTCAGGTATGTATTTCCCAGATGTAGACAATCAAAATAGTCCATTACAACATGTGTCCGGAAATGCTTCATTTCCGAGTTATGGCCTTCACAACATTAAAATTCACCGGAACGTTTTTCTTTCCGCAGGTCGTTGCCGTCAAAGGAGACATTAAGATGGCACTCTGACAGTTCATTCCCAGTCGAAGGTTACATTCAGTGTTGTGTAGGCGTTAGACTGTGCGACATGTATTCAAATCAAGAGCTGGCAGATATATACATAATGTACGCTAAGGCGGACGGCAATGCTGCGCTGGCTCGTCGTTTGTACCAGGAGAGGTACCCACAGCGACAATGTCCAGATCGGAAGACATTTGTACGTCTCCATTACCGTCTGTGCGAGTATGGAAAATTTAACTCTCCTGGTTTGGGAAGGGGACGACCAAGATCTACAACTCCAGAAGTACAGGAGGAGATTCTGGAGGCTGTGAACATGACTCCTTCTATCAGCACACGAAGGGTAGCATTGCAAGTCAATGTTCCTCATACGACTGTCTGGAGACTGTTGAAAGAGTATCAATTGTATCCTTATTATTTGCAACGTGTATAGGCCCTGTCACCAGCAGATTACCCTGCAAGAGTTAGGTTCTGTCAGTGGTTCTTGCAGCAGTGTGGTGTAAATCCGAACTTTCCTGCCTTCGTATTATTTACAGATGAAGCACAGTTCACACGAGATGGCATAACAAATTATGTATGGGCGTATGAAAACCCACGTGCAACTGTTCCATCTCATCACCAGGTGCGGTTCTCCCTCAACATGTGGGCCGGTATCATTCGTGATCGATTAGTTGGACCCCATGTACTTGTAAACAGACTTACGGGGCAGGCGTACACAAACTTCCTGGAAAACACAATACCTCATGTTTTAGAAGACACTCCACTGATCAATCGTCAACACATTCTTGCATGATGGCGCTCCTGCCCACTTCAGTCGTACGGCTCGCCGGTACTTGGATCGAAGGTTTCCTGATCGATGGATAAGTAGAGGTGGCCCAATTGCTTGGCCTCCACGCTCACCTGATCTGAACCCTCTCGATTTCTACTTGTGGGGCCATTTAAAATCATTGGTTTATTCGTCTCCGGTGCCTGATTTGGAATCCCTTCGGAATCGAATTGTGGCATGTTCTGAGGACATACGCAATACTCCTGGAGTTTGGGATCGTGTTCGCAGGTCAATGAGACATCGATGTGAGGTCTGTATTCAAGCAGGAGGTGGACATTTTGAACATCTTCTTTAATGACAACGACCTGCGGAAAGAAAAACGTTCCGGTGAATTTCAATGTTGTGAAGGCCATAACTCGGAAATTAAGCATTTCCGGACACATGTTGTAATGAACTATTTTGATTGTCTACATGTGGGAAATACATACCTGAAATTATGCCCCGTATTTTTGAAACACCCTGTATAGGGGAGAGTCGGGTAGTATCGGACAGCGGGTAATATCGGACAGTGAGTTTCTTTCTTCTACCACACGATGATAGACCTGATTGACATGGTTACGTTTCCCTGTGATGTCGCATAGAGAAACGTAACCATGTCATTCAGGTACTACCATATGGTGGCAGATGAAAGAAACGCACTGTCCGATACTACCCGATGTCCGATACTACCCGACTCTCCACTATCCCCTGAGAACATAATAAAATAGTTTCAACACATATACAGAATAACAAGAAGCAGACTACTCAAAAGTTTGAAGAACTACGTCCCAAGAGGAAGGAGAAGTCAAGGAAGACCTAAGGAAACACTTTATAGACAGTGAGATCGGAACAGGTCAACAAATGGGCTAATTCCATGACAGCTAGGGATGATGAAGATAAAAAAATTAAAGCTTTAAGAGACACTTGCTTTGTTTACAATAAGTGAAGTAACAGAAACATTAGTGGAATTCGTCGAATCTCTATAACTGAGTGGAATGTTTACGCTGTTTGTGATTATTATTGTTAGCGTGGTTGGGATTATAAAGATGTTCGGGATTTGAACTAAATTTTTGACATTTCATTTCATATCTGTCTTCATACTACCCGCATTTAAATACAACAAAGCGGAGCCTTCTCTTTAACTACTTCATAATCGCTTCTTCATTCCATGAGCCTAGTCTTGAGACAATAATACAATTGAGTCATTCCATGTCAAATCGACAAATTGGCTGTGGCGCAACTTTTTTGGATATTGGTCAACATTGTTCCAGTTATTCATTAATATTGACTATGAGTACAGGCGAAGTATTTTGTGCAAAGTCCTAATCATTTCTGTTATATGCACGTGTTTGTACAGTACTTCAACCCTCGATATTGGTGTGCGCCTATTCGGAAAAAAATCCATAACTTAGAAATGAATGGAAATTTCTCTGTCAAAGTTAGTGACAATATATTAGAGAACATTTTGTACCATTTAGTGACAAAGTAGTACAAACTAAGTTTATATTATAATGGAAATAAAATAAAATATATAAACATTGGGTGAATACTTTCATGCTGTATTGAAGATAAAGGCAAGGTGAAATAATAACGAAATTTTAATAGTAAAAACATTCAAGCATTCTGTATACATGGTAAAATTTTGAACTTGTATTTCGGCTCCCTTCCGTCTGGGCACGTAAGTACGTACATGCATGTTCAAACCTGCTCGGAGTTCGGAGCATAACTAAGCACGTCTTGGAGGTGACGACACTCCACTGCCAGTCTCGGAATAACCGAACTGCAGTATCTGCCATACCTGTTGTGTACAGTAACGTTCACTTTCGGATGTAATACATCAAACATGTGTCGGTATTAAGCGGTATCATCAGTAAATCTATCATTTGAAGAACTGTTAGGTTATAGGTCAGTGAATTAAAACTGTGCGCCGTTATTTGTAGAGTTGTGCATACTTTACAGTAGCTTGACGTTAAGACATTTTTATTTCAGTGTATTTCACGGGTGATGGTAGAAGTAGAATAGATAGTGTCCAAGAAAATGGATTCTTGTTCTGTACGACAATATTGACAGGGGATAGTTGTCACAAACTAACATAGACCCAATCTATTGCCTTGTTGGACGTGAAAACCTTGCCTGATCAAGATAGACAATTAATGTGATGCAGACTGAGAAAAACGAAGGGCTAGAGACTATTTATCATCATCTGAGGATATACTGCAGTAACAAATATACACATCTCTTTGGACAAAAATGTTGTGAGCCATATAGAAGATATAAGACGGTTATTAAGAAGAGTTTACGTCAGGTAACAGAAGACATCGCCGACAGAAAGAAAAAATTCTCTCTCACCTGGCCAGTGTGCATGTACAAATTGCTATAATAATAATAATAATAATAATAATAATAATAATAATAATAATAATAATAATAATTTATTTAATCTGACAGGATTAAGGCCATAAGGCCTTCTCTTCCATCCTACCAGATAACACATATAAATACAAAAAATAAATACAAACACTGATGAAAATGATACAAATTAAGTTAAAGCACTATAGAGGGTTAACAGAGTCAAAAGTACATTATAGAGCTCTCATCGAGCTAATACAACGAAAAGAAAGAAAACAGAGATAGCAATGATGATATTGATAACTGACAATAATAATAATAATAATAATAATAATAATAATAATAATAATAATTATATACAAGATTACAAAACAATAGTGATGATTCTTATGAATTAATGGACGATCAGCCATTCTCAGTACCGCCAGAAAAAGAGCGAGAGTCAATAAATTTATCATTTTCTCAAGTAGGAATATCACCCTTTAAGCAGAGGAGGCTCAACAATGAACAGAAACTTGCTCTTGGGAAGAGAGAGTTAGCACAAGCTTCATCAGCTAAGGTAAAAACCCTTCAGGTTACATTGATTCGAGTTAAAAAAAATTCAGAAAAAGATTTGGTTGCACTTGGTAGGGACTATAAGGACCTTCTTGACTGTATTATAAGTACCTTACAAACGCCATTGACACTTCAAGAGAAAATACAACTAGTTTCAGTTGTGCCACGAAGCTGGTCATTAAAGAAAGTAGCTGAAGAATTTGAAGTAGCAGAGTGTATTGTAAGAAAGGCGAAATCACGTGGTTTGTTCTTTGACATCACAAAGAATACTGGCCATCCTATGCCTGAGAATGTTAAGACATCAGTAGTTGAATTTTATGAAGATGATGGTTACAGTCGCGTATGTCCTGGGGAAAAAGGACTTTGTGTCTGTAAAACAGACTACAGCAGATTCTATTGTACGACACTAGGTGCAAAAGGGTTTAATATTGTGTAACTTGAAAGAATTGTACACATTATTATGCGAGAAAAACCCCTTAGTTTCTATTGGGTTTTCAAAATTTGCAGAGTTGCATCCAAAACACTGCATACTGGCAGGTGCAAAAGGAACACATACAGTGTGCGTGTGTGCAATACACCAAAATGTAAGACTCATGGTGCAAAGTTTAAAATATATACTGATTGTTCATGGAATGGATGAAAAAAGTCTTCTTCAAATTATGGCTTGTTCTACACAAAATGAACCCTTACCACGGTGTGAAAAATGTCCTGGTCCTGGAAAAGCACATGAATTCTTACTGGAAAGTGAGAAAAGCATGCAGGGCGGTGAATATTAGCAGTAGGTGACAGTAGACCGATCTACATTGAAAACACTTGTTACACCATTCGAAGAATTCGTCGAAAAGCTCATTGATAAGATATGGCTAATTTATCGTCCTCATAGCTTCATTGCTCATAATCAGGCCCAATATTTGAAGCAGTGCAAGGAAACACTAAAGATACACGAATGTGTAGTACTAGTTGATTTTTTCGAAAAATTATACATTCATAGATCAAGATGTGGTTCAAGGCTACCACTGGACAAATGACCAGGTGACTCTTCGCCTGGTAGTTATTTCTATGCACCAGGATGAAAGATCAACTGTTCCCAAGCCTATGTATAGTAAACGACTGTTTTTCCATTTTCAGAAAATTTTAACACTTCAAAACATTAGACGAGAATGTGAAGAAATGTAAAAACATTTCTTCAGTGACGGAGCCGCATCTCAGTATAAAAACAGGAAGAATTTTGTTAATTTATTTCATCATAAAATGATTTTGGAATAGATGCAAAATGTAATTTTTTGCCACAAGCCATGGGAAAGCCCTTGTGATGCTATTGGTGAAACAACGAAAAGACTCGCAACAAAAGCCAGCTTCCAGCGTTCATATATGGACCAAATTTTGACAGTCAGAAATCTATAGAAATTTGCAAATGAACATATTGCTGGAGTGAAATATTTTTATGTCAATAAAGAAGATATTTGTCTCACGGAAGAGGAAATTATGGAACTATTTAATAATTCTGTACGAATTCCTGGTACAAGAAAAAACTACTCATATGTACGGTTAGATGACGGACATTTGCGAGTTTCCAGAGTTTCATTGCCATGTAAATTCGTTGATATACCTGGAATAAAATAGGCATGAAGTATACTAAGGAAATAAGCCCAAATATGCAATAAAAATATCATGGATCAGAGTCAGTAAAATTCATTGTCAGTGATTCATGTCAATGATAAAAATGTTGTATCTCTTCCAAGAATGGAAAATACAAGACAGTTTTATTTGTACTGAAAGTACAGATAATGAATAATCTTCTGTAAAAATTGCATTATGTTTTCCATGTGCCCTTTCACACAATAAATTTAAGAAAATATACTTGAAAAAATACATTTTATTTTAATTTCAGCTAAGGTCAAACAGTAGATCAAGATGTCTCACATGTCAGAATGAGGCAATAAAACACCACTATAACTGGAAGAAGTTTCATGAATTTCTCTGCAGTAGCATATCTGTAATTAATTTTTTTCCTTTCAGACAGAGCGCCAAAAGTATGTACACCCCCGCATACTCAATTGAACATTTCTCGAAAACTACAGTCTCATAGAAAAAAATACTCTGTATCCCTTCTTATGATACATCAATAATTGTTCAGACTAAGTTTCACTCAAATTTGGAATTTGACCGCCACAGGTTTTCGGCGAAATTTGTTGATTTGAGATGGAATGACTCAATTAATAGTCGAAAAATCCTCTGCCTAATACCGTACCGAATAACTACGTTAGAATGGAAGGCATTAATGTGCTTTAAGGGGTTAGGTACAGCTTACAGCAGTAACATTTTGGAAATATTCAACATTTTTTTCCTCCATTACTGTATCTTGTACAATAATGAAAATTAGTATGTGTAAAACACTGTCCTTCTGCTATATGAAGAAAATATTTTTACGATAAAAAAAATTATTTACATTTTTTTTTTCAAAACTCAGTTCACTGTGCAATGATGAAGCTTTTCCCACATAACTCTAAAACTATCCGACATTCTGTGATTAAATATTTTTTTTGTGTATTTATGCATGTCATACCAACAATATGATGCAAGATCACTTCTCTAAATTTGTTAGATTGTCTGGTAAAAAATAAATTCATTTAAAAAAAATGGTCAAATATCAGTATTTTCTTCTAACACAAAATAAAAAGAATTATTTATTAAGTAATGAATGTAGTTGAAAGACCATGATATTGTAAACATGTGTTTCAGAAATAAAATAAACGAGAGAGAACATGAAAAAGTTAACAAGGTTATGAGTTATGAGGGAAACGCTTCATCACTGCACAATGAACTGCCACCGTTTTGAATTTTGAAAAAAAAAAAAAAAAAAATATATATATATATATATATATATATATATATATATAATTTTTAAATCGTAAAAATACATTTTTCATATAGCTGGACAGTGTTTTACGCATACCAATTTTCTTTATTGTACAAGATACTGTAATGAAGGAAAAAAATGTTGAATATTTCCAAAAATTTTACTGCTAATTATAAGCTGTACCTAACCCCTTAAGTGGCAGAATTATAAAATGGATTTTTAAATAGGTATTCAGCACACAGTGAAAAAGTAAGACTGTACAAAACACAATGGGAAATAGTGAAGAAAGGCAGGACAAACAAAAAATAGTTACAATAAACAGACGAAGATGCGAGTTGAAATAAAAAAGGATGACTTCGGCAAAACACAAGATCAAGACAAATTTATACGCAACAAGGAAGGGGGAAAGAAAAAGAAAAGGAATTAAGGAGATATAATGAGTAGGAAACTGCTGGAAGGCGACAAAGTATGACGATAATATTTCATTATTTCTAAATGACGGAATGGAAGAAACACTGACGCTACGAAAAATACTGTACCGTTTTACAACTATGTATTATTGAATTCGATGATCTCTTGCGACTCCTTTATGAACTGTATTTCTGAGCGTGAATGAAAAATAATCTAATTCATAGTTACCTTCCAGAGGTGAATCTGTACAGATAAGTCGCTGATCAATCTTAAATTGGCACACGTTTCTATAATGTTTTTATTCAGAATAATAATAATAATAATAATAATAATAATAATAATAATAATCCGTGGCGCTACAGCCCGTGAAGGGCCTAGACCGACCAGCATGCCGAAGCAGAGGTGGACGATCATCCAACCAGAATGGAGGTATCGTGTGGTTAGCACTATGATCCCCCCAGCCGTTATGGCTGGTATTCGCAACCGTATTTCGCTACCTATTGTAGCTCCCCAAGTGCATCACGATGCTGGGTGGGCACCGGTCCCAAACACTGGCCGAAATTTCATGAGAAAATTTCTTCCTCCAATGAGGACTCGAACCAGCGCGCATTCCGTAACGCGGATCCTGGGCGGGATGCCTTAGACCGCGACGCCACCTCCTAAAATATTTACTATTCCTTCTGAACCACTCTGTGTTTTCAGAATACATGCATGTAGGCCTACGTATGAATAATGAATAATTATGATGCTACAGAAATATATTTTCAAAATTTACAAAGAAGTACAGTACGATTTTCTTTCGAGATTATCTGAAGCCGGAAATGTAACGTAATGCGTTTGTGTGTACAGTGATTTCTCATCAATATTATTGGACGGATTTTGTTGATATTTAGTTATTCACGTCGTAAAGTTTAACATGCCATATAATACTGGGTGTTCATTTCAAAGTGTGTCATGACGTCACTGTTATGAGTCAGCGATTTGAAGCGAGTTTCAGCTTTTATGTCAGAGAAGTTGCCTATTAATCAAGGCGTTCAATCTGAACTTGAGAACGTGTACGGTATAACTTGAATGTCGTAGCAACAGATGGCGGTCTGTAAAGTCTGTGTGCTACCATAACCTCTTTCGAACTGTGTTTTGCGCGGGCAAGTCGTACGCAGGGTATTTGTTATCATCGATTGCGTACGGCAACATTCCACAACACAAATCAAAATGCTCCGTGTCCATGGTGACCGTCCAAGTTAACAAATACGTAAGTAATCGTCTTAACCCTCTCCCCATATCCCGACAGTAAGAAAAAAACTCACTTTAGTACATGTTTCCAAACAGTTCACATTCTTGCCACTACTGGCGTTACCCTACGTATCGGTAAGTAATCTTCAGAATGAACGCCGTGCTTGCTAGGCAACTTCTCTCGCATTTAGGTAATACGCCTCTGCGGAAGTGTAGGAAGATTGAATTCTCTAGGCTCATCGGCTAGCCACATGACGACATACAGCGAGCCATGACACATTTTGAACTGAACACCCAGTAGTTTCACTCAAATAAATTAATAATAATTTATTTATTTAATCTGGCAGAGCTAAGGCCAGTAGGCCTTCTCTTCCGCCCAGCCAGACTCTAATTCTAATTAAATACATTTGCTTACATAGTTATTACATTAATATCTAGATAAAAAAACAACATGAAAGTAAATAATGAAAATTGGATAACTAATGTTAGTGTGACAATAATAAACATTGGTAAGAAATAGTTATAATAATAATAATAATAATAATAATAATAATAATGGTAATAATAATAATAATAATACTACTACTACTACTACTAATAATAATAATAATAATAATGAGATAATTTTGATATTTATCTGTGATATATATATATATATATATATATATATATATATATATAACCATTAAACATTGAGAAACCTGAAACAGCTATTATTGTTGACAATAATTGTTAGAAAAATATCTCGTTAGCCTATTCTTAAATTGATTTGATGTCTGACAGTCCCTGACATTACTCGGTAGGGAATTCCAAAGTCGAGGAACAGCCACAGTGAAAGAAGATGAATATGAGGATCTTCGGTGGGAGGGAATGGATAATATTGAGGAGTGTTGTGATCGTGTGTCTAGGTTATGATGGGTGGATAAATTTTGAAAACGAGACGCAAGATAGACAGGAGTGGAGAAATGCAATATGTGAAAGAGAAGGGAAAGACAGTGGATTTTCCTACGATGTTCTAGACGGAGCCAGGACAACATTTCGAGGGATGGTGTTACGTGATCAGCCCGGCGAATATTGCAGACGAAACGGACGCACATATTATGAACACGTTGTAGTCTGTGCGCCGAAGTAACGCTTAGGTCAGTAAGCAGAATATCACAGTAATCGAAGTGGGGCATCACGAGTGTTTGCACTAACATTTTTTTCATGGAAAAGGGTAGAAAATTCTTCAATCGTCTAAACGAGTGGATTAATGAAAATACCTTTTTGCAGGTTTCTGCAACTTGAATGTTCCAATTTAAACTTTTATCCATATAAATACCTAGATTCTTTAATGATTCACTGAACGGAATTTCGGTGCCGTGTATTTTAATCAGGGACAAATTTGGTATGGTAATAGTGCTTAACAAACGTGAATGGCCCACAATGATTGACTGTGATTTTTCTGGATTTAGTTTAAAACGGAATTTCCGTGGCCATGTGTCTTAATTAAAAAAAAATAATCTTAAAACGTCATTAATCAAATTGGTTCTAACAACTTTCTTCTTCAACTATATTTTTTCATAACAGGAGATAAAAATAATATGGAGTGTGGAAGTTCATCTACAGGATGAGTGCTCAGGGTGTCTGACTGCGGAACTAGTGGATTCAGGATCGAATCCTGGTTCAGACAAATTGCTTGGTTGAGGTTTATCGGGGGAGGGGGGGCTACGAGTTCCCTCAAACCATTACAAGAAAATGCTGGGTAACTTTCTGCGCCGGACTTGGGGCTCATTTCTCCGTCACTATCACCATCTTCATTCATTTTGCCTAATTGGTGCTCCAACCTCAGAACAGGATTCATCACAGTCGCCAAGAAGTAGGAAGAAGTTCAAATGGCTACACATCAGCATGAGCGGAGTTAGGGAAAAGCAAAAGTAAAAATTTTAGAGCTGAAAAATATATGCACTAATTTCTTTCCAAAATTAACCTAACGCAGAGAGCTCTGAAAGAAAAAGATAAAACTTTATTTTAAAACTATTTGTCTGTAAAAGAAGTCGCAGAGTAACCCCATTCTTCTAATACACTGCTCCGTCGATATAATAGAAAGATAATGTTTACCTAGATACCTATTATTGGAGAAAAAATCATTCCAGCACTGGGAATCGAACCCAGGACGTCTCAGCTTTGCGCGCTGAGCGCTCTTACCATCTTAGTCAGGTCTCGGCGTAGCTTAGATGGAAAGAGGCGTTCAGCGTGCAAAGCTGAGAGGTCCTGGGTTCGATTCGCGATGCCGGAAGGAATTCTTCTCCATGTTTACATGTTGTTTTGATTATCCAATGAGGACAGCGAGGCCTCATATCTTTTTGTGTGTGTGTGTGTGTGTGTGTGTGTGTGTGTGTGTGTGTGTGTGTGTGTGTGTGTGTGGGCGTGCGTGTGTGTGTAATGTTTGCTGAATTAGATATAACACACGGAGCAAGTCTCCTGGAATCAGCAAGCATCATGTTTAGGTAGAGCATGAAAGTCAATGAATATTATGAAAATAAAAAATTGACCATACAAGATTGTATATTTAAGCGTTGTGAATTCATTATAAAAAGGGAATCTGATATAACGTTAATACAAATTAATTTTATTTTCTAGAATATATCTATATATAAAATACAATAATAAATAATTAAATAAATAAACAGGTGAGTAAATAAATAAATATTTACACAAATAAACAAATAAATAAACACACAAATATATATTACCTTAAACTCTCCAGCAATATGCTTAAAATTTACGTCATTTTCAACACGTTGAATAATATTTACTGTGTCAGAAATACTCAGACGTGAACGTGTTTGTGACATGATGCTTTACCGGTATGCGGGGCCTTGGATTCTCGTCACAACAGACAACGTTGTACTGTTTTGCTGCTTTCTTTAGACTCAAACGCATTCTGCTAAATCGGCGGATTTGTTGTGCCTTTGTTCGGAAATAATTCAAAACTCATGTACAGCTGTCAAAAAAAAAAAAAAGTGGCCGCACTCGTGAACAGCGAATATTTTCAAAGTCCACTTCGGGTCGCGGCGATGTTACACGATGCATGTGCTTGTACAAGTAGTTCCGGAACTATGAAAGTGTTCCATATCTGCGCCTCGTAGACCAGCGGTAGAGTGCTTGTTTAACGATTCAAAGGTCGTGGGTTCGGGCCTTCTTCAAGTTTTCATTTTATTTTTTAATCGTTCTTTAGCGATGTAAATGATATTCAAATTATCATTTATATCCAGTTATCGTTCTTTATGGATATCACGTTATTTATATTTTGTTATCGTTCTTTAGAGATATGAATAAAATTCAGGTCATCATTTGTATTCTGTTATCGTATTATAACGATATGAATAATAATTATTATTGTATCTCCAATGGGGGTTAGCCCTATTTTACATATGTATGTTAGGGCTATAGTTTTATACACAAAAAAGATAAGCATAAAGAGAAATGGAAAAGAAAATTAAAATTAGCTTACGCGATGTAAACAAAACATAAACAATCCGTAAATTAGGCATTGCGATTGCAAAACAAATATCAGGTATCAATTTGAAACATACAAAAACATTAACAACACATATAAGTAACACTTCTATAACACAAATATGCAGCTTTCCGTACCATACATCATAAATAAAATTAATACACAATAGTCACAAAAACACAATCAAACTATAATTACGACATTGCGATGACATCAAGCATCCCATAACTGACTCACATACATAACAAATCAAGCATCCGTTACAACACATACACTTCAACATAGTAACCACACTTTTAAAAGTTACAAATTTGGCTCCAAGAAGAATAAATAGGACACTGTTATTAATTACTATTCTTCTACAATTTCTTAAATACATCTGTAATAAATCTGTGAAATTCCGATATGAATAATATTCACGTTTTTTATATTGTTATCGTTCTTCAGCGATTTAAATAATATTCTAGTCATCGTTTATATTCAGTTTTCCTTCATTAGCATTATAAAACAATATTCAAGTTATTTATATTGTTATTGTTCTTTCGCAATATATTAATTAAACAAACCGATATGTATCATTTATATTCTGTTATCGTTCTATAGTGATACTGTATAAATAATATTCAAGTTATTTATATTGTAATCGTTCTTTAGCGATATAAATAACATAAATTTAATATTAGGTTTGAAAATATCCAGTTGCATAATACTGGTATTAGTTTTTCTTTTTGTATTATTACATTATACTATCTTGAACCACAATAAAATGAAAAGGAGTAACGAGGAATTGAACCTGAGACGTTGACATCTAAATTCCGACGTTCGTCCGCTGAGCTACGAGAGCAAAAGTGTGGAAACATTTTCGGAAAAATTGGTCCCATCACACTCTAAGATTTTCTGATGATTCGTAGAAGCTAGTCCAGGATGCGGGGGGCAAAGGCTAATTGAGATTTCCCGGTCTCTGACCGGGTCAAACATCCTGATAGAATTAATATTTAACCCTTTCCGTGACTTTCGGTGAAGTCCGGAGGGCCCAATTAGTCAAATCCACTCTCCTCATCTCCACGCTTGGGCCCCCTGGAATTTAATAAGATGCGAAAGAGATAGTGGTATGCGGAAAGCAACGGGATGTTACCGCATTTAGGCTTATCCTTCCCAAGAAAACTGCAAACATGAACAAAGGAAGCTTTTAATAGAAGAAGAAGGATCTTCTGCGGACCTCTGGAAAAAGAACTAAGGAAGAGACTAGTGAAGTGCTTTATGTGGAGTGTGGCATTGTATGGGGAAAGAACATGGACATTACGACGAAATGAAGAGAAACGAATTGAAGCATTTGAAATGTGGATGTGGAGAAGAACGGTGCGTGTAAAGTGGAGAGACAGAATAAGAAATAAAATTATGTTTGAAAAAGCGAGTGAAGAAAGAATAATGCTGAAACTGATTATAAAGAGAAAAAGGAATTGGTTGGGTCTCTGGTTGAAAAGAATAATAGACGACATTAGGATATGTGGATCATATGCGGAGACTAAGAGGAAGGCAGAAAATAGGAAAGATTGGAGATTGCTAGGTTTGCAATGAAAGACCTGCCCATGGACAGAACATTTATGTGTGTATGTTCAGAATGCCTGGAATATCGTGTCTAAGAACAGTCGCTATTTGCAAGGACTAGTCAATTCCATGCCCACTCGACTGCAAGATGATCGAGATAAGAGGAAGATAGACTAAATATTGAATTGTGGCTTTTTGTTTTGTTTTTTGAACGCCGACGCCAGTAAATTTGTTTTGTTTATGCCACGAAAGATATTTTATTGAGAATAAAATCTTTTTTCTTTCCATTTGCAGCCACAATATCATTATGATAATGATAAAGTCATAGCATAATATATTAATGAACCTGATGTTAATTACTAAAATAATCATAAGAGAGAAAGGAGCCATTATGTCTAGTTTGTCTCTCTCAAAAACAGAACAAAAAAGGACATAAAAAGCACGAGGTTGTAGTCGAACCCAGGACCTCATGAATAAGAGGCCTGAACGCTACCATTATGCTATCGAATAACACACAGTATACTTCAATTATAACTGTAGATATCAGGCAACGTGGTCCAACAACATGTAACATCGCCTGTCTCCGAATTGTAGCGAAGATACCCGAAGGGAACTTCGTTTCAGGAGAGCGGCCACTTTTTCTTTGGCAGCTGTACATGTAGTACCTTTTGAAGTCTATTTTTATAATGTGATACTGAAAAGGGCTATAAAGGCTACGCAGGGACGAATGTATGTAATAGTATATTGTTTTACAACTTCTCCTCCAAAGGTAGGAAAATGCACTGGCTTTAACAGTGTTCTTAGTTCCTACATAGCTCTACAAATGTCTCATGAAATCGTAAATTGCTGTGATGAACAAAACAGTATCTTTCATTGTATCTGTGGATTAAATTTAAAACTTATATACCGTATTATATTGAATTTGAATATTACTGTTCCTTTTTATTCGTTCACATCTTAATATTATCTCAGCGAAAATGATCTGATTTAGCCTATTCCACTCTTGCACAATACTCACATATGACTTTCCACACGGCTGCACACTGCTTGCAAGTGACCCGTCGTGCAGTCATAAATAAGAGTGAAATTCTAGAGAGTGTGGGCGGAATTAATATTTCCGATTTTAAGAGGATTCCTTAGGACTCCGGGAGATAACAAATGTAATTTAATAACGTTTTATTGCTTTTGATGGTGACGGGACGCTGCATTCTTTTGTCTCGCGACGCGGCTTCATTAATCATCTTAATTACTGCGTTGCTCTTTTGTTATTTCAAAAACAAAAGAAGACACAGATCCCGTGTTACTGGCGGAGAAAAGCATTTAGTTAATAACAGACCGACCAATTTCATATATGCCGCGAATGATATGTCTTTCTGAATGATGAATGTTAGTTACAGTTTTATTATTGGAGCTATCCACCCCAAACTCCCAACCAAAACTCACACCCTCGGTGAATGGAGTTTATTGAAATTGCGAATGTTTTGTTTACACCGGATATGACGCATCGACGATTGGTATAAATATTATGTAAATTGAAAAATATTGCTATGTGTGTTCTACTCAGCTATTGTAATCATGTGCAGAGGTCGAAATGTTAATCACAAAGCGAACACAATCAAGCGACTTCATGAAATGTTATTGTCATCATTTGGCAACCTAATTTACTGCTTTCTTCTCTACTAAGTGCACAAAAATATCTGACTAAACAACTAAATACTGAACATGATTTCTTCTTTAGCAGAATGACGTATCATACAATCGTGTTGTAAGACTGTGTGATTGCGACGTGATAAACCTGGCCCGGAAGTTCATGCATTTGCATACTTTTTTTTTATTTTAGTTGGTTATTTAACGACGCTGTATCAACTACTAGGTTATTTAGCGTCGATGAGATTGGTGATAGCGAGATGGTATTTGGCGAGATGAGGCCGAGGATTCGCCATAGATTATCTTGCATTCACATTACGGTTGGGGAAAACCTCGGAAGAAACCCAACCAGATAATCAGCCCAAGCGGGGATCGAACCCGCGCCCGAACGTAACTTCAGACGGGCAGGCAAGTGCCTTAACCGACTGAGCTACGCCGGTGGCTTGCATACTTTTTCCTGGAGGATATAACAACATGGGTCATTCCAGAGCCATCTTCAGTTACAAGGGCACTTCACTTTATTATGAGAATCTTGAGAAAGGCTAGCCCCAAATCGAGGGAAATAGCATATCTAACGTTAGTGCGACCGTTAATGGAATACGGAACTACATGTTGGGATCCCTATAGAATATATCAGGTAAATTCGTTAGAAAGAATCCAGTATAGGGCAGCGAAATTTGTTTAAGGTAAAAGAGAAGATGGAACCGATACGATAAAAGAACTTAAATGGGAAACTTTGGAAAACAGACATAGGAAAACTAGAATAACATCATTGTATAGAGCACATCTAGGTCAGAAAGCATTGGTAGACATAACGGCTCGATTAGAAAAGCCAACGTACTATGGTAGGAATGATCATGATTTTAAAATCAAATGTAGGAAACAGAAAACGGATGTAGGTAAATTCTCATTTTTAAATAGAACTATAAATGATTGGAATGACCTACCTGCAGCGGTCTTTGAGGGCTGTCCTTCCTTAAGGAGATTCAAGAATAACTTAAAAAGTTGTGTATAAAGTGCAAATTAAAATTAAGGTGACATTTAACATGTAATCTTTTAAGGTGACATGTATTTATTTAGCCTGACGAGTTACTCCCTTGGTTTGAATTGTAAATTATTTAAAAATAGAGTGTATAAAAGGACTTAGACTAGAAATGTTTAGCTTAAATGTAGTTCTGTTTATAAGTATGCATAACGGTGTAATTATTTGACTTATTTGAACTGTTGTATCAGTGAAGGGAGGTGAGTCAGTGAAGTTATGATTTTTACAGTGCAGTGAATAGTTCCGATTGTGATAATTTATAGCATCAATGAAATGTGTTCTATAGTGCCAATGAAATGTGTACTAAAGTGTCAGTGAAATGCGTCATAGTGCCAGTGAGTGAGATGAGAGTAAAGTGAAAGACTATTGTAGGGCCTATACATAGGCCTATGTAATTATTGTGTTAAATTGTATTGAGTATTCTTATTGTATTGTGTATTGCTTATCATTTTTTTTGTGTATTGTTTATATTGTGCATACCATTGCCACCGGGTGCTTCCCCACTTGCAGTGTAAATAAATACATACATACAAGCCGGAGCAAGAGTAGGTTTGGCAACGCAGAGTGGAGGCGGGCGGAGACGAAATAAAGCGATGTTTGAAGTTTTAGTGCTTTGATTTCGTTGTCACATGTACATTTTCGACATTAATTGATACAAAACTAAGTGCATATGATCAAGATTCAGTGTATTGATGTACGTAATTTATTACGAAATCCGAAATGATATTTTATTTGAGTTTCAGAATACCGCGTAAGTACTTGCATACAGCCACTTATAACTTTAAAAAACTAAAAGGATACGTGGTTTTTATTGATGCTGCAAGGGAAAATAAATAAATACTTAAAGAAATGTTCCTTGTAGGCCTACCAAAAATAAATAAAATAACGACGTACTTTCGCAGTACCCTATTCCAATCAATTAACCATCATGTGGGTAGTAAATTGACAATATTTTGCCGCTTTATGTTGTTTCATCTCTGATGTGAAAGGTGTAGGATATCATATACATTTTAATTTCATGTGATTATCTATCGTGCTTTTCTATAGGCCTAAATACTTCAGGTGCCCAGGAAGCCAGTTTTAGTTTGAACCTCGCCAGTCACAATAACAATACCGGTACTGTTATCCTAAATTATTTGTTACAAATTTTATAAAATATAATTTTAAATAGGCCAAGGCCAATTATAAAGCTCTATGAAAAAATGAAGAAATATACCTTCAACGTAATATGTAACAAAACACATCATTATCTATTAAGTATGTGCCAATTAGCGTAAACTCGGTGAACTTAAAATCCTGTAAATGCGAAGTGAAAAGAAACATGTTAATAACTAATTTATTACAAAAGAAATTAGTAAACAAACCTTGAAAACCAACAAAGTGAGTGTATGCATCTACAAATATAGACAGTTCTGGCGTATAGCAGGCATTCCGAATCTTCAACAAAACTGCAACATTTATGGGATCACAGAACAGCTGTTTACAATGAACTTGAAAATCAACGGCGAGACCCAACGATTTGGCTAGAATTCTGATACACCACAAACCACAAGTAAGGCTATAAAAATGTAGTTTATACAATATTTAATATTTAGAAGAATTGTTCAATCATTTTGTCAATAATAACCGTAAGAATTGCCAAAGACTGCAGCCATATTTTCATTTATTGTCTTGTTTTTATCGCTAAGATGCAGTTAGTTTGTAACACATCAACAACTAACGTTTGGAACGACCGCGTACATAATTCAATCGACACACACTTATATTGTAACATTAATTTACATTGAAAATCGGCATTAGCACAAACACGTGTTCTGGATAGTAGGCCTCCGTTTGACAGTTAATTACAGTGTTGCTGACGTGTGACTCCGGCTTGTAACTGAAGAAGGCTCTGGTCATTCAATAAATTAGTGGCAACAATGTTTCTATGTGGCGCTATCAGCGGTAAATGATGCAAGCTGATGACAATGAGAAAGAAGAGCATCTGATGTGTGTTATCTGTGAGTTTGAAGACAATAATCTCATTTATAAGATATTTGTAGCGAGTTTAATTTGTAGACTTATCCATAGCGCTCTAAAATGTTTATCAAATATGTTCAAAGGTGTTTCATTGAAATTCAGACAGTAAGAGGCAAGAATGCTCGACAATGTCATACAGCATTACTGGAAGCTTGTGGTAGAGAGACTTCATCATATCGTACCGTGGCTACGTGGCGCATGAATTTCGCAGCGGGAGGGAAGATGTTCATAAAAAATATGGAAGTGGCAGACTATAATCGGCAAGTGAACACTGTAAGAGAGCTGCTGCGAGAACACTATTGTTGGTTATGATTTTGATGGAATCCCCCTCACTCTTTCAGTTCCTGCCGGAAATCGTGGAATAATGCGTAGTACAGTTTACTTTCTGGAACACCATTTACAACCAGTGGGGTGCCGTGAACGTCCAAATCTCCTGAATGTTCGTCCCTATACTCTATAGTGCAACTTTGTTTATTTGGATATCTCTATTAATTTCTCACAATAGGGAGTTTCTAATCTCGTCTAATTTCGTGTCACACACCGGGTAAATTTGGCTCCCTACATGCAGTGCGAACAAAGACGTATTCTATGTAAAAATCGTCGAAGTCGAAACCACTTCTATCTCAGAATTCGTACTGGTAGATATTATAACTTATTGGCTTTTAAGGAACACGGAGGTTCATTGCCGCCCTCACATAAGCCAGCCATTGGTCCCTATCCTGAGCAAGATTAATCCAATCTCTACCATCATATCCCACCTCCCTCAAATCCATTTTAATATTATCTTCCCATCTACGTCTCGGCCTCCCCAAAGGTCTTTTTCCCTCCGGCCTCCCAACTAACACTCTATATACATTTCTGGATTCGCCCATACGTGCTACATGCCCTGCCCATCTCAAATGTCTGGATATAATGTTCCTAATTATGTCAGGTGAAGAATACAATGCGCGCAGCTCTGCGTTGTGTAACTTTCTCTATTCTCCTGTAACTTCATCCGTCTTAGCCCCAAATATTTTCCTAAGAACATTATTCTCAAACACCCTTAATTTCTGTTCCTCTCTCAAAGTGAAAGTCCAAGATTCACAGCCATAAAGAACAAGAACTGTTTCCCAGGCTTATTGTTAGGTTTCATAACAAGCTGTTTTTTTACGGTGATGGGTTGTTAGCCCTTCGCCCAACCCCCAAGCTGGAGGACCATAAAGATATTATGACGAACAAATTAAATAAAAAATGGGTGCCAGTATAGGAACTGTAACGGATGAAACTTGAACTTCCACAACTGATGTTAAGACCTGTATTTAGTACTATTTTAGTCAGACTATAGAAACACTCGTGCTTGACAGAAATTTCCATCATCCTTCATTTATTGTCAGCTAGACCCGTAGACCACATATAAACAATGTCATCGATCTTCTTCATTATATTGGATTACTACTGGCAGACAGACTTCAGATCAAGGTTTTGTCTCATTCTCAAAAGCGGAAACGCCCTTGATCCTCAATACACAATTCTGACGTGGTCACACCTCATTGGAAAACTTCCCTTCGTTGTATTAAAAACATAATATACAGTATACACGTTCTTAAAACGATGAGATTCACTCTTGGTGACTAAACAATGCTGTACACTTGAATAACAGTCTTGTATAATGCAACCAAACCTTGAATGTGTCTAATGGTGGGTTTAGACGTGCATGGATTTATTAGCGCCAATTAACACGCCAGTCGTACTCCTTAAACGTTTACACAGATTTCTGTATTTTGCCTCGTCAGTGCCATTTTCAAGTGAGACTGCTACCTAAATGATGCACTAAGTAGAACAAGCGGACAGCTTAAAATACTCGGGTTGTACTATAAGCAGTAAATGAGCTTCTGCCAGGAAGTCAAAAGGCATAGGGAGCTTTGAACAGAAATAAATAGCACCTTCTGCTGAGCTAAGGAAAAAGAACTAGGGAAGGGACTAGTGAAGTGCCTTTATTGGCGCCAGTAAATCCATGCACGTGTAAACCCATCATAACGGTACAGCGCTAGTGTCTGGCAAGCTTTTTTTTCCTCCGTTTGGACACAACGTGGAGCGGTGACCAAAGTAAGAGCAACAAGGAGGTCGGCACAATAAGCCTCAGGCTGCTGTGCAAGTCTAAGGGCTCTCCTCAGTAATGGGGAGAAGGAAGGAAGATATAACGCGTCTGATTCGAAAACATCATATAAGTTTTTTTGCGTAACACCAATAAGTAGAGGTTTCAAGTTGCGTAACACTCCTTTCAGATATCGCATGCTAGGAGTCATTCTTTTAAATAAGACACTCTAAATAAAAAATTACATATTGCACCACTTTGTGTTATAAAATTTGTACAGAATTCCAGCGTTACCAAATTTGGTCTCATGCCGAATCTAATGGTCATTAAATCTACTTAATGGATACAAATTACAAATTTTATACAGTCTTACTAATAAACCGTGTATAGTTTTTATACTAGACTTATGCAGAGTTGAGACAGAAAACTTTACTAATAAATCATGCAGAAGCGATGGACGTATAAACAGCCTGTAACTATACAATGGGAATTGCTTTGCAGCAGTTATATACACGAAACCCCTTGTTTAAGCGTTTTATATAGAGAAAAAATGGCCGCCCCTCTAACAGCTGTTCGTATCGACTGTCATTTTATGATGATGGTTGCCTAGTAACCAAAGAAGAACAAACCAAAGAGCACAGAATAATTAGAATAATATTACCATAACGAATAGAAAGAAGTGTGCGCACTCCTATCTGTTCAGCATTGTCGACGGTGACCAAGAGAATTAGTGGCGCTGCGATCGGTATTGCTCAGTTGGAAGCGAATATCCATAAAAGAAGCAGTAGTGTGTTCGTTCATTTCGTTTGCTTTTTTAGTGTAATTAAGTGCGTTAAATACTTTAAGTGCCAATAAACTAATCTGCAATTATTCGTACACGAGTGACAAGTGAGTAGCTCTCACGATTTATTTATTAAAGGACGAGATTATTATGTTTTTGTCGTGTTATATTTGAAGCAATGCCTTCGTGTTTTGTTCCGGGTTTTAGGGCGTGCGTGTTTCATTTGCTTATGCAAACAGAACAGACAATAAAAGAAAAATTGAGCGATGGAATGTGGGGCGACATATTTCACGAGTGCATAGACAGTATTACCTCAATTGTAATTCAGCCACCGGGAACAGGATGATGCTTGGATCATGCCATGGATATCATACCGAAACAAATTTTTCACTATATGAAATGTCGGTTCTTCTTCCGGACGAAACAAATCCGACGAGAACTCCAAGCTCCGAGAGCCGCCAAATCATCTCGTAAATTCTCCAAAGTGTCGGACAAGTAACTGTTGGTGAGTACATATTGCATGCCTACAAGCAGCCCTAAGTTAAGTTTTACATATTAAACTATTATTTGTTTTACAGTGTGATGTATATGAATGTGTTTTTCTTTAAAATAGTCTTAATGTTGTAAGTACAATGCCAGTTACGTACGTATATGGAGCGAAAGGTAAACAGTGCAACTTACGTCAAATGTATTTACGTACTTACACACGGAAGAGACTGAGCGAACTCTGCACTAGCGCCGAGTGGTATCGGCCGTTTGAATTAACAGAGTGCGACCACTACTTCTTTCTATTCGTTATGATATTACTGTAGCTTGTACTCTTTGACCAAAATATAGAATGGTAATCGATTAGAGCCAGTTGTACTATCGATACTTAACACGCCACATTAGAGCGCTCTACCGGATGCAATAGAGAACCTCAGATATTCTATTATCTTTCGTAACGAAGTAATGACGAAACTATGACGTAGCTGTGTAACAGTTGTACTGTTATACACGACGTATGTAGTGATTATTTGTAAGGAATTTACACACGACGTATAAATGAGCTACTCATTGTATAAGTATAAGACAGTTAAACGTCTGTATATAGAGTTTTTATTAGTAAGACCGATAATCTATAGCGTATTCGGTGCAGTACAGCGCGTATGGAATGCGTTGTTGCGACGTCAACTGCAGTAGAATGCGCGCAAGAGTGGCTTAAGCGAAACGTCACAACTACATAAGCTTATCTATGAAACGTTTCTTCTTAATTTGAGAATCCATTTTACACTTTGATACCTTACAGGCCTGTATCTTATTTTATCTTGCACAAGTTTTACTTTAAGAAACTCTACGCACAAACACAAACACAATCATAAAATTACTATCCTTACTTGTACAGGGACATCATTTTATTTTTACTTCAATTTTTATTGTACCTGAGTTTTTTAATGTACTTCACTCCCACCCCTCCTACTAATGAAGTTTCAACTTTTCTCCAGACAGAATCAAGGCCGCATATAGTAAACAGCACCGAGTTATTGAGTATAGTACGTTCCAGAAATATGTTCGCGTTTTCCAGTGACGAAAGAACTTTCAATATTGAATCATATTTTCGCACAGGTACAGTCCGTTTGCCTACGTCGCATCCCGATTTCCCCCACCTGCTTCTGCACGCCCCTCTGTAAAAGCAGGGCTGTCTTAGCTCTTTTCTGAAAACATTAATTTCTGTTAGGAATTGGACGTTTACGTAATATTATACAACTGTTTAAAATAACTTAAATAAAAGGGCCTCGTTAAGTAATTAACTGTCACGTGAGTTCCCCCTTTCTACGATCCTGCGGCATAACCACTTGGACGGACAGTAGATAGCATGTCTGAGTAATTTTATCTGTGCGGGTCGGGCAGAAGTGAAGATGGAATTTACAGTACGTAAGGTACTCTTTTATAGAGTAGGTACAGAATTATTTCAACATGAGTTACTAGTACGAAGGACGAAACTGGCAATTGGAATTAGATGCAATAGTCTATAGTCCGATAATATGCACAAAAGAACTGAAGCCTGTATCGAAATGAACGGCCACCATTTTCAAAAATGTGCTTAAATATCCATATTATGATTATTTTTCAATTGAACTTCATTCTCTATATTGTACGCTAATGTGCTGTAGACAGTATAATATACACTGCATAATGAATACGTTCGCATGAATAGCTCAGTTCGTGAGTAAAAACACTTATTCTTAATACAGTACTGCATTTTGATTAAACAAAACCTAATGAAAATTATAGAACTCAAAATCGCGATATTTCCTAATTTACGTAAATGGATGAACTACTTTTCTTCCCTCCTATACCTAGTAAAGTGATTTGTTTGTGTTTTACGCCGGTATCATCGAACTCCAGTCGTGGAAGGAGGTAGCGAACGGTGTTTCCGGTTCTCTAAAGGTATAGCCAGGTTAATATTAAAAATGTTAGTAAAATAAAATGATGTCCCTGTATATAATTGGATATATTACACTATAAAATTACTTATGATCATCAATGCACGTGACAGTCTCAAGATTGAAATGTATATAACTCCGTGATCTCCATGAGGCAAAATTAGAATGTACTCGTATGTTGTACGATAGCTGCAAGAGCAATCTCGGCGCGTCAAAGCGAAACAGAACAAATATCCACCCTTTCCTAAATCATAAATCTGGAACTAAATGAGCTACAGACTTGGGTTTTGTTTGAAAAATAACTTCCATCTTCGAAAGACATTTTTCCCGCTTTGACCCCATGTATAGACAACACCGCTGGCTAACTTTTTCGTGTTTTCGTGTAAAAATTTCTGACTATGGCTAAAAAGAAGAAGATATTCTGCATTTTCTCATCATTCAATTGTAGATTTAAACTTACGTACGTGGAGAGTGAATGTTTCTTTGCCAAAAGTAAAAAGGAAAAGTTTCTAACGGATTTTATATAGGATTTATGACATATTACGTTTCGTGTAGCGAAGATTTTGCATTTGGGGTGAATTTTCATTATATTGACATTTTAACCCTTAATTACTTCGTAACACATGTTTCATTAACGCCAACAGACGCAGCTTCAAATTCTCTAAGTAACTATATATTCATGTGTTTTAATCGATTACTATATACTTTACGGAAATGTGGCAACCTTGTCAGATTAGAAAATGATAGCGCTTATGGTTGGTAAAATTCATTAGAAGGAAAGAGACGAATAGTTTCCATTCTTTGCTCTACTGCAATTTAATGTTGGAATATTCTATAAGCCTATTACATATTTTTTTTAATTTAAAATTCCTCGCGTCGATCACGAAATCAGACTATAGTATTTTCAACATCCATTTTCATTTGTTTGTGTTGATTGTCAATTGTTTTCCGCCAGATGTCATACAGGAGCATTTTTAACCAATCAATAAAGCGGTTCAAATAATTACAGGGCTACTTTCCTTTAGAAAATGACTAGTTTTAGTTAAGAATGTACACAAATTAAGTAAATGTCTTCAATGACAATCCTTTTAAATTATTTGGATGAATAATTTAATGCTAAAGGCTAAGCTTGAGTTTCAATAAAACTCAGACTATCTCATTTAGCCGACGAAACTTGGAAATGAAATATGTATATGTATCTAATGCCTACCCACTTCACTTGCGTGATTCGGGTTCCGAATATTTCGGATAGATGGCAGGACTGTGACCTATTTTCAAGTTGCACACCACTTCGGCGGGCCAAGCTATGCATGATGTGTTTCGATGTCGTGTACTAGAGTGAGTGTATATGGAAGTGTTCGTGTAAGTGTAATGTAGGGAATGGGTGGGGGTGATGATGAAGATGAGGAAGGAAGAAGGGGAAACCCGGTGCTGGCACATAGCCTACTCCTGTCGAATAGCACCAAGGGAGCCACAACTGTTAATTCATTCAGGCAGCTTGGTTGTAATGTTTTGAAGTTTCACTATTACATTGAGCGCATTAGAGAAGCTGTGAGAATTCTTCCTTTACCAGCACGCACGAACGGCTGTCTAAAAAAACAGTGTACGATACACATGTTAAAAATGATTATCTTTTGTTCATAAGGTTTGCTACACTCGGTATATGGCCTCAATTCACTAACTCCCTACTCAAAAAATAAAATGTCATTTCTAACAATTGTATGATAAATAATTTAAATTTTTACTCTATATTATGTACATTTTATCAGGAAAAATGGAAGATTCTTGTATTTTTTAAATACGTATTTTGAGTCGATGTGATTCGCTATTTCCGCTAAAGCAACACAACGAAAAATAATGTAAAAATCATATATATTTCTAACTGGGAACTAAATCACATAGTCTAGTACTACTATATCTGAAATGTAAAATACAGTAGAACCTCAGTAATTTGTACTATTGGGCGGGGGATCCAGTCTGAATTAGTAAAAGTCGGAATTACAGAGAATTTACATGCATAAGATGATTTCGACAACTGAAAGAGATAATGATATCTTATAATTGCTTAATTACTAACTTATTTTACAAACATATGAAACACAAAATATTAATTTAAAAAGAAGGGGTATGCATTTCTTTAGTCCAAGTCAATTAGTGCACAGGAAGCAGGCCTACATACTATAACCACAGTATAAAGAAGATACAGTAGAGACAACTCTTGTCGGCACTTTCATGTTGTTGGTACTAAAATCAAGCTCAGGGAAGTCTAGTTCTCAATGAATCCAACCATGTCGCTAGTAACGGCAGAGCTAACAGCTGATTTTAGCGATCAGCTGTTCAGACATGCTAAACCTTCAGATGAAACTTTGTATCAACTGTTGTAATTATTCCTTTGTTCTGTAGTGATATTTGTGTCTTATTTTGTAGGTCTAATGAAAATTCACTTTTTCTTTTCAAAATACATATAAAATTGCAGTGTTCATGATTGAAGTAAAACATACTATTAGCGAAGTGCTACCGTTTTATTCTGTTTCTTCATATCCATTGCATTTCATCTTGGATCACAATATGTTGTAAAATACATACATCAGGGAAACATTTAATAAATAAACAAGAATTCTAGGTAACCTGTTATAATTAAAAATGTGTGTTCACTATATATCCGATGTAGGCTACTAATTGTAGGCCTAACTACCTAGGTGTACAAAGAGGGCCTAATAATTATCTACTGCAACTTTTATCACATAACTACGTACGTAATCCTTAAATAATTATGGATTGCTGCACTTGGTGGACAATGCTTAACTGGCAACAGTTAAATCCCGGTAACTTCTTTCACTTTTCCTTTACAATATTAGGCTACGTTTGAATTACAATATTCTTACCTTCTTCCATTTTCGTAAAAGATATATTGCAGTAACAACACATTTGAATTAACAAATTCTTACCTTCTTCCATTCTCGTAAAGGATTTTTTGTAGTCAGTAATACAAATTCTTAACTCCACTGCTAGACACAAGAGCCTACACCAAACCCTAATTACGTCTTGTAATTTTGTAATAGTCGAACTCAGAAAATAATTCTCTTGCAAAGTTGGGTTATTACTATGGGCAAAAATCATTATGTATGTAAATTTTGACACTTTTTAACTCCTTCATACGTATACTAATTACTTATCTCTATACAAGCCTCGAATCAGGAAATAATGCATTCACGGAATCCAAACTATGGCATGTTACTACACGGGCAAGGGTCATTGCTCATATGAATTTTTATACCTTTTCAATCGCTCTTTCGTAGCTAGATCCAAGAGCTAGCTGTACACCAATGTAATCGGGTAATTATTATGTAGCCGAGGTTATGTTTTCTTTCACTTATTTAGAGACATTACCGCTATAGTGGAGAATTAGCACGGTCACTTTGAACCGTGCCGTTACGTTTACCACCAAATTTAAGTAAATACACAATGTCACCAACATAAGAACATGACGTTGGTGTGTGGCGTAGTTGGCGGGAGAAATTTTTTCTCTCTCTGTCTACCTCCTTCGTTCTGAACATTATTGAGAGATAGCACCACTGTTAGCGACAATGTGTATTTGCGTAAATATTGCGAGTAAATTATGACGAGTGCCTTAGATGAGAGGCTCGGGACAGAAACAGTTTTGCTGTAGCGCATGCGCGGACCTCTCATGCAGTGGGAGCGTGATCCTTACTTGAATTTATTTTTGCGTGTGCTTGCAGATTAAATGATTGAGATCCCTTCTTGCTCCGGTTACAGGCCTTGCATTTACGAAGGTTATGTTATGTTAGGTTAGCTTAGATTAGCTTAGCTTTGGTTAGGTTAGATTAGTTTTGGTTAGGTTAGCTTAGCTTTGGTTAGGTTAGGTTAGGTTAGGTTAGCTTTGGTTAGGTTAGGTTAGCTTTGGTTAGGTTAGCTTGATTTGATTCGTCCATGTAGTAGTTAAAATTATATAATATGACAGTTTTTGATTCGTAATATTGTTAAAAAATTATAGGCCTATAATGAAAGCGGTGAATAATTTCATGGTCCTTAAATTTTTTTTTCGTAAAAGGCTAGGTATTTTTCTATAGGCTAGAAATAAAACAGCAACGCCGTCATAATTACGTACTTTACGCTTTGGCGAACATTAACCGGAAATTTACTTTCCGTCATTTTAATTGTATTCCGTGAAACACACCTTTTTTCCTGTTAATTTCCTTGTGATAATCTAGTTTATTATCTTATTATATCTTCATTTTCTTTTAATGCATTAAAAAAACCGCCGTTGTACTACATAAAACCTTGAACTTGACTAATGGAGTGAATTATTTAAGAATATAGTCGCGAATTTGACTACCACCATTTCGATTATATTTTGTTTGATACGGCTCGGTACGGCCCGGTGACTAGTGGCCAGCGAGTAGAGTCGACTATCGATATTGGTCTGCCGTGCGTATTATCCAGTTGTTCCGACATTATATTCAACCGATACAGTTAGAAATTTTAATGTGTATGTTAATTCCAATTTGGAAACCAAAATCAATATCAATGTACAAAATATTACTGTCAATAATAGAACACTCATGTAGGTCTAAGTATAACGTTACTGGTATGAAATAATATCCATCACTAATATAATGTTATTAGCTAGTCAACAAAATTTTATTATATCCATTGTTGACGTAACTTCATCGAAACGAATGTCATGATCTATGTAGCTAATGATTCAATATTACGTTCCCAACATAAGCATCTACCAGTGACTAAAATTAGCGTCAATTAGTGAATATGTTCATGATGTATACATACGGAAGTAGTTATTATTATGATTATGTTGCCATTCCTTTGCCTCATGTCTTTCAAATTGTTAAAAGATGTGTAATAAATCTTCTCAGTTAATATTAAATTATGCCAGCCTGTCGTAGATGGAGAGCCATCTGGTGGAGGTTCCAGACAATACACCCGGTTTCGAGACATGCGCTCTCAGAATTTGTTCCCACGAAATGGGCTAGTTGACCTTACTGTATCTTCTTTATACTGTGCTGTAACTAGTTTTAGGAAATCATCGAACAGAAAACATTAATTAAAAAAAAGAATGGGTCTGTCAATTCAGCCCAATTCAAACTACGAGGTGTTATCTGCATGTGTTTGCGCTGCTGTCCCCTATATAGGCAGATAAGGAATTAAAATTTGTAGCGAGTCTTGATGAGAGTCCACCTGTGTTCATTTAGTGTTCTGCACATAGGCAGGTCTTTCACTGCAAAACCAGCTTTCTCTAATTTTTTCTACTTTATGCCTTCCTCTTTGTCTCCTCATATGATCCATATATCTTGATGTCGTCTATCACATGATATCTTCTTCTGCCCCGAACTCTTCTCATGTAAAATTATACACTATTGCTTGTTTCATATTTAGTCAATTATCCAAGACAGGTCTGAACCTCATACGTGATACCAATAAGGAACCAATCATGAGACAACTAGCCCAGGAGATAATGGTGTAGGGTGGCCAGTTCCTTTCCCCCTCCACTGCATACACCGCTGATTAGCTACATGTTACACTAATCAGACTTCAGATTATACAAATGCATGGTTTATTAGTAATGTTTTGAGCATAAGTCTTGTTTAAAAATTATATACACGGTTTATTAGTAAGACAGTTAATGAGTAATATATGAAATGAATCTATGCCGAGAATTTTTCGCACATATTGCGTTGTAAGCACGCTCTCTGTCTCAAACGCATGTAAATTATAAAGAGAAGTTTGACATCGCTACGTCAGAAAATACAGTATGGGCATTGACGCAAAGAAACACGGAAAGTTTTTGAATTAGCTAAATCGCTATGGAGACAGAAAACTGATGAAACTTCTCTGTCAGAATCCAAAGGTTGAAAACATTTGAACGTTTCATCTCTACAATCAGCAATTCGCAGACCCCTCTAACTTGAAATCAAATATTTCCACGCTTTAGAATCGAAGACACACAAAAAAATGTCCTGCCTTTACAACACCCTCCTCAAGCCTTCAATTACTCCGTTCTTTTTTTAAATATCTCACTCTCTCGTCGCTATACCCAGGTGAGGGATGAAAACCCACTCCCTGGTGGAATGTTTGGGTCGCACTTCATGCAGATTGTTCTGCCCGATGAAGTCAGACGCTGGGAAGAGGATGAGAGGTGGCAAGGGGGTGACAAAACCTCTCTTCTCACCCCTCGCGTTGCTCCTAGACAAGGAATGCGTCTCACGTTACACCCATTAGCGCCCCACATTTTCAAATTCCCGAGATTCCTCGACCCCTGACTCCGTCGGGCCCATCCTCGCCCTATTCATGAGCTTCTACTACCATCGACGAAAGCATCACTGTTGTGAACAGCACCAATTTAGATTTTCAGTTTTTTATTCGATTTCCTGGACAACGGTTCTCTGTAGCGTTTTCGTAAAGTGAAAAGTTGTGGTGTAATTCGACCCAGATTCGAACTTGGGATTAACTTATTATTTTTTTATCTTTTTGATTATTTATTTACATTATTTTACATGCGTTATTTTATTTTAACCTGAAATAAACGGGTTTTTACTATGTAAATAACACCTTTGCAATTCACACTAGTCCAGCTATATAATAGTATATGGTTTTATTATTAATAATATTATTATTATTATTATTATTATTATTATTATTATTTCTTACTTACTAGCTTTTAAGGAACCAGGAGGTTCATTGCCGCCCTCACATAAGTCCGCCATTGGTTCCTATCCTGAGCAAGATTAATCGAGTCTCTATCATCATATCCCACCTCCCTCAAATCCATTTTAATATTATCTTCCCATCTACGTATCGGCCTCCCCAAAGATCTTTTCCCCTCTGGCCTCCCAACTAACACTCTATATGCATTTCTGGATTCGTCCATACGTGCTACATGCCCTGCCCATCTCAAATGTCTGGATTTAATGTTCCTAATTATGCCAGGTGAAGAATATAATGCGTGCAGCTCTGCGTTGTGTAACTTTCTCCATTCTCCTGTAACTTCATCCCTTTTAGCCCCAAATATTTTCCTAAGAACCTTATTCTCAAAAACCCTCAATCGCTGTTCCTCTCTCAAAGTGAGAGTCCAAGTTTCACAGCCATACAGAACAACCGGTAATATAACTGTTTTATAAATTCTAACTTTCAGATTTTTTGACAGCAGACTAGATGACAAAAGCTTCTCAACCGAATAATAACAGGCATTTCCCATGTTTATTCTGCGTTTAATTTCCTCCCGAGTGCCATTTCTATTTGTTACTTTTGCTCCAGGATATTTGAATTTTTCCATCTCTTCGAAATATAAATCTCAAACTTTTATAGTTCCATTTCGTACAATAGTCTGATCAAGAGACATAATCATATACTTAGTCTTTTCGGGATTTACTTCCAACCCTATCTCTTTACTTGCTTCAAGTAGAATTTCCGCGTTTTCCCTAATCGTTTGTGGATTTTCTCCTAACATATTCACGTCATCCGCATAGACAAGAAGCTGATGTAACCCGTTCAATTATTATTATTATTATTATTATTATTATTATTATTATTATTATTGCTTTATCATTATCGTCATTCTACATTATTCTGCCGTAAAATATTTTTGTAATACCGGTATTTTATTTATGTTTTCTCAAACAAAGTTACCATAAATTCAATGTTTATCATAAACAGCTGACTGGTGTGTGCATTTGAGTACTCATTATGGCCGGCAGAGTATTATAGTTGTCACGAACGTCGATCATAATACACAGCCTCTGAACGTTCGATAGAAGTCGAACGTACGGATGAATGCAACGTAACGTAACGCAAACGAACGTTAATCGTAATCCCAGCCTTAAGGGTCAAACGTCATCGTTTTTGCCTCTAAATGCAGCTAACCTAAGTTGAATTTCGCTACGTAAGTGGAGGATTTACCTATCAAAATGCAAACAAGACGAAGACCATGGTTGTCGCAAGAAAAATAAATAAGATAAAGTTGCAAATTCTAAATGAGGCAGTAGAGCAAGTGGACGGCTTCAAATACTTGGGGTGTACTATAAGCAGTACCAAGAGCTGGAAGCCAGAAAGTCAAAAGGAGGATAGCAATTGCAAAGGAATCTTTTAAGAGAAAAAGGAGCATCTTCTGCGGACCTCTGGAAAAAGAACTGAGGAAGAGACTAGTGAAGTGCTTTGTGTGGAGTGTGGCATTGTATGGGGCAGAAACATGGGCATTACGACGAAGTGAAGAGAAGTGAATAGAAGTATTTGAAATGTGAATATGGAGAAGAATGGAGCATGTGAAGTGGACAGAATAAGAAATGAAGCTGTGTTGGAAAGAGTGGGTGAAGAAAGAGTGATGCTGAAACCAATCAGAAAGAGAAAAAGGGATTGGTTGAGTAACTGGTTGAGAAGAAACTAACTAATGAAGGATGTACTGAAAGGAATGGTGAACGGGAGAAGAATTCGGGGCAGAAGAAGATATCAGATGATAGACGACATTAAGATATATGGGTCATATGTGGAGACTAAGAGGAAGGCAGAAAATAGGGAAGATTGGAGAAAGCTGGATTTGCAGTGAAAGACCTGCCCATGGGGAGAACACGTATGTATGTATGTATGTATGTATGTAGTGAGTGTACTGAAAGGAATGGTGAACGGGAGAAGAGTTTGGGGCAGAAGAAGATATCAGATGATACACGGCATTAAGATATATGGATCATATGCGGAGATTAAGAGGAAGGCAGAAAATAGAGAAGATTGGAGAAAGCTGGATTTGTAGTGAAAGACCTGCCCATGGGCAGACACGTATGTATGTATGTATGTATGTAGTGAGTGTTCGTCCCGAATTATTTCTTTCACATATCATAAATCAGGGATTCTTAACCTTTTTCGACCAAGACCCAAAGTTAACTGGGCGATAAACTTGCGCGACCCATGGGCCTATTTTGAAGTTAAACAGTGCTATTGTAATAAAAACAAGTAAATAAGGGTAGCAATTTTATTATTTATTAATATAGAGTTGTAATATTTCATAATAGACAATAATTATAAAATATAATGATAACCCCAATAGTCAAATAGTGGCACGGTATGAGTAATAACATATCGTTGGACAAATACTTTGTAATGAACACATCACCTCATCCCTGTTCACTAAAAACAATAAAAACAAATTGCTACTAGATCTCTTTAATTAACACACAATATCTTGTTTTCATTATTGTTAGAAAAAACATAGTTCTGAAATGTTTTATAATTTCAAAAGTACTTGAATTAACATTTCTTTAATTTTATTTTTTCGGGAAGCCACGGCGATCCAGCCCGAAAGCCACTGCAACCCTTGTTTGGATCGCGACCCATAGATTAAGAACCCCTGTCATAAATTATTATTCTTTGTTCTAAATAATCTTGTTATATTATATAATACCACACAATTAACCATGCACAAAGTAATAAACTTATCAAAATAGGCCACACTCAGCAACTCAACTGCGTACGCAACCAATTAGCTAGCACGATTGACGACGGCCAATCATGACCGCGCCGGGAACACAGTTCGATCAGTTTCGGCTTTTTTTTCTATCAAACTAACCAGTGGACAAGAAGTTAATTTAGGCCTATGTCCATTAGAAAAGAACATGAAAAGGGAAAATTTGTGAGGGTTGGATAAAAATTAATGGCAACAGTTCTTTAATTTTGAAATGGCTTCATTATCAGAGGAAACACCACTCACATTCCTTCAACGTAATCGCTTCCCCATACTTAAGAACTTCAGCAAAACTTGTGGAAAGCGTCGTTCACTATCAGCGCGTTCATTTCTGTTATGTCCCGAACTGACCGCCTTATGGGATGAATAATAGCGTCCCTTGTTTTGTAATGCTTCCCTCTACGTGGCTCTTTCATTTTAGGGAAGAGATCATAATCGCACGGACTCATATCAGGTGAGTATGGCGGATGTCCCACTACTTCCCATCGCCAGCGGCGGAGAAGATCTGTCACGGAGTTAGTAATCTTAAGGATGATTATTGTAATATGTTACTAGTCAGCGATGTATGCAATGGAGGGGGAAAGGAACTGGCCACTATCTCCTGGCCTAGTTGCTTCATAAGTGATGACTAAACAACAAGATAAATTGCGCTGTGAATGAGGAACAGAACCTTTGGTGTAACAGTAGTGCAACAGAGAACGGCTCGTCAAATACAGAAGAAACATGCAGAGAAACAATTCCGGAGAAGTGTGCCCAGATAGTTCAAGCTCTTACCATATGTCTCCTTCTAAACATTCATAGCGAAGTATAAGTGAGCAGTTTTCAGAAAACATTGAATTCCGTATACATAGCTGTGAAAGAAGAAGACTATAAATGCGACTGCAAGGAAATATAAAATTTCGCGAGAAAAGGTGCGTCAGATTATAGACTTTATGAATAAATGTGGAAACAAGTAAATAAACAAATAAAAACATTGTTGTTTTCGAAGTTCAAGGAGGTACGTGATGCCGGTGGAACGGTCCATTATTGGCATTTAGGAATATGGGCAAAAGAAGGCGCTATGCGAGTGGGACTTATAAACGTCAAAGCATGCATTTATAAAGTCTGAAACTCACAAGTGACACCAAGAAGGCACCACTTATGAGACAACTAGGCCATGAGGTAATCGCGCAGGGTGGCCAGTTTCTTTTCCCGTCCATTTGTACGTAATGCAAAAAGATGTCATACATCTGTTCAGCAATGCGTCTGTCAAAACTGGATGACTGTGTAACAGTGGTGGCGAAAATGTAATCGTGCGCCGAGCCACTGTGAACCTGCAACGTGCATAGCACTTATGGAGGGAGGCGGACACCCGAAGGGGAAGTGAAGCAACTGTCTGACTTATTAACGGATTTTCATTTTCCTTACGTCAAGCACTTAAATATAATTTTATACAGTACAAGGCTACAAACTAATGTTTAGTACGTGTAACGAAGAAAGAAATGAACAATATCACAACCTAAAATTAACTGTCTTCAGAATGTCTCTGCGACAAAGTTTCAAAATCAGGAATTGTGTCACTTACTGCCAGTCGTAGTTGATCACGAAGGTATTTGTCTGTCAGTCGTGATCTAAATTTGGTTCTTACTATTTTAATTGTTGAAAATAATTTTTCACAAACGTAAGTTGTAGCGAACATAGCTTCAACAGAGCAAGCGAAAGAATGAAGCTTCGGATATGTATTTTTTGGCAAAGATTTGAAAGTTCAACATTTGTCAAGTCCTTACATTTAGCTTTCATTTGACATCACATAGTAAATCAGTGAGTTCAAATTGAAGAGCTAACCGCATTATTCGTACATCTGCTGAAAAAGGGTCGACATACAGAGATGATGATGATGATGATGATGATGATGATAACAGTAACACTTAACCTTTTAATGTTTCATCAGTAACATGTAGTATAATGCCGTTTTATGTTATACAACCGTTTTCCTCGTAATACTTGTGAACAAATCATACATTTAATATTCTCATCATATTGACAGCAAAAAAATGCGTCCTCCCATCCTACTTGGAACTTTCGTACATGGTTTCAAAAGAGGCATATGCCACTCGCAGGTCAGAGACAAATACAAATGGAACGGAATTTGACTCCAGTGAGTGAGAGGGTGGGGGTTGGCGGAGGTTAGAAGCAAACGAAATGCACAGCTATCACTGCGAGCCACAATGTCTCGCGAGTCACGTTCTCGCCACGGCTGCTGTATAACAACGAATTGAAAATCACGCGAAATTTTCTCCTTCAGAATTTTCACAATAGCGTAGGGATTGTAACCATTGCGGTCTGTGAGCCATAGCTATACTGCACATTTATGTAAACACTGTTATCTGTAAACCTACCGTGACCTACCACAATTCCAACGGCACCAGAGCATTCTAGTGTTGGAAGTTCAAGAGAATCCGTATATACAGGCGTAACGCCGTACACTGCTGATTGACGAGTTGCATATGCAACGGGCATTAATAGTACACAAAACGTGAACAATTAAAACAAATTAATGTCTTAACGATTGCGAAACGTAATACGCAACGTATGGTCTTTTCCTACGAAATGTTACCTTCTGTGAAAGTGTTATGGTAATTGGAGGCGGGAATCTGACAGAGTTCCATCACAGTCTAGTATATACAGTCTCGAAGCTCAATACGTAGTAAATATGCAAACATTAGATAGTTGCTCACCACTAGGATCGCTAATATCGCCTCATTACAGGCAATGCAAAATAGTACCGTCACAGTCTATTGTTTCTAGCACCCTCAAAACTCAAGCTTCGTGACTGTATATAGTAGACTGTGGTTCCATTGTAAGTACAAATAAGTTAGAGATTTAGGGCATGTGCAGTGGAAGTGCCATGAAAATGTGAACATTTCTCTGTGAATCCCAATAAAAAGTCCATTCTCTTATTGACTATGTTATCGCATTTCTTTCAGTTCCGCAGCATTCCTGCACACTTTAAATTCTATCTGTATCAAATTGTAATACAAAAATAGATTTAGAAGCGGAAAGTGTCGTGTGTTGCGGGTTGTATTTGCAGAGGAGCTGTAAAACCAGAGAGCGCTGATAATAGCAAACTGAGAGCTACGCCCATCCCTCGGTCGAGCGTGGGCTCACGCCCTCTGATAACAAGAGGGCAAGCCACCCCTTTATACTTTATGACCGGAGAAAGTCTTCTCGGACCCCAATAAATCACATCACCACGTTAAAGCGTTTAATGACCACCACGTGTTTTTGTGACCGTTGCTAGGAGACGATTCTTGCACAAACTTCCCAGTTTTAAGTTTGTAGCAGAGAAGCTGAGACTACTAGTTAAACTGATGTTTACATGAAATTACTTACAGGTTACCAATAACAATGTATCAACTGGGGGGTCGTACCTTTACATGAATGGATAGTTCACCACGTTCCGAAGGGGAAAACATAGTTTCAATATTATGAGATAAATAGAACTAAATTATCAATTATTTTTATCATAAACTCAGGTATTGCCTCTAACAGGTTTTCGCTAACAGATCAGTTATCAGGCAGTACATCTCACTTGATATGTGTCAGAGGAAGAATAATTGAGGCTTTACTTAGCTACAAAATCTTGAATTTGAGATAGGTACAGAGTAGAGATGAACAACGATCGAGAAAGTAAGACTAATAGCACCCGAAAAGCCGAAAACCCGCACGACAATGTTCTATACGTCGCGTCGTTGACGTAAAGACTGCTTGTGAGTGTTTCGAGACGCCGAGATTGATCACTCCCGAAGTCCCACAGTTGTTTATGCCTGACTGAACTTCGGCAACTGTTATATATGTATACTAGCCGTACCCGTGCGCTCCGCTGCAACTGTTAGAAATACCTGTAAATATAAAGTAATTACATAATTAAAATAGGACATTTGATCCAGCGAACATTAGTGTTTGATAGAAAGATAAATCGTTTAATATGATACTTAATTTAAATTGTATTTAAATAATTAAAATTCGATCATTTTGGTCCAGAGAGCAATCATTTGTTTCTTAATTGTTATTACATGCAACCATAGTTTAATGAAGATTGACATATCATTTAGTTTTAATGTGTATATTTTATATTACTTGCTATATGTTTCAGAAGTTACTGTAATAAAATTGTAGAATTATGTTCATCTAGAGAAACTACAATTTCCAAAGGTAAAATAATAATTAAACAATTAATTAGCTTCCGATATTACTTCATACAAACACAGAAACATTCTCTGTAGGCTATGTTTAATAGCTTTCGATTGTTGTTGTCCAAGGCCCCTTATAGACGAAGTTATTTGTTTTTATTTCAGTACAGCGCCTTAGATGGCGTTGTTATTGTAATTTTAAAACTCATTTATCTCATTAAATATCAGTCCTATCAAACTTTTGTATAGAATAAAACTTATCGAAAATTATTTTTAAAGAAACGTTTGTTATGTAACATTTTTCATGAAAATTAATAATAAGGGAGATATTTCGATTTATTTAATTCAAGCCCTCTTATAACCCCCCTTTTAAATAAAGTATTTTGAATGCCATATAGCCTAAAATCTAAGTTACAACAAACTTAATTTATATTCCAATTTTCGTATAAATCGGTTCAGCCATTATCGCGTGAAAAGGTAACAAACATCCAGACAGACAGACAAACAAAAATTTCAAAAAAGCGATTTTCGGTTTCAGGATGGTTACATGTTAACACCAATTATTTTTGGAAAATCGAAAATATCCAGAAAAATGTTGGCTTCATATTTATTATTAGTATAGATACAATCAAGTAGCCTATTTGAAACCATCTCTATCTTTCAGCGTATAATAATCCGTTCCTCAATCTTTATTTAATTACTAGGCCCTTATTAAAAGGCTAGGAATTTTCTTTTGATATGATTGAGATCAAGTGTGCAATGTCAAGTAAAGAGATAGTCTATTAACGTTATGTTTTATGTTTCTTAGAAATACATATTTATTTAAGAAGTTCTTTTTTTTTCTATTTATATAATCATAGGTACAGAACATTTTGATAACTTAGATACTGTTCTGTTTTGTCTTTTTGTCTCATTTAAACATTTATAATGTTGTTTATTTCAATGACATATGTTATTCAAAGTTACGAGACGAGACTCGAAAGACAAATGCAACGAATACAGCGAGCGAGGCAGCAGTTTTGTCCATCTCTAGTACAGAGCATCAAACTTGTTAGGTCTGTGTATAACAGCATTGTGCAGAACGATATTCAAATATTTCTAGAGGGCGCTGTGTTTGTTGTTATTGTTATTTAGTCTATTGTCCGAAGAAAGATTTGAACCTCATAAGTGACATGAATAACGAATCACTTATGAGGCAATTAAGCTACGAGATAATGGGGTAGGATGGTCAGTTCTTTCTCCCTCTATTGCATACATCGCCAGCTAGTATCATAGTTCACTAATCAGTGGGATATACTGCTTCACAATAGGTCTACGTATCAGCCAGAATCTCAATCAGAGGGGAGAAATACTATTTGTCAGGAGGGAGATGTGTTACTAAGCATTCAATATATGCCGGAAATGGAAAAACAATGTAACGTAAATTAAGTTGTTATTCCAAGGAACGCCCCAATTGTTGCACACATCTCAAAGTCCGATTAGTGAACTATGTTACTGTTCAGCGATTTGTGCAATAAATAGGGGAAGGAAATGATTACTCAACCCCATCTATTATCTCCTGGCTCAGTTGCCTCATTAGTGATGCCCTATTGATGCCACTTATGGGGTTTCAACCTGTCTTCGGAATGCTGACTGAAAATGAAAAACTAAACAAGACAAGTAAATGAGATTCCTGCAAAAATTGCTATCGGGGTGTTTCTGGTATAAGATGGGCTGGGAATGTCATGACCCTGAGTCTCTAACAGGCAATAAATGATTGCCGTTGTCTCATGACGAACTAAAAATCGGGCTGTAACATGCACACCAAGGATCCTATTCTTCATACCTTACTTACAACTTTTAAGGAATCCGAAGGTTCATTGCAGCCCTCACATGAGACTGCCATCGGTCCCTATCCTGAGCAAGATTAATCCAGTCTCTACCATCACATCCCACCTCCTTCAAATCCATTTTAATATTATCCTCTCATCTACGTCTCGGCCTCCCCAAAGGTCTTTTTCCCTCCGGTCTCCCAACTAAGACTCTATTTGTACTTCTGAATTCGCCCATACGTGCTACATGCCCTGCCCATCTCAAACGTCTGGATTTAATGTTCCTAATTATGTTAAGTAAAGGAAGCAATGCGTGCAGCTCTACGTTGTATAACTTTCTCCATTCTCCTGTAACTTCATTCCTCTTAGCCCCAAATATTTACCTAAGAATATTACTCTCAAATACCCTTAATCTCTAATTCTGTCTCAAAGTGAGAATATACAATCCACAAATTCTGAGATTGGTTGACGGGGCTGGACTTGGTTTCCTGGCTAGTCCGGCATCCAGCGCGACAGATGTTGCTATTAGGAACTCAATCACTTATATTCAGAATGAGAATGGAAAACACACATCCCACCCTCAACCAGTTTCTAAAAAAGAGGCACACGTTTCTTATCCATTTGGTAAAAAGAATACATAACCTTCCCCATATTATGTGCTGTGGACCAATCAGGCCATATTTTATTAGAGTCATCTCTCAGTCAATTGAATCAGAGGATGCAAAAAGGTGACATGTGACAAAAACCAAATTTTACAGGAGACGATAAAAACTTCCTAATTCCTGCAAACCATCTTCTGTACATATATAAAAATTAAGTAATATGTGTCAGTCTATATATTTTGATTTTACAAAGTCTGAAATCTGTAAGGTCTTGGACTAGGGAATAAAACGTAAATGATTGACCCACATGTCACATTTTTGCAAATTATGGACTTTCTGAGGATCTGTTAGACATCTTTCTTGTCACGAATTATAACTCAGTGCCATTGCTCTATTAAATGGTATGCATTGTAATACAGTTATCTTCGTGATTTACTTAATTTTCTTACTATGTTTTTAGTGTTTTCTTCTTCTTCACTTACTGTCGCTTATGTCAGAATGTTGCTTTTCCCTGTTGATGTTAGAAGCCATTGTAAAAGTTCAGTATAAAGTTCATATCCGTCAGGATCATATTTTAACACCTTTTTCAAATCACACATTTTCCCTCATGAATTGAAATATTTCAATTGTATGCGTTTTCAGTTGGAAGTCTTCATTTGAACATTGGACTTAAGGAGCATGAATATATGCTTTTCGAATCCATCAATGAAAGATCTTGCTGTCATCTTTCCCTTCACATTCTTATCAAAAGATATAATTAAATTCATTAATTTTAATAGATAGACCACTTTTTCATTTTTTCGAACATGTCTTCCAGAGGGCTCGCCTGAAAGACAGCTGCTTTTATAGTATGTTTTCCACCAAGACTTAAAGCTATGGGTTATTTCAGAGTTGAAGTAGTTACAGAAAACCTGCCAGATGTTGATGATTTTAGCATTAATTCTCCATATTGTTCAACCGTAATTTATGGTCAGTTGGCTAAACAAGTAGTTTTACTGGGCTAAAGTCCCTATTCATCATCATCATCATCATCATCATCTGGCACTACAACCCTGAGTGGGTTTTGGCCGCTCGTACAACAGTCCTCCATTCTGTCCTATCTTCAGTCTTCTTTCTCCAACCCATCACTCTCATTATTTCAAGGTCCCTGATGACCCCATCCAGCCATCTCTTCTTAGGTCTTCCTTTCCTTCTTCTGTTGTGGACTTTCCCTTGTAATATTCTCTTGGGAATTCTGTTTTCGTTCATTCTCTGTATGTGTCCCAGCCATCTCAACCTCTGGGATTTTACAAATTTAACAATATCTTGTCCTCCAATCAGTTGATTGATTTCTTCTTTATAACGTATCCGACATTCGCTAAAGTCCCTATTGCAGTGCAAAAACAAATGTTCACGAATGGGCAAATACTATGTGCTGATTTTGAATACATACAACATAACATACAAACTAGACACCAATACCAGCTGATCACAGAGTACTAACATTATTCATACTTTGCAAAAAGGTGATATAAGTTGCACATGTACCGTTTCTGCATCTTTTCTAACTACTGTTTCGTTTACATGCTATGCCACTTCCACCTTTTTGCACATAATTGTGTCTATCTCTGTAGAACTAAAAAACCAGTAAAAAGTGAAAATGGCAAAAAATGTTACATGTCACCCTTTTTCATCTTGCGATGAAATTGGCCAGTTTCTTGAACTGAGACAACTAATCCTGCCTGTTGTTCTTATAAGGAGCTAAGAAATAACCCACGGACGTAAAAATTTCGACATTTTCTAAATTAAAGCCTTCTGAAATGGGAGCCTTGGCTTTCCCAAGTAGTCTTCGGTAATCTAGGGCGAGTTTCGTCGAGTGTCACTAGCACAAGACAAGGATTTTGATCCCTTCCCTTGCAAGGACTGCGGCGCCCTCTCAACTGTCTCCCAGGCTTTTAACAACTTCGACAAACTTGCCCTGTTGCTGGTCTGTCGTGCTTCGTTCCCCTCCCCCCACTCATGTGGCGGCTATTAGGTTACGTCTATTTTCGGCTTTCCCCTTCGAAATTCTCTAATGTTACTTCATATGGAACATCGAAAATCGCAGTGAGACAAGTGACCAACAGGCTTGGAGCTCACATAAACACTTCCTCTCACCCTCACTTCCCTTGCAAGGACGCGTTTTCCCGTATCTTTCAAACGTTTCTCCTCCCATTCATTCATTCATTCATTCATTCATTCATTCATTCATTCATGCCTTGAGGTTTCATTTATCATGCCTTTGGCTCAGTGATTTTCCTAAGACGTTAAGACAACTGTCGGGATAAACAAATTTCGGCACTTTCACAAATCGGAGCCTTAGTTTTCACGTGTCGAATTGGGTACTCTAGGGTGAGCTTATTCGAGCGTCATTCACCCAGTGCAAGACCTCGGATCCTTTGTCTAAGGAGAACAGCGACGGTCCCCCGCTCGAACCCGCATGTAATATGTTTAATATCTTCGGCGATTCCCCTTGCTCCTGTTCATTCGTGTTTCTAACTACTATTTCAGACTGCTAGTTTTATGAAACAGGATATAAAATTAGCAGCTGGCTTTCTTAGTGATATGTTATAATTATAAGTGTATAAGGCCCAGTTTCACCAAGCTTCGTTAAAATAACGCTAATAGCATGTTAATTAACGTGTTGTTAAAAATTAAACATCATGTTAGTGTAATAGTGTTTCAGCAAACATTTGAGGTACTTTGGTTATGTAACATGTTGTTAAGAGTAATGCAACAGGAATAATAAAAGGCAGTAATTGTATGAAAGTTTACTGAATGTGCCTATGGTTGTGGTGTAGTAATTTGTTTTAGCGGAAAATTGTATTTTTACATTGTACAAATATTAGAGACTAATATAATATTATAACGTAAATCGAGAAAAGGAACTGTGCGAGGAGCAATAATTTTACTTCGTATGAGAAATATAATTATTTTTAGTACATCTAGGGACAACTGTAATTATAAGAATGTAATTGAAGACGAACATAGTGATGGAACTTCCATGAGAAAAAAAAAAACAAGCATAGGTTTCTTTAGCCCAAGATTTCAATCGCCATTTGGATATGAAAACGCGAACAATGAAAAAATCAAACAAAGTTATGAAAGTATTAAGAGAAATGCTAAGGAGGATCAAACAAGATACAGTGGAACGTCTAAAAACTGGCGGTGATACCTTCACTCTCAAAGTAGATGATATGGGTGCGAAGATTCTATTATCCAATATCAAGGAGAACCAATAGAAAATAATGATAATTGTGGTGCTGAATACAATGGTAAGCGTTAACATTATTTTCATATCTTAGATACCTAACATATTTTCACACGTAATTAGTCACAATTACATGTGAACTGTTAAATCAGTAAAGTAAAATAATATCGTTTTGAAAATCTGCAATGATATCTGAGTATTAAGGGGAGAGGATGGTATTTTTTAAAACTTTTTTCCTACAGTGGGTGATCAAATTATTAGGGACACTTGGTAAAAGTAGGAATTTTATCTTCAAATTCACATAAAACACAAGTAATTCGGATTTTCTCAGCTGGAAAAGCTTTATTGCTGTAAATAGTGTTTTATAAACAATATTATTACATATTTAATTGTGTAATAATGAATATGGAATGAAATAAACAAGAAAACCAATATTTTGTCACACATCCCTTTTCAGCAATTACAGTTTTAACTCTCTTTGGCATACTAGAAATGCATTGAAGACAATTGTTTTTAATTTCTTGGTTGTGATGCCACACTTTCATCAGTTTTTCTATTAAATATTGTTTATTTGTAATAATTTCTGAATGAACTTGCCTCTTCATTAGCCCCCAAATATTTTCAATCGGATTAAGGTCCGGAGAGTTACCAGGCCAAACCAGAACCCTAATTTTGTTGTCAGACAGGAATTTTGTCGCGTTATTTGCCTTGTGACAGGGCGCAGAGTCGTGCATGAACGCAAAATCACCATCTGGAAGCCATTCACGGACTTGTGAAAGAAGCCGTTCCTTCAGAACCTTTATGTATTGATCCTGTCTCTTCATTCCTGGAACAAAATACAGCCGACCAGTTCCATGACCACTAATCACAGACCACACCATGATGCTTAGAGGATATTTAACAGTCTTCTACATAGAAAGGCGCCAATGAGAGATGCTGGAATCAACATATCTTCTATGACAACCCGTCGGAGGATCAAAGAGTTAGGGTTTTCATGTCGCACTCCAACCAAGAAACCATTCCTGAAGCCATACATAGTGAAGAAACGTCTCTCTTGGGCAAAGCAGCATCAATCTTGGACTGTGGATGATTGGAAAAAAGTGAGTTGTTTGTCATTCACATGATTTCTTTATTAGTCACAATTTTTTATTTTGTGCAAATGTGTTTTATGTACTGTTACTTTCTTTTTTCAGGTGTGTTTTTCAGATCAATCTACCATACAGATACTTTCTGACAAATTTCTGTTCGTTAGAAGGCGTAAAGTACAATAATGACTGCATTGTGTTAAACATTCTCTAAGCATCATGGTGTGGTCTGTGATTAGTGGTCATGGAACTCGTCGCCTGTATTTTGTTCAAGGGATGAGACAATATCAATACATAAATGTTCTGAAGGAACGGCTTCTTACACAAGTCCGTGAATGGTTTCCAGACGATTATTTTGTGTTCATGCACGACTCTGCGCCCTGTCACAAGGCAAATAAGGTGACAAAATTCCTGTTTGACAACAAAATTAGGGTTCTAGATTGGCCTGGTAACTCTCCAGACCTTAATCCGATTGAAAATATTTGGGGGCTAATGAAGAGGTAAGTTCATTCAGAAATTATTATAAATAAACTGTCTTTAATAGAAAAACTGACCAATGTGTGGCATCACGGCCAAGAAATTAAAAACAATTATATCCAATGCATTTCTAGTATGCCAAATAGAGTTAAAGCTGTAATTGCTGCAAAGGGATGTGTGACAAAATATTACTTTTCTTGTTTATTTCATTCCATATTCATTATTACACAATTAAATATGTAATAATATTGTTTATAAAACACTATTTAGAGTAATAAAGCTTTTCCAGTTGAGAAAATCCTAATTACTTGTGTTTTATGTGGATTTGAAGATAAAATTCCTACTTTTACCAAGTGTCCCTAATAATTTGATCACCCACTGTATTTGGTGTAAATTATTAATTTTTTGTATGTAGAGAGCTCATAGCTGTGGCAACTCAACCAAATAAAAATATTTTGAAAAAAAATTATTTGGGGCCCAAATTTGAAAAAAAATATACCCAGTGCAGGATGGTACTAAAACCGATATATCTAAACCGTTTTTAAAGATATATTCAAACAGTTTTTGCAATGTATTTGCAAAAGTATGTTCTACATACTGTCTGTAACAGAATTTTCATTTTAGTCCTTACGTTTGTAAAATAAACAATTAAAATTTAGTAACGATTTTCTGATTTCCTTTCTTGCAAACAAACGGACGTATTTTTAAAATGAAATCAATTAACAAAATTCTGTTACAGAGAAAAGTTTCCTAATAGTCTGAAGAATGTGTGTTCTAAATTTCATGCATGTATCTTTAATAGTTCAGAAATTATATTCATTTTGTCTTGCAATGTAGCAAAAAAAAAAAATAAAGTTACTGGAAACCGATAAAAGCGGGCGTGTGATTTAAAAATCCATAGCGCAGGAAGTTTAAAAATGACGTCTCATCCGATAAGGACACAATACCCAAAAAATGTTATGCAATGTATTCCACACATATCAAAGGGTATTTTAAAGAAAAAAAAACAATTTTTTGAAAATTTAATTTAACGGAAACAACAATAAAAGTGGGCGAGTGATTTAAAAATCCATACTGCAGGAAGTTTAAAAATGGCGATCCACACTTATCACAGAGTATTTTAAAGAATATATATATATATTTTTTAAATTTAGTCATTTTTCATCAAAAATACCATCCTCTTCCCTTAACACGGAATAATAATTAATCACATAAATGCTACGTTAATAAGGAGACATCTTTTCTTTATTGCGGATGCAATGCTAATATTAATATCAATCATTTTAGTATTTATACACATTTCTAAATAATTAAAAATGCTGAAGTAACCATTGCAACTAATTGTTTTCACTGCAAATATATCTCGATATAATAATACAGCTTGTAATATCCTTGGCATCCATGATTCACGCTGTGGGAGTATACTATATGTTAATTTAACAGTCGGTTTAACATGATGTTAGTAGTAACAACAGTTGATGAAACATATCTTCCATTAAGTTTACTGTTAAACTGCCTTAACGACATGTTAAAGAGTTAACAAAGGTTGATGAAACTGGGCCTAAGGGTGGAATTCAGAGTCGTCACTTAAAAAATGAGTGAACCCTTAAGTAATAAGTGTTTGCTTATAATAAGGCAACCCTTATGTCAATTCCGAATTCATAGACAACACTTATTTTCACGTAATGAGTGCTCACTTATAGCTGCCGGACATGACGTCATAACAAAAGCTGATTCTCATTGAACTAATCGAAAGCAGCTCTGCATGTGGAGTTGCTATAACAACGAGTTATCAATATTATTGTACTGAATAAGTTATATACAGCAATAGTTTCATGATATGTTAAATTCTAGTTGCGTGTTAGTCATAGTTATAATCAGATATCCTACTAACTGGAACACGTGTTCTGTAGTAGTGAATTTCTTAAATAAATTAATTAAGCCTATTAGGCCTACTATATAATACTGTATATTGAATTTATTAACATAGTGTTATATTTACTCTATAATTTGCCAATTATAGCTACATTTTACATTTTTGGCTATGATATCTATACTTAACCCCTTTTAATTTATTTTTATTTAGTATTTTTCATTTATATCTAGATCCGTGTCTTTTATTTAGGTAGTATCTACTTGTTTTTTTTTTTAATTTTTAATTTGTAATTAACCTTGCATCTGCTTTATCTCTTCTTTTCATGTTATATGCAATTCTATGTTTTTTTTAACAAATATCTGTACTGTCTATTGTAATTGGGGCATTGCCCTGTTATATAAATAAATAAATGAATAAATAAATAAATAAATAAATAAATAAATAAATAACGATCAATTTGGCTAGAGCAAGGACTTCGAATTGATTTGAAAACGATATCGCTTCTTAAATTTCAGTTCACTATACATTTCCAGAGGATTCTCCATGTCTCTAATATACCTTTTTGGGACACATATTTTCCTCATTTCGTTCAACAAACTCCACAAAATCCTCAAAATCATTCTCAGTATACATTTTGAAAATGAGTGGTCACTTAAGGGTACAGATCAGCTCACTTAAGTAATCACTTAAGTAATCACTCATTATGTGAATGAGGGACAACTATGAATTAGAAATGAGTATAAGTAACCACTTAAGGGTTCACTCATTTATAAGTGACGACTATGAATTCCGCCCTAAGTGTTCTAACTTTTATGAGACAGACCTCTGACAAGACGAAACTTCTTCAAATAGGCCTTTATTTTATAGTCTGATGTTTTCAGAACGGTCCGCCCTCTGGGCTTGCTGGAGAATAATAGAGATTCCAATATGAAGACACGGCACCTGCCTGCGCTCTCATTTTTCGTCGCTAAAGACGATCATTTCCTCCCCTCGTTACGACCACGGAGACACCGACAACGTCCCTTGCATACTCAGGCGGGCGATCGGGAGATTCGGGGTGCGAGACTCGTCTATCTTGACTTTTCACGTGGATTCTACTAGGTGGCAAGGAACAAACTAATAAACTGTGGTAGGCCTATGCAGTAATTTATTACTAAGCCATTATCATGAGTATTTGATGCATGCAGCAAGAATAGTAATTTATAATATAAAAGAGTAAAATTAGATTTTATTAGCCAGTGGAAAGTTTGGCGCCGGAGGTGAAGCCGAAGTTGCTAATTTCCAAGAGCGCATAAAAACTGTTTACTCTCTGTGTTATAGAGTACATTACCTTATTCATTAATGTTATATAAATTTTATTACTAGTACCTAAATTTAATTTTAAATTCTAGGCCTTTTCTTTGTAATTTGTTGTTTGTGACATTAAAAATGAATTAATGTATGGATTTTTTGTTATTAATGTGTTAGCTGTTATGGGGAGAGTGATTTAAAAATACTTAATTCACTGCTGTGAGTTAATAACTTTTAATTGTGAATAAAGCCATTGTATAGGTTGTTAAGGACGGTGAAAGAAAAACTACCTAGTTTAGATACCAGTCATGGGTAAAAGACATTACCTTTGCGAGCAACATTCGGAAGGTCCCTGATACAATTCCTGTGACCGGCCAATCTGACTGGGGTTTCTTAATAGTTTCCGTCAGTCACGGAAATTTACATACCATGGTACATCACCGCTTTAATCACCAATATCATAAATATAGAAAACAAAATATAGATCAGTTACATGAGCACAAACCATCTACAGCACAAGAGATTACTTATGGCTTATAGAGAACCCGGAGGTTCACTGCCGCCCTCACATAATCCCGCCATCGGTCTTTATCCTGGGCAAGATTAATCCAGTCTCTATCATATCCCATCTCCCTCAAATCCATTTTAATACCCTCTCATCTACGTGTCGGCCTTCCCAAAGGTCCTTTTCTCTATGGCCTCCCAACTAACATTCTATATGCATTTTTGGATTCGCCCATACGCGCTACATGCCCTGCCCAGCTTAAACGTTTGGATTTAATGTTCCTAATTAGACTATGTCAGGTGAAGAATACAAAATGTGCAATTCTGCGTGGTGTAACATAAAACATAAAAAAATATTGTCGTACACAATCCACTCTATATTGACATCAATTTGGAGTAATTTATTAAAAGATGCATTCAAGACTAATTTAGAAAACTGTTAAACGTATTATCCATGCACCAAATACGAATGTTCTCTGAACTGAATGATCCTAAGGCTCTACTAACTGAGCTGCCCAGGAATTCTTCCAGACACCCGGCCAATTTTTCCCTCTATATCCACAGACCTCAAAGTGGGCTGACAACCGTCAAGCAACCAACATTGAGTGCACACAAACTCTGTGTGACTTGAATTGTGGTTTTCTGTTAACGAACAGTGACGTGTATTATGCAAATCGAACTTTCAGGTATAAAGTCTAGGAAAGTTCCTGGGTAGCTCAGATGGTAGAGAGTTAGTACGTTTAACCAAAGGTCCCGGGTTCGATATCCGGCCCTGGAACAATTTTTCCCTCGAAATTATTCAAATCAACTTTACAGGGAGTTATACCTGAAAGCTCAATTTGCAAATGAACCTATTTTAATTATTTGCAAATAGTAACAATTAAGAAATATGTTAAAGGAATAATCCTTGCACCAAATGAGTGGTCTCTGGACCAAAATAATCGTGTTTTAATTATTTAAATACAATTTCAATTAAGTACCATATTAAACGATTTATCCTTCTATCAAACACGGATGTTCCCTGAACCAAATGTCCTATTTTAATTATGTAATTACTTTATATTTGTTTCTATCAAGTGCAGCAAAGTGCACGGGTATGTCTAGTAAAGTAATAAATAAATACCAGCTGCAAGACGTTCAGGCTGACATCCTCAACCTTAATGTTTTCTCTCCCAACACTGCAGCTTGTAAAAATCATACACTGAACAGTACGATTATTTAGAACTGACAGTCGCCGGAGATAGGAGCTTGGGTCAGGCGAGTCCATTTAGTTACGCCAAGGGGTGTTTGGTTTAGTCACTCGCTTGCCTTCGGAGCGATCGGATGTCATGCGTGCGGTAGAGCGGTCTGTTTCCAGTACAATTAAGCTGTACTACATTCCTTTACCGACCGCTCGTCCTTATCTCTACTCCGGGACTCTCCCCACTCCTCCTATTACTTCCTCTCTTTCGCGTCGCTGAGCTGTCAGGACTAATAATCGGTCTGTATATTATAATACCGTAATTGTAAATGCGACACGAAACGAATTATCTCTCTCTTTTTCTCTCTCTCCCGCTATCAGTTTGGCAACAGCGCAGTAATGCTGGATGAGTATTGCTATAGATCATATATGTAACAGATAACTCATCGCTATGTTAAAATTGGCAGCACTTTGAAGAGAACAACCGCCATGATCTCCACCCGTCCGCCGTAAACGAACACGAGATGGCAGTATAGTCGCTAATGCAATTCAAATGGGAATTATGACGTGACTCCTTATGTAACAACTAGATGGCAGCGTAGTAAACCTGACAAAAGTTGTTAACGTCAAACCCTATAAGGCCGACCTATATGTTACATATAATGATCTAGGGCAGCGTTTCTCAAACTATGGTCCGCGGACCACCTGTGGTCCTCGAAGTCTGCCCTTGTGGTCCTTCAAAAAAGACAGAAGAAAACATTAAAAAATTCAAACGAATTGCGCATCACGCTATAGCTCATCTGGCGCCTGTAACCCAGCCAGGGACCACCCGAATTCATAACAGAGGACCAAAGTACCGAACCTTTTCATATATTTATGACTTTCTTAATAGTTTTGCCGATACCCAGTCTGCACATTGAAATGGGCACGTGCCGTACAATATGTCGTACACCAATAATACAACTCTGAAGTCACAATTTTAAACTTATTTTCGAAGTAAATATGACGAATTTTCATGGGTTCCTGATCACTTTCATTGCGATATTGAAACTAACAAACTTTCATTGAGTGAAAGAGAACAGTTAATTGAAGTCTCGAATGAGACCGGACTTAAAATTAAATTCGAAGCGGAAGGTAGGTTAATTTCTGGACCTCATCACAAGTGAAAAGAGAATATAGTGAACTGTACAATGGTGCTTTAGAGAATAAAATTTAGTTTGGTTCTACGTATCTGTGTGAGAAAGGGTTTTCATCACTAACTCTAATAAAAACAAAGTACCGAAATCGACTCGATTATGTGACGATCTCCGACTTAAGCTTACCAGCATACATCCAAACATAGAACAACTGTGAAAGAATCGGAAGGCTCATCCATCTCATTAATGCGAGTACCAATATTTATTTATTTTTTTAGTTAATTAGTTAAATATTATCCAAACTCTAATATCTTGAATTATAAAAAAAAAAACAAAATGAATTTTCTTCTATTAACATTAACTTAATTAGTTAATACTAATATAAAATTAATTGAATTAAATTAATTTTAATTAATTAACTATTTTTAAAAATATAAATATACGGTATTAAAATATGCTACAAAAATTATAAATTTGCTTTCGAAGGGAACAAGAGTAAGGTGGTCCGCAGAACTGCTCTGACTTAAAAAAGTGGTCCGCAGTTCAAAAAAGTTTGAGAAACACTGATCTAGGGTATTGCCTTCTAAAAGCGTATTCCAAGAGTACCTATAGCTGGATTTCGCAAGTGCAAAATAGTTTTCACAGATAATTTAACTTTTCTATTAAACTTATGTCTCCTCTCAAGAGGTAAGCTCAATTGAATGGCAAACTATTGGCTTGTGATATTACTAACTAAAGTTTTTCATATAAGAAATGTAACTTGTGTGGGATATTTGACGACAAGATCCAAATGAGTGTCTGTAGAGAGGAAGTCGACTTACAGACTTGTCATTTTCTTGATTAAAGCCGTGTGCAAGAGAAGCCTCGCTTTGTTCCGAGAGAGAAGACTCCAGTTTCTTTGTGATACGTTACACCTTCCCGAGCCACAAGCCTCTTGCGGTTCGCGGGCATAGAGTTTCTCACCGCGTCTGTGAGAGATCTAACGGAATATACAACTACGCACGGCACAAGTCGTCATCAAAGAGATTATAATTAGCAACTGGAAGGCAGCTCTCGATCAGCATTCAATGTGAGCGAAAGTGGTACATGGGAGTGGGATAATCCACGATGCATATCAATGCAGGATTTCAAGTTCAATCGAAACTGTTGTACTTCCCAACAAACATAGTGTTCTGCCCAGTGATAGGTCTTTCACTACAAACACAGCATTCTCCAATCTTTCTGCCTTCCTCTTAATCTCCGCATATGATCCATATATCTCAATGTCGTCTATAATCTGATACCTTATTCTGCCCCGAAATCTTCTCCCGTTCACCATTCCTTCCAGTGCATCCTTCAGTGGCAGTTTCTTCTCAGCCAGTGACCCAACCAATTCCTTTCTCTTCCTTATCAGTTTCAGCATCATTCTTTCTTCACCCACTCCTTTCAACACAGCTTCATCTATACTAATAATAAATCTGTAGCCAAAATTTTTCTGGTAATTTTCGATTTTCTAAAATAATTGGTGTTAACATGTATAATTAACCATTCTGAAACCGAAAATCGTATTTTTTTTAAATTTCTGTTTGTATGTATGTCTGTCTGTCTGTCTGTCTGTCTGTCTGTCTGTCTGTCTGTCTGGATGTTTGTTACCTTTTCACGCGATAATGGCTGAACCGATTTATATGAAAATTGAAATATAAATTAAGTTCGTTGTAACTTAGATTTTAGGCTATATGGCATTCAAAATACTTTATTTAAAAGGGGGCTTGAATTAAATAAACCGAAATACCTCGCTTATTATTGATTTCCATGAAAAATGTTACATAACAAACGTTTCTTTAAAAATAATTTCCGATACGTTTTATTCTATACAAAATTTTGATAGGACTGATATTTAATGAGATAAATGAGTTTTAAAATTACAATAACAACGCCATCTAAGGCGCTGTACTGAAATAAAAACAAATGACATCATCTATAAGGGGCCTTGGACAACAACAATCGAAAGCTATTAAACGTAGCCTAAGAGAATCTTTCTGTGTTTGTATGAAGTAATATTGGAAGCTAATTAATTGTTTAATTATTATTTCACCATTGGAAAGTGTAGTGTCTCTAGATGGACATAATTCTACAATGTTATTACAGTAACTTGTGAAACATATAGCAAGTAATATAAAGTATACACATTAAAACTAAATATGTCAATCTTCATTAAGCTATGGTTACATGTAATAACAATTAAGAAACATGTTAAAGAAATTGTTATTGCACCAAATGATTGCTCTCTGGACCAAAATGACCGCATTTTAATTATTTAAATACAATTTAAATTAAGTAATATATTAAACGATTTATCCTTCTATTAAACACGAATGTTCCGTGGATCAAACGTCCTATTTTAATTATGTAATTACTTTATATGTATTTCTAACGGGTGCAGCGGAGCGCACGGGTACGGCTAGTTTCTTATAAGTATCAAATATGTTAGGTTTATTACAGTCAAATTACTTATCAATAGTACACACGTTGAACCATTATGATATTACATGAAATGGCATATAAAAATTTTTGACAAACGTTTTCGCCATAACCATGGCATCTTCAGGTCATATTAAAGGAGAACACAATAACACATGATGAACACTTAAAATATTCAGGTTAAAACAATCGTTGAAATCCAACATAGACTCCTCACAGCAAATAGATGCTATCATGGACTTCAAAAACAGTTAAGATCACATGATATCAATCTCAACACTAAGTGCAAATTATATAAAACATTAATAAGACCAGTCTTGCTTTATGGATCTAAAACCTGGGCAGTTGGCAGTGCCGACAATTGTAGGCTGAGTATATTTGAGAGAAAAGTTCTGAGGACGATATACAGGCCAGTAAATGATGAGGGCAGTTGGAGGAAAAGATGTAACTATGAATTATACCAACTTTTTAAAGAACCATATGTTTGCAGAAAAATTAAAGCTAGGAGAGTCAGGTGGCTGGGCCATATCTGTAGGAAGGATGAACATGATCCTTGCAAGAAATTGACTCTCACTATACCTTGTGATACCAGAAAAGTAGGGAGACCTCAGCTAACATGGTTGGATGAAGTGGAGAAGGATATAATAGCAGCAGGTGTTAGAGGATGGAAAACAAAGGTGTTAGATCGAAGGACACGGAAAAGCATCGTTGGGGCTGTCAAGGCTGGAACCCAGCTGTAGAACCAAAGAAGAAGAAGAAGAAAACAATCGTAAAAAGTTAAAAAAAACTGGTATGGTAGGCACTTTGAACATATGCCATTAAAAAATATACATGTAGCATGAAATTAACACCATGAAGAACATAGCATAGGCAATTAACACTGTACTAATCGACAAGTGTACAAAGAAGTAAAATAAAAGCATAACAATCTTCAAATACAGGCAGATGCATTTCTTATTTTGTCTGTCCACTTCACACGTTCCATTCTTCTCCATATCCACATTTCAAATGCTTCTATTCGTTTCTCTTCACATCGTCGTAATGTCCATGTTTCTGGCCCATACAATGCCACACTCCATACAAAGCATTTCACTAGTCTCTTCATTAGTAAATGTCACATAACCTTTTAAAAAAGAATGTGTTTTATTATGCTTTAAAAAATGACTATCACTCCATGGTCACTTCATAAAATGGTGTCACAACGTTCAGAATTTAACCTGTAATAGGTTTTCCTGTGCCTTGAGTTCACTTATACTTGATTATCACATTCATTCTTAAGCTATTTCTCCACAATCAGTTTTTCTTCCAATTCAATACTTTACAAGAAACCTTATCAAAGATCGATGAATATAAAAAAAAAGATTTGTCAAAGACTGTTTGGTAGCTATTGTTAAAGAATTGACAAGATTTTGTAACATCTGCTTCACTTTCATTGTACCTTATGTAGGCCTACCTGCAAATCCTTTGGAGAATAACATGGATATACAAAACAATATATCTGTATTAGTTAACTGTACAGAACCTTAAAACGAAGTATATTACGACTGCATAACATTTTAAAACAAAACATTTACGGTTATAGGTTAGAATCATTTAAAAATGAATTAATATTTAACTCGAGATATCAGCCTTATACGTATTTCTCTTCTCCATTTTACTGTAGTATTTACCGTAATCAAGAGTAGGGGAGTGAATTTGATTCATTTAATTGAATGTATTTGTAATTAATTTCTCTGGGGCAGGACACCATGTTTTTATAGAATCTTGGCACCATAATATTTTCGAATCCAATTAGTCAATTTCTTAAAAAAAAGTCAATTATTTGATCGATTAGAGCATATTCTTATTTAATTTCAAAACAAAATATTTATAAAGTATTGTGTCTGCTGTCAAAAAATCTGAAAGTTAGAATTTATAAAACAGTTATATTACCGGTTGTTCTGTATGGCTGTGAAACTTGGACTCTCACTTTGAGAGAGGAACAGAGATTGACGGTTTTTGAGACTAAGGTTCTTAGGAAAATATTTGGGGCTAAGAGGGATGAAGTTACAGGAGAATGGAGGAAGTTACACAACGCAGAGCTGCACGCATTGTATCCTTCACCTGACATAATTATGAAGATTAAATCCAGACGTTTGAGATGGGCAGGGCATGTAGCACGTATGGGCGAATTCAGAAATGCATATAGAGTGTTAGTTGGGAGGCCAGAGGGAAAAAGACCTTTGGGGAGGCCGAGACGTAGATGGAAACATAATATTAAAATGGATTTGAGGGAGGTGGGATATGATGGTAAAGACTGGATTAATCTTGCTCAGGATAGAGACCAATGGCGGGCTTATGTGAGGGCGGCAATGAACCTGTGGGTTCCTTAAAAGCCAGTAAGTAAGTGATTTGACAGTAACTTGTAAAGTAATTGTAAGTCTTGTATAGCGTTGAATATGACGAAAATCTGATCGTATACAAGCAGCTCTATACACAAAGCTAAGCTATAGATTTAAGCCATTCGTCTTTGCCGCTTTCCTACTTGGAGGGGAAAATAGTTTGTACGGGTGCCACACGAAATATTTTCCATGAACGTTAACTCATTAAATTTCTCAGTAATTAACATTCCTAACATACTGTACTTTATCAGTATAGCAAGAGGTACATTTTTTTGGCAAGATATGTTTACTGTTAAATTATATTAACTATAATTATGCATGGAGGACCAAAAGTCACTATCCATTGCTTTTCATTGTTTTTTCTTCTACGTCTACCATCACTAAAGGCGACCATCATCATCGATGTGCAAGTATTGGGTCCCACTGGTCCGTTAAGGTCTCTAGCCATCCAAGAAGTCCTTCTGGTGTATATGATGAGATTAATTTGGGAAACCTAAGGTCGTTCATTCTGTCCACATAATATTTCCACTGGATAACTATGAATGTACTGCAAAATTGGTTCAACTTTCAGCTCGTGGAGGATGTCTTCATTTCTTCGCTGGTCTAGAAGTGTATATCCTGCTGTCAGTCTCAAGAAACGCATTTCAGCAGATTTCAATCATCCTTGATCTATTTTTCGAAGTGTCAACGCTTCACTACCATAAAAAAAGACTGAGCGAGCTAAAATTTTGTAAATATTAAGCCTGGTATGTCGTTGAACTTTTGATGGTTTGAATACGGTACTTGATTTATTACACCAATCATTTTAATAAATTTTGAAATCTTTAGTGACACGTCTTTCTCTTCTAGATATGTTACTGTTAGTCTAAATAACTGACAAGGAGGGGACACGCTCTGTATATCACCGAATTAAATCAGATTTTGTGACATGAAAGTACAAGACACACTGTTTAAAGTCATACCTGGTATGGGTGGTCAATGGCCCCTCGTTTTGGAAATATTGGCTATTGTTTGTGACACACTTCCGTTAGGTGCCTAATAGGGAAGCATTAGACTGTGTGACGGCGTAACTCGTGTGGTTGGATGCTGAGATGTCATCTAGGCAACCCGAGTTCGAATCCTAATGCCTTCTAATTTTTTAAAGTTTGATATTATTATTATTATTATTATTATTATTATTATTATTATTGTTCACTTTCAGTTGTCAATTTCTATATTCAAAGCCATGTTGAAATATGCGTGGTATGCATCAAAATTGATAAACGAACGAGAAGTGTTTGTGAATGTGAAGGATATCTGTTTCGCAGCAGAAGTGCGAAAAAATGTGTGTGACTGTGGACAACCTTCTTTCATTTGCTGTGCATGGTGCAGGAAATATGTACGAGGCGTGTTCTTAAAGTAAGTTCCGTTTTCAATTGTAGCCGTCGCATCGCTGCAATCGTTATTTTGCGCATGCGTGTTTTCTTCTTCAGTCCTCAGGCAAGCTGTGCATGCAGTTTCAGAGCTTCAGTCCGTGTGTGTGGTTAGTTGTGATCAGTTGAAATGATTAAAGTGATCGAGCACCCCGCCGACTGTGAGATGCGGTCTGTTATCCGTTTTTTTGAATGCGAGAAACATCAAACCAGTTGACATTCATCGGCAACTTTGTGAGGCGTATGGTAATGATGCCATTAGTGATGGAATGGTCAGGAAATTGGTTAGAAAGTTCAACGAGGGCCGCATCTCTGTGCATGACGAGCAGCATACCGGTCGGCCATCTTTGATCAATGACGATTTGGTGCGTGCTGTCGATGAAAAAATTCATGAGGACAGGAGGTTCACAATTTCTTCGCTTTCCTTGAATTTTCCACAAATGTTGCGGAGTGGTTCGCATCGCAGGCGGGTGAATTCTACAATGAGGGGATAGAAAGACTTGTGCCACGACTCGATAAATGCCTCAATAAAGGTGGAGATTATGGTGAGAAGTAATTGAAGTGTGGGAAATACAATGCTACAAAAATGGTTTGTAAATATTTTCCCGTTTACTTTCTACACCCTTTTGGAACTTACTTTAAGAACACGCCTCGCATGTTTTGTGTGTTTTTATGACATCATAATGAATCGGGTACAAAATGAAATGGAATAGCTGCTACAGGAAATAGAACAAACACCAGTGACATATCTTACCTTCCTACGTGAGCAATATTTCATTGTTTATCCTTTACAATACAATGTTAATTAGTAATTTGTTTAAAACATGATGAAGCATTAAATACATTGAGAAATATGATATAGGTATGTAAATAGATAACTGTGATCACAATATTAATTATTAAAAGAAAAAAATATAGGACCAGTTAAGATTCGAACTCAGGTTGGCTGGATAACAACTCAGTATCCAACCATCTGGGCTACGCTGTTACACAGTCTAATGTTTCCCTGTTGAGCACCTAACGGAAGTATGTCACAAACAATAGCTAATATTTTCAAAACGAGGGGTCATTGGCCACCCATATCAGGTGTGACTTTAAACAGTACGTCTTGTACTTTCATCTCACACAATCTTATTCCATTCGATGATATACAGAGCATGTCCTCTCCTTTTGAGTGTATTGACTTGCTCAATTATGGTAATGTAGCTTTTACTTCTGACTAATACACTTCCTTGAAATGGCACAGTTTTTGTTTAATCGGGAATATTTTCATGTCAAAATCTTCTGCTGTTCTCTGCAAATTGCACACTGCTCTCTGCAATTAATCTTAAGATTTGGCTATAATTACCTGGTCATCGGCGTACAATACTGTGTCCAAACATGTTTATTCCTCCATGACAATTTAAACACAAACTTTCGCTCAGTATCTCATCCAAGTAGATTTACTCAAAAGCTTTTTATTGCATTCTTTCAAGTCCTCAACTGTTATTAAAATGGGTAATAACTCTTCCCATACCTTGTATATTTATAATGAATATGACTAGATTTGATGTATTTCTTCGGAATTTATTTATTTATTTTTACATACTCGAATGATGACGCAGCAGTGAAAATTTCATAAAACTTCTGCTGCAATTTATTGTATATGTATGAAAAAATTCCCCTGTACTTGGATGGTTATTTTTATCTTATTTAGCATACTAACTTGCCCATAATAATAGTAGTATAAGGAACAAAGGAGCATTCTGTTTTCATGCAAAGGGACTATTTACTTCTGCACGTTACGAATTTAGCGATCAAAGGGCTGCGCTATACCGTAGTTGCTTTGAGCGACGACAGTCTTGTATTATTTTACAAATCCAGGCATTGTGAAGCCGACTGCACGCCGTACATTGCTTTGTTTTAATGCTATTATTCCAAACAAGACTGTTTCTTGTATACGTCTCTGGGTCATGCCAGTCAATTTCATTTAGTATGCTTTTCAACTATTCTAAATCATTTATGTAGGCGTACGAACTTCCCCGCTTATGTTATTTTCAACACAATTGATTACTAGTAGATGTTAAGTTCAAAATACCAAAGTTTCGAGGTTTGTCTACGATATGAGTGTTTGTTGCGTACAAGACTGGTCCGGAGTCCTACGTGTTCCTGTCTAAATATTAGAACTCCATATTGTTGTTGCATCAAAAACATTATGATAGCATTACAATTCATTTTGTAAACTCTCTACAACCTGTAAATGCCCTTGCCTGAAAGAATCTGTAGATGTGAAATACCTGGGAATTATTGTTGATCAGCACTTGAAATGAGATAGACAAATCACCTTTTTATGTAACAGGATCCGTAAAACAATTTACAAATTTGTAAACCTTCGCCATTACTTGCCTACTCATGTATTACGTTTGATTTATTTGGCTATAGTTGAATCTGTTATCCAATATGGTATAACTGGATGGGGAGGCATTACAAAAACTGCTCTTTTTCCTCTAATTATGTTGCAAAAACGTATAATCAAAATTTGTTTGGAAAGGCGACTGGATTATCTAACAAATTTGATCCATTCCGAATTGAATGTTTTTAGAATTGACCAAATTTATAAATACTCTTTAATGAAATTCTATCCTAAAAATAGAATGAAATTTGTAGCTCAGCCACATGATCATAGTACAAGACGAAATGAAATTCTTAATTTAATTGAACCTAAATGTTTCACATCTGCTGCTTTACTACACAGTACAAATTTTGGTCCACGTCTATATAATTCAATAATAAAATTTCATTCAGAATAGACTACTTTAAGCAATGAAATTTTCAGATCCAGAATTAAAAAATTTATATGACAGACTTCCCTATAATTATATTATGTATCATGTATTGTAAAACAAGTTGATTTCTATCTAACTATATTTTTTCTATCTTATCTTGGTTACTATAACAACATGACCTGTACTAATTATACTACTGATAATAAGCTAATATTAATCTATCTCCAATCTCAACGTCGTCTATTTTTTCACTCAGTTATTACTAGTATTATTATTACTAACGTTATCATCATCTTTATGTGACCTTTTTTCTTAAGTATTTTGCCGTATATTTATGTAACGGAACTGTCCCCGAACACGAGCTTTGCTTTTTCGGGGTACTTTAATGTAACGTTTTTATGTATATGTTATTATTAAATAAATCTAAATCTAAAATCTAAATATAAAGTCGTTAATAATAATAATAATAATAATAATAATATATTATGTAATACAAATTCATGAAATATATGTCAATGACTAAATAAATAAATGAACGAACAGACAAATAATGTACAGGGTGATTAAAAAACTATTAAACATTTTATTATAACATAGTAATATCTACGTAATAGTTGAGATGGAAAATAGGCGGTTCGCGTAAACTACGGGTGGTATTCATAGACATTTCGCTGCACGCGCTACGAGCGTACTAAGCTAGCCCCGGCTATCCACTGGTTACTTGGACAGAATTCAAATCATATTCTATCGCTAACACTGGTTTATGAATACGAAAAACGCTGATCATCCACCGGAAGCCCGCGCTAAAAATATCTATGAATACGGCCCTTAGGTTCTTGCCGGGTCTGTGGCTCAAGCGCTAGCGCGCTGATCTTCCCTCCAGACTGTCCGGGTTCGATTACCGGCCAGATCGTCGTCATGGAATTTGTGGGGTACTCGGGGTACTCCCGTTTCCTCTATCATTCCACCAACACACTCTACCTCCCCCTCATTTCTTCTATCATCTGCAATAGTAAAAATAGGCCGAGTTGAAGTCTGGGGATAGTACGGGTTTTCGATGCTGATGTAGGAAGAGCTTTGGGCTCCGGGCCCCTGGGGCTCATCAGGCAATCGTATGCGGACGGGACCTATCAGGGGCTGAGGCAGGAAGGCGACCTGTCAGCGTCGGATTCACGAATGCCACCCAGGTAGGGTTACCATGAGAAGAAATTCTATAGGACATGGAATCTAAAATAAGACGACATTGCTGAAAAAAGAAGGACTTTTTAAAAATTGGTATGAACAAAATTAAAGATTAAAACAATGGCTCACATTAGTTTTCTCACTAGTTGCTGGATCAGTATTACATCTGTACCCTACTTATCGGTGGAGCCCACTTTGTACACAAGAATCTGAAGGGACAAGCTTATATCTTGTAACAAATAACTATGGAACTGTTCACAGGGCATGTCCTTGAAATTATATTTCACCAAGATGATACCTCTGACTGACTCCGTTAGCATGCGATTTCATTCTTTTGTTCACTGAGCAGATATTAGGGAAAATACTCTCTCAACACTTCCATTGTGACTTGGGATAAATAAATAGAATGGACATATTTTTAAGAGTTCTGAGAAAGTTTCAGTGCTCGCAGAACTACGATATTGTAATTGAAGAATTTACACCATTGTTCATCTAAACTTAAATCTTTGTCCGAATTAACTTGATTGGCATATCTTAAAAGTATTTATTTCAGTCACTGACTTCACAGCATATGTTTAAGGTGCTACACCTTTACATTACATATTTAAAAGACGTATGAACGTTTTCGTTGGTCTCCAACATCATCAGATACGAAGTACATTTCAGCAATATCAGTGCTCTCTACATAATATCTACAAATACAAAATATATTTAGTGGCATGCAAAATGAGACATATTAAAAACCAACATTGCTGTGATACACATTGACATTTTATATGACTGCCTTGATTGTCACTTACTTAAAATACACGTATAGATTACAAAAAATATTGATTTACATATATATATAAATGCAAGTTTTTACATATGAGATAATAAAATGACATGATTTAAAAGTGATAAAAATAATAAAATATATAACTAAGATAAAAAGTATTATGAATGTGAAGAGTTGCAAAATTACAGTAATTACATTTATTATATTCCTATTTCTGTTTCACAATAATATATATACTTCCACCACTCAAAAACGTATGTATCATGGTTTGTGTCACGTGATTATTTGAATGTTTTTCAAGTTTATATGGTTTTATTATAAATGCCAATGTATTATACGTTGGGTTGTTTGATGTTGATTAATGATGTATATTTGATTTTGTCGATAATGCTGTTCCTCCAATATGGCGATGTATTGTCGATATCCAATACTGTAATTGTAATGAACGTGTGATATGGTGCAAGTCAAGTATCAGAATTAATCAGTGTAGACGTGCCTTCTTAGATGTTGATTATGTGGTGGTTGTGTGAGGACTGTGGCATAGCTTTGTATAGAAGTGGCAAAAATAACCGGACCGACGGAAAAATCAAAGTCCCCGAAATGAGCCACTGCGCATGCCACGCCCGCATTCACAAGATGCGAGTAATCTATTGAAATTGTTCTAGTTTCGACTGCTGACGTAGCCCATTTCGAAAGCCATTAGAAAATAAGCTGGTAAAATTCATGTTCTGGGAATAATAAGTTAATTAAGTAGTAAAATATCGCTGTAATCAAAAAGTATTGAGAATAAATTTGAATAAGGAACAAAAAAAAAGTTTCCTTCCCAGACAGGATTCGAACCACGAAAGTCTTAGTTACCAGTCTATCGTGCTGTCACTGTGCACAATGCTCTGAAATCAGCTCCAAGGGTCGGTCCGGTTTTTTTTTTTGCCATTACTGTACATTGCAGAATAATATTGATAAAATAGCTTAGAATCATGAATTCTGCCGTTTTTTAGAGTGTAAGAATTCAATGCATGTTAAATGGTCATCATATTTTATGTTTTTTATGTGCTCCATCTCCAACCATTGAAAGCAGTTAAATTCTTTCATGGGTTTTGACCATTTGTTTAAATATTCTATGCATAATATCGCACATTATTCATTATTCATATTAATTCTAGTTGAAATGCGAAATGCCGGACACTTTATTTTTTTTTAATGCCTGCCGGACAGAATAAAATGATAAAAAAGAGGACATGCTCTCCTTTTTCCGGACGGATGGTAACCCTACACCCAGGCCACTTTTCGAACTTGGATAATCATCGCATGTAAAGGGCGCACAATGGGCCAAAACGTGCCTAAGTGTACAGCCCTAGTAAAGCCAGTCAGCCAATCTTAGATTCTTACCAAAAAGCATTTCCTGAAAGGTACGCAAAATCTCCTGCAATCTGACATTTGTGATCAGATTGTCTTTCATTTGTTATGTCAGACTGTTACCACAGTTCAGTATATACAGTCACGAAGCTTGAGTTGTGAGGGTGCTAGGAACAATAGCCTATGCCGGTACTATTTCGCATTGTCTGAAATGAGGCGCTATTAGCGATCCTAGTGGTTAGCAACTATCTATGGATGCATATTTACTACGTATTGAGCTTCGTGACTGTATATACTAGACTGTGCTGTTACGTGACAGTACGTATTTTTTCGTGGTATAGAAGCATCCAGCTCAGACAGTAGCATATTTCCTTATGGATCTGAGGGTGCGTTTGGACATGGGTTCGAAACCCGCTTGGGATCATTAAGTGATTAGTTTTTCTCTGAGGTTCCGTTCTCTCTAAATGTAAGGCGAATATATACACTAATTCCATGGAAAATCCTCGGACTCATCTCGCCAATCTCACTAATCCCATCAACGCTAAGTAATCTGTTAGCAGGTAGAGCGTCGTTAAATAAATGAAAATACTATTATAATAAATTAAAGTAGATCTAATACGAATTAGCCTAGTGATAAAGCTCCAAAACAGAACAGAGCTAATGAAGAAGCCAATCTTCAGGTTTGCACTAATTTGCCACAAAACAATTTTCAACTGCCAAAATAATCCACTATTCTTAAATTTGTCTCCCGCTGTAAGTGTAGGCCTAAGTAATGCAGACCTGTGAAGAGCACTAAAATGCTTCTTACGAGTGTTACGTCGGCACTTTGTGATTCGCACAATCACCGCCAGAGGAGGTAATTACAACAGAGCTTGCAGCACCATGTGACGTCACAGAGCGGTGCCTGGGAAAAGCAAACAGATCAACGCTTCAGCTCACACATTCGGACGTTTCCAAGATCCGGGCAACAATCAGTTCACGGAGCGATCAAAGAGCGGAAACTTGACGAGACTTGAAAACGCATGCGTCAAGGCAACAGCTATTTACGTAACAGGCAATAAAGAGACAAGCGAGCACTGCTGTTCCCCGAGGACGTTGTACCGGATACGGCAGGTGAGAGGAGGAAACCGAGAAAGTTTGATAATGAATGGATGGAGTCGAAAACTTAAAACTGAGTGAATGAGACGATTAATGGATTAATGAGTATTGAGTGAATAGGTGGATGGCATAGTGAATCAGAAAAATGAGTGAATTAATGAATAGGAAATAATTACAATGAGTGAGAATATATGATTGTGTGTCTGAACCGATGGCCAGATAAGGGGATGATTCGATTAACAGATGAATCCATCGTTCGATGAATAGCTAGATCGATGGATGGATCTATTACCCGACGGGTGAATAGATTAGATTGATCAATTAATGAATAACTGGATCGATAGACGAATCGATCTCTTGATGAATGAGCCGAAGAATGGATGCATGAATAGGTCGAGGAATGGACGGATCCAACATCCGATGGATAGGTGGGTGGACTTATCGATCGGTAGATCATTTGAATAGCTGGATGTATGGATGAAAAATTTTAAATTATGGTTAGAAAGGTTATATCAGCGTCGCCGGTGTGCCGGAATTTTGTCCCGCAGTTCTTTTACATGCCAGTAAATCTACTGACATGAGCTTGTCGCATTTAAGCACACTTAAATGCCATCGACCTGGGCCGGGATCGAATCCGCAACCTCAAGCACAGAAGGCCAGCGCTATACCGACTACGCTACCGAGGCCGACTGTGTATGGCTGAATCTATCGCTCGATGAACTGGTCGATGATTGGGTGATGGAGGTATCGATGGAACTTTCGATGGCCTGGATGGATTAATCGATCACTTGGTGAATAGCTAGATAGATGAATGAACGGATTGATTCGATGTACAGATGAATTCATTCGCTTGATAAATGGACCGATAAATAACTGGTTTGATGTACGGTTGAATGAATCGATGTATGAATGTATTGTTCGATGACTTGATTGGTCGATCACTTGAATAGCTGGATCGATGAATGGATCGATCATTGGAGGAATGTCTCGATGAATGAACGTATGAATAAATCGAAGAATTAATGAGTTTTTCATTCGATCGATGGTGGGTTGGTGGATTGATCGATTGGTCATTCATTTGAATATCTGGATGCATGGATCGATCTATCTTTTGATGAACTGATCGATGGATATTTCGATAAATGGATGGATCAATACATATATCACTTGATGGATAGCTGGATGGATTTAACGATTCGCCTGTTGAATAGGTAGAGGGGTATAGATGCATCGATTGGTCGATCACTTAATGAATAGCTGTATCGATGGATGGATCGACCCTTTGACGAATGAATGGACAATTGGATGAGTTGAGATGGAAGGATCATTCTTTCGATGGATGGTTGGATCGATTGGTCGATCAATTGATGAATAGTTGGATCGGTGATTGGGTGGGCAGGTGAATGGATGGGTGAGTGCGTGTATGGATGGATGGACAGCTGGACCGGTGGATAGATGAATTGATCGCTTGATGGATGGATGGATGAATGATTCGAGGAATGAATAGGTGAATGGATTGATCGATTACCGGTACCTGATGAAAGTGAATCGATGGCTTAATCGACCGTTCGATGAACAGATTTAATGACTGAGTCGATAGTTGTATGATTGGATGTATCGTTCAATGACTAGATGTATCAACATCTTAATAAATAGATGGATCGATCGTTCGATGTGAAGACGACTTAATAGACGATTCGATGTATGAATTTGCTAGTTCTGTTGTTCGACGGCCACAAGCATCAAAAGCTTAATGAATGAATAGATCGATCGTATGATGGACAGATAGTTTAATGCACGAGTCGATGGATGATGGAATCTATCGTTCAATGGCTATATGCATCAACGGCTTAATAAATGGATGGATCGATTGTGCGATGGCTAGATGGTTTATTGCTTGAGTCGATGGATGATGGAATCTATCGTTCGATGGCTCAATGCATCAACGGCTTAATAAATGGATGGATCGATTGTGCGATGGATAGATGGTTTAATGCTTGAGTTGATGGATGATGGAATCTATCGTTCGATGGCTCAATGCATCAACGGCTTAATAAATGAATGGATCGATTGTGCGATGGATAGATGGTTTAATGCTTGAGTCGATGGATGATGGACGCTATCGTTCGATGGCTATATGCATCAACGGCTTATAAATTAATCTTTCGATGGATAATGGACAAGTCGATGGATGGATTGTTGGATCTGTAGTTCAATGGCTAAATGCATCAACAGCTTAATGAATGGATGAATCGTTCATTCGATGGATGGATGAATGGGTTAATGAATTGATAGACGAATGGATCGAAGAATCGTTCACTTGATCATTAAGCGGATCAATAAATAGAACGATCGCTTCATGTACGAGTCAATGAATAGCTGCATCGAGAAATGAATGCATCGATCGGTGAACGGACGGACGGCTCGATTGATCACTTCATGAAGAGCTAGGCCAATGGATGGACGATTGGATGGATGGCTAGATGGATGGACGGACAGATGTATGGATCAATCTCTTGATGGATGGTCAATATGCGTATTAATGGAAAAAAGGTGGATTTATAAATTACTTGATCGTTGAATCTATTGATGCATTGGATTGATGAGTCGATGTATCGATTGATGGGTAGAAAAAAGAACAATGCAATCGATTAATGACAGAGAGAGAGAGAGAGAGAGAGAGAGGAAGTAAACTGAATATGTGAACGAACTGAGGAGATCTGAAGAGAAAAACGGAATCGATAGAATGAATCAATTAAACAGAGGCGCACAATAACGTAGAAACTTCATGTCCTTCATTCCAGAGACAGGCACTCATCTAGGATCGACAGCATTGGTCGAAGTGCTGATGAAAACTGATTACTGGCTCGATGATCTAAATGCACATGGCTCACAGAAACGTAGGAATAATAAATCCGCACGACGTGCAGTCAATCCGATAACTCGCAGCAGCATAACGACACATAACATTGTTTACCGGTTTCCAAAATTCAGAAATGGGCGAGCGATTTGGATTTGCGAGCGTCCTGTTTAAGCAAAAACATACAGGAGCGCTTCACAAATCATCAAAAGTCTCCTCTCCCTCCCTCTCCACACTCATTTCTATCATCATATGTTATCTAGTGCCATTAGCGGAGCAATGCAAACACAGCATTTAAAAACAAAATTGAAATCCCGCCACTGTTTGCGATCAACGGCCATGCTGTCTGCTAATAATTGTATAAAACGCTCTCAAATGTTCCCAGCTTTACTCTTGTCCGCCATCATTGATAAATCAGAATATACTCATTCGTGTATTACGCGGCACCTCCCTCTGTCGGCCTCTCCGGAACGATATGTTTCAGTAAATTAATTGAATTAGCTTGGGGGAGGGGCGGATTGGAGGCACATTCAGTGTTTAGTTCAGAGACTGCATGCACACACACATAGATACTGATAGATACCTGCCCAATAGTTCACTATCAGACCCGAGTTTGCTTTTGGATTAAGTTATCCCAGGTATACATGCTGCAGAGTTCCCTACATAACCTCACTTTCTGTGCAATTAACCTCTTGAAATGTAGAGCTTATTGAATAAGGACTTAATACAAAAGATCGAACTTCGGAATCAAATTTGTGATGTAGATGTAATAACGTTATCTACTTCAACTAGTCGCAAACAAACACTAATTTACGTAAACAATGACGTAATATAAAACTGATTATATAATATATCTTTCTAAAATATTTGGCAGATTAAAAATGTCACGATAACTGCACATTCTTTACCTTAACACTTCAGAGAATGTTTAAAAAAATTAAGTTCTTTATTTTAATACAATGATATTCCAATTTTTTATGTGTAACGTCTATATTCCAATTACATTAACAGAAAAAATGAATGGATTTGGTGAAACTCGCATTACACTGACGCCATCCGACTTCGGTCGCCATGGAAATGCTTACGACATATCTGATAAACTCATCAATGTGAACTTACAGTTAAGATACAAATTAGATTTATTTTAAACTAGCCGTACCCGTGCGCTCCGCTGCACCCGTTAGAAATAAATACAAAGTAATTACATAATTAAAATAGGACATTTGATCCAGGGAACATTCGTGTTTGATAGAAGGATAAATCGTTTAATATGTTACTTAATTGAAATTGTATTTAAATAATTAAAATGCGATCATTTTGGTCCAGAGACCATTCATTTGGTGCAATGACAATTCCTTTAACATGTTTCTTAATTTTTATTACATGCATCCATAGTTCAATGAACATTGACATCATTTACATTTAATGTGTATGCTTTATTTTACTTGTTATATGTTTCCATTGAATTATGGTAATAACTTAATTTTAACCCTTGTTTTCTACGTATTCAGTAAATAGCGCTTGGGCCACTATGGTTCTGAATCCTTCAAATAACTTAAATTATATTATATTATATAAAAAATATGTTGATAACGGATGTACACCGATAAGTAAGTTTTTAATTTGTTATGGGGGCTCTTGAATCTCAGGAGGAACAAATTTTATTTTACAACAGCGCAACATAATCTGCTTGGCTCATTACCCAATTTTTTTGCATTGCATTTAATGCATATGTATTTTATGTATTTTAACACGATTCAATTGAGCATAGTTAAAATTTGAATTATAAAATAATGGAATGCTAAGCTAACATATTATTACTGCATACTAAATCAATACACTCTTGTGGTTCGTTAATTCTCTGAGATAAACATTATTTTAAGAAATACAGGAAACGAATACAAAGAATAACCTATCAAGTTATTTGTGCATAAGAAGCTATTTTAATCTTACCTGTCCTCAATTCACTCCGACGTTACTGTAATAACATTATAGCATTATGTCCATCTAGAGAAACTACACTTTCCAATGGTGAAATAATAATTAATTACACAAATCGGTTAATTTAGCTTCCGGTATTACTTCATACAAACACAGAAAGATTCTCTGTAGGCTATGATTCATAGCTTTCGATTATTGTTGACCAAAATTCATTGACGAATTCATTTATTTATTTCATTACACGGCCTTAGATGGCAGTTATTTTAATTTTGAAACTCATTTATCTCATTAAATATCAGTCCTATCAAAATTTTTCAAAGAATAAAACTTATCGTAAATGATTTGTAAAGAAATGTTTGTTATGTAACATTTTTCACAAAAATCAATAATAAGCGAAATATTTCGATTTATTTAATTGAGACCCCCTTATAACCCCCCTTTTAAATAATGTATTTTGAATGCCATATAGCCTAAAATCTACGTTACAACGAACTTAATTTATATTCCAATTTTCATCGAAATCGGTTCATCCATTACCGCGTGAAAAGGTAACAAACATACATACAGACAGACAGACAGACAGACAGACAGACAAACATTTCAAAAAAGCGATTTTCGGTTTCAGGGTGGTTAATTATATATGTTAGGACCAATTATTTTTGGAAAATCGAAAATTACCAGAAAAATTTCGGCTACAGATTTATTATTTGTATAGATGTTATTTTAAGTGATCGTGCTTCATTTACTGTAGGATGCTTCTTGTTATAATAGTAATAATAATAATAATAATAATAATAATAATAATAATATAATAATATCCTATTATTACTATTAATTATTATTAGTATTAATATTAATTTATTAATTGTGTTGGGTTTTTCCAAGGTTTTCCCCAAATCAAAAGGCAAATGCCGGGTAATATTTTGGCGAATCCTCGGACCTTACCTCATCTCACTTCATCTCGCCAAAATATTGTAAAAAAATTGCACAAAATTGTAAAAATTGTAGAAAATTACTAAATTGTAAAACTATAAAAATTTGTAAAAATTGTAATTGTAATATTGTAAAATTTTGACTTGTTCCACATCTTAAAGCTTCATTGCTAATGTATGATCTATGAAATACAATAAATGAAATGAACAAAAAAAAATGTCATTATTGAGTGTAATTAGTTACCATTGCCACCGGGTATTTACCCATTTGCACTTTGAACACACACACACACACTCTCACACTCACACTCACACTCCATTTGTACACACAAGTAAAGTCGGCATATAAAATCACTTGTTCTGATTAGCTTTTGTCTGCAATTTTTTAATCCAAAGCCTGAAGCATTCAAATTTCCTTTTATTCAGTACGCATACACTGTCATAAAAAGAGATAATAAAAAAACAATATTTTATAAACGGCAAAAAAAAAACGATTTTGTACGTATTGAGACCTGAAGAATCCAAAAAATGGGGAAGTACATGGTGCCATTAAAAAAAACAGACTCCTTGGCACATACTTTATAAATGAAAAGCATAGTATTTGAAAACATGTTCAAATATTCCTTCTTTGGTACCTTAAAACTTTTGTATAAGTAGTTTCTTCATAAAATTAGAAATAAAGTTACAAATATTGTTCCACACTTTTTACTCATCCTATATATGTATAGGCCTACATATATCTTAATTTTGAGACCACAATCGATAAAAACTCGACTTAAAATTGTTTAGAAGACATGCCTTTGATGTCTTTCAACTCTCGATACAAATTAATCGATTAACGTACTAAAATGATTTCAATCCAAATTTTACGAACGACACTGATATAGGTTATTACCGGTACTTCATAACATGTCATTCGTTATAATTATGCGTGTACAGTACAGTAAAATGGACGAACCGTTGCTACAACGGGTTTAAAATATATATATATATATATATATATATATATATATATATATATATATATATATAGGTATTAGTAGTGCCTTCCAATGAACAACAGTACGAGTGAAGACAGTGAATAAGATATAAGGTGGGCACTAATTTGACATATTAAGTTATATACTGTACATTTTTGTTTATTAGACTAATACTTGCTCTGCATACTTTCGCCATAACGCTCTAAATTATTCCTAAACCGTCAAAAACCAACATAAATCATAACATAGCTGTACTAGTGTTAGCACTTAACCCCCACATTTACAGTAGGCTATAAGCATATCCTGTTGTGGGTCAACGGCGTATTATAGTTAATTACCATAATTGGTTTATGTACATAAAGACAAATGAAAACTAACATTGCACGTAAACATTATTTTAAGAATTAGAGGATACAAACACGATTAACATTAATCGTTTTTAATGAGCTTGGTTAGAAAATAACAATAAAATAACCATAAAATATAAATTGCATAACAGTAAGAATATAATAAAACATGTAAGTATATAAGTAATTAAAGTGTATGTATATAACGAAATCATTGCATTTTATTATTGTTTGGCAATAAACGCAATGCTAAACTAGCATTGGGGTAGTTCCCTTCGTACTCCGCTTATACACCTTGCATATATGAAGCAGCAGCAGATTTATTTCTACTGGCAGAGTTAAGCCCGTATAGCCTTCTCTTCCAATCATTAGGTTGGTTAGTTTAGGCTTTTGTTATATTATGCCTTGCACATAAACTGCATCTCAAAAAAAAAGTCCTTATAAATTCAACGATTTTAACTTCCGAAATCAACCGAACGACTTCAGCGCTAGTTTCAACAAAAATAATAATACTAATGGTTTCTTGTAAACATGAAATAATTCTTTGATTAAGATTTGTACAGAGGGTCATTTTTTGTGCAGCTCAAGGAGGACTTGAATGGAAAAGTTTGACAACAGCTGCATTAAACCTCAATCTCCAGGATGTAGACAACAAAATCAACTAGCACCAACATCTAGTTTGCACAACAGCTTAGAAACTGACATGCAATAATCATCAGACCGTCATCACTGCAACAGTAAGACCGCGGCGTTCGAACCGGCAACGTCGCTTTTGCGGAAGCCTGAGGTATTGAGAAAGAGTGAAGAACCGCACTCTATAACATGGAATGTTATAACATAACATGGAATGTGTATTGATAAACAGAATGTAGTGTTCTTACATTAACCTATTCTCTATGTTTATTTAATTAAATCAATAATGCAGGCACATCTTGTAATTAATTTTAAATGAACATTATATTTTAATATTCACTTTATTCCTAAGCAAAATTACTAATAATCAGGGAAAGGATTTATATGTAAATACATATTTACTTATAAAGCTAATATAATTTATATTTTGCATTATCTTTATGTTTCACAATGTGTAGGGTTGAAAAATCCTACTTTTATTTTCCATATTTTTCCATATTTTAGAGTTTAGTACATATTTTCGTTAATTTCCATATATTTTCCATATTTCATATAAAACAGTCCATATTATATTAGGTTTAACAATAAAACAAAACAAAATTCCATTAACTTTTAAAAATACATTTCAACAATAGAGATTTAAACACATGTTCAGTAATCCCTTTAACATCAGAGTTATTTGAAAATTAGCAGTCCTATAAACAATGGGAAAGTAAGTTACAAAACTGTATTAATTTAATTTAAAATTTTTAACAGACTTCAGTTGTGCAGCTCAACAGTTAAATGCCAGTCAGAGTACACATAGGTTCAGTTTTGTAAATCATACTATAAAGACGGTAAATATGCCAAAAGTACGTCATTCAGTCAATTTAAAATCAAAACTAACAAGTTACATTTCAGAATTTAAAGAAGATGGTTTATCAACTGACAATAAAATATTATTTTGTAATTTGTGTCAGTGTGCAGTATCATCTACACAAAAGTTCCTGGTGCAACAACACATTACAACTAGTAAACATCAGGCCAACAAACAACTAAATTCCAAGCAGAGACAATTGTTTTTAACACAACCAACAACATCGAATGTAAGATCTGAGTTTAACATCGACCTGTGCCGTTCTCTCATCTCTGCTGATATTCCTCTCTACAAACTAAAGAATAAGGTCTTCAGGGAATTCCTTGAAAAATATACTCAACATACAATCCCGGATGAGTCAACACTTAGGAAGACGTATGCTCCATCCATCTACGATGAGACAATACAGAAGATAAGAGATGAAATTAAAGATAGTTCAATTTGGGTTTCCATTGATGAGACTCCCGACAAAGAAGGTAGACTTGTTGGTAATGTAGTTATCGGTTTGTTAAGTGAACAATATTCTGAACGAATTCTTTTACATTGTGATGTTCTAGAAAAGTGCAATAACAAAACTATAGTTAAACTGTTCAACGAAGCTATGGGTATCCTGTGGCCAAAGGGTATTATGTACGATAATGTGTTATTCTTTATTAGCGATGCTGCCCCTTATATGGTCAAAGCTGGACAAGCATTATCTGTTGTATATCCTAAATTGACTCATTTTACTTGTGTGGCGCATGCATTTCATCGTGTGGCAGAAGTGGTCAGAGACAATTTCCCTAAAGTAGATTTGTTGATTTCATCAGTGAAAAAAGTATTTCTCAAAGCTCCCAGTAGAGTTAACGTGTTGAAAGAAATGTACCCTGAAATTCCATTGCCACCAAAGCCAATTTTAACTAGATGGGGTACATGGCTAGAAGCAGTTGAATATTATGCCGAACATATAGACTCTATTAACAATGTTCTCCTTGCATTGGACTCTGAAGATGCAGTCTCAATTGATACTGCGAAAACAGTTACCTGTGACATAAGTGTGAAGAATGACTTAGCTCACATTCAGCATACATTTTCATGCATCATAAAAACGCTCAAAAGTCTCCAAAATAGGCACCTTTCACTATCTGAAAGTTTTGAAATTATAAATAGTACTGTGGAACAACTGAATCGTGGTAGAGGTAAAGTTGCAGATGCAGTAAGAGCTAAGGTGGACACTGTACTTTCAAAAAACCCTGGATATGAAGAACTACAAAAGGTTGTTGCTGTGATGAGTGGTGAATCAACAGTGAAGATTAACTTGGACTTATCCCCAGCAGACATTGTGAAATTGAATTATGTACCAGTTACTTCTTGTGACGTCGAACGCTCTTTTAGTCAGTATAAATCTATCCTCAGAGACAATAGAAGAAGATTCACTTTTCAGCACTTGAAAGAAATGTTTGTAACCTATTGTTATGGTAACAGACAATAAAAATTGTGTTTTGTTGAAACTACATTGGAAGATAAGGTACGTCCATTATATTTTTTGTTTAGTTTGATTAAAATGTACCAATATTTAACGTACATAGTCATTTTTTTATAATTTTAAGTCCATATTTAATTCCATATTTTGGTAAAAATCCATATTTAATTCCATATTTTGGTAAAAATAACTACATATATATTTACATATTTCATATATTTTTAGTCCATATAAATCCGTTCCCTGCTAATAATAAAACAAAAATATGAAATATTTAATTAATATTTTATACTACAATAATAAATGTTTGTTTTGTCTTCATACGTTTCAACAAACTCAGTTTTTACTTTATAACATTTACTTAGTAGCATATTGCAGATTGTTTTCATGTTCACGTGGTAACTGCCACAAAGGCACGATTCTCGTACAATCAATATTACAATATCGTATGTCTTTAATCTGTGCTAGAGTTTCACTTAAATTACGTAGAATGTATTACCTCAAAAAGTATAATTACGTAAACCATTTCATTACTGCTGATTTAAGTAAATTAAAAAAGTAGTACATTTAAACAATAAAACGGAAACGAAAGCAAGTTGATGATGTTTATACCTTAGCGACGGCATAATATATTCTATTACAAAATAAATAGTGGAAAGTACAAGAAAATTCTGAATTTCAATAGGATATTTTTCTAAAATTACGACTGCACTTCATTAGTAGAACTTTACAAATTAAAACCGACATTTTAAACTTCATTAATTGTTACTTACTTGACATACGACGTTTGAAATCATGGATGCACCTACTGCCACTCCACCATGTTCTAAATTTAAACGGCCTTGGAAGCTCTACAATGTAAAGTCTACATGTAGCTGTGCAGACACACGCAATATAACTTACGCTTGGAATTCACAATCCCTACCTTCCCAAAAATGCTTAATTCATTCACAGTAATAAAGTACAAATTAGTTATTTATATAATACAATATCACTATGTAAATAACAACACTCTATATACTGTCTTCAAACAAAATAAAACACAAGAAAATCACACGAATGATAAAAAATACTATCCGTAACAACCCGACCTCGCATACATGGCGAGCAAAGGGGATGCAATAACCTTACTGAACCAAACAGTTGAAGGTTGCTGGGTGAGTTCTGTAAGCATTAGTTTTCTATGACTCAAAAATACTTCATTTCTCCTTATGAACATAAATTTCCCTATAGGGAAAAGAATCGGAAATCAGAAATAATAGAGCTAGGAATGGAAGCGATTGTAAAAAAAAAACGTCGATAGCATAGGCGAGATTCAATCTATTCTGACTGTACAACATATTATTATTATTATTATTATTATTATTATTATTATTATTATTATTATATGTTTCTTGTCAAATTTCCGTATGTCCTTGCTCCAGGCCTTTAAGAATAATTGGTTTGGTATCAGGTTTCGTAATGAGGCGTGACGGTTGATGAAATTTGAGAACGCGATCCGGGAGTTGCAATTAGGCCTGAAATATAATCACTATATCTTTCTGTCCCAATTATCAGACCACATGACTACAATGCGGTCTACTTCCTCTTCTTAGCAGAAGCAACGTAACTGTCCCATCTTAAGGCATCTAGAACATGAGACTATTTTTAACAATATATTTGCAGAGGTGTATTTCAGGCCTAGCGGTGGCAGAGTACTATCACAGTCTAGTTCTAGTACATAGTCACGAAGCTTGAGGTGATTTTTTTTGCATTTCTCGCGATACAATGCTCCAAGCGGTTAGCAACAGAATACTACAAACAATAGGCTGTGCGACAGTAGCGATCCTAGTGGCTAGCAACTAAAGTTAAACTGTCATTGGCTGCATATTGTCCAAGTATTAAGTTTCGTAACTGTATGTACCAGCGAATAGGGATTATAAAGAATATACACTGAGCGAACTTTCCTGTGTTTTGTTTCTCTGTGAGCCAGCGTTTAGTTTCACTTTCAAGCGTTAGAGATTAGTGTAATCGAGCATACGCTAAGATAATAATTGAGTATAGAGTTGAGACACAGGATCCAAACATCGCCTACCTTATTGCATAATCCAGTAACGCTTTGCTTCAAATAAATTCAAGTTAACAGCTTTTCCTTAATTCTCAGTGACAAACTAGTTGTAATAATAATATTTTATATTTCAGATATAATAAATTATATTATAAAATAATATAATACATTATAAAATTAAGTATCGAATTCGTTTAATATTTGTATATAATATAATATAGGTATATGGTTTTACTTCTCGTAAGAGGTTTGTTTTTCCATTTTCAGCGCTATCAAATCATTACATATTTTAATTGTTGTTGGGGTCAACGTCTCAACTCTCATTATAAAGGAACTCTAGAGTCTAGACATTACAGTTAATGGCGGATTTATTATTTTATGGATCCACTTTGTTTTATTTGAGTACATAATGTACCTAGATGTATTAATTATGTGTTATATTTCCACTGTGTCGACTGCTAGCTGGTGCGATGTCAGCGCCAACTCTAGGGAGAAAGCAGAATCTCACGCTTTAGCTGGCTTGAAGGTCATTGAAATCAGTCCGGCTACATCAAAGGTACCGACGCAAAGTGTCCATTCTTTATAATCCCTATTCGCTGGTGGTACTATTTTTCGAGGCCGGCGGCGCCAGGGCACTATTATGATTTCAAGACCATCGCCAAATTTTGCATTTATAAGAAGTCATATTTCATTGATATTACAACAATTTCATAGTGGGATTTTTCTACTCGCAGACCTAACAGCCTCTATATTTACATTCGAACCCATGTATTTTCGTCTGACATTCCATAAGTAATCTGGTGGTGGTGGTGGTGGTGGTGGTGGTGGCGACAACGAAGACAACTACTACCGGTACTACCAAAATCACAGAGCCAGAGTACCGGTACTTTTTTGTTTAGAAATACAGCACTGACTATGAATATGGTTATAATGAAACTTGCATTTGTTAAAATGAAAAACAAAGTTGAAAATTACCTACCTGACTACTTTCGACTTTGTTTTTCATTTTAACACATAAAAACTGTCATTATACCATATCCCTAAGTAATACATTTGTAATTACGGTACTGTTCTTTCATATTCTAACTGCCCCTGACTATAGGAACAAACTGCAATTTTTCATTAAGATGAGGTTGTTGTATCACAACTTATATCACAAGAAACTTGCCAACTATTACAGAACCACAGCCTCTAACTTCATGACCATATGTTAGTATTTAATGTTTGCTTGAAATGTTCAAGATATTAAGAAAATAACCAGCAAAAGCTATTTGTTAATGAATTACATGCAAAATTTGTTGTAGTATTATGAATGTACACACTACAAGTGTTACTGCACTAAGATTTACAAAAATTTGTTATTGTAGCACACTTCAATTCATTATTAAATTTTTGTTAGATTAGGTGAACTGTAAGTAAATAATAATAATTTATTTGAATAATTTGAATAATTTCGAGGGAAAAATTGTTCCGGAGCCGGGTATCGAACCCGGGACCTTTGGTTTAACGTACCAACGCTCTACCACTGAGCTACTCGGGAACTCTAACCGACACCGATCCAATTTTTCCCTCTATATCCACAGACCTCAAAGTGGGCTGACAACCGTCAAGCAACCAACTTCGAGTGCACACTAACTCCGTGTGACTTAAATTGTGGTTTTCTGTTAACGAACAGTGACGTGTATTATGCAAATCAAGATTTCAGGTATAACGTCCCGGGTTCGATACCCGGCTCCGGAACAATTTTTCCCTCGAAATTATTCAAATCAACTTTAGAGGAAGTTATACCTGAAATCTTGATTTGAATAATTTATTTATTGATATTTACGTGCTGGACAACAGCCATTGGCCAATAAAAGTCCAGCATATAATAATAATAATAATAATAATAATAATAATAATAATAATAATAATAATCTTTATATGAAACGAGTCAAAGTGAAGATAGGAGAAGAAATGTCAGAAAGAAGTGAAATAGGGAGAGGAGTACGTTAAGGATGCCCTTCATCAACAAACCTGTTCAACATCTACTTGGAGGATTTACTAAAGAACTGTTTTCAGAACATGGAAGGACAGATAATAGGAGGAAGAAGAATGAAGTGTATAAGATTTTCTGATGATATGGCGTTGTTAGCAGAAGAGGAGATGATACTAAGTGATATGCTATTGTAGCTAAATAGCTGTGAGGAGTATGGAATAAATATAAATGCAAATAAGACGAAGATCTTGTTCATAGGAAGAACAATAAAGAGGGTAAACTTGCGATTTCTGAATGAGGCACTAGAGCAAGTGGACAGCTTCAAATACTTGGGGTGTTCTATAAGCAGTAACATGAGCTGCTGCAAGAAGTCAAAAGAAGAATAGCAATGGCCAACGAAGCTTTTAATAGAAAAAAAAAGAAGCATCTTCAGCGTACCTCTGGAAAAAGAAGGAAGAGACTAGTGAAGTGCTCTGTGTGGAGTGTTGCATTGTATGGGATAGAAACATAGACATTACGACGAAGTGACGAGAAGCGACTAGAAGCATTTGGATGTGGATATGGAGAAGAACGAAACAAGTGAAATGGACAGACAGAATAAAAAATCAAGTTGTCTTGGAAAGAGTGGATGAAGAAAAATGATGCTGAAATTGATCAGAAAGATGAAAAGGAATTGGTTGGATCACTGGCTGAGAAGAAACTGCGTACTGAAGGATGCATTGGAAGAAATGGTGGCCGGGAGAAGAGTTCGGGGCTGAAGAAGATATCAGATAGACGAGGTCTGTCCAAGGGAGCTGCTCCGAACTGGCTCCCGAGGCACTGGTGCAGAGAGCAAGTGGTCTAGAGCGCGAGGATGAGTGCAGTGGCGGACGCAAGCTTTAGTCGTGTTTTGCACAGTGGAGCGGCTTGTATTTATAATTTTAAATAAATGCTTCTCAAATAACAATTGTCAGTTTAAGTATATGTACAGGAATTGCTCTAAACATTTATCTAATAAGGCTATTGATATTATGCCCGAAGAATACGTGCCCTTGCATGTACCAAAATAAACAAAATAATAAGATTAGTTTAATTCAGAGTTTACAGTATACTTAACATATAAAGTTATGAAATATATTTATTTAAAATTCTCAGTCACATGACTTAACATTCTTATTGCAAATTAATATTTGCTACAACATGTTACTAAAAGAAAAGTATAAACGTTTTCGCGTGTACGTCATCATCAGATACATAATTGTTTAACGATATCTAACTTAAGTACAATGTAGCATGTATTATTTATAATGAAATATTGATTTGTATATTGTATAACAATAAAAGATGAAGTCATGAATTATATTTAGTAATAGTTCAATATATTTATAGGGAATGTTTTGCTTTCAATTAATTTGCATTTGATTTGCTAATGTGCTAAAACTGTACGTGACTTGGTATGTGTGTAATAGAACTCATATGTGTTATATGTATTGCTTAACACTGTTAAAGTCCACACCTGTGGAGTAACGGTTAGCACGTCTGGCCGCGAAACCAGGTGGCCCGGGTTCGATTCCCGGTCGGGGCAAGTTACCTGGTTGAGGGTTTTTTTCCGGGGTTTTCCCTCAACCCAATATGAACAAATGCTGGGTAACTTTCGGTGCTGGACCCCGGGCTCATTTCACCGGCATTATCACCTTCATCTCATTCAGACGCTAAATAACCTAAACTGTTGATAAAGCGTCGTAAAATAACCTACAAAAATAAACACTGTTAAAAATTAAAATTGATAAAATATAAAATACCGTCGTACTTACACATATATGTTAAAATTTAAGTTTCATATGGAAAATTGACGTTGTTATTAATTGTACATGAATATTTGTGATGTTATGATGACATGTGTTTGTGTATACATATAATACAATTGGACGGAGTTACTCAATAATAGACCAAGCGCCAAAAACCTGTTTCTAGATATTGGCCATTGAAATAATTTTTTTTTTTTTACAAAAGATTTTATGCAAGAAGTAGTATAGCACTCATACTATTACAAAAAATAGCACAAATAATACCAAAAAAGGCTAACCGATTTTTAATAACAGACCAGCAGTTGAATTAATATTTAAAAGCAAAATAAATAAATAAATTTTATGTAATAAACGAATATTTGCTTATAAATAGCAGCAAAATTCAGATATCGCATTCTTGATTTTTTCCCTGAGTTAAATTAGTCTGCCATCAACAGATTTGTGCAAATGTCTCTCTCTCTCTCTCTTTTTTTTTTTTTCTCGGTTGGTCTATTATTGCGTAACTCCGTCCAATTATGTTTTGATGCAAGTTAAAACTTCTTGTGTATGTAGTTGTTTCGTATTTTGCAGATGCGTGTTTGTCGGGTGTTTCCTAACTGTAAAATATACGTGTTTTTCAGTAAAATGTGATTTGAAATAAATATAATTATTTGATTTAATTTAACATATAAAGACCATTTCTCTTAAATGCAATAAAATTCCATGAGATTACACTATGTGTGTATCTGTGCTCTGAGACGTGAAATATATGGACATGCAGACTTACAAAATAGAGAATAATAATCACCGAAACAATGCGAACACGACAAGATTACAGTACGCCGGCATCTTTAATAACTAAGTCGTGAGACTTGCTAAACATTATTTTCATTGCAATTAAGTTATTACAATAACGAACTACTACTGCTACTGTTGCTGCTGCTGCTACTGCTACTGTTACTACTACTCAGAATTAAACTTGACTCGTTTAAGGAGGCTTTCTCAAGATCTTCAAGCCCCCCTCTGTGGAGTAATGATTAGCATATCTGACCGCGAAACGAGAGGGCCCCAGGTTCAAATCTTGGTTGGTAAATTTACCTGGATGAGATTTTTTCCGGAGTTTTCCTCAACTTGTTAAGAAACAAATCCTAGGTAACTTTCGGCGCTGGATCCTGGACTCATTTTCTGGGATTGTTATCTTCATCTCACTCAGATGCTAGTAATCATAGTCGATAAAGCGTCGTAAAAAATCATTTTAAAGAAAACGTTCCCCAGTCATTTTTGTACGACTCTCTTCTACAACCAAATCATAGGTATTAGCATGTTTATTTTTATAGTGGCGCTCTACATTATATTGACGACGAAAGTACCACATATCAAGCATTTCGATTGTTCATCTACGTACTTGAAGAAATATATATATTTTTTTTTTGCATTCTAAATTCTGGGTAAAGGAACATGCGTGCCTCCTCTCCAATCTGCATTATTCGAATTCATAGTATTAGCACAGTCTAGTATGTACAGTCACGAAGCTCAATACGTAGTAAATATGCATCCATAGATAGTTGCTACCCACTAGGATCGCTACTAACGCCTCATTACAGACAGTGCGAAATAGTACCTGCAGGGTCTATTGCTCCTAGTACCCTCACAACTCGAGCTTCGTGACTGTATATACTAGACTGTGGTATTAGTGCGATCGAAGTTAGAAAATACCATTGAGTATATACGCGTTTTCTTAGCGGAAGTTTCCCTCTTTGTACTATAATTTAAATAAATTATTTTGCGTATTTTCTAACGTATATAAAATAACAGAAGTAAATCTACTCCATTTATTCGGTTATTGGAAATACAAATAAACTAGCTTAAGTCTATTTAAAAGTAATACAGAGCGTTTATATTTGAAGCAATGCTTTACAGTGTATTCATATTTACTTTTCTTGTACTATATGTGTTAGAAAATACGTAAATAACTTATTTTAATTATATTACAATGACGGGGATATCCACTAACGGTCTTACTAATGAAAACTCTATATACAGACATTTAACTGTGTTATACTTATACAATGAGTAGCTCGTTTATATGTCATGTGTAAATTTCTTACTAATAATCACTACATACGTCGTGTATAACAGTATAACCATAACGAATAGAAAGAAGAAGTGTGCGCACTCCTATCTGTTCAGCATTGTCGACGGTGACCAAGAGAATTAGTGGCGCTGCGATCGGTATTGCTCAGTTGGAAGCGAATATCCATAAAAGAAGCAGTAGAGTGTTCGTTCATTTCGTTTGCTTTTTTAGTGTAATTAAGTGCGTTAAATACTTTAAGTGCCAATACACTAATCTGCAATTATTCGTACACGAGTGACAAGTGAGTAGCTCTCACGATTTATTTATTAAAGGACGAGACTATTATGTTTTTGTCGTGTTATATTTGAAGCAATACCTTCGTGTTTTGTTCCGGGTTGTAGGGCGTGCGTGTTTCATTCGCTTATGCAAACAGAACAGACAATAAAAGAAAAATTGAGCGATGGAATGTGGGGCGACATATTTCACGAGTGCATAGACAGTATTACCTCAATTGTAATTCAGCCACCGGGAACAGGATGCTGCTTGGATCATGCCATGGATACCATACCGAAACTAATTTTTCACTATATGAAATGTCGGTTCTTCTTCCGGACGAAACAAATCCGACGAGAACTCCAAGCTCCGAGAGCCGCCAAATCATCTCGTAAATTCTCCAAAGTGTCGGACAAGTAACTGTTGGTGAGTACATATTGCATGCCTACAAGCAGCCCTAAGTTAAGTTTTACATATTAAACTATTATTTGTTTTACAGTGTGATGTATATGAATGTGTTTTTCTTTCAAATAGTCTTAATGTTGTAAGTACAATGCCAGTTACGTACGTATATGGAGCGAAAGGTGAACAGTGCAACTTACGTTACATGTATTTACGTACTTACACACGGAACAGACTGAGCGAACTCTGCACTAGCGCCGCGTGGTATCGGCCGTTTGAATTAACAGAGTGCGACCACTACTTCATTCTATTCGTTATGGTATAACTGTTACACAGCTACGTCATAGTTTCGTCATTACTTCATTACGAAAGGTAATAGAATATCTGAGGTTCTCTATTGCATCCGGTAGAGCGCTCTAGTGTGTGTCGTGTTAAGTATCGATAGTACAACTGGCTCTAATCGATTACAACACTATATTTTGTCAAAGAGCACAAACTACAGCAATATTATTCGAATTATTCTGTGCTCTTTGGTTTGTTCTTCTGTGGTTACAAGGCAACCATCATCATAAAATGACAGTCGATACGAACAGCTGTTAGAGGGGCGGCCATTTTTTCTCTATATACAACGCTTAAACAAGGGGTTTCTTGTATATAACTACTGCAAAGCAATTCCCATTGTATACTTACAGACTGTTTATACATCCATCGCTTATGCATCATTTATTAGTAACGTTTTCTGTCTCAAATCTGCATAAGTCTCGTATAAAAACTATGCACGGTTTATTAGTAAGACCGATATTATGATAATACTGTATAGTAGCAGGCCGTGAAGAGAGACACGACTTTTCTTTCAAATGTTCCTCACATTACGCACGTGTTCATTTCTTGTTCTTACATCAAAGATCCTCTAACCAAAGGAGCTGTAATGAGGGAATTCGTTAATGTTTTATTTCATGAAATATCTTTAACGCTGGATGTCATATTATGTATTAGTTTGCGAATTTCACGAGCACTGCTAGCAATAGGCTATATAATTGATCCTTTTTTATAACCGATAAAGCTATGCAACAAGTGTCATCTAGGACCCTCTTCCTTAACTAGACGAAAATAAATTTTGCCATAGACACAAATCTGGGAGTTAAAATCGAATAACGTATTGATCGCTGTTAAACAAAGTTTCTTTCCAGGCGTTGTCTGGTTCTTCCAGTAATGAAATCCGATGTATTAAGAGAAGAAGAGTGAGAGAGTGCGGGGTGAGGGGAGCCGGTGGCGGTGGCGGCCGCAAGACGACGGCCTCTAATTGCATTTGTTCCGGTCGCTTGTAGACTCTCTTCGTGACGTCACCACTGTGTCCAGTGTCTTCTGAGTGAGTGATTCAATAAAATCGTATTGTGCCGCTGTAGGATGGCTTCTGCTTCCCCTGAATTAAGAGGCAACACGCACAACACATCGTGTATGTTGCTTTTAAACCATAAAAATAAGATGTCCAAATATAGACGTTATGGTATGCTATTAAGCTCCCTTTGCAATGAACTCTATTGGATTAAAATGGTAGTAGTTTCGTTAGAAAATTCACATTTAAGCTTCATTTCTTTACAGAGCCGACCAGCCTCCTCAAGTTACCTTAATAATCTTATTACAACTAAAGAAAATGTTTTTATATGGTTTTTTTTACAGTTAAATTTAATTTCTCCTATTTTTGCATCACCTTTCAGTGCCTTAACTCAGTGATGTCAAAGCAAACGCATTTTTCTGACCTTGACGTCTCGCGCGGGCATCAAGCGCTAGTAGGTATGGAAGGAGAAATAAGCAGCCTGTTGGATTAAGGAAACAGTGGTGCACAAACTTCAAATGAAACGTGAAATTTTATGTAGTTATTTTTATATGGCTTCTTTCTGTTTGATATTATCTATATTGTGTATAAAACAAAAGTACTAAAACCAATTTCTTAATATTGCAGTCCACACCTGTGGAGTAACGGTCAGCGCGTCTGGCTGCGAAATCAGGTGGCCTGGATTCGTATCCCGGTCGGGGCAAGTTACCTGGTTGAGGTTTTTTCCGGGGTTTTCCCTCAACCCAATATGAGCAAATGCTGGGTAACTTTCGGTGCTGGACCCCGGACTCATTTCACCGTCATTATCACCTTTATATCATTCAGACGCTAAATAACCTAGATGTTGATACAGCGTCGTAAAATAACCCAATAAAATAAAAAAAATAAATTAATATTGCAGTTATGTTTTAAACGTTAATAACATAATACAGAGTTAAGAAGTAATATTCACATAAATTCCTAAGCAGTACAACTATACTGTACTAAGTGGATGAAACACATCATTCATAAAGAAAGTGATATCCCCAAAAAAGAGACTGAGTATGACATGATAAGCTGGAATTGATATTGATAGTATCTTTAGCCTTATTAAAGTAAACAATAAAGTAATCAAAACAATATTATAGTACAGAGGAAAGTTACCTAGGTACTGTATATGTTTTAAGTGTAACTAATATTCCATAACAAAACTCTTATCGCATTATGCTTTTAACGTCATATTGGTGAGCAACTTCTTATCACCAGAATATTAAATTATTTTCTCGAAACCTGCTGAAGCTATAGAACTGACATTTTTACAACACATGGGCACATATCTTTTGCTTATGATGTAACAGTAGTTACTTTGTTAATTCATTTCATTACAAACATTTTCCATGAGAATATTTTCAAAATTTGTAGTACACTATCTTCAGTAATAGGCCTACGTATTTACGGTAGGTATATTAGATTTACGAAAAAATTGTTCCAGTACCTTTAGGACTACTAAATAAACATATCTATATTTTTTTCTATAAAAGAAGAGTTGAGAAATTAATATTCCTTTCGTATAAAAAAAAAACAAACTTGTGAAAAATGAGCATTAAACCTTGCATTCTTATAATGCACTTATACTTCTCAGACAAATCTAAAAATTAACATGGGTTTTAATAAGTTCTCTTCCCTTTATCAATTGAATCAGTGCTGGCCGTCCCTGTATACAGCTCGACCAAGCGGCATATACTACCTCTCTCGTCTGTCTCTTTCCTTTCCGCTGTAAAGGGCTCAGGATCTCCTTGCGCACGCTTGCCTATATGGGCATCAGTTGACATGACTGGTGTATCCGATGAAGTCCTTCAACTCATCAAATTTCGTAGGTTTCCTTAAGAACAGTTCGTCGGTTTACAAGCAAAACACATTATGTCAAAATATTAATTCAGAGAAAGAGGCGTATACAAGGTGATTCGCGAGGAGGATTTACTGTTACTTACGGAGCTTATTTTCGAAGATACTCTGAGCAAAAAATGCCATACAAACATATACCCTAATTTAAATATTTTCAGAGTTACATTAATTTGAAGTTGTTTGTAAAATACCTTTGTTCTTTCGTTTTAATGGTAAAAGAATATTACACATAAAGAATGAACTATTCAGAAGTATCATTTCTTTAATTAGCTATTATTCTGAAACTAAAAATGTGTTGTGAATTCCATAGTTGCTTCGTACAGATTTTTTTTTCGACTTGTAACTACAAAATTACATTTTATAACGCATTTATCACAATTGTTACAAATCACGCCACTTTGTAAATTTTTTAAGACTGTACATTAGGATGCATAATTAAACTAAAGAATCAAGTTCCTGAAGTCTTTCAATCGTGCAAACTGAGCCGTTTGAAGTTTATATGTGAACCACCGCTCTGGGCCGGGTTTGAAGAAACAAACCTTGCGTGCAACGACCAACCCTACTAGTGCCTGATTTAGGCAGGAGCCTATGGTGCCTCTGCTCAGGGCCTCGTGATTCTGGGGGCTTCAAAATCCAGGAACAAGTCTTTTTAAATGAATTATGCAAAATGAAATAGACAACAACTCTGCCAACAAAAAATCAGAATTGAGGAAATAAGACTTATTGTTTGGTAAGGGAGTACGCAAGAAGAAACAGTCAGCCTCCTCACCTCTGACCCCTCATTCATTCTCTTAGTTGTCAATCAATCTGTAATTAATTGTTATATTTATGAGTACATACTCTTCCCTCTTTTCTCATGTTTAATTTCATGTGACGACCTCTTCCTTCTTCTGTCCCTTTCAGTGATATTCGGAAAATCAGAGGACTCCTTCATCACAAGTTTCAATTTTAAAGTGGATAAACTACAAATGAAGGTAATATTACTGAGCACAAAAACTCTTGTTTTACTTTACGTTGGATAAGGCGAATTCTGCTCTTCACATTTTTTAATAGCAGTACAGTATGTATTGGATAAGAAGAGTTTTGCTTTAAACTGTAAGGTGGAACAAACTTGTCTTTGCACCAACCACCATAATGGATATGAAGATTTATGCATTTGATAGTAGTTTTCTGAGCTCTCTGGAAGTAGGACTAGACAAAATTTTCACAAAACAACTATATCAGGAGATAGAGAGCTACAAGAAATATTGCATCCCATATATAACTCATTTCTTTTTAATTTTGGATAAGGCGAGTTTTGTACTTGACACCCTCAAGTAATTACGCAATGAATTATTAAGTTAAAAAATCATTAAAATCACTCTATTTTTTTTAAGTTTAGAGTCATGAGTTGATTGTAGAGTTGAATGTGTTCAACTTGTAAAAGTTGGCTATCGTACAGTTTATTCAAATTGTAACAGTAGGCCTATTTAAATAATTAATAATGAATTCAACAGCCAAAGTCTACAACAGTGTCAGTTCTCAAAACAATGAGTGTTAAACCAAGTGCCTAGTGCTTGCAGCTTATCTAATTTCTGTTGGCATAGGACCATTATCGGTGTGTAGTGGTAGTGTTGAAGTGTTTTTGTACGAATGCCCATAACAAGAGGAGTAGAATAGAAGAGAGGGGCTCAAAAGGCGGATTAAGTGTAATCTGTCAAGAAGCTTCTTTCTTCCAGCAGTGGAGCGCCACATGCACAAAAATGGCGGGATTTTCAAACGACTTCCTGCACAGGAAATAGCGGGAATTTCAAAATACTTCTTTACACATCCCCGTTATATTAATATTAACATGAATGTTTGAAATGTAACCATCCCTATTACAATTTTTTTTAAGATCTTTAGCCAAAAACGTTTTTTTTTTAATTACAATACCATCAATGTTTTCAGAACGTGATATCCCACTCTACGTGAGTAGAGTAGTAGAGGTAGGAAATGGACTGTGAAATTTGAAATGATTTAGACATGACCAAGCAAATCTGTGATGTTGGAATGTATCAGATTTATTTAGTAACAATATTTCATTTTGTACATAAACACAAAGATCTTTATTGCAATTAACTGTTTGATGTTTTACTGTAATAGAGAAAAGATTCTGAGTTCACGATTGGTACTATATATATATATATATATATATATATATATATATATATATATATATATAATTAACAACATAATAGTTCTACTCCTCTTGGCCCATAATAAAAAATAGAATTCCCAAGCCAATTTGAGTTAGGAGCCAATAAAAGAAAATGGAAAGCTATTGAAATTCAGCAACAGGAAAAACAACGCTGGTTCGTTCATATGTTACTATCAATAACTCATTTATCCACATATATCTCCAGTTTCAAAAAGTTAAGAATGTTTTAACACAAACTAATAAATATTTTGTCATACAGAGACAACCACAGCTACAAAATTGTGGAGAGCCAAGGCATTTCTTTCTTTTTTTTTTTTTTGTATAAGCCTAAGTCAGAATTTAGGAAAAATGAACATTGCTTTCAAACTCCTGAATTACTGCAGAGGAAACAAGAGACAGTACCGATACTACAGGGACATCATTTTATTTTTACTTCAATTTTTATTGTACCTGAGTTTTTGAATGTACTTCACTCCCACCCCTTCTACTAATGAAGTTCAACCGTTCTCCACATAGATCCAAGACCGCATATACAGTCACAGTAGCCTTACGGTCATAGTAAACAGTACGTTCCAAAAATGTTCGCGTTTTCCAGTGATGAAAGAGCTTTCAATATTGAATCATTTTCGCACAGGTACTGTCGTCCATTTGCCTACGTCGCATCTCGATTTCCCCCACCTGCTTCTATTCACCTCTCTGTAAAGGCTAGTGGCTGGGCTGTCTTAGCTCTTTTCTGAGAACATTAATTTCTGTTAGAAATTGGACGTCTACGTAATATTATACTCATACAATTGTTTAAAATAACTTAAATAAAAGGGCCTCGTTAAGTAATTAACTGTCGTGTGATTTCCTCCCTTTCTACGACCCTGCGACGTAACCACTTGGACGGACAGTAGATAGCATATCTGAGTAATTTTATCTTTTCAGGTCGGACAGAGGTGAAGATTTAATTTACAGTACGTAAGGTAATCTTTTATAGAGTAGGTACAGAATTATTTCAACATGAGTTACTCTTACGAAGGACGAACCTGGTAATTGGAATTACGTACAATAGTCTATAGTGCGATAATATGTATAAAAAAAACTGAAGTCTGTATCGAAATGAACGGCCACCATTTTCAAAAATGTGTTTAAATATCCATATTATGATTATTTTTCAATTTAACTTCATTCTCTATATTGTATGTACGCTAATGTGCTGAAGACAGTATAATGTACACTGCATATTAATGAATACATCCGCATGGATAGCTCAGTTCATGAGTAAAAACACTCATTGTTAATATTGTACTGTATTTTTATTAAACAAAAACCTAATGAAAATTATAAAACTCAAAAGCGTGATATTTCCTAGTTTACGTAAATGGATGAACTACTTTTCTTCCCTCCTATACCTAGTAAAGTGATTTGTTTGTATATTACGTCAGTATAATCGAACTCCAGTCGTGGAAGGGGGTAGCAAACGGTGTTTCCGGTTCTAGACCTTTAATCCAAAGATATAGCCACGTTAATATTATAAATGTTAGTAAAAATAAAATGATGTCCCTGTACAATCAATGCAATCAGCTCTGACCTGTCTTGAGGCCACACATAATCATTGATACCTTACGGGACCACTTTATTTTTAGTCTTCTTCTTCTTCTTCTTCTTCTTCCTTCACGCGTTAGACATTATTGACTGTAGCAATCTACATATCTTGTTCATGCCACCGTTTTCTGGGTCTTCCTACATTTCTTTTCCCTACCGGTTTATAATTCTTAAAATGAAATGGTAGTCTGTCTATGTTCTTTCTTTGTACGTGGTTCATCCACTTGGTTTTAGACTCTTTAGTTTTATCATTCAGATTATATATATCTAATTCCTTTCTTATATCTTCACTTCTTTTATGGTCTATTTTCTTATAGCCAGCTACTGCTTTTAGAAATCTCATTTCATTTGCTTCAAGTTTGCTTTTATTTTTCTCTGTCATGATCCAAGTTTCGCTCCCATACAATAGTTTTGGCACTGACATTACTTTATAAAACTTTAATATTGTGTCTTTTCTTGCTTTATTTTTCAAATATCTTATTTTAGTCCTCCGCAAAATAGAAAATTAATAATAACCTCTGTGAAATAAATACATGGTAAAAGCAGATAGGTGACAGAATTTAAATAAAATAAGTTAGGCCTATTTATCATAAATGAAAAGAAGGGGCCTCATAAAGAAAAATAAGCTCCGGGCCTCTGAAATTGTAAATCAGACCCTGAACACTACAACTACTACAACAGCAAGGACAACAATAATATAAATAATGTAACAGTTTGAGAAGTATGGGTAGAAGATGAATAAAAAGGTAATGGTGGTTTTATCTGCGTTGGAATAGTGTAGATGTGTAATACTCCTTCGGTTTGTTTGGTATTTTTTTACACTGCCCTCAGCTCAAGAGGTACGACTGCGAAGTGTTGGCATTAAAACAGAGAGCAGTTTAATGGACGCGATCGGCGTCTCCGCTCTGTCAATAATCGAATTACAACGCAAAAGCTAAAGGTATCAGTTACGTGTTCATATCAAAGGCAGTCATTAGTAATTTATCACAGGATATATCCTGCTATAAAAGCAGTGATTTAAAAAAAATGCATATATCAAATGGGCAAGCTATATGATACTGGAATCCTCTAAAAGAGAAAGGGAGAATCTGTCCAATACGATACCTGGCTCATTATAAGCTGATTGGGCCAATATATTGATTAAAGACCTAGCGAAAGATCAAAGGTTGCTTCTGATTTAATTACATTATAAAAATGTAACTATGATCTCAAGCATGGTTCTAAAAAAAAGAGGAACAATTGTCTTACCTCAAACGCAAATGATTTCTACAAAGAGAAATTAAATTTAGCTTCCAAAATATTTCGATAATTATGCAAGAAAGCCTATTTCACTGACTTGAAGGTTTCTAGCAAGCCTTTTTACTTTCCAGCTGCATCCGTATACCTAACACATTGAAATTAAATAAATACAGGATTTTTGTGGATGATACAATAATTATTCATTTTTTTACATGTAATGAAACAATTAAATGCCTTCATAATATTAGGTCGATCAAATGAAAGCCGGCTATCGCTTAAAGAAAGAAAGAAAGAAAGAAAGAAAGAAAGAAAGAAAGAAAGAAAGGGTGAAATTTAACTTCCTGCTTAATACTCGCCACGGTTGTTATTACTCGACCAAGGTCAGTGGAGTCCTGCAGCCCGGAGCCGTGGCGCTACTGCTCCTGCGTTCGTAATACCGCATCGTGATAGTTCACATTACGCCCGCGGCTCCACTCGCCTTGGTCGAGTAATAACACACTTCTCTCACTGTGACACCAGATGACGGATACCGACCTCTTAGAATCCATATGATCTAGAGGTGAACCAATGTTAAATAGCATTTTGCACCGTTTCGTCCAATGGAAATGTCCCCTTCAGGCTTATCTTCAAATCTAAAAAAGTATGAAAATCGCATCAAGATATGTCTGGGCTGTAAGGGGAGTGAGGTAGTGTTTCCCAGCGGAACCTTTCTAACCCTTTTCTTGTTGATCTGGCAACGTGAACTTTAGCATTATCATGGAGTAAAAATCACCCTTATTGTCAAAAGGCTTGAGCGTTTGTTCTTGGTGTTTTCATGTCCGAAAGTGTTTGTATAGCGCTGGGCATTGATTAATTATATTTGTCCACGCCCCAGATATTCCAATAGCAATGTACCTTGATAATAGAAAAAAACGATAACATGTCTTTCCCTGCATTCCCTTTAAACTTGAGGTTTTTATTATGTATGGCTCAGTGATACATTTTACCAATGGCAATAGTAATATGCGTTACAAGAGCGGTATGTTGAAGTTTTCATGTTCGAGGAAAAGTTTGAAAAAGCGAAACGCAGTTGAGCTTTTTTAATTTCCGAGAATTGAAAGAAAACATACCGCTAGTGTATCGTACATTATTTTGTGCGAAGATCGTTTATTACATAGCTGAAAGAGGAATTTCTAATTAGTTGCAATGAAGTCTCCACCTTGGTTTCTGTTCAATGACGGCAAATTTGCAAAACAAAAATATCTATCTTCAACATTGTTGCTTTAAAATGTTTTCTGTGTTTGCTATACTCCAGCAGGCCGTGATATACGTCTGTTTTTTTCCCCTAGTCTATGATGAGTCTGGAAGCTTGTTGATTTTTTCACGGCTTCCTTAATGTTACTTGCATCACGAATGCAGTAACTTTAGTGGAGTTGTAGAGTTTACTTAATTTTTGCAAATATTTAAAAACAATAATTAACAGTGCAATTTAGGTGAAATTACAGTGGTAAGTTGCCAATTTATAATTATTACTATATTGAACGCCTCTAAAAATAATATGTTAAAAGCCTAAAGCAGTAAAATCAATATGTCTCTTAAGCGGTAAGAAGAAGGAAATTGTTATGTGTTAGGTTGGGAATAGTGAATGTGGAATTTTACACTTTCCGCGGATTGGTTTTGTGCGGAAACCAAGCAAATACGCACGATCTCGCACAGAACTATTTTATGAATACCACAGTTAAAATTATTTTAAGTCTGGCAACACTGCAATTGAAAAATGTAAACGTACATGAAGTCGTGCGCAGAAACTTAGCATCAATACCAATAAATTACAATAAATTCATCGAAAAAAATGTTAGCCTTGTACTAATATCTTACAAATGTTCAAAACCGTTCGTGAGTAATTAAGAATACTTATTTTCTGATAAATTAAGGAGTCATGTACTAGGCAAAAGAACAGGAAATTCACATAAAAATGGAAGTTTTCCAGAATACCCGCTTTTAGATGTATTTAATGAAAATTTATTGCTTTTCTACGTTCTCTAAATAGTTTTCCCAAGTCACATAATCATGGAGAGAGCCAAGAGTTCCAAGCAAGCAGCGTTGTTACATGTGTGATAAAAATCATGTCCTACCTTATAAATGAGGCATCTTAATAAGTGAAGGATCACATGCAAATATATTATTACAATTTTATTCTCATTCGTACTTTCTTCCTCCATTTCGAGTATCAAAAGCTGTGACGATTAGGGGCATGAATTTGGCTAGAAATTAACTTATTATCATTTATTTTCTCAACTTTAACCAACAAAAATATATTATAAATACAAGTTGAGATACTTCTCCACTCCTTTATAATAAATTTGTTTACGTTTTTATTTAAGGACTTCGGCTTTGTTGGTTAGATTCATTTCAGAAAATGTATCTTTATCTTAGCTGGCATGGTTTTCTCATTCCATGTGTGGGAAGAATGTGATTGTTCCCGAAAATAAAGGGGCTGACTCCTGAAATTATTTAATTTTGTGCGAGATCGTGCGTATTTGCTTGTTTTCCGCACAGAACCAATACGCGGTAAGTGAGAAATACCACATTCAGTATTCCCAACGTAACACACATAACAATTTCCCTCTTCTTACCGCTTAAGCGCGACATTCATTTTACTGCTTTAGGCTTTTAACATATTATTTTTAGAGACGTTTAACATAGTAATAATTATAAATTGGAAACTTACCACTGCAATTTCACCTAAATTGCAATGTTAATTATTGCTTTTAAATATTTGCAAAAATTAAGTAAAGTCTACTACTCCACGAAACTTATTGCATTTCTGATACAAGTAACATTAAGGAAGCCGTGAAAAAATCAACAAGATTCCAGATGCCGATGTTATTACTGCAATATGTTATATAAATAATATTGTTAAAATATTAAAATGAAAAATAAATCATTACATAACCTTACCGTTTGTTTTAAGTTCGCATTTATAGACTGGGGGGAAAAAAAAGACAGACGTATATCACGGCCTGCTGGAGTATAGTAAACACAGAAAACATTTTAAAGCAACAATGTTGAAGAAAGATATTTTGGTTTTCCGAAGTTGCCGTCATTAAACAGAAACCAACATGGAGATTTCATTGCAACTAATTAGAAATTCGTCTTTCAGGTATGTAATAAACGATCTTCGCACAAAATAATGTACGATACACGAGCGGTATGTTTGTTTTCATGTTCTCGGAAATTAAAAAAGCTCAACTACATTTCGCTTTTTCAATTTTTTCCTCGAACATGAAAACGTCAACATACCGCTTTTGTAACGCATATTACTATTGTCTAACCGTGGTAAAAATTTATCTTTTTATTGCATATAAGCAGTCTTTAAATAAATACTTTGTTATTATTGTTATTTAATCCAAGTGGTATTTCGTACATGAATACTACTCCTGTTGTTCATCGACTTACTGTAAACACAAAGTACCGGAGCGTGCGGAGAGAGATCGCAGCGTGAAGCTAGTATGAGCGAGGTACACCTGACTTGTATTCAGAGTAACCAAACTCTTAGGCCCGATGCAGACTAGCGTCATAAAGACGCGCGTCCATTGGTTGACGCTGCGTCCCTGTGTCCACCCGTCCACACGTAGCGTCATAATGACGCATATTGTTCCGACTTTTGGAATCTTTCAGAGATCCATGATGGAAGTGTACAGAAGAAAACGTGCTGTTTTTGCGTATTTAGTTTACAAAAACTAGTTGAAGCGCACAGAGAGGCGGTTTTGGGAACATCCATTGGTTGCCAAACGATTCCTTCAAGGTACTTTTACGACAATGTTCGCAGAATTGAGAGAAGATGATACAAAATTCTTCAATTATTTTCGAATGAGTATTAAATCATTTGATGAACTGGCATGTAAGATAAGTGACCTGATCAAAAGTGAAGATACTGTGATGAGACTAGCAATCCCTCCCTTAGAAATGTAAATTTTAAGGCAAGTTCACTCATTCAAAGTATATTGATATTGAAAATGAAATATGTTTAGTTTGGTATTATTAGGTTATATTTTCTAAGTTTTAAAGTATAAGTTTGAAAAGTATAAAAGTGAACTTTAGGGAAGACTTAAATAACTGACAAACAACGATGTTGATTAGCTATCTAGCATTTGAATACATAATCTATCACTGAAACATTACAAAAATTAATACAATTACACTGCACTTACATGAACAACAATTAGGTCTAAGGAAACTGAAACAAGTCTACAGACTCGGTGGAGTCTTCTAGTGAGTGTGTTGAAATGTTGCTCATCGCAGGAGAACATTGAACAGAGAGGATACTGCCAGGGTACACGTGGCTGGTTTTGGGAAGGAAAATGCTGCTCCTGAGGAACATTGTGCTGTGTATGGTTGCGGTATGAATAACAGACAGTCTTATTTTCTTGGCAAAGTCCAAAACTCCACTCCTAAAATCCAATTTTTGTTCAACATTAAAAGTACTAACGATCGCAATCAGAGACTAAAAAAAATACCTATCATCGTTAGGCTTAGGAGCAGGAACATTAGGGATTGGAGTCTTCATGAAATATATCATAGTATCCTCCAAATCCCTTCGTCGCTTTGCTGGACGCTCAGAGAGGAAAGGTGGGTTAGCTGAGGCATTCCTCACTTGAAACATCTGGGAATTTTTTAATCGCTTCAATAAATAATTCTACGTCGATTTCGCTGTCCATACTAAGCCGATAGACGCACGTGTGAATTGAACAACAGTCAACAATGAAGTGCCAGAACGCAGCAGCCAGCGGTGACGCTGCGTTTTGGCAGAACCCGCAACTAGAAAATTAACGCTGCGTCACCGCCGTCTATCTTTACCTGACGCTGCGTCCCGGGGACCACGTGTGTATGGGTCACTTTAGAACAATGTACTTCTAAACCGCGCATCAATGGGACGCTGCGTCACAGCGTCCTTTTAACGCTAGTCTGCATCGGGCCTTAGGGCCCTTACACACGAGCGACTTTTAGCCGCCAAAGTCGCTCGTGTGTAAGGGACCTTAGGGCTGCAAAAAGCAGTCGACCGTAGCGGCTTTTCGCGGGGATGCAGTCGGTAACGTATTTAAATGGAAAACGCCGGTTGCTTTACACACTGTTGCAGCCGCTGTCTTGCAGTCGATTCCCGCGACCGGCGCGGCAGCGTTTTCTGCTTACACAGGACGACATTTAGCCGTCAAGGTCGGCGACACGGAGTGGTCCAAAACGTAAATGTAGCTGGATATAATTAATATCTTTTCTCCTATTTAACAAATTTCCATGTAACTTTGTACAGTAGTTACAAGTAGTACATTTTGTATACAAACTATGATTGCGTTTGTATCGAAACTTCCCGCTATAGGGGATGCGTTTAGAGAAAATTAATAACTTTTCTCCGATTTAACAGATATTCATGAAACTTTGTACAGTAGTTACAGGTAGTATATTTGTTTTGAATACAAACTCTGATAACGTTTTTATAACGTAGTTACAGGTAGTATATTTGTTTTGTATACTAACTTTGATAACGTTGCATCTAGAGAAAATTAACAACTTTTCTCCTATGTAACAGATTTTCATAAAACTTTGTACAATAGTTTCGGGTATTGCATTTGTTTTGTATACAAACGGATTACGTTGGTGCAAGGGGAACTACCCGAAGGTCGTAAAAAAGGCAGTGAAACTGCCATACTGCGATCATTGAATGAGAATCCAATGTATCCAATATTTTATATGTTTAACGCGTCTTTGTCTAGGACGGAGAAGAAATAATACAAGTAGTTCTTTCTAGACGTGCATTATTATAAAGCGAGTGTATAATGACACACCTTTTGCAGTTGGACTGCCGCCGGAACCGACGACACACAACGCTCGTATCGACTGCAGAAGTCGCTCATGTCGACTGCTTCTGCCGTCGAAGAACCGCTCATGTCGGCGGCAGACCGACTGCTTTTTGCAGTCGACCTTGGCAGCTGAAAGTCGCTAGTGTGTAAGGGCCCTTATTCATAAGTTATAAGTATACTACTGGTTGTTCTACTGCAGTTTCGTAATTTTTGGACATGAAACAATTATACTCAAAATGCAAGGACAGAAAATTTGTAACGTTTTGACGTGTAAGTTTTTTTTTCTGTAAACTCTGACATACTCATGATAACAGAAGTGTACAAATTTTCCATGCGATGTGGTGCGTTTCGTTCCATTCTCTATTTTTAATTTGTTACAATCATCTCCTTTTCTGCTAACACCACCATATCGTCCATCGCTGTGGAGTAACGGTCTGACCGTAAAACGAGCTGATCGTGTTCCAATCCTGGTTGGGACAAGTTACCTCTGCTTGAGGTTTTTTGTCGGGGTTTTCCCTCAACCAATTAAGGGCAAATGCTAGGTCACTTTCGGCGCTGGACCCTGGACTCATTTCGCTGGCATTATCACCTTCATCTCACTCAGACGCTAGATAATCGTAGCAGTTGATAAAGTGTTGTAAAATAACCAATTAAAAAAACGCCACCATATTATCAGCAAATCTTATGTACTTTATTCTTCTTCCTTCTACTGTCACTCCTCCCATGCTTTTGAAAACAGTTCTTCACTAAATCCTGCAATTAGATGTTGAACAGGGTACGTAATAAAGGACATCCACTTCCTATTCCACTTCCCTCTGACATGTCTTCTCCTATTCTTACTTTGATTCGTTTCATATACAGAATGAAAGTTGTATAACTGCATTAATTTGAACTAGTAATAGATATCAATAAAACAGGTAGATAAGTTCGAATAACTGTTCCTCCATCTACAATGGTTATGGAAAAAAATGGAGTTTCTATTAAGAGCCTGAAAATGAATACGCTGCAACAGCGCAATGGTTGATTTCCCATAAATTGAAATCATGTCTAGGTACTGACGATTAGTAAATTTTGGCATTGTCCATAATTGACTTCACCTTTAGAATTCTACAAACAGATTAACATAAGATCGGCCTGGGTGGCATATTCGGTAGAGTGCTGGCCTTCTGTGCCCAAGGTTGCGGGTTCGATCCCGGCCCAAGTCGATGGTATTTATTTTTTTTATTATTTATTTTAGTTGGTTATTTAACGACGCTGTATCAACTACTAGGTTATTTAGCGTCGATGATATTGGTGACAGCGAGATGATATTTGGCGAGATGAGGCAGAGCATTCGCCATAGATTACCTGACATTCATCTTACGGTTGGAGAAAACGTGGAAAAAACCCAACCAGGTAATCAGCCCAAGCGTGGATCGAACCCGCGCCCGAACGCAACTTCAGACCGGCAGGCAAGCGCCTTAACCGACTAAGCCACGCCGGTGGCTTCGATGATATTTAAGTTTGCTTAAATTTGACAGGCTCATGTCAGTATATTTTACTGGCATGTAAAAGAATTCCTGCGGGACAAAATTGCAGCACACCGGCGACGCTGATATAACCTCAGGAGTTGCGAGCGTCGTTAATAAAACATGTTCAAAAACTGGCATAAGACTTGTTATTGCCGAGGTACAACGTAAGAACTCAGATGAGCAGTGCACACTTGCTGAGCAACTCTGAAATGCAACGATGCCAGATTTCCCCGAAGACCCCGTCACACTGTAAATACGTTTTTAACCAGTTAATTTTGTACGTTATTACTAAAGGGCGGAAAGATGTGCGTTAAGATTTAAGTTCAGTATCAACGGACTATACTGTTGTCATTCACTCACGTAAACAGCGGCAAGAGAGTACAGTCTGGTAATGAGAACCTCATCACTCCAATCGATCTGTAAATACTGGAATGAAGTTGTAATATAGTTATTATGATTTAAAAACTTACCTCAAATGTTATCTGCCACCGCCTGATGATTAAAGGATGCATTATACTGAACCACAATATACATTCGTAAATTATCGAAAGAGAAAGTTCGACGTCTCTCGCTCAAACAATTTTTCAACATCAAAAAGCTACTTTCCGTGTCACAAGATGTTAGAGGCGCAAATGAAAAAAGCTCCGCAGTATCGTAGTTCTTCCCTCCACTCAAAATGTTGCACATAACTGTAGACCTATAACGAGTATTTTATTTGCAGAATTTGTGGAATTTTTCTTTCACCTTTTTAACTCTAAAATGTGTATTATCAAGTTTATTGAACGGAATATTTGCTGAAATCATCATATTACATAAATCAGCATTAAATTGAGAGTGTGTATGTTTTTCATTATTTGATGTCAAAGACTTTGTACGTTTTCGGTATGTTTCTTGCTGTTATAATACGTAATATTTCCTACGTATTTTAATTTCACATTTGCGCACGGCAAAGAAAATATTTTCCCCTTGCGAAATCAAAATCTCTCTTCCGTATTTATTTCTTAGACTGTTTAATTCCAAACCCTTCGACTTAGGCATTTTATATCACTTTTACACAAAACTACCACCTGAACAAAGACAATAAACAATATTGTAAACACCTGGCTTTCTTTCCCATATAACTAGAAGTTGACACTGAAGGTCATTTGTTGGTTCCTACTTGTACTCCGCCCTCTCGTAGAGCATTTATGTTACTGAGCTTGTACCTCTGACGTCATCCATACTCCAGACCAAACTAACCTGTATCGCGTGGTAACGCACATTTTTCCGCCCTCTAGTTATTACACAAATGAAGTGTTTTTCGGAGAAATAACAAAGAAATATTTTTTCAGCTTGTTCTTCGCGTTAATATCTTACCACTCATATGACTCAATACCCAATAGTTTTACCATAAATGGGATTCAAACTTCAGACACAAATATTTTTTTTTGACCAAACAGTTATTTAGACACCAAAATGACATTTGAATTTTTGGTTACTTAAATACAACCGAAAGATTCTATTCTTAAAATTAATGCAGTTATAGCCCTTTCATTCTGTATAGACTATTGAATAACCTACTCTTTTTTTCAATCCCTATCAATTTTCTTCGAGATCCCCATAAATTAATTCCAATCTAGAAGAAGAGAACAGTCAACATTGCCATATCTGATGCAGATGGATAGCGATTAATGTACTTCGAGTGTACTTCGGGTCGACAACTGTGACATCTACAGAGAGCCTGGGAATTTGGATAATTATGCTGGGCGGCACATCAAAGCAGCATTCAGCACGATCGTCTCTCTTCTTTTGTTTCTAAGTTGCTGTACCGTGGAAACGGAAAGCGCTCTCCATCCCTTGTTAATTGATAATCATATCCGTCGGTTCGTAGGTTCGATTCCCACTTAATTACGAAACCATGAATGTCAAACATGCGTAACTGTACTGAGGTGACCCTTTGATGACGTAGAAATGAACTTTATGCCTGCTCTTGACTAGGAGTGCTTTATTGATAGGTTATGTATCAACTTCTCTATTTAGCTAACTTGACTCTAGATTTAGAAACGCCTGATAGGCTATATGCTTTGAAGATGAATGAATGAAGATGTTAGGTTATATATTATAGGCTGTAAAATTTTCCATTTAGGCCTAGATTTCGAATTTTTCCAAACGAAAGCGAATAATATCGTTGTTTATAGTTTACTGTCTCCATATAATATACAGGTATTGCCGGGCTAGTGTTACAAACTTTCAGGGATGATGGGGAAGGGCACATGTATGAATTTGAGATAGGAAACCCTGGTCCGCAAATGATTGAGTCGAAATTCTTCCTATAACCACTACAGGTAGCCATTGACAAAGAGTACCATGATACAATAAATTTAAGTAGATTAAATGCCTTGAGGCTTAATGAAACATTGTTGTTACAGTGAAAAAATAACAATAGTACATTATGCAACGAGCCTATAATGGTAGTAATTAAGACGAGAGTATGTTTATGAAGCGAGCGCAAGTGAGTTTCATAATTTTCATACGAGCGTCTTAATTACCATTATAGTCAAGTTTCATACGACTTTTTATGCTCGACTATATTTCTAACTTGAAATTTTTCATAAGTATTCATGTTATTCTTATCTGACTGAGGAGCGGAACTGACCTTGTGCAATACCTCGTAAATTGTGAGATGTGCGCAGACACGAAAGTATTGATTTTTTTTTCCGAGAAACAAAAGTCAACATTGATCTTGATATAATCTAGAGAGTAAAATAAACATTAATCTTGATTTAACCTTGAAATTGAATTAGACACTACTTTGTCTAATCTCGCGCTAGTTGTCTTTCGATTGCATATCCGAGAATAATCGATACCTGCGCTTTCATATTGCTACAATGGTATTTTCTGATTGGTGAAACACCTGAACTTTAATGAATAGGTGTACTTTAATGAGGTCCATTAAAGGGCTGCTACCAGGTGTATAATTACTACATTTCGGCATGGTCGAGCATAAATATATATATATATATATATATATATATGAAATAGTAATTGAATGGAAAGAGTTTTTGTTAAGAAATAACTAGATTGATTATAAGTAGTATGGAATATATAGTAATAGTTATTAGTAGTAAAATGTAGTTAAGGGTGGGTTCCTGGAAAACAAATGTAACGGGACAATCATTAACAAATGATATACAAATTGTACATAATTCTGATGACAAAAGTACATGCACATAATTACAAAATGTATAAGACGATTTTTTATTTATTATATTGTATTATTTAATTGCTCTCTACAATCTGCACATTATATAACTTGAACCCCTTGTACAGGGACATCATTTTATTTTTACTAACATTTTTAATATTAACCTGGCTATACCTTTACAGAACCGGAAACACAGTTTGCTATCCCCTTCCATGACTGAAGTTCGATGATAATGGCGTAAAACACAAACAAATCACTCTACTAGGTATAGGAGGGAAAAAAGGTAGTCCATCCATTTACGTAAACTAGGAAATATCGCGATTTTGAGTTTGATAATTTTCATTAGGTTTTTGTTTAATCAAAATACAGTACTGTATTAAGAATAAGTGTTTTTACTCACGAACTGAATTATCCATGCGAACGTACTCATTATGCAGTGTATATTGTACTGTTACAGCATAGAGAAAGAAGTTAAATTAAAAAATAATCATAATATGAATATTTAAACACATTTTTGAAAATGGTGGCCGTTCATTTCGATACAGGCTTCAGTTCTTTTGTTCATATTATCGCACTATAGACTATTGCATCTAATTCCAATTAGCAGTTTCGTCCTTCGGACTCTTAACTCATGTTGAAATAATTCTGTACCTATTCTATAAAAGAGTACCTTACGTACTGTAAATTCAATCTTCACTTCTGCGCGACCCGCACAGATAAAATTACTCAGACATGCTATCTACTGTCCGTCCAAGTGGTTATGCCGCAGGATCATAGAAAGAGGGGAAATCACGTGACAGTTAATTACTTAACGAGGCCCTTTTATTTGAGTTACTTTAAACAGCTGTATAATATTACGTAAACGTCCAATTCCTAACAGATATTAATGTTTTCAGAAAAGAGCTAAGAAAGCCCAGCTTTTACAGAGGAGGAAGCAGAAGCAGGTGGGGGAAATCGGGATGCGACGTAGGTAAACGGACAGTACCTATGCGAAAATATGATTCAACTCCTCAATATTATCCATTCCCTCCCACCGAACATCCTCATATTCATCTTCTTTCAGTGTGGCTGTTCCTCGACTTTGGAATTCCCTACCGAGTAATGTCAGGGACTGTCAGACATCAAATCAATTTAAGAATAGGCTAACGAGATATTTTTCTAACAATTATTGTCAACAATAATAGCTGTTTCAGGTTTCTCAATGTTTAATGGTTATATATATATATCACAGATAAATATCTAAATTATCTCATTATTATTATTATTATTATTATTATTATTATTATTATTACTATTATTATTATTACCCTATTAGTATTATTATTATCATTATTATTATAACTATTTCTTACCAGTGTTTATTACTGTCACACTAATATTAGTTATCCAACTTTCATTATTTACTTTCATGTTGTTTTATGATCTAGATATTAATGTAATAACTATGTAAGCAAATGTATTTAATTAGAATTAGAGTCTGGCTGGGCGGAAGAGAAGGCCTACTGGCCTTAGCTCTGCTAGATTAAATAAATAAATTATTATTATTATTATTATTATTATTATTATTATTATTATTATTATCATTATTATTATTATTATTACTCACTAACTTAGTGCCGTTTACTATTATCGGTCTTGATTCTGTGTAGAGAACGGTTGAACTTCATTAGTAGAAGGGGTGGGAGTGAAGTACATTCAAAAACTCAGGTACAATAAAAATTGAAGTAAAAATAAAATGATGTCCCTGTATAAATAAATAAATAAATATATATATATATATATATATATATATATATATATATAATTATTCAATAAAAATCGCTCTTTAAAATGAGCAAATAAATAAACTGTATAATTATTTACTCTGTTAAAAACCAACTCCCCCGAAGGAATCGGCATGAAATAAACGTTTTATTTGATTTAAGTGTAAAATGTAATATCACTTTTGTTTTATGACTTTTTTATTTTTCCTAACTGCTGACAGTGAAATGAAAAGGGAAAATAATTAGAAGATCCTTGAAATTTTAACAATGTACTACCTTCCACATGGTGTGTCCTGGATATCTGAGATGCTGCATTGATAACCTCAGCATTCAGGTTAGCATGCGTGTGGGATAAGACAGATGGAAGCGTCGCAGGGAGCCTTGCAATTTGTCACACACAGCTGATCGCCCCTGCTCTATATGGCAACCCGCACAACAAGTACTCATTTGTCATGTGTCGAGCTTCTTCTGTCGTCCTAACGGCTCACAGTAACCTGTGGCGGAAATAAGCAAGCAATACATTATAGTTATTGTCCGGTTGGAATTTCATGGCCAGCAAGAAAACTATAAGTTACTGTCCGGCGCACATCTCATGCATGACAAATGGTGCGAACAGTTTTATTTTTCACATTTTGTCATAGATACAGCTGTTCACTGCTCTAAAGATCCTTCGTTTAAGCCCCTCATAAACACCATCGTTCTGAAGTTTCATAGTATTCATATACATTTTTAGCGCGGGCTTCCGGTGGATGATCAGCGTTTTTCGTATTCATAAACCAGTGTTAGCGATAGGATATGATTTGAATTCTGTACTAGTAACCAGTGGATAGCCGGGGCTAGCTTAGTACGCTCGTAGCGCGTGCTGCGAAATGTCTATGAATAGCACCCATAATGTTTAGGCCTACTGCTTACTACCACGTCATCTTTTTTTTTTTTTTTTTCAATATCTCTCGTACAATAATAGTACATTCACGGTTTTTCCTTCGAAAATTAGCTCTCTCAAAAGGAAATGTGATATAATCCATAATATGAGTAGGTTCCAAACCGTATTAAGTCCACCCGCGGACGAAATTGAGTTTTATATGATTTCGTATAGTTCTGAACATGCTCTATCATGCTGTGAAGTCTGTTTGGATGTAACTGTATTAAAGCCCCTTCAAAAGACTGCATGAAACTGGGTGTTCGTGACAAACCGTATTAAGTCCACCCGCGGACGAAATTGAGTTTTATATGATATCGTATAGTTCTGAACATGCTCTATCATGCTGTGAAGTCTGTTTGGATGTAACTGTATTAAAACCCCTTCAACAGACTGCATGAAACTGGGTGTTCGTGGCAAACCGTATTAAGTCCACCCGCGGACGAAATTGAGTTTTATATGATTTCGTATAGTTCTGAACATGCTCTATCATGCTGTGAAGTCTGTTTGGATGTAACTGTATTAAAACCCCTTCAAAAGACTGCATGAAACTGGGTGTTCGTGGCAAACCGTATTAAGTCCACCCACTGATGAAATTGAGTTTTATATGATTTCGTATAGTTCTGAACATGCTCTATCATGCTTTGAAGTTTGTTTGGATGTAACTGTATTAAAACCCCTTCAAAAGACTGCATGAAACTGGGTGTTCGTGACAAAACGTATTAAGTCCACCCACTGATGAAATTGGGTTTTATATGATTTCGTATAGTTCTGAACATGCTTTATCATGCTGTGAAGTCTATTTGGGTCTAATTGTATTAAAACCTCTTCAAAAGTCTGCATGAAACTGGGTGTTCGTGGCAAACCGTATTAAGTCCACCCACGGACGAAATTGAGTTTTATATGATTTCGTATAGTTCTGAACATGCTCTATCATGCTGTGAAGTCTATTTGGGTCTAATTGTATTAAAACCCCTCCAAAAGACTGCATGAAACTGGGTGTTCGTGACAAAAACCGTATTATGTCCAAAACCAATTAATATTTTTCATTTTAAGGATGCGTGTCAAGTTTCCTGCACTGAGAGAAACTAGCGCCAATTTTCAGTATTGACTCATTGTCGACTTTTATATCAGTTCAGTGTCGCTGCAGTCCAGTTATGCATGTGATATCCGTGAAAATGGAGGGAGAAGTGCCTATAGGTTAGAATAGCAGAGGAAGCAGGAAAAGACTGAAGAATAAAACAGCACGACAGCAACAAAGTGAACTTCAGTATAATATGTTTACTATATTTTTTAAATAATTAATAGATGTTACGATACTTATTCTCATTAAAAAACTGTTTTCTACAATAATCATGTAATGTACAAGAAGGTATTCTTGTTTCAATCTGCAGGGACATTTTAGATTTAGATTTTATTTAATAATAACATATACATAAAAACGTTACATTAAAATACCCCGAAAGAGCAAAGCTCGTGTTCGGGGACAGTTCCGTTACATAGATATACATACTTTGTAGACAAAATAGTTAAGAAAAAAGCTCACATAAAGATGATAATAAAATTAGTAAATAATAATACTAGTAATAACTGAGTGAAAAAAGAGACGATGTTGAGATTGATGGATTAATATTAAATTATTATTAGTAGTATAATTAGTGCAGGTCATGTTGATATAGTAACCAAGATAAAATAGAAAAATACACTTAGAATAGTAATAAACTTGTTTTACAATACATGGTACATAATATATATACAGGGAAGTCTGTCATATAAATTTTTTAATTCTAGATCTGAAAATTTCATTGCTTAAAGTAGTCAATTCTGGATGAAATTTTATTATTGAATTATATAGACGTGGACCATAATTTGTACTGTGTAGTAAAGCAGCAGATGTGAAATATTTAGGTTCAACTAATTTAAGAATTTAATTTCGTCTTGTATTATGAGCATGTGGCTGAGCTACAAATTTCATTCTATTTTTATGATAAAATTTCATTAAAGAGTATTTATAAATTTGGTGAATTCTAAAAACATTCAATTCGGAATGGACCAAATTTGTTGGATAATCCAGTCGCCTTTTCAAACAAACTTTGATTATACGTTTTTGCAACATAATTAGAGGAAAAAGAGCAGTTTTTGTAATGCCTCCCAATCCAGTTATACCATATTGGATAACAGATTCAACTATAGCCAAATAAACCAAACGTAATACATGAGTAGGCAAGTAATGGCGAAGGTTTACAAATTTGTAAATTGTTTTACGTATCCTGTTACATAAAAAGGTGATTTGTCTATCTCATTTCAAGTGCTGATCAACAATAATTCCCAGGTATTTCACATCTACAGATTCTTTCAGGCAAGGGCATTTACAGGTTGTAGAGAACTGATAAGAGTCCACACCTGTGGAGTAACGGTAAGCGCGTCTGGCCGCAAAACCAGGTAGTCCGGGTTCGAATCACGGTCGGGGAAAGTTACCTGGTTTAAGTTTTTTTCCGGGGTTTTCCCTCAACCCAATAAGAGCAAATGCTGTGTAACTATCGGTGCTGGACCCCGGACTCATTTCACCAGCATTATCACCTTCATCTCATTCAGATTGTTGATACAGCGTCGTAAAATAACCTAATTAAAAAAATTGACAAGGATCCTGATTTAACACTGTTCGATCCACCATGACAGCATAGGGAAAGTCGGTTCCACTGTTGTGCAAATCCCGCACATGATATGAAGTAAGCAGGGTCAAGGAATGGGTTTTCTCAACAAAAAAGAAAGCTGATCAAGATCGTTATCATTAATGAACGTTATCTTTGTGATTGAATATTACATAGGAGTAAATCAAGGAGTGTTACCTATTACTTACACATTACTTTGGTTGAATTTTTTACAAATATAGAGGAAGAAATGACTTTTCTTTTTATGTTCACGTCAAACTGTATTATGTCCTTGATATTTGCTGAATTTCAGAACAGTCTGATGTAAAAGTGATTTCAAATATAATTGATTTTGGTAAATGAAGTTCTTCCAGTAATTAATACTTTCAGTATTTTAATTTATCTCTCATAGTTGGCACATAAGCAGTTTGGGTCTCTTCTGAAAAAATTATATTAGTGGACTTAATATGGTTTGGAACGGACCTTCTCATATGTTTTTCTATAGTCCCGACGCTGTTATTTCCGGCGTGACTCCGCCCCTTTGCTTACGTCTTAAAAAGTAAAGGCTCTATAAATTCTAGGTAGGTAGTATCGTTCGCCATTTTTGTTCTCACATTGCCGAGCTACCATACGAGGAATCTATTTGCCACACCGTTAAACATTATCATTACGTAGCTCCTATGATAATAAATCAAACGCAATGTAATTCAGCAAATAATTGGGCGGCAAATAACGTCTTCGTGTGCTTTCTGCGAAAGCAAAAAAAAAAAGAGCTAAAATGGCGGGCGATTACATTAAGTATTTATCGAGCCTTAAGAAATGAATCAGCGAATCACAAGACGCACACGTTTAAATGTAGCCGACCTGCAACGCGATTGGCTGCCGGAAATTAGAGCGACGGGACTATAGTTCTAGCAGTTTTAAACAATAAATGTTCGCAAATAGGATTATTACTATTAGATGAAAATATACAAGATGGAAGTGAAAATTTCTTGCAGATTTTCAGAGCGAATAGCTCATGTTGTATGTAACAAGAAACTAAAATCTCATATTCGTGTAAATTTAATGGTTTCTTCAGAAAAAAATTCTCAAATGTTTAACAACCTCTTATTCGATAACTATTGCGAGTAGAATCGTGATTTTTGTCCATATCGATAGGAAAACTAATAAAAAATAATTTACCCCTCTGGAGTATTTCAATGGTGTGGAAGGTTTTCGTGTAAATTTAATTTTAAAAACCTCTAATTTCAGACCACTGCACGATGCGAGTTGTTTGCAACACAGCCCCAGAGAACAGCTCATCTAGCGAGACACACCGAGTTCGTTGACCTCTTACATCTGTATCACGAGAAGAGTGTGTTAGCGGCGATGTTTCCGGACTGTTGAAATTTCAAACTTAATTTTCTAATTAACCGTGCATTTAATCACAAAACGTAATATAGGTTTTCTATTCATTTTAAGTGTACCCTATCGCCCCTTTCAATCTTCAAGGTTATTTCACTTTCACTCTGTATAAGTGGAAAGAAGAAGTGGATTGGGAAGTTTCTCTCCTTTCCTACACTTCCACTTGCAGGTAGCTAGCTCACTTACCTTCACCATAGGATTTTTATTATAAGCTACGGTCCACACAAGCATTTGGTTTCACGACATAACGAATGCCCAATACATATCAAATGGTATGTAAAAGAATACAATACGTTTATATGTAAGAAAAAAAGATTTGGAAATACTAAAATGCACAATTTCTCATTGAAGTTCAATTGGTTAAAATAAACTTATGACGGAACCCGAACCTTGTAAGATAATAAAAAATATCACTTTTTTGTTTTTTACTGCATTATTCCTCTGAAATTTCCTCTTTCTAACGTTATATGAAACATATACACAACTCACTTCTAAAAAAAACATTTCTTTTTGTAACAATCCGCCATATACAGCCGAGATGTACTAAAAACTTGAAGGTCACCTTGGAGCGAAAGTAAATTTTTTTAATTGCATTATATTCTCTAAAATGTCCTCTTTCCAACGACTTATGGCACATATAGACTACTCACTTCTAAACTGATAAACAATTTCGTTTTGTAACAATCTGCCATATGTAGATGTAGCCTACTAAAAATTTTGAAGCCACTTTGAAAAATAATGAAAATTATAGTTTTTGATTTTTACTACATTGCATTCTTTGAAATGGCCTCTTTTCAGGTATATTAAACATACAGGCCTATGCTACTTACTTCTAAAGAGCTAAAAAAATATATTTTTGTAACAATCTGAGATATGCAGCTGGGATGTACTAAAAATTTAAAAGTAACCTTAAAAATAATGAAAATGATCGTTTTTGGTTTTTACTGCATTCTCTGAAATATCTCATTTCCAATTATATCAAACATATACACTACTTACTTCTAAAAAGCTAAAAATTTACTTCTTTATAGTAATCCGTCCTATGCAGTTGGAATGTACTATGAATTTTGAAGATATTTTCCGTAAGTTCATATTTTATGTACAAAATGCACTTTTTCTCAGTTTTTATCTTTCATATTTACTTCAAACTTTCAGGGAACATTCATTGCAGATTAGTGTATGACGTAACATTGTCATTTTATGAAATTTAATTTTACAAAGGAGTTAACCCTAAAAATGTAGCAAAAATAATATTCAAATTAGTATTATATATGAAACATTTCATTACTTGGTGATTAAACCATATTTTAAAAAAATCCTCTCCAATTAACGCAAAAAGTGCCAGGAATAAACTATAAAAATGCCATTACTGCACTTGCAATTGTACCGTAGACGAGGGTAAAGTCGATCAAAATTTTACAATTTTTTAATGATAGTGAGGTTATGCAATGGAGCGAAGTTCCTCAGAAAATATCATTTTGTCGTCATATCCTTCACTTATGCAGACACGTTACAAGAACTGAATTACAATCTATAAAAAACTGTTTTTTTTTATTTGACTTGTGATCGAAGTTACCTGCTTAAATAGGTTAAAGTCGATCACCATTGAATTTTTAGTTTAAGATCGATTTTAAAATATTGCGGAGTAGAGTCGATCACTGTTTATGTTTTTAAAAAACAAATTAAGTGTATTACATATATTTTATTTGTTACAAGGGGTGTAAAAACAATAATAATCTTCAATATATGCCTATCGCATTATACAGTCTATCCTTTGTTACTGTGATCATACTATTCGATACAATTAGGCCTATAGGTCTCCACTGTACAATCGGTACTATGATTGCCAACTTATAAAACATAAAAACGCACTTTAATACTTCACATACCAACAAACAAAGATTTAAGAATTCAAAATATACATTGAAAAACCACCCTTCAATTATAATCTAAAATGCAATTCAACATTGCTTAGGTTTATATCAGATGTTATTTGAAATCTTCCCCTCCTCATGTCACTTTAGAAACTACGTTGTTCCCATAGTCAGGTACAAGGGGTGTACAAAATATGTTCCTTTGGCAGTGCTCTTACGCAAGAAATTTACCATAATTTCGTCTTCCTCTTTCCCCACTATCCCATCAATATAAGCTATGCTATGACACTTTTCTGTTTATAAGTGTTAGTTGGAGGTATTTCGGTGAACAATTTATTCTTCCTGCTGGTCCTATCTGTTTCGAGTAGGTCGATGTCATGATCGACTTAACCCTACAAAGGTACAAGTTTTCTTAAAATAATAAGTTTCAATACTAACATTTACGAACTGCAAAACTATTATTTGGGGATACAATCTCAACGAAAAGTACTTACGTATACTTCCTGTCTCCTTTCACTGCTGACTATAATTTAGTTTGTAAGACTTTGTTTTCATTTAAGAGAAAAAGTTGAAAATAATAATTTTCACTTCAACGGTAATTACACAGCGTTCGCATTGTTGGCATTCGCAGGCTTTTTGTTGTTCAGCTCGCTTACATTTACAATGTAAGGCAATGAAGTCAGGATAACAAAATTTTAGCAAGTAACTGAGAAAATATATAATTTTCAATAACAATCGCAAATGATCGATTTTACATCCACTCATTGACTTTATGTTATGTTTGAAAAAAGGTGCATTAACCCTTAAATTGGCAAAACTTCATTTCTCACACTAGTTTATTAAACCGTGTCGGACTGTAAAGAAAACTATCGCAATGTCCATATTTTATATGTTGTACAATATTATTGTATTGTGAAATTTTGGTTAAATTCAACGTCGCAAATTTCTAGCGCAATAATTAATAACAGATCTCTATTAGTAACAACAACAGCCAAATTTCTTGGCTTAAAAATCGATCATGTGTTAAATTGGAAAAATCACATTAAAGAAATTGCCCCCAAATTAAATTCAGCTTGTTTTGCTATTAGATCTATGCAAAAGATAGTAAATATCAATACCTTAAAAACAATATACTTTGCATATTTCCACTCGGTAATGAGTTTTGGAATAATATTCTGGGGAAATTCCACAGATAGTAACAATATATTTCTATTACAAGAAAGAGTAATTAGATAATAGTAGGTGCCAAATCTAGGGAATCGTGTAGGGCTATTTTCAAAAAACTACAAATAATGCCCATGGCTTGTCAGTATATCTTTTCATTAATAATCTTCCTCGTATGTAACCGAGAAAACTTTGTAACTAATTCAACAGTTCATAGCATAAATACACCCCAAAAAAATGACTTTCATACTCCATCGACAAGACTACCGTGCTATCAAAAAGGAGTGCGTTATATGGCAGTAAAAATTTTTAATAGCCTCCCTATCGATATAAAAAATGAAACTCAAAACATAAAATTATTTAGGGCCAAATTAAAGAAGTACTTAATTTCTCACGCCTTTTATTCATGACATTCAATAACACTTCCTGAAATTGATACTAAAAGTTTGTGTTGTACTAACAGACTATATTGTAAATCTCGTGTATATATATATTTCATCCAGACTGTGACTATAAATTAAGACTTTATAATAGTATTAAGTTTTTTGACTTGTTCCATATTCTAGCTGTAGCCTAAGCATGTATGAATACCATGGAATGTTAATAAATACAATACAATACAATACAATACAATACTGCCTGAGGAGAAAAATCAGATGTGCATCTGTAAATTTAGAGTGATCGTCGCGAAGTACATTTCGAGAATGTTTGCTCACATACGTATGTAGAACCAAACACAGAACTCATACACGCATTGTGATTGTTTTTTAATACATGAGTATTCATTTTCCCATTGTTCTTTAAACACGTGTGGCTCGCGACAGGAACAGTTTGGCTGTGAGATAACTGTGCATGCGCGGAATGCGCGTACTTGGTTAATAAAAACCTAAACTAACCAAACCTAACCTTCGTATATGCAAGATGTGTAACCGGAGCACGAAGGGAACTCCTTGATTTGATCTGGAATGTACACGGGAAAATAAATCCAGGTAAGAATCACGCTAGCACTGCACGAGAGGTCCGCGCATGCGCCACAGCCAAACTGCTCCTGTCGCGAGCACCTCCTCTTTAAGGGTACCCATGAGTGAATTTTGAAAAAAATCTCTCAAAAATCGCAATTTTGTTTTTTTGACATTATAAAAAAACTACATATCTCCCTCTATTAAAAAAGTAGCACCACTGATACGGTCCGCCATTTTTATTTACAGCCCATACGTCAATTTAAATGTCCTGTGGTGCTTTAAATTTCCAGCTGCGACACGCTCAGTTTTGCACTGTACTGAGTAATTCTGATTTATTTACAATTTTATTGACTTCTGTTTGAATATATTGCGCTGCTTTGATTGTTAGATGTTCCCATAGGTTCACTGGAGAACCAGGATGATTTTAATGTGAGTAATATAATATATTCAAATCTTTAATTGCTGTTTTCTCACACTTAAAATTTTCAGCATTTATTACTATAAAATTCTCCTTGCGAAGCAGATTTTGTGACAGAGAGTTCAAACTTGTTATATAAGTTCACACATATAAGCGGTTCAGAGCTAAAGCGGTGTAAGTCAAAATTGGGTAATGAGGTGTAAAGTAAAAATTCTGTAAAGCACAGCGCAAAGTAGTAATTAATATGTCCTTCTTGCTATCCACTGACTACTAATAGTTTAAATAAATTTAATATTAATTGCTGCTTTCCGCTGTATTTTACAGAATGTTTACTTTAACCCTCATTACCCATTTTTACATACACCACTTCTGCTCTGAACGGCTCATATGTAACGAATAAAAATAGCTCTGGGTTTTTTGGTGAATACAATTTGAATATACATTTTTCTTTCAGTTTTTTCTTTAATAATTTCATTATTTTTTTCAGAAAAAAAATAACAATATTAAAAAAATTATAGAGGCTTATCTAATGAATCTACATTGAAACTCAGGGCTATTTAAAGAAGTAAAGAGTGCGTCAGAAAGAACGGATGGATTTCAAACTATCGATATGCAACGAGGAGAGAGATATAGTGAGGGGGACCACGACTGTTGGGTCAGCCATAGAATGCAGTTTCAGTTGAGAACATGGTGTTAGTCTGGTGTACAACGTGCTTTCATCGTAGAGACATTTTTGAAAAAATGAAGAGTCTGTGATCGCCACTCAGGACTCATTTCGACATCGGATGCCACACTAGGATTCCAACTCGGAATACAATTTTGCGGTGGGTGGCTTCATTTCGTATCACAGGTTCAACATTAAAGAAGAAATCACCTGGACGAACACGGAGCTAACAGCAAATGTGGAGACAGACACTATGTTGTCCGGCCACCTCAAAGATCAGCCCACATACATGCTATTGCACTGCGAGTTCTTTCTTTGGGACCATTTGAAGGCGTAAGTTTGTAAACATCGATTACATACACTGGACGAACTGAAGACAGCGATTCGTGAAGAACTCGTGGCAGTTGCACCAGCTATGACTGTGAAAGTGATGGCGAACATCAGAAAACGCCTCGATGCCTATATTGAAAGCCAAGGACATAATATGGATGATGTTGTTTTCCATAAATAAACTGCATGTATTGGTGAATATGTTGATAATAAATTTTTGATTTGATGAATCCTTACAATTTTCTTGCCATGTGAAATCCATCCGTTCTTTCTGACGCACCCTGTATATGTGTGGTGAGGCTATCCATAAATTATGTGACCAGAAATAAGAAAATTTTTATGCAAAAGACTTTGAGTTACTGCCCCCCCCCCAAATGTAAACTTTTTCCTAATTTTTGAACCATGTGAGCTATAAGGACAAACTTTTATGACTTCTTTAGTTATATTAGTATACACCTACGGTACAAATTGAATAATCTAGCTTTCATCTATATATATAATTTGAACTGGCAATGGAAATTACGGGAAAACGGTTGGACGGATTTTAATAAATGACCCCTCATTTTGAAGTTTGGAACTCGAAGTTTTTCGGAAAAATAGTAGTTTTCAGTGAAATGTCAATTTTTAAACATAATTTTCCTATTTTCCAAAATCCATCTGTCGTCAGTTTTGAGAACTAGCTAATAGCATTCACGGCCGACTTGATATTCCCTTCGCTTTTTTTGTAAAGGAGAAGCGAAGCGAGCATCAAGTCGGCAGTGTTGCATTTCAGAATAAAACAAAACACATATTACATAAACAATATTACACGAAGGCTGTGATCTGCAAGAATGCTGACATATTTAGAGCTCAAATTAAATTGGTTATTAAAAACTTAACTTACTAAAAATAATTTACAGGTTCGATTCTGTGGTGTGTAATTTTCTGGGTACAGCTGTGTATTGGATATTAAAAACTACAAAACTTGAAGTGGTTTGATGACATTATTACCATTAGAAATGAAATATTATTGTAGTTAATGCCATGATGTGACTATTTTTCATTAATGATACATATTAATGCTATGTTGATGATATGAAAGTGAAACGTTTTGGGGTTATATAAGTAGATGTAGAGAAAAACTTAAATTAGATTTTGATTTCTATATTTTACTGAGTGGCGGCTATATAGTATATATAGTATATATTACTGAAAGCTATAAAACTTACGTAAGATACTAACATTATTAAAAATCAAATATTTTTATAATTATTAATCAAGTGGGGTTGGGTCTTTTTCATATATTTAATGACGGTGTGATGTAGATATTTGTATGCGTGGTTCTCTTCAGTATTTGCTCGAGAGAGAGTATGTTTGATTGTTATGAAAGCAAATAACTTTCCGAATGTCTGGTATTCTTAATTGAAAATTAATCTGAAAAGTGTTTATTTGAACGTTTAATGAACTTAGTTTGCAGCATAAGCCACTAGTAGTTTATAATTTCGTACTCATGGCTACCCTTAAACTGGTATTTTCCGAATTCCACTACTAGACAGTGAATACAAATCCGTTCTACTTTATCATGTGAATGATCCATGGGGTTGATGGAAGGGATGAATGATATAACCCGGCTTGTGACGTATACCACAACTGGCGCTCAGTTTCAACCCTGTACTAAATACTGATACAAACAGTACGAATCATGCAATTGTTACGGAACATGCTGTGGAGGACGACGTCTCATTACGCAGCTCTCCGACGGCGCTATCGTGTGAATGCGGCGCATGGTCACAACAGCGATAAGAAAACGCCGCCTCGCGGGACTTTTGGCAAACATTACGTGCGTTTTATTGCAAATTCAGGCTTCTGGATAAGTAAGCACTTATTTTTTAAGGAGTGGAGGACTTTATTGTGGATGACACACATTACAGCCCGGGCTTTTAGACGCCCATGTTTTCTAATGCCCTGCACTACAAGCTGGTTACAAAAAATGTTTCTGGCGCCTACATCCTATTAGACAATTCATTTTCAAGTCTGTGTAATTATCAAAATATTACAGAGTACGTAATTTAAAAAAATATATATATAGGCTATTTATAAATTTGCTTTCATTGTTCGGATGCAACAATTTAAGACTTGAAAAATAAATTTATTTATTTATTTTATTGCTAGTAAGTTTGAAATGAATACAAGTTAATAAATATAATAAAAGATAAACTAGCCCACTCCTGAATGAGTAAGACTCGTGCTCAGGAGGGGATTCCAATACAGACAAAAATAAAATTAAAATTGAGAGTGAATACAGATTAAAAAGTGTTTAATATGTTTAAACCCAAACTATAAATCCAATACAATTTTTTTTGTTATTATTAATTTGGAGAAGATTCGTGGTTAAAATAATATTGGCATAAAATTTGTTTAATAATCTGGAACCTTGACTCATGCATTGGTTTTACATTTTGGTTCACACAAACGCAGTAATTTTGGACCCAAAATATATCACGAATTAATTAGAGCTTACCCAGAGCTAAGTACACTTAACACACATAGATTTAAGGAACAAATCAGATTAATTATTTCATTGTTTCAGCTAATTGAGTTAAAAATTAATACTCTAATATTTATGTACTTTTGTATTTTATATTTGTATACAGACCCTATTGTTCCATGCTGTATTATTTTACCATTTATTAATGATATTGTGCTCAATGAACTCTCTTAATTTTGTGATATATTTTGTATAACTAACTGCGCCCGAGCACGAACTTCTGCTCTTTCGGGCTGCAATGCCTAATGTAGCTCAAGTGTAAAGTATTAAATAAATAAAATAAATAAATTCATATTTTTAGTTCTATATCTATGTATATACCTTTCAAAGTTATTAAAATTTCTTTGAAAATATTTTAATAAAATAAAATAATACATTTGTTTAATATTGAAAACTTTGAAGTATTTAAACAACAATTCAGTTGGGTAAGCTTTCTGCTTTTTTAAACAAATTTTTAATACTTTTTTCTGTAGTAAAATTAACGGATAAAGGTTGGATTTATACGTTTCACTCCAACCTATGATACCATACATAAATATAGATTGAAATAATGCTAAATAGAAGTTTGTTAGCCATTACAGTTGTTTTCACAAACTTTTTCCAACTTCGGGAAGATCGAGGACAAGATGAGCAGACGACATTGAGACTAACAGACTGTGGTCTCGAGCATCACAGAGCAGTGCTATACGGAGGAGATTTGAGGAAGTTTGTAGGGTAGAAGACTCACCAAGTACTTATATTGTAACTTTGCAAAGAACGTTGGACTAATGTAAATACTAAGTCTAGAGTAAATATCAGCGAAATGACTTTACAAAGAGTCTTGAAACAATAAGCTAACCACCGGCGTGGCTCAGTCGGTTAAGGCGTTTACCTGCCGGTCTGAATTTTCGCACGGGCGCGGGTTCGATCCCTGCTTGGGCTGATTACCTGGTTGGTTTTTTTCTGAGGTTTTCCCCAACTGTAAGGTGAATGCCAGGTAATCTATGACGAATGAGTCTAATCTCGCCAAATACCATCTCGCTATCACCAATCACAAATAACCTAATAGTTGATACAGCGTCGTTAAATAACCAACTAAAAAACCATAAGCTAAATATTAGTGTAAAATGGCATTAGTGTTACAGTTCAATGTCTGAAATGTAGAGTCAGGAAAACCCACAAACCCAGTTCAGATGTGGGATAAGTGCAAAAGAGATGCCCCATTGTCTTTTATGGGATCTTTTTTGGCTATTATTGTTATTATTATTATTATTATTATTATTATTATTATTTATAATTTATAAAACAGTTATATTACCGGTTGCTCTGTGTGATTGTGAAACTTGGACTCACACTTTGAGAGAGGAACAGAGATTAAGATTGTTTGAGAATAAGGTTCTTACGAAAATATTTGGGACTAAGAGGGATAAAATTACAGGAGAATGGAGAAAGATACACAACGCAGAACTGCACGCATTGTATTCTTCACCTGAAATAATTAGGAACATAAATCCAGACGTCTGAGATGGGCAGGGCATGTAGCACGCATGGGCGAACCAGAAATGCATATAGAGTGTTAGTTGGGAGACAGGAGGGAAAGAGACCATTGGGAAGGCCGAGACGTAGGTGGGAGGATAATATTAAAATGGATTTGAGGAAGGTGGGATATTATGATAGAGTGGATTAATCTTGCACAGGATAGGGAGCATGGCGGGCTTATGTGAGTGCGGCAACGAACTTGCGGGTTCCTTAAAAACCATTTGTAAGTAATTATTATTATTGGTGTTATTATATTATTATTATTATTATTATTATTATTATTATTATTATTATTATTATTATTATTGGAAATTTATCCTTTGAAAAGGTAGAAAAATTCAAATATCTTGGAGCAACAGTAACAAATATAAATGACACTCTAGAGGAAATGAAACGAGGAATAAATATGGGAAATGCCTACTTCGGTTGAGAAGCTTTTGTCATCTAGTCTGCTTTAAAAAACTGAAAGTTATAATTTTTGAAAGAGTTATATTACTAGTTGTTCTGTATGGTTGTGAAACTTGAACTCTCATTCTGAGAGAGGAACAGAGATTAAGGGTGTTCGAGAATAAGTTGCTTAGGAAAATATTTGGGGTAAGAGGGATGAAGTTACAGGAGAATGGAGAAAGTTACACAACTCAGAATTGCATCTAATTAGGAACATTGAATCCTGACGTTTGAGATGGGCAGGGCATGTGGCAAGTATGGGTGCATCCGAAAACGCATATAGTGTGTTAGCTGGAAGACCTGAGGCAAAAATACCTTTGGGGAGGCCGAGACGTAGATGGGAAGATAATATTAAAATGGATTTGAGGTATATGGGTTATGATATTAGGGACTGGATTAATCTTGCTCTGGATAGGGACCGATGACGGGCTTATGTGAGGACGACAATGAACCTCTGGGTTCTCTAAGAGCCGTTAGTATTATTATTATTATTATTATTATTATTATTATTATTATTATTATTATTATTATTATTATTTCTGAAGCCGTGATAGAGAGAGTGAGTGAAAAAGGAAGAATGCTGAAACTGATCAGGAAGAGAAAAAGAAATTGAATGGGTCATTGGCTAAGAAGTAACTGTCAACTGAAGAATGAAGTGCAAAGAAGAATACAGTATAATTTATTTATTCTGGTAGAGTTAAGGCCATGAGGCCTTCTCTTTCACATTATCAGAAGTGAAATATACATTGAAACAATAAAACGTAGTAATATTAGGTTTTCAACGAAAGATCTACCTTTTGGCACAAACCTATGAGTTATTATTTCCTTGTATGTACTCCGCAAGCCGTTGTAGCATTCACAATATTATTTCTACAAATAACATGCACCGACTAATAGTGATCGTTTTGTGTTGTAATCAAATATCCATGCCACAGAAACCTGCGAATCCAATCAGAGTAACTACACTAATCCGTGTAAACTGTTCTTGGGTGGGATGTTATTCAAGTGTTCGATAAATCACGTCAGTTGCCATGGAAACCAAAAGCTTCATCTCCCAGCACCAAGCTATTCGCAAGCGTCGAGCTGTCGGAATGTGCGTGAGTTACGGAGAGTCTACTGATGGAATGTCACTTGACAATATTTTCCATCCAAGGTAACAAAGTTCACGTCTCTACTAGTGCAAAGCAAATTTGTAGTTGTTAAAGACGCCTTATCAATAGTTTCTCTTACATTTTCACGTTTACGTTGCCATCATACCACTTCAATTTACCGATCTAGGCGTAATATCTCATTAGATTAGTCCACGGCATTTCAGCAGAAATGCCTGTGGTTTGAGCCTGGACAGTGATAGTGGAAGTAACACATTTTACTTGCTGTTTAGTTAACTATGCAAAGACAGGTTTGAAATTCATAAGTGACACTAATAAGGCATCACACATGAGGCAACTAAGCCAAGAGATAATGGGGCATTGAGGCCAGTTTTTTCCCCCCTCCAATGCATGTTTCGCTGACAAGTTACATATTACACTAATCAGGGTTCAGACGTATACAAACAATTGTTCTTTCTCGAATAAATCGTCAAGTGAGATGTATTGCAGATGTACAGATACGGAAATAAAAATTGGAGCTCCTAATTGTGTAAGTTTCGCTTACAACACACTGCCCATGTGCAATAAACAAGAGCCCCTGTATATATGTTACTTGTGGACAGTCGTGCGAAATTCCGTATCAGCCAGAACCTCAATCAAAGGTCTATTTTAAACTTAATAGGATAAATATGCCTGAGCTCCAGCATGTATTTTTCTTAAGTAACAATATCTGTGGAAATATTTTACAGAGATCAGAAAAACATTCCATGATCTTTCTTTTGCCACATAAATTATTATTATTATTATTATTATTATTATTATTATTATTATTATTATTATTATTATTTGAAGTTTCGTAACAAGCGGTTTTTTACTGTGATGAGTTGTTAGCCCTTCGGAAATTTTACTTGTAGCAAGTAAAGAGATAGGTTTGGAAGTAAATCCTGAAAAGACAAAATATTATACGAAATGGAAATATAAAAATTGAAAATTTACCCTTTGAAGAGGTGGAAAAATTCAAATACTTGGGATTAACAAAAACAATTAATATAAATTATACTCGGGAGGAAATTAAACGCAGGATAAATATGGGAAATGCCTGTTAGTATTCGGTTGAGAAGCTTTTATCATCCAGTCTGCTGTCAAAAAATCTGAAAGTTAGAATTTATAAAACAGTTATATTACCGGTTGTTCTTTATGGTTGTGAAACTTGGACTCTTACTTTGAGAGAGGAACAGAGATTAAGGGTGTTTGAGAATAAGATTCTTAGGAAAATATTTGGGGCTAAGAGGGATGAAGTTACAGGAGAATTGAGAAAGTTACACAACGCAGAACTGCACTCATTGTTTTCTTCACCTGACATAATTACGAACATTAAGTCCAGACGTTTGAGATGGGCAGCGCATGTAGCACGTATGGGCGTATCCAGAAATGCATATAGAGTGTTAGTTGGGAGGCCGGAGGGAAAAAGACCTTAGGGGAGGCCGAGACGTAGATGGGAGGATAATATTGAAATGGATTTGAGGGAGGTGAGATATGTTGACACTGTAGAGACTTGATTGATCTTGCACAGGATAGGGAGCGATGGCAGGCTTATGTGAGGGCGGCAATGAAGCTCCGGGTTCCTTAAAAGTCATTTGTAAGTAAGTAAGTAAGTATTATTATTGTCATCATCATTTGAGATTAATGGTTAATAAAAAGAAAATAAAAGTGCTCATGTTTTCTGTAGAATTCTACAAAATAAAATAGATAAAATAAAACAATTTCTTATAAACCAATAATTGTTCAAATTGCACTGTGTAGTATTTTGTCATTAGATTACGATTTTAGTTTCTTGCACTTCCACTCCTGCATCATCTAGCCTCGCAATGTGTGCCTGTCTAGTGTTATTCCGAAGACGTAACTTTTACCTTTCTCTACACCGCCATGAACTGTAAAAGGGTATGAAAGGAGGAAACAAAACATGTCAAAAACAGAAAGAAAGAAAGAAAGAAAGAAAGAAAGAAAGAAAGAAAGAAAGAAAGAGGGAAGAAAGGAAGGAAGCAAGGGAGGATAGGAGGAAGAAGGATGAAGAAAGAACGGAAGAAGAAAAGAGAGAAAGAAAAGGGTGAGAAATGAAGAAATAAGAGAAGAAAGGAAGAAAACGAAGGAAAACAGTAAGGAAGAAAGGACGAAAGAAAAAGAAAGAAGCCGAAGGAAAAAGGAAGGAAAGAGCGAAGGAAGAAGAAAGTAATAAATCGGAAAGTGAAAGAAAGAATGGAAACGAAGGATGAAAAGGAAGGAAGGATGGTAGGAAAGGAAAAAAAGACAAGGAAGAAAGAAAAGAAGAAAGAAAGGAAGGAAAGAAGAAAGAAAGAAAAAGGAAGGAAGCATGGAAGGAAGAAAATTGGGAGAAAGGAAGAAAATAAGAAATAAAAAGACAGGAAGGTCGGAAGGGAAGTAGGAAGAAAGGAAGAAAGATGGATAGGTAGAAAGCTAGAAAGAAAGGAAAGAAGGAGGAAAGGAACAAAGAAATATATAAAGAGAGGAAATAAGAAAGGAAAAGAAAGAACGATGTAATAACAGAAGGAAGGGCAGGAAGGAAGAAAGAATCAAGGAAATAAAGAAGAAAAGAAGAAAGAAATAAAGAAAAAATGAAGGCAGAAGAGGAAAGAAGGAAGGTAGAGTGAAATAAAGGAAAGGAAGAATGGAAGAATACAAGGAAGGAACAAAGAAAAAATGCAAAGAAAGGAGACGAAAATTAACGATACAGTGCCTATAGAATGGAGACACGGCTTGACCTATTTGCCGAGAATCGAACAAAGATCCCAGTAATTTAGTCTGAAATTCTAACATAGAGTATCGTATTCCATGTAGTGGAGGCTGCATATTTTAGCGACGCAGCGCAGCGGTGTGAACAGAGCCTTAATCCTGCTGTTTGCTCATTTGTAATTTGGGGACTGAGTTGCCGGCAGTAACAGACAAGAAAAACTGGCGGTAGGGTGATGTTAGTATGGGGGTTGGGGTGGAGTTAGACAGTATATCCAGGAACATTAGAAAGTTAACAACAGTGAGACCCGGCCCGACAGCCATGGCAATTTCATCATCGACCAGCAAAATGGAACGCGGCAAGAATTTTAAAACGCGTAGACGTTGCTTTAGAGAGGGCGTGTATGGAAGAGGGTGAAAGGGGTTACGAGGTTAGATCTTCTTTCTTTCTATGGTATACTCACACCTTCACTAAAAATATCTTTCTGCCTCCTAATAAAATAAATGTTTCCAAGGAGCAAATGTATAGCTTCATCATCTTCATGTTTTCAAACCCATTTCTGTATTATGAGTTTTGATTAAGTTTTGCTACTTCGCACAAAGTGTTGACTGTGAAATGTTCAGAAAGATGAAACCGAGAAAGTATTTTTCCTTGGAGTTATGTAAATAGCTTCACACCAAGGTAATGCACATCAGTGTATAAGAACTGGACCAATCAACGGCTTGTGTCGTCACGATACGCTGGTGTTATTTACTGTTTTGAAGTTAAATTAACAGTTTGAAACTGTTTGCATTCTCAGAAGAAATGGAGAGAGATATTATTAACACAATAAAAATGTTAAACAAAGTGAGACGAAGACAGAGGGAAATATTTAGAAGCAGAAAAGAAGAGGAGAAAGAGAGAGAGAGAGATCATGAAAAAGAAACAAGAATAGAAGAGATGGGTTGGAGAAGAATATGAGCAAAATAGGGATAGAGAATTTAAAACAAATTAACAAGCACAGATAAGAGGCTTTCGATAGGCTGCCGCAAAAGAAACTCTGCAAAGTTTTGTATAACAAACTCTTTCCAGATCATTTAATAAGAATAATCCAAAGCTTATATTTTATTTTAAGCAATTCTTGAATATACAGTTCAGCTCAATAATGAATGAATAAAGACAACTCAAGGAATTACGCAAAGTTGTCCTAAGTTTTCGGGATCACACATACACACACACACGCGCACACACGCACGCACACGTGGACCAGAAAAAACGGCACAAAATTTAAATGGTTATATTCCAGTAGCTAATGATTTCACTTGAAAATTTATTTCACAGGCAAATTTCAGTCCTTGTAGACCGGAAAAGTACTGTAATTATATTTATGCTCGACCATGCCGAAATGTAGTAATTATACATCTGGTAGCAGTCCTTTAATGCATGTCATTAAAGTACACCTATTCATTAAAGTTCAGGTTTTCGATTATTCTCGGATATGCAATCGAAAGACAACTATCGAAAGGCCACGGAGGCTGGAAATCCAGTACTCTCGCAGAAGGTTATGTTCTGTTACTATAATAATTAGCGTTAATTGTAAATAATATTCAAATAAATTCAATTTGTCATCTCGCTTTTCAATATCGAATTCAATTTCAAGGTTATATCAAGATTAACGTTTATCTTACTCTCTAGATTATATCAAGGTCGTCGACATTCGTTTCCCGGAAAAAATCAATACTTTCGCGTCTGCGCACATCTCACAATTTATGAGGTAGGGTATTGCACTCACACACATAACAATAACATGAATACTTATGAATAATTTCAAGTTAGGAATATGGTCGAGCATAAAAAGTCGTATGAAACTTACCTATAATGGTAATTAAGACGCTCCTCGCGTCTTAATTACTACCATTATAGGTTCGTTGCATAATGTAGGCCTACTATTAATTTTTTTACCATTTATTAAACATTTTTCTTTAGTTTTTGTGAGACAGTACAAAATCGATCGTTTATGCCAAACTGAGCATTATGGTCTTACGAGTTCAGGCCAAGCCGTTTGTTGTGTTGTTTTCTTCCTTTTCAGTTCTCATTTTGTGAATAATGGGTCGCTTAACAAACGAAGACGAGATTTTCATTAAACATTTGCACCAATATAATAATTCATCTGCCCGTCAAATTGTAAGGAACTACGCTCAGCGAGAATGGTCTGTTTCAAGTGTACAACGATTGATTAGCAAGATACGGACGTGATATCCCTCATGAGAGATTGCGTGAAAGATCGCATTTCTCAGATTCTCTGATGGTTTCCGCTATAGTTTCAAACGAGATTTTAATCCTATGGACTATTTTGTATGGAGTCAACTACAAAAAGTTGTTTACTATAAAACAAGAATTCGTAATATTGAACATTTAAAACAACGCCTTCTTGAATGTGTCCTGGTTCGTAGGACACTTAAGATGACGCAGCACCGGCGTCGAAATGGGCCGTATGGACTAATATAATTTTAAGTTCTTAAACAAGTGTTAACATGAACTAGAATCAAAAATAAATAAATAAATAATAGCAATTAAATTAGGCTATTAGTTTGCCCCAATTTGCTAAGTAGTCAAAATAACCTCCATAATATTATCAGTAAGAATTAAAACATTTCATCTTGTCTCTCTCCGTACGAAGGTTTCTCCTAAACTATTATTCGGATAAAAAAATATGTTACTTATTCCTTGACATCTGACTATCTGCATGTGATAATAGCATGTGGCACTTTGGAACTCTCCTGATTTCAATCGCCTCTCAAAATAAGAAGAAAAAATGCGAGTACATTTCTGTCACCTTCATTAGAAACTACAACTCAAACAATTTCATAGAAACAATCGGTAGCACGTTTCTACATAAGCGCCGCTGTAGCACGAACAATATCCAAACGACACATAACTCCAATCCAAGTTCTCTGTAGCATAACTGGTGTGATAGTTGCTACTGCCTCCACAATACGATCACGTTAAGTTGTTGAGGTAATTCACTACGTTCACAATGTTCTTGACATAGCCCAAAACAAAAATCTGAGTAAAGTCGGGAGAACGAGGAGGCCATATACAGTATCTCCACGTCCCCCCGAACAGCCCAGGAAACTGTTGTCCAATGTTGTGATCACAGTGATGCACCAGTGAGGCGGTGTTCCATCTTGTTGAATGATTATGTTGGACAGTTTGTATGCAGTCTATGGAAACACGTATGCTTCTAGCATGTATATATATGGAGGTGTAGTAACAGTAGGCTCAATGAAAGAGAAATATTCAGTTATCATAATTATTCTGTATAAGACCATATCATTCATTTAAACTACTAAAAAATGAATAGGGATATTGCAGTAACAATTACTTCCAAATATTTTCTTCAAATATTAATTGTGGTGTTGTCTTCCTGGATATGAAAACAACTGAATGTTGCATAGCAACAAGAATTTGAAGCCTAATTCAATTGTTTATTACAACAAGACCTTCAGAACGCCACTGGCTTTTTGATATTTAAATTTTGTCGAATATTCTTTTGAGAAGATTAACTCCATATGTACATGAAATTATTAGGGATCATCAATGTGGTTTTAGGCGTAATAGATCAACTACTGACCAGATATTTTGTATTCGACAGATAATGGAGACAAAATGGGAGTATAAGGGTACAGTGCATCGGTTACTCATAGACTTCAAAAAGGCATATGACTCGGTTAAGAGAAAAGTTTCATATGATATTCTTATTGATTTTGGTATTCCCAAGAAACTAGTTCGATTAATTAAAATGTGTCTCAGTGAAACGTACAGCAGAGTTCATATAGGTCAGTTTCTGTCAGATGCGTTTCCAATTCACTGTGGGCTAAAGCAAGGAGATGCACTATCACCTTTACTTTTTAACTTTACTCTAGAGTCTAGAGTATGCCATTGGGAAAGTTAGGAAAGATAACAGAGAGGGTTTGGAATTGAACGGGTTACATCAGCTGCTTGTCTATGCGGATGACGTGAATATGTCAGGAGAAAATCCACAAACGATTAGGGAAAATACGGGAATTTTACTGGAAGCAAGTAAAGAGATATGTTTGGAAGTAAATCCCGAAAAGACAAAGTATATGATTATGTGTCGTGACGAGAGTATTGTACGAAATGGAAATATAAAAATTGGAAATTTATCTTTTGAAGAGGTGGAGAAGTTCAAATATCTTGGAGCAACAGTAACAAATATAAATGACACTCGGGAGGAAATGTCTCATTAGAAAACATAACATGTCTAACAATAACTTTGTTTTCGTTAATGAGCTCTACGATCTCATTTGCAAATTCTTGTCGCTGGGGATTTTAGATTGGCTTGATTTCTTGAACAAATTTGTATTTTATCCTCCTGAGTCCTGAGACATTTGTTGTTTTATTTTAAAGTTCAATATAATTCTACACTTCAAAAAAAGAAGTCACTGACATGAGGAAAAATGCTTAAAAATTTCTGCAGTTTACAGTTGGGGCACAAATGCAGAAATTTTATACTATACTTCCTGTCTCTGCACATACATCTTATATCATAATAATATATGAACTATTGTATAGTATACTATACTCTCAGAACTCAGGAGGTTAAAGGGATAATTCTTCTGTTGGGTAAATTCCGCATCGAGAGATAACAATCACCAGTGCCTCCACATCAGTGGTGAAAACATTTTACTTGAATTTCCAAATAAAAACGATAATAATATCTCTGCACTTTTGGTCTTCCTTTCATAGATAAAATAAATGAAGTGTGAGAGACCACCCTGTATGAAACTAATAACATTATTCAAAATAACCTCTGACGTAAGTCCAATTTATTTGATTTTATTAAATTACATAAAAAAGTTTACTAGAGTTTTGGAACAATCTGTACGTATACATATGAATATGATAGTCTTTACATATTGTCCCCCCGAAGCCAACTGATAAAACATGAAACATTACTCTAATATTTATTAGAATTCTGTAATTACTGTTTCCATAACATTACTAAAACTATGAGAATCGTAATATTAATATACTTGCAAATTGCGATAAGCTTTAAAAAAAAAGAATAAAACAATCTAAACGCTTGAATTAAAGGTGCATTATAGCTGAAATAATCTGAAAAAAGAACAACACGTTTTGAAATCTAACCTGAGATGATCGGACAGATATTTGCTAACATATTCACCTGTCGAACATAAAACTAGATTTCGCTAGCATCGCATTTACTTATCGAACATAAAACTAGATTTCGCCAGCATCGCGTTGCGTCATCAACATTGTAATATATCGGGTAGAGGAAGCCATTATTGTCTGGGTCGCCATCTATAATTGATTATATAGTGCAGGCTTCCAAACCGTTCTAACACCTTTTTTATTTTCATTCTGTCTGTAAAGGATTTGCCTTATAATTTATGTTACATTTCCCAATACCACTGAAACGAGAGAATGTGGACTGCATGAATAAACCTCCCAGCGGTTATTGGGTTCAGTTCCCCGAAGAGATATTACCCTGAAGAATGCTCTATTCTGGTATTAGTCAAGATATCTAAAGTTGTAGATCGATTCTCTACACTGAGAAACTGGTATTCGACTCTGAGCTCGTCCAGAGACTAATATGCATGGATTCTACTTTTGACCGAAAATAGCATTTTAGTCGGAAGTAGGGTAATCTCGGGTATATAAAGAAACTTAGCAAACATTTTCATTAATTAAAATGGTAATGCTCGTCAATTTGCTTATCAATGTTATAGCGTTACTAGTGGCTTGAGCAGCAAATGCTGCAAACTAAGTTCATTAGAAGTTCAAATTAAAATTTTTCAAATTTATTTCCAATGAAGAATACCAGATATTTTGGAAGTTATTTGCTTCCATAATAATGAAACATACCCCTCTGAATGGTTTTCTTTATGCTAAATACTTTTTATTGAACCTAATACATCTTCAATTCTTGAGTTTCAATGCGAAAACGCAAGTAACAATATCAGGACGATCAGTCGGTTTTTCATGTGGAAGTGAAGCAGTAGCTACCTCTCTACCCCGTGCGTCTTTCTTTTAACTGCCCAGATAAGTTTCGCGGACACTATAAATTTAATAAGAAAATAAAACAATTACACAAGACAAATTACTAAGATTGCCCCTCTTACGGATTCCATGAATTGTAAATTCATATAAGAAATGGATACTGGTTCTCTTTCCGATCTCAATGAAGTACTTGGTAGCGTGCCAGTTTCAGATAATATCTGGTAAACATGGGAAAACACACAGCTGGATGGAACCCTTAGATTGGGAAAACGTCGTCTGCACTCCTGAACAACAGTCACTGCATTGCCAACACAAAATCCGTATGCGAATAGTGAAGTGTCAAGTGAACGTGTATCCAGTTGTGTGTGTTGCGCAGGCGTTGTAGTATCCACATTGTGCCGTGTGCAAAAGATCTGACGCAAAACGTCAAGCAAAGTACTTGGAACTGCAAGACATTCCAGTATTTCTCCTCAACCTCTAGACTTCGGATATAGGTACATCAGTTTAAATCAAAGTAGATTAGCCCATACTATCTATATTATCCAGAAGTATTTTACATTCCTCCTTAAACATTCTGTATATGCATATAAAATATAAAATTTCGTATAATATAAAAATGTAAGAAAACAGTTACCTTTACTGATTAAATTAAAAACATAATATTACAATATATAAGCAAAAAAATCTCAAATTCCTCATTGTTCAGAAGTAAAAGTAAGTTTATACACCGAGTTCAATCTTGAATTTGTAGCTTCCTGCACTTTATATATCTATGACGTTATCATCAATGAGCGAGTTTTAATCCTCAAGGCAAAAATAAATAACGTAGGTCTTGTCTGTTGTTGACATTGAGTACTGTTTTATCAACAAATAAATTGAGGCGTGTAATAAAAGCAAGAAATAAATGTCATCCATGTTATTATTACAAACAAACTTCATTTAATTTTTAAAAATATCTCTTAAGGGCGAAATGAATGTTACAATAGAACATTACAAATTTCTATGGCACGTAGTAAAAAGGGCTTAAGTAATAAATTGCAAGTTTTCAGCAGAGCAAAAACAAAGTTTGAAATGATGACCAGTATCATTATGATGGACTGACGTCAGGGACTGTCGAAATAAAATTGAATTCAAACGCAAACTTACAAGGCACTTGGCCAGGAATCGAGACTCGTTCAGGCATGGTTTCTTGTAAGTAAATCTCTTAATCTATCACAATATATTTCAATATCCGGTAATTTCATCACTATAGAATTTGTTTATTCTAGGTTTAGTTTGTAATTCAGTAAATACAAAAAAATATTCTTTGTTCTTTACTTCTATGATAAATGTCTAGGCCTAGCTTTTATTAATCAGATAATCTTTTCGTACTTTGATTTTTATTGTAATTGTAAATCTAATATTAATTGTAATTTGATGCTTCATATTGTAGTTGTAATCCCGTGGTAAAGGGGCAGAGAAGGCCTGACGGCCTTACCTCTACCAGGTTAAATAAATAAATACTGCTACTAATACTACTATATTATACTTACTTACTTAATTACAAATGGCTTTTAAGGAACCCGCAGTTTCATTGCCGCTCTCACATAGCCCGCCATCTGTCCCAATCCTGTGCAAGATTAATCCAGTCTCTATCATCATATGACACCTCCTTCAAAGCCATTTTAATATTATACTCCCATCTATGTCTCGGTCTCCCCAAAGGTCTTTTTTCCCTCCGGTGTCCCAACTAACACTCCATATGCATTTCTGGATTCGCCCATACGTGCTACATGCCCTGCCCATCTCAAACGTCTAGATTTAATGTTCCTAATTATGTCAGGTGAAGAATACAATGCATGCAGTTTTGCGTTGTGTAACCTTCTCCATTCTCCTGTAACTTCATCCCTCTTAGCCACAAATATTTTCTTAAGACCCTTAATCTCTGTTCCTCTCACAAAATGATAATCCAAGTTTCACAACCATACAGAACAAAAGGTTATATAACTGTTTTATAAATTCCAACTTTCAGATTTTTTGACAGCAGACTAGATGACAAAAGTTTCTCAACCGAATAACAACACGCACTCCCCATATTTATTCTGTGTTTAATTTCCTCCCGAGTGTCATTTATATCTGTTACTGTTGCTCGAAGATATTTGAATTTTTCCACCTCTTCGAAGGATAAATCTCCAATTTTTATGTTTCCATATCGTACAATATTCTGGTCACGAGATATGAACTTATACTTTGTCTTTTCGGGATTTACTTCCAAACCTATCTCTTTACTTGCTTCAAGTAAAATTTCCGTATTTTCCCTAATCGTTTGTGTATTTTCTCCTAACATATTCACGTCATCCGCATAGACAAGAATCTGATGTAACCCGTTCAATTCCAAACCCTGTCTGTTATCCTGAACTTTCCTAATGGCATATTCTAGAACGAAGTTAAAAAGTAAAGGTGATAGTGCATCTCCTTGCTTTAGCCCTCAGTGAATTGGAAAAGTATCAGATAGAAACTGGCCTATACGGACTCTGTTGTAAGTTTCACTGAGACACATTTTAAACTATATGTACAGTCCGCAAAAAATGGTAACTGCACTGATTCAGACTGCTTAAAAATTGTGGTGTATATACGACTGATAATCGTCAGATCGGTTAATAGACGGATAATCGATTCTACTGTGTTACTATTATTATTTTTATCCAAATCCGGAAAAGAGAATATTAAAAAGATTTCCGTATGCCATCGGCTTGTGTTCTCCTGTTAAAAAACGTGAGTGTACCACTAGTACGGTCAGCGTCTTCATTCTAGAGCGGTGCCAAGCTAGAGAAGAAAGAAGGATGAAAAAGAAGAGAAAGCAGAAGATAAAGATGACGAAGATGAAGACGACTGGCGTTTTGTGCGGCGGCGGCGGTATCAGGGGGCCTTTACACGGCGTGCCGGCCCGGCCCGGCCAGCTCCCACCACTGCTGCACAATCTCCAGCCAGCAAAAACGCTCGTCAGATGTTTTACAGCGTGATATACGAGCGACACGGCGTAGCTTGGCAACAAGACTTCAACTGTCATTCGTTGTATGACAACACTTTCTTTCCTTATGTTAACAGTGCGAAATAGACCAGTGTAGCTTGCCACGAAACATAAACTGCCACTCTTTGCATGACGTCGTCACTTTCCCCCATTGTATTAACAGTGAAACAGACCAGTATACTTCGCAACGGAACGTCAACTGTCATATGAAGAGGTCGCGGGAAAAACGATGAATTTTTATTTTATTGGATTATTTTAATAATAATAATAATAATAATAATAATAATAATAATAATAATAATAATAGTTTATTTTAACTGGCAGAGTTAAGGCCATTCGGCCTTCTCTTCCACTCAACCAGTATGATAGAAGATACTACAATGCTATGAATATATCATAATTAATACAATACGATACAATACAATTCAAAGCAATACAATACTACAAAACAATATAATACATAATTAATATAATACAATGACAATTCTTTTCATCTTCACAACACCAATAAAATAATTATGTAATAATAATAATAATAACAATAATAATAATAATAGTAATGATAGTCATACCTAAATTAAATTAAATTATTAAACTCGATCACAATTATGACTTCAATTTGACTGCGCCCGTAAGAAATCGTTTAGCCTTTTCTTGAAAGTGGTTATTGTCTGGCAGCCCCTAATCTTCAGAGGTAGAGAATTCCATTCACGGGGGACTGAGACAGTAAAAGAGGATGAATAGTGGGATGTTCTATGGGCAGGAATTGCTAGGATTTGGCTCTCCTGTGACCTGGTGTTTAGATTGTGATTGGAGGATAAGTAGTTAAATCGGGAACGAAGATAATTTGGAGTAGAAGTGTGGAGAACTCGAAACAGAAGAGAGAGCGAATGAAGTGTTCTACGGTTACTAAGTTGCAGCCAGGATAAAGATTTGAACAAGGGTGTAATGTGGTCAAATTTGTGAGCATTACTGATGAATCTGACACACATATTGTGCACACGCTGCAGCTTGTTCGAAAAGTCAGCTGTATCAACATCTAGGTTATTTAGCGTCTGAATGAAATGGTGATAATGTCGGTGAAATGAGTCCGAGGTCCAGCACCGAATGTTACCCAGCATTTGCTCTTGTTGGGTTGAGGGAAAATCCCGGAAAAAACCTCAACCAGGTAACGTGGCCCGACCGGGATTCGAACCCGGGCCACCTGGTTTAGCGGCCAGGCGCGCTGACCGTTACTCCACAGGTGTGGACAAAAAAAAACTATAAATGTCACATTTCTGTTAACCCTGCATTACTCAGGTGGGGTGTGGTAAACCCTGGTGCGTATATTTCAACGAAAATCTAAGAGATGGAGCTAGTGTGTACTCTGTGCATCTGTATACCTTTCAATCACATCCAGAAGAGTTCACTTAAGAAATTGTTTGAGTGAACTAAGAATAGTATATACAGCTGCAGCGTCTTAAAATAGCCTAACCCAATAAAATAAAATGCATGCATGCATACATACATACATACATACATACATACATACATACATACAATATAGGCTACATCCTAAATTACATTACACACAGAGCGTTCAATTTAGAAGAGGACCCGCCAAAGGTCACTAGAGCATAATATGCTGGAGATGATGTCCTTGGGTTTCAATGCACTTGTCCACAATTTAAATGTCCCTTGATTACTATTTATGAGGTGTGTGCCGTAGAAGTAGGTCTATTATATCACTACTACAAACAAAATGTACCCTTCAAAGTGCGGTTCTCTTTTAAATTGAACGCACTGTATATAAAAAGTAAGTAGTATTCCTATTCATGTTTTTACGAGCAACTTCTAAGACATTTTCGGTACCATTCGTAATCATGTCAGCCTCACTATGGCCCTGGACTCCACTGAGCCTTTAAGAATTAATTAACAGGGTCTTTCACTGCGGGTGAAGGCGGCAACGCATGTAGAAGTGACAATCTGTTAGTGTTCCAATTATCACCTACCTCGCATATCCTGAATATATCCTTAGAAACTGGGTTCAATGTTCATGTGAAATTTGAAGAATTACCGCAGAAAGTGGCACGGATTCTGATCAGTAAATCTCGAGGGCCACAAATCACGAATTAAAATTCAGCGTCCAATGAGAGTATGAATTGCTATCACTGAATTTTCGGCATTGTGCATGCAATGAAGTTATAAGTAGGGGACGAAGTTGAGATACCAAAACATTGCCTAGAGGCGGCTATAGTTTTAAGGAAAACGTTAGGTGTTTACTTAGCTGATGTACCTTCAGGTTCGTATGTAAAATGAAATACGCCATGTGAAGGGAGCTCTGCTCATTCGGAGTTTAATGGGTACGGGTTTTGTATTGTTTACTGCATTCTAATATGTTGCTTCGACAGAGCATGCCTATTTTCTGTTTAAAAAATAAACATTTCGTCAGGAGTTCAGTTGCGAAGATAGTGCAGTCAATAAAATCTATAACTTTGTATGTGCTTCTAAGATAGTCCGGATATGATTACTTTTCAGACAAAGACGAAAATATACAGTCGAAACCGGTTATGACGACTCCGAAGGGACCGCCAATTTACGGTCGTTTTAGCAGATAGTCGCACAAACCTGGTTTTTGTTTTTCTTTTTAATGTAAAAAATTTCATATGTGTAAATTTTAGGCTGCACACTTACATGGCTAATGAACAGAATAGAGTTAAAACTTCAAAAAAAAAAAAAAAAAAAAAAAAAAAAAGTACCAGAAATACAGTACGTGCAGTATTTACAATACAATATTTGTGGAGAGGGAGTGAAGAGGGATTTTTCTTCTAATGTTTATACAGTACGTACAGCAGTAATATGCCAGCAAAATATAAAAACCTATAATAAGTCAGAAAAGAAGTAGCAACAATGTTTAATTGTTCAATAATGTAGTACATACTCGGTCTTGGCTAATGAATGAGTGTACTTGAAGTACGGTATAAAATTTATTTTTATTTAAAATCTATCACCATTTCCCACGACGAAGAGAATGAGGTAAGTCGCTTTCGTAAATTTATGTTACAATCTATTTGTTTTAGTCACCCAACTATACAGAGCGATATTTTGATTCAAGCACAGCAATGCTCGGTAGAAGTCCCTGTACTACCCTGAGTTGATGTAAACAACACGATTTGCATAACACGCGAAGTACAGTACGATTATTTAGTTCTGACAGTCGCCGATAATGTGCGCCTGCGTCAGGCGAGTCCATTAAATTACGCCAAGGGGTGTTCAGGTTAGTCTGTCACATGCAGTCAGAGCGATCGGATGTCATGCATGCGGTATAGCGCTGTGTTTCCAGTACACTTAAGCTGTACTACGTTTCTTTACTGATCGCTCGCCCTTATCTCTACTCCGGAACTCTCCCCACTACTCCTATTACTTCCCCTCTTTCGCGTCGCTGAGCTGTCTGGACTAAATAATCGGTCTGTAGGTAACTTCATATGTTCGGTGTCCGAAGTTTCATCCCTAGCTGTAAGGAATACAATTTTCATTATATATCATTAATAGAGCCTCGATTTTTTGTGATAGGAAGGTGACAAATATGTACACAAATATGTAGTCAAAATTTGCAAAATATGTCGATAAATATGTAATAAATAAAAAATTGTAAATTATAAATCTAACCTTGATTTAATGGATTCATTTTACACTGATTCTCAAGGAACAAACAGAGCTTAAAAAACTTGATTTTGAGAGACTTATTGTTTGTCACATTCATCTCAATGTAATATGTATTGTTTTGTTTCTATCTGTCCTTACATTAGTTACAAATCTATAGGTATGCAAGGAAAAGAAAAACAGAACTCTATGCCCACAAAATGGGACAAAAGGAAATAAAATGAACAGGACAAGAATGACTAATAAAATTTTCCTCCATGCAACTTTTATTATTAGTACATCAAATAATCGACTGGTTCTTGGAGGCAAATTAATTAATCAAATGCATTCAAGTAGCAGTACAGTATCTATACAATGAAAACCATCGTTCCTAACAAAAACATATTTTACCGTTACTCTGTAAGGGACATACGAACTATCAACTAGGACAATATTATTCTTTGTCAGAATCTGAATACATTCTGGAGCAAAACCAATACACGTTTGATTGCTGCATGCACGAGAGATATAGAAAGCAGACCGTGTAAACAATATTCCCGAACGTACAGTATATGAATTGAGGAGATCGAAATTAAAAAGATAAAAACATATACATTTGTTATTTTTTTTAATTAGGCTATTAACTTCAAAATATGTAAAATATTTTTTTTTGCATGCTTGGGTTTTTTATGTAGCCTACTTACCGCTATTGCTGACAGACGTTGTAGGTTGAATTTATAACACGCGGACTGGTTGCTGGAAAAAGAAATCATTGTTAGAATTCTCAACAGTATTAGTGCTGTTATAGAACATAACCAGAAACCGGAAGTTTAGGCATTATGAATAATTAAAATAGACAGGTAAAAAGGCATCATAAATAGCTAAAATACGCAATAAAAGGTAATTACGAAAACCTTGCACTAGATCCACAACCTTCACTTTCCACAAAGGAATTTCGGCAGCAAGAAAAACTTATATAAGTCAAATGCAAATTGAGATTTTCGACTCGATGTTGCAATTCCTGTTGGAAGCAAAGAAATCTTCTTCTCAGTAGCCTTGGAAAGTGCATTTTTGAGTTTGGTTGTACTGATATGTTGCGATATGAAATATTTCTTTTCGTAATTCACTGACTGCTCACATATTTTGCATGTAAGTACATTACCGTCAGTACAAAATACGTCGGATCCAAAAGTATTAACGTAACTTTGCAATTTACTGCGTAAGGGAACACTGAATTTCGGCATCTTGCTGCTAGCTACAACAACGTCGCAATGAAAACTGAAAGAAAAATAAACGTTAAAAATAACGTTAGACCCGCACTCATTGTTGCCTTGTCAAATAAACACAAGCGATAATTAAAACGCCTACTGTTATACATTTTTGCACTGCAGCACTCATTGTTGCAAAGAGAATAAGAACTGACTGAAAGACAATAATATACATTCGGTGAAGTCACTTTCATTGTAGCGGTTATAGAAATAAATTAAAATATGTAGGCAATTTTTAATAATAAATTAATAAATAATAGATAGATAATCAAATAAAGGCAAAAAAGCATTTATTTTGTAAATTAGGTATTTATATTACAAAAAAGGCAGAAAAGGGCAACATAAAACTGTGACGTTTCAATCGCAAAGGTATAATTCGTACAGATTTACTTTCAAAATGAAGATAGATTTAACACATTTAAAAAGGCATTCTGCCAAAGTTCCGGTCTCTGAACATAACAGTACCAATGAATTAGAGACAATTTTCCATAACTCTTCAATATTTATATCCACGAACATGGTATATTATTGCTTTCAGTCATCTTAGTTGCTAGGATGTACCGAATGCATTGTAACACCAACATTTACTAATCCTTTTAACAAAATAAAACTCCCTTGAATGTAAATAATAGTTACATTGATCAAATTGGCGGAGCATTAGCAAACTTTATTTCTGGGATCTTTTAAGATGCGAAAGAGAGGGTGGTGTGCGGAAAGCAACGCGAAGCTACCGCATTTATCCTTCGCAAGAAAAACTGCAAACATGGCAAAACGGAAAGATATAGGCTACCACTTCAATTCCGACTGTATTTTTCTCGATTTTACTGCAGAGAAATTTAATAAGTAGAGTCCGGATTTCATGTAATTACATATTGTAATCCTATATATTATGTAGCTAAGCGACAAACAATAGTAATATGCGTTACAAGAGCGGTATGTTGAAGTTTTCATGTTCGAGGAAAAGTTTGAAAAAGCGAAACGTAGTTGAGCTTTTTTAATTTCCGAGAATTGAAAGAAAACATACCGCTCGTGTATCGTACATTATTTTGTGAAGATCGTTTATTACATACCTGAAAGAGGAATGTCTAATTAGTTGCAATGAAATCTCCATCTTGGTTTCTGTTCAATGACGGCAAATTTGTAAAACAAAAATATCTATCTTCAACATTGTTGCTTTAAAATGTTTTCTGTGTTTACTATACTCCAGCAAGCCGTGATATACTGTACGTCTGTCTTTTTTTTTCCCAGTACATAAATGCGAACTTAAAACAAACGGTAAGGTTATGTAATGGTTTATTTTGCATTTTAATATTTTAACAATATTATTTATATAACATATTGCAGTAATAACATCGGCATCTGGAATCTTGTTGATTTTTTCACGGCTTCCTTAGTGTTACTTGCATCACGAATCCAGTAACTTTAGTGGAGTTTACTTAATTTTTGCAAATATTTAAAAACAATAATTAACAGTGCAATTTAGGTGAAATTGCAGTGGTAAGTTTCCAATTGATAATTATTACTATATTGAACGCCTCTAAAAATAATACCGTATGTTAGAAGCCTAAAGCAGTAAAATCAATATGTCACTTAAGCGGTAAGAAGAGGGAAATTGTTATGTGTGTTAGGTTGGGAATACTGAATGTGGAATTTTAGACTTACCGTGGATTGGTTTTGTGCGGAAACCAAGCAAATACGTACGATCTCGCACAAAAATATCTGCGAATCATGCTAAAAAGATCCTTATTCCGAACCTCTACTCGTAAATTACATATTTTTACATATTTATATAGTTCATATGCTGGGACTAAGAGGAAGGCGTTCACACATTGGAGTAACAGTTAGCGCGTCTGGCCGTGAAACCAGGTGGCCCGGGTTCGGTTACCGGGGTTTTCCCTCAATCAAGTAGGCTATGAGCAAATGCTGGGTAATTTTCGGTGTTGGACCGGACTCATTTCACCGACATTATCACCTTCGCCTCATTCAGACGCTAAATAACCTAACATGTTGATAAAGCGTCGTAAAATAACCTACTAAAATAAAAATAAAATAAAATAAAATGGTAAGGCAGAAAATAGGAAAGATTGAAGAGTGCTGGATTTGCTGTGAAACACCTGCCCTTGGACAGAAAACTATGTATGTATGTATGTATGTATGTATGTATGTATGTATGTATGTATGTACTTTTTACTTGGTTATTTAACGATGCTGTATCAACTACGAGGTTATTTAGCGTCGATGGAATTGGTGATAGCGAGATGATATTTGGCAAGATGAGGCCAAGGATTCGCCATAGATTACCTGACATTTGCCTTACAATTCAAGAAAACCTCGGAAATAACCCAACCAGGTAATCAGCCTAAGCGGGAATCGAACCCGCGCCCGAGCGCAACTTCGGATCGGCAAGTAAGCGCCTTAACCGACCGAGCTACGCCGGTGGCTTGTATGTATGTATGTATGTATGTATGTATGTATGTATGTATGTATGTATGTATGTATGTATGTATGTATATTTCACATTTTTACCGCCTTTTGAAAATAGAAAATGATAACTATTCATTCGAGCATTGAATCACACACCACATTCAATGTGTCCCAAAAGTCCTGGTGGATTTTCAGAGGATTATATTTTTTGAATGAATAGAGGTAGAAATGTAATATTGGTGCCAGATGAAAACAAAACTCTCAAAGTTTTTCATCTGTAAGTTCGAGGCACTGAAAGCAACAAAAGACTATAACAATCGAACAAATGCACTAATTTTAATTGTTACAATTAATTATACAAGCTGGATGTCCAGAGAAAAGTGCAATGTGTTTTGTGGCTGCCAAAATTTTTAAAGTAAAGAATTCCATGGCAATTATTGATTGCAAGGTCTCCAATCGCGGTAATATCGAAGGCATAGCCTATTTGTAGTTTTTATTCATGTTTACAAAGCTTAAAATCTCGCAAAAACTAAATTTTTAGAAAAATATTGTTTGAGTGGAAAATCGAAACGAGTGAAAGAATTAGCATAATCGGTTGGAATTTGTAGATTTTATTAACGTTTATATAAAAGACGCTTTTCTAGTTCGAGAAACGACGATTTTGCCACTTTTTACGATTTACACTAACAAACACACATTTCTCCTGACGCGATCATGAAACTTTTGAAAGAAATATGTGCGTACACACGAATTTAACTTTTTTTTTTTTTTTTTTAAGAAATCAGAAAAATCGGATGGTATTTGTAGTTTTTATTCATGTTTATAAAGCTTAAAATCTCGCAAAAACTAAATTTTTAGAAAAATATTGTTTGAGTGGAAAATCGAAACGAGTGATAGAATACTGTTTAATAGCGCATATTATACACTTTCTGAGAGGATTGGCATAATCGGTTGGAATTTGTAGGTTTTATTAACGTTTATATAAAAACGTCTTTCTAGCACGAAAAACGACGATTTTTTCACTTTTTACGATTTACACTAACAAACACACATTTCTCCTGATGCGATCTTGAAACTTTTGATAGAAATACGTGCGTACACACGAATTTAACATTTTTTTTTTTAAGAAATGACAAAAATCGGATGGTAGGCTAAATTAAATGGATGACGTGGAGCTTATTTTGTTAGTCCAACAGTATGAAGAGCTTCACAGTTTACCAAATTAGGATTGTAGCGGTGTAATGTGCAAAAAGAACAATGGGATGCGATTGGAAAAATAATGAATCAACCATGTATGTTCTTCGTAGTTAATTTAAGTTACAGAGCTTTTCATTTTATTTCCATGTTCAGTCCAGAAATAATGAGCTGTAGCGGTACATTACAACATTATTTCATGGTCAATTATTATTCTAAAATGCCTACAAGTGAGCGATACTATAACAGAATCCGAACGCGACCAACTATTTTTTTTTCTGATAAGTGAGCGCCTAACTCTACCCTAAAGCTACGGTTTGTTTACGGCGATTATAAACGCTGGCGATGATCGTCAGGAAGTGGTTTCTTTATCAGCGCTGTCAATTCTCATTTGTTTTGCTGCCATAACTCGATTCAATATTTCTACATGGCCTTCTCTAAATATCGATTATTGAACATGTATGTGGCGATGTGCGTCCTGAATTTGCTTCAGAAGCAATCTCCAGCGATCTGTGTCGCGTCCAACGATCTGCGTTGGCGATCATCGCTGTAAAGAAACCGTGCGCATTCATTTTCTAGCAACTCCAGGTGACAATCGCGAGCGATGATCGCCGTAAACAAATCGCAGCTTTAGTCACTGCTATGCGATTGGCGAGCGTGGAGACAATAGAGAGGGAGAAAACTGTGTGTGTGACGCGTCAATAAACTGCCAAGTCGGGAGAGAGATGTCGAACAGCGTTCGTTTTGGTGCCATTCGGTTCAGAATTACAAGTTATGCTATACAGACGTGGACAAATTATTAACAAAATTGACGATTTTTATGATAATTCTGTTCACAAAATTTGACTTTTTAATTTAGATTACGGTTGATAATTTTGCACATTTTTTTCATTACAATAGACAGAAATATGCAAAAATGTCAACTTTAGTTTTAAATTGAAGAGTTAAATTTTGTAAAAATATATAATAAAAAATCTTCAATTTTGCTAATAATTTATAAATTAGCAAAAATGTCAACTACAGTCTAAATTGAAGAGTCAAATTTTATAAAACTATAAAATAAAAATCTTCAGTTTTGCTAGTAATTTGAAAATATCCAAAATGTCAACTGTATTCCAAATTGAAGAATCGAATTTTGTAAAAATATACAATAAAAACCTTCAGTTTTGCTAATAATTTGTAAATATGAAAAAATATCCAATGTAGTCCAAATTGAAGAGTTAAATTTTCTAAAAATATACAATACAAATCTTCAGTTTTGCTAATAATTTGGAAATACGCAAAAATGTCAACTGTAGTCTAAATTGAAGAATCATATTTTGTAAAAATATATTGTAAAAATCTTCAATTTTGCTAATAATTTTTCCACGTCTGTAATAATATCACTTTTAAAAATTGTAAGAATTTTAACCAAAATATTTTTGCTCAGGAGCTACTTAGAGTGAAATGTCGAAGAATGACGCGAAAATACTAGCAGGCATATCGGGAACGCTTCAAAATGAAGACAACAGACAAAACAGGAAAAACCAGAGCAACAGCGGTTGAGCAGAAAACGTTGAAAGATGAACATGGGCGAAACGCGCTCCAGTGCCAAGTTTCCGGGTCTGGACGATGACGGTGAAGCTTTCATTGATTGACACGTTGCCTTCTACTTCGAATTCATCAGCATCAAGCTCATCATTGCAGAACTGGTTGACAAGTTCTAGAAGCAGGAACTAGATGTTATAGTGTATGATATTGATCACACATTGAATTTAGCTGATAGGCAGCTCGAGAGAATATTTGAAATAAAAGAGATTACAAGTGCAACGTCTGCAATCGTCTCTGCTTCAAGAATTATCTGAATGCCCTTAAAGCTAAACATATGCCTCTAATTTAGTTTCTCAGCGATCAGTTCAATCCAAGCTATATTCAAACTAAACCTTATAAAACTAGAGATGAACAAAAGTAACTGCCGCTCTCGCTCGCTGTGTTCGTTGCATTTGTCTTTCGAGTCTCGTCTCGTCATTCTCGTGCGCTTCGAGTCTCGCTCATCATTCTCGAAATAGCATTTGGTCGACGTGGAAAGAATTCGTAACTTTGAATAACATACATCATTAAAATAAATAACATTATAAATGTTTAAATGAGACCAAGAGACAAAACAGAGCAGTATCTTGGTTATCAAAATGTTCTGGTTCTGTTACATGATAGTGCCTATGGTTATATAAACAGAAGAAAAACAATTCTCAAATAAATTTTCATTTCTAAGAAACATAAAACATAACGTTAATATCTTTTTACTTGAGATTGCACACTTGATCTCAAACATACATACAAATGGCTTTTAAGGAACCTGGAGGTTCATTGCCGCCCTCACATAAGCCCCACATCTGTCCCTATCCTGTGCAAGATTAATCCAGTTTCTATCATCATATCCCACCTCTCTCAAACACATTTTAATATTATCCTCCCACCTACGTCTCGGCCTCCCCAAAGGTCTTTTTCCCTCCGGTCTCCCAACTAACACACTATATGCATTTATGGGTTCGCCCATATGTGCTACATGCCCTGCCCATCTCAAACGTCTGGATTTAATGTTCCTAATTATGCCAGGTGATGAATACCATGTGTGCAGTTCTGCGTTGTGTATCTTTCTCCATTCTCCTGTAATTTCATCCCTCTTAGCACCAAATATTTTCCTAGGAACCTTATTCTCAAACACCCTTAATCTCTGTTCCTCTCTCAAAGTGAGAGTCCAAGTTCCACAACTATACACAACTATAACTGTTTTATAAATTCTAACTTTCAGTTTTTTTTATAGCAGACTAGATGACAAAAGCTTCTCAACCGAATAATAACACACATTTCTCTTATTTATTCCGCGTTTAATTTCCTCCCGAGTGCCATATATATTTGTTACTATTGCTCCAAGATATTTTAATTTTCCCACCTCTTTGTAGGATAAATCTCCAATTTTTATAGTTCTCATTTCGTACAATATTCTGGTTACAGGCATAATCATATACTTTGTCTTTTCGGGATTTACTTCCAAACCTATCGCTTTACTTTCTTCAGGTAAAATTTCCGTGTTTTTCCTAATCGTTTGTGGATTTTCTCCTAACATATTCAGGTCATCCGCATAGACAAGAAGCTGATGTAACCTGTTGAATTCCAAACCCTGTCTGTTATCCTGAACTTTCCTAATGGCATATTCTAGAACGAAGTTAAAAAGTAAAGGTGATAGTGCATCTCCTTGCTTTAGCCCGCAGTGAATTTTAAAAGTATCAGATAGAAACTGACCTATACGGACTCTGCTTAAGTTTCACTGAGACACAAACATATGAAAAGGAAATTCCTAGCCTTTTAATAAGGGCCTAGTAGTTAAATAAAGACTTGAGAACGGATTATTATACAATGAAATGTAGAGATGATGTTTCAAATAGGCTACTTGATTGTTTATACATATATAACAGTTGCCAAAGTAGAAAAACGTTCAGTCTGTTATAAACAACTGTGGCGATTCAAGGCTGCTTGACGTTCGGGACTTCGGGAGTGATCAATCTCGAAGTCTCGAAACACTCACAAGCAGTCTTTACGTCAACAACGCGACGTATACAACATTGTCGTGCGGGTTTTCGGCTTTGCGGGCGCTGTTAGTCTTGCTTTCTCGATCGTTGTTCACCTCTAGATTGGGTGTTTATCAGAAATATCAACGTTAACTGTATTGCCTTTCATTTAAGTCTCATATCATATGTCCATCTTGGCGAATGTAGACCTACAGCTTGTCAGTTACAAAAGAAATTATGTAAAAACAAACACTGTAGTCTCATTTTATCTCAGTGAAACTCTCAGGCGTATTGCGGCTTTATCAACGCACACAGACCCTTATATCTCTTTTTAATAATTTTAAAATGGCTTTTTAATACTAGTACAAAACGACTTTTAATTTACAATTTCAATGATCAATACATTTTTAAATGCTTTAAAATTATTCCTAAACCATTTTGAATTGTCTTTTTTACCGTTTAATAATAATAATAATAATAATAATAATAATAATAATAATAATAATAATAGTAAACAATACAGTTGCGCTGACGTTGATGTAGCACATACTCTAATTGCTAAAATATTTGGATAGCACTTTCGTTGGACGCCAAGTGCACTCTTTTTTCCAACTTTACTAATTCTAAAAACCTACACAAACAAACTTGACAACAGAAGTGTAGAAGTTTCCATGGAGATAAATCACGTAGCACGCTAATGGCTGTGAGCGAGAAGCCAACGGCTGAAGACATGGCTTACTTTTGTTACAATATTAGTATTCACCTCTACTCCGCTAATCTGACATTAAACATCGATTAATACTTCTGTTTTGAAACAAAAGTTTCAGGGGTGTACACTCTTCGTAAAGAAGTGAAAAAAAAATGTATGTACATAAAACGAACTTGAATGTTAAAAGATCAAATATATATATTTTTTAAGATTTTTGTACACAAATATGCACATTGACTGCCTCCGTGATCTGTTGGTCAGCATGCTGGCTTCCAGATCAGGAAGTCCGGGTTCGATTCCCGGGTTTGGCTCTCGGTGAATTTTTCTTTAAGAAGAGGAATTCCCTGGGTGTCTAGAGTGGAAATTTGTATGATTGTGAGTGTGCCGGGTTAATATTATTTAACCAATCATCACAAATATAAAAATATATCAGGACTGTCGTTGGGCAGTAACCTGAACACACGTTTCAGAGTCACATTGTTGACAAGTAACTCCATCTGTTAGCACAACCATAAAGCATCTAATAGATGCTATAGACTTACCAACAACGAAAAAAAAAATATATATACACACACACACACACACACTGAAATATGAACTGATTGATATGTGGCAGATTAAAAAAATTGTTCATAGTCCTTTCTGGCTTTAGAATTAATGCTTTAGTAAGAAACTGTAATGTTTATTGTTCTTTTTTGTAAGGTTTTCAACTAATTTTTCATATTTCTGGTACATTTCTTTCTAGAAGTATTGTAGTTATTTGAACAAAAAACGCGATGTGTTATAAATTTAGTTTAAAGAGTAGTTCGATGGTGTTCGGATAAATGGGTTTAAGTTTTTTTTTTTTTGCAAATGTAGTTTTGTTCCTCAGGTGAACACACAAGGTGAATTCTACAAGTGCGTGTGCAAAAAACAAAAGGATACTAGTATTTAATGTGTTTTATTTGTGTATATTTTTTTCGCAATAAGAGTTCTAAGTTGAATTTTCATTTATCTTAACACTCATTTTTATAACTTATCTCCATTTACTCAAACACCGTCGTGTTAATTTCGTGAGATGCCAAAACAAGAAAGTATATTTTAAAATTAAATGTCTATATTTGGAAGGACTGAAGGTAATAAATGACGTCACTGTTGTTGAGGTGCTTCAGACTTAGAAATGCAAAAAGCTGAAATAATTATGTTAGTGAGTTATAGTACTTTATAAGGGTGAATGCAATAATTAAATAATTATACAGTAGGTATACAGTAATAGAATATAACTTTATTAAGTAAAAAATGAGGATCATATACCAAAACCAATCACACGACACCAATCTACTGCAATCCTCACTTGTACTTAAAGGGAGACTCCACTGAAAATCATGAAAATTTTCCAAAATATTTTTATTCGCTATTCCATTTATTTAGAATGTATATTTTCATACCCCAAATGGATTCAGCTCAATTCTGATTACAAATATGTCTAAAAATGGTTATAAATTAAGGCTGTAAGGAGGCGTGGCATTTAAAGAGCTGTCAAAATTATTTTTTAATCAAAGAACTCTTTTTTACAAATTTCTGATTGCAAATCTAGTAACTTTTTGTTCTAAAGTTGGCTCCCTGAAGTTACTAGATGAATGTAGCGGAAGAGAATTTTAATAGGTATATATACTTTTTTTATTTTAGTAAGCTTTATCAACAGTACAGGTTATTTAGCGTCTGAATGAGATGAAGGTGATAATGCCGGTGAAATGAGTCCGGGGTCCAGCACCGAAAGTTACCCAGCATTTGCTCATATTGGATTAAGGAAAAACCCCGGAAAAAACCTCAACCAGGTAACTTGCCCCGACCGGGAATAGAACCCGGGCCACCTGGTTTCGCGGCTAGACGCGCTAACCGTTACTCCACAGGTGTGGACTTAATAGGAATATGGTACATAAATATTCATTTTACTTTCGAATCCATTTTTCCGAAGTTTATTTTTCTTGATTCAACACTAACTTATGGGAAATATTTAATTAATATGGATGAATTTTTTACTGGAAGTATTCACGAAACAGCTTCATGTTTCTACGCATTTATTTTCTAAGGAATGCTACTAGTGTATTTTATTAATATTTTTTATGAATTATAGTAACAATAACATTTTCAAATTTTCAAAAAAAAAAAAAAAAAAAAATTCAGAGTGAATAAATAAGATATTTCATAAAATGAATGCATAGGAATGTTTTTTATGTCTTGTGAATGTAATTAAAAAAGAAAGCTTAAAAATTGAGATCTTCTATTAAAGACTTGGGTTTGAAAATATCTCTAAAAAATTGAAAAAATAAAAAATCAAAAGCCAAAAACATTTTAGAGTTCAAAATTTGGATTTTGTTAGTCCTTTACATAATAAACGTGCTCTCAAAATTTGGTTGAATAAAAATGATTACAAAAATAGTTTTCAGTTTTGTGAAATGTCTCCTTAATAAAACTATATTGTATTGCTGTATACGTATGTACTTATGCACCACCTTGTATAATAAATGGAGATTATAAAATATCGTATTATTCACTCACAACAGTCCAAATTTAAGCGATTTTTATAAGGAATTTGTAAAATGTAAGCACGATAAAGGTTGGAAAGTAAATTTATACTTGTTAAAGTTTTTATGTAAATTACACGTAATTGTACAAACCTGGCCAGAAGTACATACATGTTTTGGTGTGGATGGAAACTATAGACATAGGAACATTGTATACCACAGTGATAATATACTAAAGAAAATTAACTTCTTTCTTTAATTCTTTGTTTCAGGTAAGCCCTGAGTTATGATTAAAGGATCCTTGAGAGTTGCAATTCAAGACTCTAGAAGCTTGATAACTTCTTAGCGTACTAGAAGAATACTGAATCCTTCACTTCCATTGTAAGTAGATCCCTTTAATATCCAGTGTTTATTACAGTATCTAAGAAACTTTTCTACGATGTTTAAATTTGAAGAATGTTTGTGTTTTAACGCGTTTCTTCAGTGCTTCGAAATTTTAAAATATTCTGAAATTAATTTCTGTTTCTTTCTTATTTGCGCACAGCTAACAAATGTTTCACAAACACTGAAATCGTAGCTATTACGTGGAAAGGTACGTACTTCGTAGTCCACTCTCATGTAAGATATATCTTATACATTTTCAATTAATAATAATAATAATAATAATAATAATAATAATAATAATAATAATATTGACGCTTACGAGTCTGGACAGTGATACTAGAATAGGTCAACAAATGCCTTAATTCCATGACAGCTAGATAATGACGATGATTAGAGACGAGAATTCCATGCAAATGCATGTTTTTATAGCAACATAGGACATAGCTCAAACTTGGTACTTATCCATTTCATTACTTTCCGGTTCCAAATGCGTGTACTGTTTCCGTGCATATTTGCATGTTTTGGCCTTTTTTTGGAGATAAAAACATGCATAATGCATATTTAAGCAATATTTAGCTTAATCATACATATAATATAAATCATATTCAGTTTAAATGCATGTTTTAATGTTTTGAGTGGACACCACAGTTTCTCGATTTTTATGTCCCTTATTTTAGCTTCAAGAATCAGGATTGGCGAAGGAAAAAAAAAACTAAGTAACAGAAAAATTAAATGAAACGTTAAGATTTTCACAATAAGGTATTCCTTGACGGAAGTTCACTTTTACAACACTTTACCAACGACCCTCTACAGACTGCGTGTCATAAATAGATTTATTGCGTTGAATATTTTGAGAATAGTAGAGAGAAAATATAGAAGGTTCAAGGAAACTGCCGACAAATAATTTAGGTCAAAAGCATCCTCTTTCAGGTAGTTGTAAAAACTCTCTCTCTCTTTCTTTTCCAATACCAGTAGAAATTCAAAATCTTCTAAAATTGGAATCATTCGCTAAACTGTCTTTGCAGTGTGTGAACCTCGTAAGTTGCTTGTTCAAGGCTCATTCACAATGAAAATTAAACATAACGTAAGCGTTAACTTAAGAATGTAAACGTTACGGTAAAATCAAGAAGTCATACTATCATTCACAATGGGAACATAAACATAACAGCAAACATACTTGGTAACCATGGAAACATAACAACGACGCCATTTTCTCATATTCTGTCGTATACTTCAGCGCTCCACGATTGTATTCTGTTTGCAAATCACGTAAGCATAAGCATGAAAGTTTGGAGTTTGCAAACTTTCATGTTAACGTCTTACGGTAATGTTTATGTCAATGCTTATGTGAATCATTGTGAATGATCCCATTTGATAGCCTGGGCGCAAACTTCTTTGTTTATATTACGGTTATGTTTAATTTTCATTGTGAATGGGTCTTTATTCTGTTTGCGTGTGTTAATGTGGTTCTAATATGCCTTCAATTGAAGGTTCCAAAAGTGTACTCTTTGCACAGTGGATTAAAGGAAAAGATTTTATTAGATCATTTATGGGGATGTCGCATTCTGCGATTGTTACAGTAAAGAGGTAAGCACTGCTAGTCTGTTTCCGAATATTTCCTACATCAGTTGTTCTTTCTAAAACATTACAAAACTTCTTTAAAACAAACTGGACAGGGTCATAAACGCGAACCCGGACTACGGATTCTTTTGTTCAGTGAAGAAGGTTATTTGTGGAGAAAACTTGAATGAAGAATTTGACCTGACACTGTCACAAATATGTTCATTTAAGTTTGCACCCATAACTTCTTGCGATGTAGAGAGATGTACAAAAACATATTGCCTGACAAGCGCAGGAACCTCATAGAAACCAATTTAGAAATGTTGTTAGTCGTTAACTGTGCAAAAAGAAAAAAAAAAAAGGTGAAATAGGAAATTTGGAACAAAAATGAAAGTGCATATTTTAATGTATTTTTCGCTTAATCGTGCATGTTTCATAGTTTGATAGTGCATGAATGCATGCATATTTTGGGATTTTATAGTGCATGAAATTCTCGTCTCTAATGATGATGATGATGATGATGATGATTATTATTATTATTATTACATTAGAATTAGAAGTGGCGATTAGGCAGTGTCTGCGCCCCCGGCGAGGGTTGCAGGATGCATCGAGGCGGCGGGGTTGGACGCAATCAGGGTGGAGAGATGGAGCTCTACAAGGGTTGGAAGAGGGATGAGGTGGACACGCGCTACTCGGGGGAAAATAAAGATGGTAGCAAGAATACGTAAAGCTAGAGGGAGGGTGAGTAAAGGAACGTGGAATGTAAAGTGACAGAGGGGGACAGCGCTATTAAAATAAAAAGTCTTCAAAACGCACGGCCCGAGTTGCCCTGACGACCGTCCCACACTGCTACCAACCCATTCTGCAACTCCCCCGAATTTACCTCCAATAATCGTACCATAACATCTTCGATGTCTCAAATTGTTATGTACGTTCACGTTCCTTCTTCCAGATGGTTTACTACAGAAAGCCACGTTCATACCAACCTAATCACTACTCCGCAATAAAATTTACCGCCAATTTTTTTCTACCTTATAATATTACTGATTCTATATTCTTACCCTAAATACTGAATTAAAAGGAACAGATTGTTACCAAATTATTTGCTCTCTTAATTAAATTAGGCCTAACCAAAAAATTTAATCTGGTTTACGAGTATGGCATGTCAGAAATATATGAAGGGTTCAGAACCATAGTGGACCAAGCGCCATTTACTAAAACCGCAGAAAACAAGGGTTAAAATGAAGTTATTACCATAATTCAATGGAAACATATAGCAAATAATATAACGTATACACATTAAAACTAAATGATATGTCATTCGAAATCTTGAATTCTTCTATTACATCGTACCTGTCGTCTCGCTTCACTTACCTTTCTTCCTACAACAATCTGAACACACGCTCTCGCCATGAAACAATACTAACAATACCATCCCATCACACCTCCTCATACTCATCCTCTTTCACAATAGCCTTGCCAAGACTCTGGAATTCGTTACCTGCTAGCATCAGGGACTGTCGAAATAAAATTGAATTCAAACGCAAACTTACTAGGCATTTGGTCAGTAATTGAGACTCGTTCAGACATGGTTTCTTGTAAATAGTTCTCTTAATCTATCACAAAATATTTCAATATCCGGTAATTTCATCATTATAGAATTTTGTTATTCTAGGTTGAATTTGTAATTCAGTAAATACAAAAATATTCTGTGTTCTTAACTTCTATGATAAAATGTCTAGCTTTCATTAATCAGGTAATCTTGTAGTACTTTAATTTTTATTGTAAATGTAACTGTAAATGTAATATTAATTGTAATTTTATTGATCATATTATAGTTGTAATCCCCTGGTAGAGGGGCTGAGAAGGCCTGACGGCATTATCTCTACCAGGTTAAATAAATAAATACTAATACTAATAAACTATGGTATTCACTTAACTTTAACCTTTGCTTTCTCCGTTTTTAATAAATGGCGCTTGGCCCACTATGACTCTGAACCCTTCATATACCACATATTTTATTGTATTAATTTTGACGTGTAACATCTGAGTGTGAGGCAAAGTAAGAAAAATTACAACGATTTGACATCAAAGGTTTACTCTGACGTCACTTGTGGCACCATGGAAAAAGAAGTGTACAATAAACTTTAATTTAATATGCCAAAATAATCATAAATCGATTAATACTCGGATATATTGATAACCACCGGTCATTATACAAATTAATATTATCTTAATCAGAGATCATATGAACGACAAGAGCGAAGAAAATGGAATTTTTCTTTTTCATCGCTTTTATCGTGTATTTTCGCTTTTATCGTTACTCCAGTATGCACACTTCAGTGACAATGCATGCGTCAATTCTTTCTGATATAGCATCGCTCCTTCTTTTATCGTTTATCGTCGCTCCAACGTGTACGTGCCTTTACATGTGTGCAAACGATGATCAAAACGCGATAACGAAATAAAAAAGAGCCATTGTAACTTAAATCATAAATATTTATACAGAGTGTTTCCGAGGTGGTGTTAAAAACTTTCAGGGATGATGGCGAAGGACACATGTATCAATTTGAGATAAGGAACCCTGGTCGGGAAATGACTGAGTCGAAAGTTACAAACGAAAATAGATGTGTGGAAATGACATAATTTTATTCCTCTGTACTCCTTATTTATGTGTATTTATCTGTACATCTTACACATACTGTATTCATCTGACGTTGTCTACTTACAGTATTCCATTCAGTACGCTGTCTGAGGGATGGGGACAGGAAACTACACTAAAGCAATGCAGATAGCGTAATGTGTAACGGACATGGTCGGTCCTGATATGCACGTCTGTAGACAGCAGTGTATGTGTACAAGTTGTAGTGTGCAGTCGATCAGTCCTAGTGAAATGGAGGAGTACACGAGAGCGGAATAAGCAGACCTGATTTTCGAATACGGATGAGCCAATGGGAACAGTAGACAAGCTCACAGATTGTATCGGGCTAGTACCCACGTAAGAGACATCCGGCCCATACCATCTTTCCACGACTGTTGCAAAGGTTAAGGGAAGGAGGGCACGTGGTGCGAAATTACAATTCCATTTCCACACAACTATTTTTGCTTATAACTTTCGACTCAGTCATTTCCGGACCAGGGTTCCTTATCTCAAATTGATACATGTGCCCTTCCCCATCATCCCTGAAAGTTTGTAACACCACCGCGGAAACACTCTGTATATTTTCTTTAGGCATTGGCTGCAGGCGTGGTGTAAACAAGTGGTACTGACACGGATCCTGATTATTTGTACGGCAACCATGAGTGTTTGTATTGTCCACTAAAGTTGGAGATGAGTTATATAGGAACTAGACATAGTCTATCATTGTTTGTGTTTAACTAACGAGCTGGGGTCACAGGTAAAGTCAATAGCGTCTGGCTTCTTATGGTAGTCTAGTTTAAATATTTCTAAATTCAAAATATTAGAATATTCTGGATTCATATCGCACAAAATACTTGGTTCATGTCACATTTACACCACACAGTAGCGCTACGAAATCTTTAAATTTTGCTCATAATTTTGAAATGTTTATATTCGTAATGGAGCTACCATTTCAGCTCAAATATTTTCTTGAAGACAAGTGACTTCTGAATATAACTTCTTAATCTTTAAATAACCTCTATATTTGAAAATAGTTGTCAAATAAATATTACTACCATAATCGAAATATGTTTAGCATTCTAACATAGTGATAGATCAGTTTTGGAATCTTGCTTTCACGGTGATTTATCAAGGAATGCGTGCCATCAAAACATTCAAGAGGCAATGACTTCCAAATTTTCAAATATGGATCCTATGAAGAGACAAAGAGGAAGGCAGAAAATAGGAAATATTGGAGAAAGCTGGGTTTGCAGTGAAGACCTGCCCTTGGGCAGAACACTGAATGAATGAACGAATGAATGAATGAATGAATAAATGAATGAATTGTGTATGATTAGGCCTGATTAATTATTTGAACGTAATTATCCAATATTGAAATAAAATTTATTTTCAAAATAACATTTTCTAATTTTATTTCGTATTATTCATATTTCCCCCACAATAAATCCAAATTACCCCACATTTTTAAATCCTCTACAACTTCGCGGGTAAATCGGATAGCTCAATTGTGACTTTAGGTACAGTTATTTTCATTCTATAAAATTTCTATTACTTCTTTAAACATGTAAGTACGATAGTTCACATTAATATTAGCGATAATGTGGGTATATTCCAAGAGAAATGTTAAAATGTCTGAAATTATTCAAATTACCCCTCTTTACTCTATCTGTACTTACATCGTTATAAAACTTCACCAGATTTGTTCTAAATCCTAACGCAGCTAAAGCATGATGGAGTGGGGAGGAAGTACACGGCTTAGTAGAAACTGGAAACTACAGAAAAATTGACATAATTGCCTTTAAAAACAAAAGCAAAGGCTACATTATTGATGCAAAGATCAGGTTTGAAAGCCATCGAACCCCAAATCCATCAGAAAAAGCAGAACGTTTATACAGAATGAAATGGGTATAACTTCGTCAATTTTAAGAACAGAATATTTCGGTTGTAAGTAACTAAAAAGTCAAATATTTTTTAAGTATTTGAATATAGGTTTACCTGAAAAAAAAATGTGTCTTAAGTTTGAATTCCAATAATGTAAAAGTATTGAGACGTATGAGTGGTAAAATATCAACGCGAAGAACAAGCTGAATAAAATATTCTTTTTTCATTTCTTCGAAAAACCCTTCATTTGTGTAATAACATACAAAATTGACTGGTTAAAAACGCATTTACAGCGTGACGGAAATTTAATCAGTTCATTTTATACGTTATTACCAGGCAGCGCATTTTCGTTCCCAAACGTACAGCTGATCGAGTAGTTTCTTCTGGTAGCTACATCTATTTATGTCACGTGGATGCATAAACAATGAAAAATTACAAGCAGGTACGCATAGGGTCATTAAATTATAATGATGTAATGTATTATAAATATGCCCCTGTAACGTCATATCACAGTCTAGTATATACAGTCGCGAAGCCCAATATGTAGTAAATATGCAAACATTAGGTAGTTGCTCACCATTAGGTTCGCTAATATCGGCTCATTACAAGCAGTACAAAATAGAACCGTCACAGTCTATTGTTTCTAGTACCCTCAAAACTCAAGCTTCGTGACTGTGTATAGTAGACTGTGGTCATATGACGTAGAAAGAACATTCTCTTAGTTTAAAAAAATGTATGCGATGTTCGTAAAATATTTACTTTTCATAACCTCAGAATATATGTTTTCTTTCACTGGAACGGGATATGTTTTGATAAACAAATTATTTGTATATATTGTATAAAATGTAAATATTGAGAATTTGTTACTACTCGTATTATTTTGTCCCTGTAACGTTATGTGAAGTAGAAAGAACATTTTCTTAGTTTAAACAAATTTTACTGGCAATTATAGTAAAAGATTTTAATTTCATAATCTCAGAATACATGTTTTTGTTCACCGTAACGGAGTTGAATTGTATTTATTTTATATAGAGTATTTAAAGTTAATGTGTATCATGTTTACTATAGGCATCCAACAAGGAAAACTCAGTGCGCAGAAACCAGCGGGCGTGACTGTTCCGCGCAGATGACGTATGCTCCCGTTCCCAGCATGCTCTCACGCCTACTGCAGGGGAATAAGAGGGGTATAACATGCGCGCCGCGAGGAATCCGAGCTGAGTTTTGCTTGTAGGACGCCTATATTATGTTCTATAATATATTATATTGTATATACTAGTTCAGTATTATTATCGATCTAATTATATTTTCTGTAATGTGTAGCACTAATATTTTGTACAGAGCTAGTTTCGCAGTATTAGGGCGTTTATATGGTTTAAACATAGCTGGACATACCATTTCAATTTAGTAGCAATCCCACTTACAGTTGTCAAGCTCCATTATTATTATTATTATTATTATTATTATTATGTACCGAAGCTATATTATACCGTTCGTAGCGTCCTGACGTAAGCATTTAGGCCAGGATATACTAACCGATAACTTTCCTAACTTGTCTGGGAACGAAAATGGACTGCCTGGTTAGTACACAAAGCATTTTTCGAAGAAATCACAAAGGGATATTTTTTCGGCTTGTTCTTCGCTTTAATATCCTACCACTCATACATCTCCATACCCAATAGTTTTGCCATAAATGGGTATCAAACTTCAGACACAAATTATTTTTTTTTCAGGTAACCGTTATTAAAATACCAAAATTACATTTAATGTTTTGGTTACTTACAACCTAAAAATTTTGTTCTTAAAATCAATACAGTTATACTCCTTTCTCCCTGTATGTCTACCATCCCATATTATAAAGAGAACCATGAACTGGAAGATATAGAAATGTTCTTAGTGGAACAATTCCGGGTTTTCTTCCAAAGTTTTGGAACTCTATCTCCATGCCAATATCTATTTTAAATAAATAGACTAAGTATTCCCACTATCAGGGATTCCTTACAAATATATGGTGGACCGCTCGAATGTACCTAATTTCAATTGTATGTGACTGGTGAACGGTTGAAGATAGAACCTTACGGTAACGTTTATATGAAAGGAAAACTCAACAAGTTTCAAATCCTGTCGGTAGATGATGCGCAGACACGGTTTCTTTTCGTAGATTGCATCGATTGTTAAAATGGCGACACCGCAGATGAAAGCGCAAACTGTGTTGTGGTATGCGGAGTTTAAATCAAATCAATTGTTAGAGTTCAAAGGTAGTATCGGCGAAAAGCACTAAGAAGTGGCACGATACATTTTTAGCTACAGGATCGGTGTTGAAAAAGCATGGTGGTGGTCGTAGAACATCCGACGAAATGGTTGCAAATGTTCAAGCCGCGTATGAGTGAAGCCCGCGGAAGTCATTAAGAAGAACTTTGCGAGAACTTCAAGTACCAAAATCAACATTGCAACGAATTGTCCACAAACGTCTCAAACTGTACGCATACAAAGTGCAGTTATTACAAGATAGCGCTCCTCCACACTGGTTTAATGACGTTCGTACGACTTTAGACAACGTGGTTCCTGGCCGTTGGATTGGTAGGGGAGGACCAATCGCTTGGCCCCCGAGATCTCCGGATTTAACACCGCTCGATTTCTTTCTCTGGGGTTATGTCAAAGATAAAATGTACGCCACCCCAGTCAGAGACCTTCGTGATCTTCGGGAGTTCATCATAGAGGCTATTGAGAGCATTCCAGAAGACATGCTCCAACGTGCTTGGTAAGAAATCGTTCATCGCCTCGATATCGTCACAGTGAGCTCACGTAGAGATATGGTGATGTGCATATCGAAACTTGTTGAGTTTTCTTTCCATATAAACGTTACTGTAGGTTTGTATCTTCAACCGTTTACTAGTCACATACAATTGAAATTAGGTACATTCAAGCGGTCCACTCTGTATATAAAAACCAACGTTATTATCTGCATTAATTATTTAACTTATCAGGGTTGTTCAGTTTTATAAATTTCCATAGCAAACATTCATAGGAATCTCTGGAACGCGCGGTATAAGCTAGGTAATCTCCACACTTTGCTGGTAATTTTGAAATTTGAAATTCATACTGGAGCTGTGAGCTGACCCGGTCCTCTTTCTCAAGGCAAACTGCTGTGCCGCGTAATCCGGCTAAACAGAGTGGCCGGTAGCTAGGAGGGGAGGAAGGACTGGGCACTGTTTGTTTCCGCTCCGTATTTGTCGTTTGCGTTTCTTGGTTTATTTAACGACGCTGTATAAACTGCGGCGAATACACAGTGTAGAATGCGAAATCCTTCGATCGATGTAATTGGCGGGCTGTTAAGCCTGCCAGAAACAAAACATGAGCGAGTGTACCTCCTAGTTGTTGCTAGGATACGGGGACGCTTTCCAACATTTTCTGAGTTTTCTTATAAAATATTCTGCATTTTAATGAAAAATTCGTTGACAGATTTAATAATGTATTTGTCGTAGGCTGTTGATGAAAACCTCTCTTCAGGAATATCCTGGACACATAATAATGTATTTAAAAATAGGCTTTGTATTTAAACATAGACTTAAGGACTTTACTAATAGACGGTAGTAGGCCTATATTATACACAATATTTAACAGGTGTAATTGATATTTTGTTATTTGAAGTATTGTATCAGTGAAGTGTGAAGTGTGTTGTGTCAGTGAAATGTGTTGTGTAAGTGAAGTGTGTTGTGTCAGTGAAGTGTATTGTGTCAGTGAAGTGTGTTGTGTAAGTGAAGTGCAAATTATTTGAACAGTGAAATGGTTTTGAAGTGTTAGTGAAATCAAGACAGAATCAGTCAAATGTGTCGTAGTTCCAGTGAAGTGACTGAGTTGAAAGCGAAATGAGTGTAGTGCTGAAAGGTCTTGTGCAGGCATAAACATATCATACTCGTGGGTTTTAATTCGAACTTAGGATTAAGATACAAATTAGATTTACTTTAAATGTTATTTTAAGTGATTGTGCTTCATTTAATTTAGAATGCTCATTATTATTATTATTATTATTATTATTATTATTATTATTATTATTATTATTATTATTATTAATCATTATAAAAGCTAAATACAGTAGCAAAAGCTTATAATTTTGAGATATCAAAATCTAAAACCGAAATAATGGCATTCAAAGGGAAAGACCCTGTGAGATCAAAAATTGTAGTAGATGATATTAGTCTTAAACAAGTGTCACACTTTAATTAATTGGGAAATTATATATTCTATAGCTATGATAGAGATGTACAAATAAAACTTTCCAAGTACCAATATATGTGTGGTACAATCAGAAGAGTTTTAGGAAATAAAACAAAAAAGGAAACACAATTAAAATTCTGTAAGGCTATAGCAGTTCCATCCCTCTTATATGGTAGTGAGACAGGCTCAAGGACTTTACTACGGTAGTACATTATGCACACTATTTAAAAGGTGTAATTGATGTTTTATTATCTGAAGTGTTGTATCAGTGAAGAAGTGTGTTGTGTCAGTAAAGTGTGTTTATGTCAGTGAAGTTTTATAGTTTATAGTAGTAGAGTAAAGTATTTGAACAGTGAAATGTTTTTGAAGTGTTAGTGAAATCAGGATAGTATCAGTGAAATATGTCGTAGTTCCAGTGCAGTGAGTGAATTGACAGCGAAATGAGTGTAGTGCTGAAAGGTAGCTACTTGTGCATGTATTAACATATCATACTCGTGGGTTTTAGTTCGAACTTAGGGTTAAGATACGAATTAGATTTACTTTAAATGTTATTTTAAATGATTGTGCTTCATTTAATTTAGCCTAGGATGCTCCTTGTTAATTTTATTGTACCATTGTTATTATTTATTAATATTAATTTATTATTAATTGTATTTATTATTAATTGTGTTTATTATTAATTGTGTTTATTATTAATTGTCATTATTAAGTGTAATTAGTTACCACTGCCACCGGGTATTTACCCATTTGCAGTGTGAATAAATACATACACACATGCATTGAGTTCTTTGGGGAAAATTTCTTTGGAAGGCAGTTGCTAATAATTAAATTCAATATTGAGTAGTTAATTATACGTGTAAAGATGTTAAGACAATTTGGAAATGCATGTTTCCTTTCACATTTGATCAGGGCTATTAAAAGTTTATATGTAGACAATAACATTGCAATTGAAATGGGTTTTAAATCAAAAGAGCAAAAAAAGATAATAATAAGTCGTAGTGTCAGACAAGAGTGTCCTCTATCACCTTCTTTATTTAATTTATACATAGACGAAGTCATTTTAAAATGGCAGATCAATTTAAATAAACATTTTAAAATAAATAATAAATTGTTAGATACAATATTATTTGCCGATGATCAAGTTATGATTTCCAGTTCAGATGTTGATCTACAAAGAGCCATTTTTACATTGGAAGAAATGAGTGCCAATTATAATTTTAAAGTATCAAATAATAAAACTAAAATTTTAGCATTTTAAGGACATGATATCTTAAGACCAAAAATAGCCATTGATAATACAATTTTAGAGCAAGTGAATAGTTTTAAATATTTAGGTTTTAACTTATCCTATATTAAAACTGAAGATATTAATGACAATATAAATAAATTTAATCTGATGTGTGGCACTATTAAAAGAACCCTTAAAAATACGAGAAAAGAAACAAAAATGAAATTTTATAAAGTAATGGCTGTTCCTATATTAATGTATGGATCGGAATGTTGGATGATCACCAAGAGACAAGAACAAAGATTGGAAGCAATAGAGATGAGATTTCTAAGAAATATAGCAGGATATACTCTACTAGATAAAAAATGAAATGAAGATATAAGGAAAGAACTAATTATTTTCAAACTCACTGATCGAATAGATAAATATAGGAACGCCTGGAAACAACATATTGATAGCATGCCAGAAGAAAGATTTCCAAAACTGTTGTTAAATTATAGACCTTATGGAAGGAGAAATATTGGATGCCCACACAGAAGATGATCTGAACAATTCTAGTTTTCATGAAACCGGAACGAGCCTATGGCTTAATACTTGTATGGTGATGATGACGATGTTTCTTTTCAATAATTACCGAGTTGTGCAAACTGCAGTTCAGGCAGTCGAAAGTATTCCATCAAAGAATATCAAACCTTCAACATCTGAAAAATGTGACTATCTTCGATTGTTTCAGTTTCCCCTGTCATTTTACATCACCACTGCACTATAACCGCCTTATATTATCTCATCATCTCTGAATAGTTGTGTATTTTCAAAGGAACGCCAGGCAAAGAAATTATCAATTAACTATGTATGTATATATGAGAAATATGAGAACTTACAGAGTTTGTAGCCTATGTAAAATACTTTCTTTGACAAATTTATCTTATTTCCTGTTCAGTGAACGCAAAGCTCATGCTTGTCAAGGGAAGATATAGGCAGTAGGGGTAGAAAAAAAAATAAAATTAAACTCTTGACAAGATCCCTGAACAAAGTGGTTCAATTTTGAAGGCAAAAATATCGACATTTTAGGGCGGTAGGGGTTGCGACTCTGAAATGTATTACAGCGAAACAAATAAGAAATAGGCGGTGAACATTTTTTTAACAAATCTCTGAGGCACTCATTCATCAAATACGCAAACAGAGGCTGACACAAGACAACGCAACCGTTACAGGAAACAAATGCCGAGCGGAGGGCGTGATGCATCCAAAAACAACGGTGACTGGATGGAGATTCCGTGTTTCGCAGATTCACAACCCACAGCATCGCTAGTTCTAAAATATGACCATGGCTAACAGATATGTAGGGATGTACCACATAAAAGATCTCCAATCACATTCTCCCCCACATGCTACCATTTTACAGAAATTCCACCCTTGGGGTAGACGAATAGAAAAGAAAATATAGATTAGTTACCATATAATTTTCAGTACCAATTATGTATTCAATGCTTAATTAGCACAATTCACGTTACTAGAAAGGTGCGATTTTAAGTTCGAATCCCACTATGTACACAAATATCTATTCTCAGTCTATTAACATCCGGTTGTGTTATAGTAGGGCCACAGTCTAGTATATGGGCTATTCCATCTCAAATCGACCGAAATATAGAGAAAATTGACCTTGTAATTTTTAAATACAATGAAACTTTTTCTGTCCGTAGACAACTATGATACAATGCTTTGTGCAAAGTTTGAATCATCATAACTTCATAGTTTTTAAATTAAAAATGCATTAATTTATCGTATTTTCATAAAATTACCAACTTTAAACTGTTGTGGCTCCGAAACCCTTTCACCCAATGATCAAAATCATGGTTTATTTTGATGCTGAGAAGTTATAGTTTATATTGACATGTAAACCGTTTTTCTTACTTTTTATGGAAATGGAGAAATTTAGATTTTTCTTAATTATGACACCTTTGCCCACGAAAAAATATTTTTAAAATATATGGTTAGATTCCGCATTGAAAGTACAAATAAACACGTATTTCTTACTGGTGCAACGTTAATAAAAAGTATTGAAAAATCAAATAAAGAAAATAAATAGTACGCGCGTGAGCTAACCAGCTGACTGTGTGGAGGGAGCTAGCCGAGGCAAACAAGGCCAGAAGACATAAACGCGTGATGTTTCGTCTAGTAGCTCATAGCTGGGCTAGCTTTATCACAGGTTTTCATAAACATAGGAGTAAAATGACGCCCAATGCTCGCTTATCTTCATCTCTCGGCCAGTGTGTGCTGTGTTGCACCGTTCAAGTCTAGCGTGTGAAAATAATTTATTTAATACCCCCGAAACTTATTGCCGTGACACTAAACAAACAATGCCGACTCCCTCTTAATAATGCAAGGTTTTTTCTCAATAATTTTTTATATATTTACAAATGGCCAAAAAGCCTAAAAGTAAGTAAAATCAGATTATCTGTTTCTCTGTGTACAATAAAAATAAGGATTACATCTTACCATAATCTACCAAATGTCAGCTTCAAAATGGGCTCTCGTTCAATGTTCTGCAGTAAATGGTTCCAGAGTTCTGAGCGCTGAAAGAGGCTTGTTTTTATAAAATACGCTAAATTTGTCGCTCAACACACGAAAACCGTTTGACTTTCGATAGTATATTTTTACAAATCCACTATCCTCAGCACCTTGTATAAATAGGGAAAAAATTAGAGTATAAAAAAATGCGAGGTTTTTTACTGATCGATTTCATATGTAATAGCCCATATACAGTCACGAAGCTCAATACGTAGTAAATATGCATCCATAGATAGTTGCTAAGCACTAAGATCGCTAATATCGCCTCATTACAGACAATACGAAATAGTACCGGCACAGTCAATTGTTCCTAGCACCCTCACAACTCAAGCTTCATGACTGTATATACTAGACTGTGATAGGGCCGTGACGTCGGTATATTTGTATTAGATTGAAGGTGAACAAACGATGCCGGACAGAATGTAATCGACGTATTTCAAGTACAGGCTGAGGAAATAAATTTGACAAACGCCTAAGCAAGCAGTTACTTGTTTTGTATACGATTAATGCTTATTATAAAATCAGAAATATTAAATGCTTTAATAAAACTGCAAAAGTGTAGTAAACTCAATTAAAATTGCTTGAATCAGACATTATTCAATAATTTTTATATTTCAGTTAACGTTAAAACTTAAAAAAGGAAGTGTTATTTCATTTTTCCATCTCAAAATTTGTTTCTAGACTTTAATATACTTAACGTAATACAAATTTATTATATTGTATTAATAAAATTCATACATGAAAATCGAAATAATTTTGAATTGTATTCTCATAGTTATGAAACAAAAGGTATGAATTCTTTAAGATTGTTTGAACCAAAATGCAACACTGTTACAGTATTTAATCATAGTAATAATTTAGGGCCAAGAATATATAACAAATTTATATTTAAATATCCTAATCTTGTCAATTATAATAGTTCTAGTATTAAATTTAAAAAGTTATGTATGGATTTTATAGAAATTGAAAAATTGTGAATTTAAATTTGTATACTATAATTGCACAGTAGACATAAGACAAATTGTATTGTATAATTATTAATTTCAATTCAGGAATCCGCCCCTGAGCACGAGTTCTGTTCTTTCAGGGGCGAGCTAAAGTTTTTCTGTATATATTATATTTTATGTTACGATTATTAGCAAAATAATAAATAAATAAATAAATAAGTAAGTAAGTAAATAAATAAATAAATAAATAAATAAATAAATAAATAAATAAATAAATAAATAAATAAATAAATAAATAAATAAATAAATTTATTTATTTCTTTTCGTACCTTCAGGAACTGCAAATAAGAATCAGTTACATTCTTTTGTTTTCCACTGTCTCAAACGTCATTTTTTGTTTTCTTTTTTATTTGGTTATTTTTTTTTAATTACAAATTTTATTTTGCTACTGCTTTTAGCATAAGTATAGTATACACAGATACAATTTTAGCTCACCCCTGAAAGAGTAGAACTCATGCTCAGGGGCGGATTGCTGATTTTAAATTAAGAACTATAAATACAATTTGTTTTATATCTACTGCACAATAATTATATGTACCCTATATAAATTTAATTTGCAATTTTTCATTATTTATCAAATCCATACATAACTTTTTAAATTTTATACTAGAACTATCAGAATTTACAAGATTACTTACTTACTGGCTTTTAAGGAACCCAGAGGTTCATTGCCGTTCTCACATAAGCCCGCCATTGGTTCCTATCCTGAGCAAGATTAATCCAGTCTCTATCATCATATACCACCTCCCTCAAATCCATTTTTATATTATCTTCCCATCTGCGTCTCGGCATCCCCAAAGGTCTTTTTCCCTCCGGCCTCCAAACTAACACTCTATATGCATTTCTGGATTCGCCCATACGTGCTACATGCCCTGCCCATCTCAAACGTCTGGATTTAATGTTCCTAATTATGTCAGGTGAAGAATACAATGCGCGCAGTTCTGTGTTGTGTAACTTTCTCCATTCTCCTGTAACCTCATCCCTCTTAGCCCCAAATGTTTTCCTAAGCACCTTATTCTCAAACACCCGTAATCTTTGTTCCTCTCTCAAAGTGAGAGTCCAAGTTTCACAACTATAAAGAACAACCGGTAATATAACTGTTTTATTAATTCTAACTTTCAGATTTTTTGACAGCAGACTGAATGATAAAAGCTTCTCAACCGAATAATAACAGGCATTTTACATATTTATTCTGTGTTTAATTTCCTTCCGAGTATCATTTATGTTTGTTACTGTTGCTCCCGGGTATTTGAATTTTTCCACCTATTCAAAAGATAAATTTCCAATTTTTATATTTCCATTTCGTACAATATTCTCGTCACGAGACATAATCATATACTTTGTATTTTCGGGATTTACTTCCAAACCTATCTCTTTACTTGCTTCAAGTAAAATTCTCGTGTTTGAGCATAAAGTCGGGTTAATTGTGAATTAGCTGTAAAAATTCAGCGGTTTATTTTAAACAGTTAGAGAAAATGTTCTTTATGTTATACATAATTAAATTATAATTAACATTTTAAAGATATTCTTTATTTTACACTAACATGTCTATTGATACAAACTTCGTCTAATAACTTACTTTTATTTTCTTTACATTTCTTTTAAATTGTATCTGATATACATTTACTACTCTATCTTTTATATTTTGTTTGTTATTGATGGGTTTGTTTTTCTTTTCATTAACTAATTCATTTAGTTTTCCTTCTATTTTTGGTACTTGGTCTGCATTGAAGTTTCTATCTTTTTCATTCACATTACTATCTATTGCATTTCACGTTTTTCTTATAATTTATATATATGTATTGTATTTATTTACACTGCAAGTGGGCAAGCACCCGGTGGCAGAGGTATATACAATATAAACAATACACAATAAAATTACAATACACAATACAATTATATACACAATACAATAAGAATACACAATACAATTTAACACAATAATAATAAAACATAAAATAACCTAATTTTACAATACAACCTACATATGTATAGGCCCTACATAAGTTTCAGTAGTCTTTCACTTTACTCTCATCTCACTCACTGTAGTGGCACTATGACGCAATTCACTGACACTCTATAACACATTTCACTGACACTATAGAACACATTTCATTGACGCTATAAATTATCACTGATCGGAACTATTCACTGCACTGTAAAACCACAACTTCACTGACTCACCTCGCTTCACTGATACAACAGTTAAAATAAGACAAATAATTACACCCTTATGCATACTTATAAACAAAACTACATTTAAGCTAAACATTTCTAGTCTAAGGCCCTCTTACACGCTATTTTTAAATAATTTACAATTCAAACCAAGGGAGTAACTCGTCAGGCTAAATAAATACATGTCACTTTAAAAGATTATATGTTAAATGTCACCTTAATTTTAATTTGCACTTTATACACAACTTTTTAAGTTATTCTTGAATCTCCTTAAGGAAGGACAGCCCTCAAAGACCGCTGCAGGTAGGTCATTCCAATCATTTATATCAGGGATGTCGAACAGCGCTCTCAAATTGTGAAACGATTAATACTATTTCTTACCGTAGCTGAGCTGAAACGACAGTCCGTACGGTCAATCTGAGCTCGCTGTAGCAGTGTTCTGTACGTAGTGTGTTTATCAACTCTGGCGGCTGGTATGGATATGGAACAACGATTCAATAGTAAGTATATAGATAAATATTTCTTTACCTTAAACGACGGAAAACCACATTGCTTAATATGTAGAAAGGAACTTGAATACCTAAATCATCATAATATTAAAAGGCATTTTAGTTCAACACATTCTGAAGCTTATGGACCAGAAAAGTTATCCGGTTTCGCTCGTGAAAAGGCTGTAGAGGAACTAAAATCGAGATTTAATTCAGAAGTTACTGCAACGGCTTCAAAGCTATTCACTGACGGAGAATTTGTGGAAGACTGGCTCTTAGCTGTTGCAAAAAAGATATGTCCGGTACACGTTAATCTGTAAGTTTGTCTCGTAATATTATTGCGGAGCGCATATCAGAATTGAGAGATAACTTGGAGGGACAACTGATAGCAAGAATGAAAACTTTTACTTGTTTCTCACTAGCTCTTGACCGCAAAGATACGGCGCAGCTAGCTATATTCATAAGGAATGTCGATTCAGATTTCAATGTTCATGGAAATCTTGTGGATGTCATTTCACTAAAGATCGAACTCGAAGAGAAGATATTTTTTAATCTACAACAAAAACTATGAACAAATTTCAAGTCACGCCAAAAGTAGTTAATTTTATACATCAAAACAGTTTACGTTTCTGAACTTGAAGTTACACTGCTGCAACACGTACACACTAAGTTTATATTTTAAACATGATATTAACAACATTATTATTATGATTTATATCTGTCACTAACGAACAATATTCATGGAATGACTCAGTAGATAAAACGCTATTGTTAATAATAATAATAATAATAATAATAATAATAATAATAATAATAATAATAATAATATCATCATTAACATTCATCCTCATGTAAGCTTATATTTTTTGTTCATCAGCGTTTATCAAGTGTAAATCTAAAATTAGCTCCTAATCAATTGGTAAGATGTATAAACGTTATCAAAGTACCAGCCGCCGCATTAGTAGTTTCACTTTTGTTTCGATCGTTCGGCCGGTCTGTCTGCTATCTGTGTTCAACCGTTGCACGGTAGGGGAGGAGTGAAGGCTCTGCAGTTCACAGCTCGAGAGCGCTGTTCGACATCCCTGATTTATATAATTGCTGCTGCATGTGGTATATATAATTTCAATGGCTTGTAAATGTATGAGATGTGCATTATTATTTAATGTTTCTTTCTCTTTGTATAAAAGTTTAATTTCATCATTTATAGAATTAGATTATAATCAATCTTTGTTCTATTAGCTGATAAAGGTTTATTTCAAATGTTTATTTTAGCATATTTTGGTGTTATTTTGTTTTGTATAAGGTGAAAAGATCCCTGCATCATTTCTAAACATCCTGTACTGTACAACAGAAAGAATTCGATGTAAAGAAATTAAATTGTGTTGTGGTATAAAATTAGCTTTTGGAGAGTACTTGTGCGACACGCCGTATGACACACTTGCACTGCGGAGTGCTTTAATATTCAACATGTTTTACAGTATACAGCCCTCACTTGATCATCAGACATGGGTCTCATCACGTCCTCTGTAGTCGCCGAGCGGCAGTAAAACGGAGTAGTGGCGGGAAAATCAAGTTACACTAACAAAATATCCCAGTGCAGAAGGCGGTGGGCAAACAGACGCACAAAGCCAAGTTCCTTGCGGGACCCGACCTTAGAAGTATTCAAGAGAACTGGCTACTTCGCTTCTTGATAAAGTGACATTCTTAAGTGGTACGTGATAGATCCAATCGAAACGCTTGACCACTGATGCATATAACATAACTAGGCTTCGTATTCCAGCTACCTAAAGACTGAAGTTAAAGACACATTGGGTATATAGTACTCCGAACACAGGTGATGCAACGGATAAGGATATAAACAAACAGGTCGTCGCTGCGTGTTCATTTAGTACAGTCAACTCCCGACATTCTGAAGATATAGGCCTACTAGTAAACACATGTTTCAGCTGTGATGTTCATTTTCGTCGTGATCTTTGCAGTGAATAATAACGTGCATTCGTAAGATGAAAGAGTAATGGAACGGAGAAAAATTCTTTCCGGCGCCGGGATTTGAACCCGGGTTTTCAGCTCTACGTGATCCACTAAGCCACACCGGATTCCACCCCGGCGTCGGAAGAATCGTCTCAGTTTTAAGTTCCAACTCCTGGGTTCCCTCTAATGGCCGCCCTCTGCACTACGTCAAAAATATCTATGAACCTAGGACCGAAGTCCACTTATGTGCTGAGGTGCACTCGTAATGAGTAACTAGTTGGCCGGGATCCGACGGAATAAGCGCCGTCTTAAATCACGAAGTGATTTACGCATATCATATATATATATATATATATATATATATATATATATATATATATATATATATATATACATATATATTATAATGTACCGAAGTACATATGATATTTCCATGCAGATATTCTGCGTCATCATACGATGAAAGAGTAATGGAACGGACGTAGTGCAGAGGGTGGCCACTAGAGGGAACCCAGGAGTTGGAACTTAAAACTGAGACGATTCTTCCGACGCCGGGGTGGAATCCGGTGTGGCTTAGTGGATAAAGCGTCAGCACGTAGAGCTGAAAACCTGGGTTCAAATCCCGGCGCCGGAAAGAATTTTTCTCCGTTCCATTACTCTTTCATCGTATGATGACGCAGAATATCTGCATGGAAATATCATATGTACTTCGGTACATTATAATAATATATGTGCATTCGTAAGTTACGGAATTTGAACATATGCGGATGTCACTTGAAATAATTTCATATTGCAAGAAATTCTTTCAATAACACAAGACGTTATTGGTGTATGATGTAGTACAACATATTCCTATTGTCTGATATTTTTTCGTGTTTCATTAGGATACCGTAGAAGAGGGTAAAGTCGATCAAAACTTTGCAATTTTTTAATGATATTGAGGTTATGCAATGGAGCGAAGTTCCTCAGAATATAGCATTTTGTCGTCATATCCTTCACTTATGAAGGCACGTTACAAGAACTGAATTACAATCTATCAAAAACTGATTATTTTATTTGACTTGTGATCGAAGTTACCTGCTTAAATAGGGTAAAGTCGATCACCATTGGATTTTTAGTTTAAGATCGATTTTAAAATATTTCGGAGTAAAGTCGATCACTGTTTATGTTTTTAAAAAACAAATTAAGTGTATTACATATATTTTATTTGTTATAAGGGGCGTAGAAACAATAATAATCTAGAATATATGCCTGCAGCATTATAGGCCTATAGTGTATTTTTTTGTTACTGTGATCATACTATTGGATACAATTAGGTCTCCACTGTACAAACGTGACTATGACTGCCAACTTATAAACCATAAAAACACATTTTAATACTTCACACACCAACAAACAAAGATGTAAGAATTCAGAATTTACATTGAAATACCACACTTCAATTATAACATAAAATGCAATTCAACATTGCTTAGGTTTATATCAAATGTTATTTGAAATCTTCTCCTCCTCATGTCACTTTAGAAACTACGTTGTTCCCATAGTCAGGTACAGAGGGGTGTACAATATATATTCCTTTGGCAGTGCTTCTCTTACTCAAGAAATTCACAATTGACCATGAATTCGTCTTCCTCTTTCCCCACTATCTCATCAATATAAGCTATGCTATGACACTTTTCTGTTTATAAGTGTTAGTTGGAGGTATTCCGGTGAACAATTTATTCTTCCTGCTGGTCATATCTGCTTCGAGTAGGTCGATGACATGATCGACTTAACCCTACAAAGGAACAAGTTTTCTTAAAATAATAAGTTTCAATACTAACATTTACGAACTGCAAAACTATTACCTGGGGATACAATCTCAACGAAAAGTACTTACGTATACTTCCTGCCTCCTTTCACTGTTGACGATAATTTAGAGTGTGTAAGACTTTGTTTTTATTTAAGAGAAAAAGTTGAAAATAACAATTTTTACTTAAACGGTAATTACACTGCGTTCCCATTGTTGGCATACCAGGCTTTTTGTTGTCCCTCTCGCTTACATTTGCAATGTCAGGCAATGAAGTCAGCATAACAAAATATTAACAAGTAACAGAAAATATATAATTTTCAATAAACATCGCAAATGATCGATTATACATCCACTAATTGACTTTACCCACTTCTACGGTATTGCATATGTCGCTCATCACTGAAAACCCACTAATTTACTATGTAATTTTCTAGAAATCTCCTGATATGTAGACTATATAATTTATTAATTGGGATGTTGGCTACAGAAATCCACTCTAAACGTCGAGTTAAAATCCTAATACTTTTCAGATTTTGATGGTAGGGCCTCCTGGTTCTTTTGTATTATGTTAAACACACTTTCGTACCTTTTGATATAATTGCAGTGTCTTTCAGTGCACTGCTTTTGTCCCTTTTACGTTTATTTTACACTTTTATATGTAATGTTGTCTATATTGACAGTGAAAATATTAGTTCAGATATCCTCAACTATGCTCTGCAATATTGCACGCTTGAGCGTCTTACCTAAGGCATTTTACCTCTTCAATGGCCCTTCAATTAGCCACAAAGATGTAGTTATTTAAATAATATGACTAGTAAGAGCAGTGATCGATAAGACTACCCACATGACTGTGTCCCGACTTCGACTTATTATAGAGAAAGGCAGAGCGTGCATACCAACATACATATACCTGCGCTGTGACGTCACATATACTTCGAATCAAGCAACTTCATTCCAGCTTATAGGTAGCTGAATTACGAAGCCTAAACATAACATATGTATACTTTCTCATCATAGAGACATTATGAAGCCTATGAAGTGGATGTATGGAACTGCACTAGATTAAAGCTACGGTTTGTTTAGACGCACATCGTCGGCGAATATAAACGCTGACGATGATCGTCAGGAAGTGGTTTCTTTATCAGCGTACATCGCTGTCAAATCTCATTTGTTTTGCTACCATACCTCGATTCAATATATCTACTTGGCCTTCTCTAAATATCGATTATTGAACATGTATGCGGCGATGTGCGTCCTGAATTTTTCTTCAGCAGTAACCTCCAGCGATCTGCGTCGCGTCCAACGATCTACGTTGGCGATCATCGGTGTAAAGAGACCGTGCGCATTATTTTAACTCCTAGCAACTCCAGACGACAATCTCCAGCGATGTGCGCCCGGCGATGATCGCCGTAAACCAGCGGTGACCAAAACGGGTGTCGTGATTACATCATGTAATCACAGACATTCAAACGGGTACGGGGAGTTTCCTGTACAGTAGTGGCAAAAAAACCGGACCGACCCTTGTAGCTGATTTCAGAGCCTTGTTCACAGTGACAGCACGATAGACTGGTAGCTAAGACTTTCGTGGTTCGAATCCTGCCTGGGAACGAAACTTTTTTTTTGGTTCCTTATTCAAATTGATTCCCAATACTTTTCGATTGCAGCGATATTATACTACTTAATTAACTTATTATTCCCAGAACATGAATTTTACCAGCTTATTTTCTAATGCCTACGTCAGCAGTCGAAACTACAACAATTTCAATAGATTACTCGCTATCTTGTGAATGCGGGCGTGGCATGCGCAGTGGCTCATTTCGGGGACTGATTATTCCGTCAGTCCGGTTGTTTTTGCCACTATTGTACATTGCTGTGTGTTTCATTCACGTACTGAAGGCAAGTAGTTGCTGTATCATGTCGCTATACAAACCCTGTCTCTACAAGCAAAGAGGTGGTTTCGTAAAGAATGAGGAGAACTTTTTTATTGTTCTGCCGGACAAAATGTGATATGTTTACTTTGCTCAACGGTTCAATTAGAAGTATATAGAAATATTAATTGCCACGCTGAATAATGTATTATTATTATTATTATTATTATTATTATTATTATTACTACTACTACTGACCACTAAGTATGTGTTTCTATAATTCTTCTGTGCGTGCATAATATTGATATTTTTTAGATCTTCACCCTAGAGAAGGATAAAATTATTAAGTTTTATCTCAATTTCAATCTTCTTAATGTTTAGTTGAGGGTAACTATTTATTAGTTACTCATTTAATTCTAATATTGTAGAAAAACTGATTCAATATTATGTGCCAACGAACCGTTAAACGCCAGGAATTGACACGTCTTAAATCACAGCTTTAATAAATAAATGTAAGGAAGTCAGCTACCTAATGGAGTTTGAAATATCTCGTGCTCTATAGCCTTTTAACAGAATAGAGTTTCTCAAAAGAGTAATGATTAAAATAGCTTAAATAACTTGTCCATAAGAAGTTTTTAATTTTGACAAACTACGAATTTCTCCCTCGTAGTTAATACAGCGTCGTTAAATAACCAACTAAAAGAAAACTACGAATTTCTCGACCAAGTATCGAGAGAAGAATTTAGAAAATTCCCTATTATGTCCAAGAGGAAGGTTAAAAAAAGAAGCAAGAAAAATCATATATTGACTCTTGATTACAGCAGTGACATTACTGATACAGCAAAGCTTGAGATTTTTATCCGCGGGATTGATCAAGATGTTAGTACAGGAACCAGCACTGGTTGTAGTTTTCATACCAAGTACCTTTCGTCCGTCTCCTTACTTCATAGGCTGTCTGTCGCATGTAATCACAGCAGCTCGAGTTTTGATCACCGCTGCCGTAAACTAACTGCAGCTTAACCACTTCCCTTATTATTCCGAGTTAACTCGGGTTGCTAACATGTGTCAAAATTTATTAACCCGAGTTAACTCGTTTGAGTCCCATTGTCTACTTCATAGTGATTTTTTAAGTATGTAAGAAAATTAGTGATGTACAGTGATTCTGCAATATTAAATGACCTCTTTACGAAAATAAAAAAATATGACACTTTTTTTTTTCACAAAACTGGTAAAATAAATAGTAAGGGAAGAGGTTAAAGGGATACGGAATTACCTATCTTGACGATATTTTAATATTCTTTTTTGTTTATTGGCGATAACTTATAATAGAATCTTCATTGTAATAATGCGTCTATTAATACAAATTCTCGAGTAACAAAAACAAATAACAATATTGATATTAAAATAGTGAATGGGAGTAAGATATAATTAACAAGACGTTATCTAAATACGAAAATTAATTACATAATACGAAAGCCAACATATATCTTTCATAAAAAAAGTGTAAGGTAAACAGGGCTAAGCGGAATCAAAAAATATTCAATACTTCAACTTCAACATTTAATAACTTGCTAAATTTAAATTAAAATTTGTCTAAAATTTAAACAGGCACTTTTGATGGTAGGGGAGACCTTTAGCATAGTGTACCTTTGAACATTTTTTGTTTTTTAATTTTTGGTACTACCTAGAGGACTCAAACTGAAGTAGATTGTAGGGAAAGCCACTAAGTAGCTCTGGTCATAGTTTCACTTTGATTTACTGCAAAGTGTGAGTTCCGTGGACAAAAGAAGTTGTTTTAGTACCAAAAGTAAACATTTCGTTCATTGTTATATGTTTTCTAACACAAAATCAGACTGTATTTGTTAATATCTTTCAAGTACAGTGCTTTCCCTATCATGTGGTGAGTAATAACTAAGCTTAGTATTCCTGCTACCAAAAGACTCAAGTTGCGGGTAAATAGTCTATATAGTAGGTGGAACCCAGGTGAAGCAGCAGAGAAAGAGACAGACAAACATGTTCTTACTGCATTTTCCTACAGTACATCCAACCTGAAATAAAAGTAGAGCAACTACTGACTTTATAATCTAACGGCGCAACAGCCCGAAGTTAGCCAGGGTCTACCTGCGTGACAAACATTTTTTCTTCATAAAGTATGGGTACAAGTGCTGACGGAGTTGGGGCCCACTTGGAATATGTTCCTTCGTGTACTTTTCTAAAAATTCTCTAAAGTGTTTATTATTCAATTTATTGAGCGGTATATTGTCATTGACCATCATGGCACATACTGTAGATCCCTGCAAAACATGGATTCCTTATCGTACTCTCTCTCAGAGTTTGATGGTACTGCTTGTTTTCAGTTATGTACAACCATATTTCTATGCCTTTTTGTATTGCAGTGTCTTTCAATGCACTGTTTTCTTGTAACTTTTATATCTACTTTGCACAACTTACATGTAATGTAAATTATTATTGGCTCCGAACTCCTGAATTAAGTCCTCCAGCCTTTCGTACTTGGAACTTTTTGTCTTCGGCATTTTACCTCGTCACAAATACAAATGTTACGTTAAGTAAATAAGCACTCACTATGACCGTGTTCCGCTTCAACACAAACTAGAGTGAGCATGAGTAAGATGCGGTTCTATGTTGTATCAGACGGGACGTATCCCTGGGCTGTGACGTCAGGTACAGTATGAAAGTAGGCAACTGTATTCCAGCTGAGACGTAGCTGAAATACGAAGCTTAGTCATAACATATTTTAATTTCCATGATTTATTCGAGTCTCTAGTTTTGGGAGCCATATTTGTTTAAAACTGCACCCTCTTGTACCTTTGAACACAAAACATCTTGTACCATGGAACATGTTCCAAGGTACATGATACTATCGGTTTTTGTTTCTCTTTTATTTTAAGATCATGCCATGAAGTAAGTCTGAAGTTAAAGAGAACCCCAATTGATACGGATGTCTTGAAGAAAGTTGTTGAAGCAGTTATTGCTCCTCCAGGAAATAAAATCTCGATCAGAGAAACCTGCTCTGGTTTATGATGAAATACATTTTAAATATGATTGTCAGTTTTTACAGCTATATTCCCACCTATATTTCATGTGTTCCAACTTACAAGAGGATATGTTTCAAGGTACATGAACCTGTTGTACGTTTGAACACATTATATATCCCTTCATTTTATTTTTTCCATCCTTAATAGATCTGTAAAACAGGAAAATATATATAGGAAGTTGTAAAGGAATCTTCAATAATTATTTCAAGATTTTTTCTTTTAAAAAATTTCGTTTCCTAAAATAAAAAATAAAATAAAATTTTAAAATTGTTTAAACATACAACAGTCTCCCCTAAGTCATAAGACAGGGATGTTCAATTTTGAGAATTCGTTAAATTTATTAACGTAACACAGTACAGACCGATTATTTAGTCCTGACAGCTCAGCGACGCGAAAGAGGGGAAGTAATAGGAGAAGTGGGGAGAGTTCCGGCGTAGAGATAAGGGCGAGCGGTCGGTAAAGGTAAGCGCGTGAATAACCCAAACACCCCTTGGCGTAACTAAATGGACTCGCCTGTCCCACGCGCACATCTCCGGCGACTGTCAGAACTAAATAATAGCACTGTACATAAGTTATAATGAAGCGAAGTGCAGTGAGTTTGCGGGAGCAAGCGACGGTGCAACGTGAGAGAGATCTTCTGGTGATCGGCCGACACAAAGACTGGGCCGTCCGCTGGAACTCATTGTATAAATATGCTTTATTATTATTTGCATTGAAAGAATACTGAAACAAATATTTAAAAATGATTTCCACATGACGGATACGGCCCAGATCTGCTACTGATGGGGACTTTTGGAACACTTTGTATATGCAGTGTCAAAACCTACGGTACACCTGGTATAAATAGTGTTATACAGACTAACTGCTGCAGTAGAAGCTGTTCTCCGTTTTTTAAACAAATTTAAATATGTGGACTTATCAGGCATTCAAAATGCGAATCTCCTTCATGAAGAGAGTTTTGCTTCATTATCCCACTTCAAGATGGCCGTGTTTGAAGTGAAATAATTAAATGCACAGCGTAACGTATGCGCACTCCACAAAATTAAAGTTGTGCATTTTATAACACAGGCGCCTTGGTCGTGCCCGCGCGCAGCCGAGCGCGAACCTCGACCGCCCACGTCATCAGAGTACAGTCGCTTTCAAAATATTGTACCTTTTAATACTTTCTTTGCAAAATTCCGAAATTATTAGTAGGTTAAATGTGAAATAATATAATTACAAATATGAACCACGAGGCTAAAAGTACTTAGCATAAAACATGTACCTGCGGTTAAAACTTAATTTGAATCGTTCATTGTAAAACACCACAACCGATATTTTTTTTTTTACAAAATATGTTTTTTTTTTATTGCCAGCATTAATGCGCATCTTTTCATATAAGTTGCAGAAGCCTGCAAAAAAGTATTATCATTAATCCACTCGTTTAGGCGATTGAAGAATTTTCTACCCTTTTCCATGAAAAAAAATGTTAGTGCAAACACTCGTGATGCCCCACTTCGATTACTGTGATATTCTGCTTACTTCGGCGCAGAGACTGCAACGTGTTCATAATATATGCGTCCGTTTCGTCTGCAATATTCGCCGGGCTGATCACGTAACACAATCCCTCGAAATGTTGTCCTGGCTCCGTCTAGAAGATCGTGGGAAAACCCACTGTCTTTCCCTTCTCTTTCACATATTACATTTCTCCACTCCTGTCTATCTTGCGTCTCGTTTTCAAAATTTATCCACGCATCATAACCTAGACACACGATCACAACACTCCTCAATATTATCCATTCCCTCCCACCGAAGATCCTCATATTCATCTTCTTTTACTGTGGCTGTTCCTCGGCTTTGGAATTCCCTACCGAGTAATGTCAGGGACTGACAGACATCAAACCAATTTAAGAATAGGCTAACGAAATATTTTTCGAACAATTCTTGTTAACAATAATAGGTGTTTCAGGTTTCTCAGTGTTTAATGGTTATATATATCACAGATAAAAATCTAAATTATCTCATTATTATTATGATTAATATTATTATTATTATTATTATTATTATTATTATTATTATTATTATTATTATTAACTATTTCTTACCAATGTTTATTATTGTCACACTAACATTACTTATCCAACTTTCATTATTTACTTTCATCTTTCATGTTGTCTTATGGTCTAGATATTAATGTAATAATTATGTAAACAATTGTATTCAATTAGAATTAGAGTCTGGCTGGGCGGAAGAGAAGGCCTACTGGCCTTAGCTCTGTCAGATTAAATAAATAAATAAATAAATAATAATAATAATAATAATAATAATAATAATAATAATAATATTATTATTATTATGTCTAGCATAACTGTAATATGTAAAAAAATTGGACAAGATATATGCATTTATTGTAAAAAAACGCAACTAGCATCACATATGGTGTTTTTCAAATAAACTAGTCGAAGGTGAATGATTTTTTTCACTGAAATGAATAAAAAGGTAAAGTTCTTTGTAAAGAGTTAATTGACAGCATTGTGCCGGCAGAAGTATTCACCATACGAATTCCTGAGAAAAATATTTGTGCTGAAAATTTACTGTTTGAACTGCCAAAAGACCTAGCTTATAACAGCTCGAGGGTACCAATCAATGTTAAAAAAATGGAGGACCTTAAGAAGATTTTGCGGTACATACCGGATGAAGTGAAAGGATTCTACACAGAACTGTACACATGACTTACCACCAGCAAAGATAGTAATGACCAAAGGACGGATCAGAGTGACTGTTCTTACAAGTTTACTAACCATTTACTAAAGTCTGTTTATGTTGAAGCAGAGACGGTGACTGCAGAAGTACACAACGGGCGCGTACCTGCAATGTCCGTACAGTTGTGTCAAAAGAATGCGTACACTGTGTTGTACATGACTGCTGTGAATTTGTACTCCGTTATAAAACACTACTTGTATTTACGTGTAAAGTGAATACTACGTAGTCTGTGCATTGCAGTGGATAATAATGTACTGCGGAGATTGTCGAAAGTGAACGCTCTGCGTCTCTCACTTAAACAACAATTATATCGTGAGAAACTCCTTTCGACATTGCAAGATGTAATAGGTGTATACGAATAATAGACTATATCAGGAATATCAGTATCAATATCTGATATATTTCTTTCACTGTTTGATCTCGAGGCCTCTATTTGTTTTTTTGCAGCAACACATCTCGCACGCCACACATGATTGAAAAACCATTATTTTTTGCTAACACATTCTGAAGTTTCTCCTCCACTTTTTTCGTAACTTCAGGCTTTGGTTTCCTTAAGTTTTACAGATAATTCTTCTATATGTTTATTGCCTTTGGCATGTGTAAATCAGATGTTTGTAACAACGTTATGGCTTTCGGTAATTGATAAAAGTTATTCTGTATGAAATCTAAAGTGCTCGCAAGATCATCTGAAATGAGGAATTTTGCTATTTCAATTACATATGCCTTTGTAGAATCTAAACTATTGATCACTTTCACAATTTGAACATAATATATGGCATAATAGAAGGCAGCCTCCAGCTAACTACCCCATCTTGTTATTATGGGGTTTGGTGGAAGGGGAACCCTGGGAGCGATTTCCTTGAATTTTTGTATTCGGGAAGGTTCTTTCAGAAAAATTAACATTGCCTATAAAGCTATTGACGTCACTATAAGAAGAGCGAATTACTTCCGCCACCCTATGGAGTCAATGTGCTATGCAAGTAAGGTGAACCAACTTAGGATATGTTATTTTTTTATGTCCTTGGCCCCTTTATCTTATAGGGCGCAGCATCTGTGACTAAAAGAAGTACATTATTATACCTGATACCAGTAGGACACAAAATACTCATTGCATTAGAAAATACAGTTGCCATTGTTCTGTGGTTCACATTTTCTATCGTCTCACACGTTAGTACATATTTCTTTCCAGTAGAGGTAGTTATAAAATGTTCCTACAATTACATTTGCATCCGATGTTGACGGATTCTCTTATATGTATTCCCTGTGATGTCTGCTGTTGCAATGCCTTTCTAAGTGCCATTTTTTCGTAGCTCTTAACGTCACTTTACATATATTACACGTAATTATTTCTCCTTCACTGCTGAAGATATTACCTCCGAACTGAATACAAGCGTTCACTTTTTCACTTTGTAGACGTTTTTCCTTAGGCATATCTGACAGTTTATAAATAACACCACCAATAGCACACGCTTGTTCCTAACTGCTCTGTTTAACTGTAGGCCCACTACTATGCGTAGTATTCCCAAATAATAACTTCGCATTTGCTTTCACTAGTAGTAGCATACGCCACCTGTTTGGGAAGCGGAACGTGATGTTCCTACTACATACTGTATAATTCTTTACCCACTGTCTATACCTAGGGAACACGTGCCGAGACATTCTGCTCTGTGCATCAGTAACATGAAGCCACGGAACTTGGTCACTCTGATCCGCCCTCTGGTAATGACATTGAAAGTGAAGACTAAAAAAAGTAATAAGTCCTGATAAGAAAAATGGCTGTTGCAGGGGAAAAAACTTCAATTATTTGTGATTTTATATATAGTTTTTTCAGAGATTATAAAGTTTGTTCATGCTTACTTTCATTCACTCTAATGCTTGGAAAAAGGCAATGCTTTGCTTAGTTTCAGTTTGTTTGTTGGAAAAACCCCATAACATTCTAATTAATTTAATTTTTTGGGGACGTTATATGTATTATAAAACACAACTAATGGTGAATAAACCTCATATTTAGCAACTAATATCACTTGTTAAATATAATTTGACAATTAAAATAAAATTAATGAAACTAAACAGTTTCGTATTGGTTTCCCGAAAGTTTTATTTTTGTCACTTGTGGGGTTTTAGAAATAGATGATTCATTTACTAATCCATAATAACAAAGGAGATGCTGAAACTGTATCTCTTCTTGTCCCAAATTGTAACGCAACTAGTGATGAAAATTTCCCGGAAAATTTTAAATCGAAAAATGTTTCTTATTAAACGAGTATTATTTTGCTGAGTTTTTCTCCGGAAGCCCGTTCCACTGCGGCATCTCAACAAATCTCCATCATCACCTCATCTCATCGTGGATGTAGCGTAGACCAGCCTCCTACGGCGCAACGATTCTTTTGGTAAATTGGTTTCCATAACTGGCTTCATATGGCTGAATTTCGAACAGTAAAGTACCCGCCACTTACTTACTGGCTTTTAAGGAACCCGGAGGTTCATTGCCGCCCTCACATAAGCCCGACATTGGTCCCTACCCGCCACTAGTAAAAGAAAAATAATTGCACTGATATAATTACCGCTTATTATTTCCTTCAAAATATTTTCCATAGATCTATTAAGCATTATTTCTTCTTCTTAATTCTGCTAAGTTTTATAATTTACTGTACTGGTATAACAAACATTTTCCTGAAAATTTTACCCGTTATTGTGTAATTATTTTAACTTATTAATTTTGCTAAGATTTATTGTTGTACTGATATAATTGTACATTTTACAGAAACTCTTTCCCATTTATTAAGCAATTCTCTTTAGCTTCTTGATTTTGGTACATATTAAAATACAATAGCAGGCACAGAAAGCGAAACACTTCAATTTTATTAGGTTTTATTATAAGATATGAGTTAATGCTATTGGTAAACATACTTACAGAAAATATTTTAGTTATCGGAATATTATACCGACAATTTACCGACGTTTCCTTTAATTAGCAATAATCAACGATTCAATTGTTTTGTGCTAGAAAACATACAGCCATTTTTTTGTTTGCTTTGTGTTTTAGAGTTAACCAGAGGTGAAAGTCAAAGGGAAAAGCAAAATCACTTGACCTATCCAATAGGATTCTGCAACAACACATTCTATGGATAAACTTCACACAGTATTCGAGATACAATAATTATCTATAGTAATGTCACGAGAGGTCTGAGATTTGCCGATCAATCCACGGGCGAAGCGATAAAAATGTAAATAATATATCCCTAAAATTCTATCAAAAAATGTTAATAATTGTTTATTAACGAATACTTAACCTATTCAGACATTGTGAAGTTGAAACATTCGTAGATGAATATCGATTACTGCAATAAAGAAATTCGATGTTATTATTCAGTAATGCCAATTGCGAAATACAAGTTTAACAATGTTAATTACATGTACTGCACTTTTCTCTTATTATTATAACATAAATACATTTTCATTATCTGCTGAAATCATAATTTAATTTAACAGTAACAGTGGGGACAGCTAGGCTATATACCAATGCTTATGTATTCACAGCGAGACATGTTGCTACAAAGTGAAGCCATTTCTGTATAGATAGGCCTAATTAAAACACGAATTTTATTACGCCATATGGAAGGCAGTTTGATGAAAAGACCTTATTATTACTATGCAAGGTCATTGGGTTTGATATGCGATGATGTTACAATCAGTGCTACACGAAAGCATTTTTTATAGCTCGACAAACGCATTCTCGCTGTAGTGTGTAACGGAACTGCATCTACACAGTTCAATATTCCAATCGCGTATGCGTGCAATCTGGGAAGAATATTGAAAGAATCAAGTTTAAAAGGTATGTTCAATTAAGATGCATGAAGATTTTGTGTCTACATGGTGCGCCGTTTTGAACGTCGTCTTCACTGTGTAAATATATTAATTAATATTATATATCAATCTTGCATTCATTGCTTTAAAGTTGAAAGAAAATTTTAACCGTGTAGATGCATCTTATTGTATTCATGATCATCAATTCACGGGGAAACAGTTGGCGACAACGACTAAACAAAAAAAACGACCATGCGATAAATTGATAGCGATAAATCTAGCTGCAAAAATTATCGGAAAGTGTCACTGTGATTGGTTGTAATTCAAAATTTCATTACACTTCATTGGTCAAAAATGGAATGACGTCATATAAACGAAATAGTCGGTACAAATATGTGGCCCTCTCAATCTCCCGACATAACATCTTGTAACTCTTATATCTCGCGAACTGTAAAAGGCAAAATGTACTAAACTAATTCTCATACCCCGGAAGAAATGAAACATCACCTCTATTTCTCCAATGGAGTGTTACGTCACCTTTTAAACAGATGGAAGTAAAGTTTGGAATAAGAATATAGGTAATTTCAGCATCTTAATTTCAGTGAGTTAATGATTTTTTAACTAGTTATATTTCGGTTATATTGATATTAATATTGTGTGATATATCGAATTACTGACATTGAGTGACGTATGGCTAACGTCGAGCTGTATGCGTAATTGGAATCTGTAATAGGTTTGGTTGAGAGCCGGGTGGCCGCGCTGCGTTTTCGCGGTCATCTAATTTTATCTACTAACTTAAAAGCTGTTCTTCAGTAGCCTTTTTGTTATGCTGTTTATACCAGTTCTTGACAAGTTTCAGTATAAGGAGTCACCTTCTTTCATCAGGTAGGCTTGTAGGTAGTCGAAGAAAGAATGCCTTGAACTTAATGTGAAATGATCTACTTACTAAGTAATATTATGAAGGATTTAAAAAGAAAAGACGTTAGATGCGAAGTTGTAATAAATTATACAGGGACATCATTTTATTTTTACTTCAATTTTTATTGTACCTGAGTTTTTGAATGTACTTCACTCCCATCCCTTCTACTAGTAAACTTACAATCGTTCGCCACACAGAGCCAAGGAAGCGTATGCAGTACTGAATTAGTGAGTATAGCACGTTCCAGAAATATGTTCGCGTTTTCCAGTGACGAAAGAGCTTTCAATATTGAATCATATTTTCGCACAGGACTATCGTCCGTTTTCCTACGTCGCATCCTGGTTTCCCCCACCTGCTTCTGTTCGCCCTCTGTAAAGTCTAGTAGCTGGGCTGTCTTAGCTCTTTTCTGAAAACATTAATTTTAGGTTAGGAATTGGACGTCTACGTAATATTATACAACTGTTTAAAATAACTTAAGTAAAAGGGCTTCGTTAAGTAATTAACTGTCACGTGATCCCCCCCCTTCTACGACCCTACGACATAACCACTTGGACGGACAATAGATAGCATTTCTGGGTAATTTTATCTTTTCGGATCGGGCAGAAGTGAAGATTAAATTTACAGTACGTAGAGTACTCTTTTATAGAGTAGGTACAGAATTATTTCAACATGGGTTAATAGTACGAAGGACGAAACTGGTAATTGGAATTGGGTACAAAAGTCTATAATGCAGTAATATGCACAAAAGAACTGAACCCTGTATCGAAATTAACGGCCACCATTTTAAAAAAATGTGTTTAAATATCCATATTATGATTATTTTTCAATTTAACTTTATTCTCTATATTGTACGCTAATTTGCTGTAACAGTACAATATACACTGCATAATTAATACGTCCGAATGGATAGCTCAATTCGTGAGTAAAAACACTAAGGGCCGTATTCATAGACATTTTTAGTGCGGGTTTCCGGTGGATGATCAGCGTTTTTCGTATTCATAAACCAGTGCTAGCGATAGGATATGATTTGAATTCTGTACTAGTAACCAGTCGATAGCCGGGGTTAGCTTAGTACGCTCGTAGCGCATGCTGCGAAATGTCTATGAATAGCACCCTAAGTGTTAATACAGTACTGTATTTTGATTAAACAAAACCTAATGAAAATTATCAAACTCGAAATCGTGATATTTCATAGTTTACATAAGGGATGAACTACTTTTCTTCCCTCCTATAGCTAGTAAAGCGATCTGTTTGTATTTTACGCCAGTATCATCGAACTCCAGTCTTGGAAGGGGGAGCAAGTGGTGTTTCCGGTTCTAGACCTTTAATTCAAAGATATAGCCAGGTTGATATTAAAAATGTTAGTAAAAATAAAATGATGTCCCTGTATTTATCAGTTGTTACAACTCTTGCTGTAGTCCAAGGATTGGCAAAAATGTCATCGTGATCACTAGCAATAGTCACGTTGCAGAGGCAGCGCAGTAAACTGTCTTTGCTTCACTTTTTCCCTTCCGTCCAACTCCTCCACAATTTCAGTACACAGGCATCTATTCAATCTAGAAAGATATATTCATCTACAAGTCGGAAAACTATTGAATGTTACGTATGTATGTATTTATTGATTCACACTGCAATGGGTATATACCCGGTGGCAGTGGTAACTAATTACACTCAATAATGACAATAATATACTTATTAATTAAAAATACAATTAATAATAATACTAATAATTAATAATAACAATAATAATAATAATAATAATAATAATAATAATAATAATAATAATAATAATTAAAAGGGATGAAGTTACAGGAGAATGGAGAAAGTTACACAACGCAGAGCTGCACGCATTATATCCTTCACCTGACATAATTAGGAACAATAAATCCAGACGTTTAAGATGGGCAGGGCATGTAGCACGTATGGGCGAATCCAGAAATGCATATAGAGTGTTAGTTGGGAGGCCAGAGGGGAAAAGACCTTTAGGGAGGCCGAGACGTAGATGGGAAGATAATATTAAAATGGATTTGGGGGATGTGTGATATGATGATAGAGACTGGATTAATCTTGCTCAGGATAGGGACCAATGGCGGGCTTATGTGAGGGCGGCAATGAACCTCCGGGTTCCTAAAAAGCCAGTAAGTAAGTAAGTAATAATAATAATAATAATAATAATAATAATAATAATAATAATAATAATAACAGGGAATATACTAAATTAAATGAAGCACGATCACTTAAAATAACAATTAAAATAAATCTAATTTCTATCTTAAACCTAAGTTCGAACTAAAACCCACGAGTATGATATGTTCATATCTGCACAAGTACCTTTCAACATTACACTCATTTCGCTGTCAACTCACTCACTGCACTGGAACTACCACACATTTCACTGATTCTATCCTGATTTCACTAACACTTCAAAAACATTTCACTGTTCAAATACTTTGCACTGCCACCATAAACTATAAAGCTTCACTGAGAGGAACACGTTTCACTTACACAACACACTTCACTGACACAACATAATTCGTGGCGGGTTACATCATAAGATTTAGATTGTTTCTTTCTCAAAACCTTTAACGTCTGTTCGGAAACGTGTGTTTAAGGAAGAATTAGAGGAACAGTGTTTGTTGTGCATATGGTGACAATGTAGACGCCTCTTGTGTTCTAAAATTATAATAGACACTTATAAATCAAACATCTAGCGACATTGCGACACATGTCATAATGGTTATCACAAAATCATAGGTAAACATGAACATATCCAATGTAATTGTAAACGGAAATGTATTCAGTAGAAAATACGTATAAACAGAATTTTCTTTTCGTAGGGCTGGACGAGGTGAAGCAATTAAAACATTATAAAGAAAAAACGCTAAATTCAAATAAGAGTTCCGGTACTAAAATATGATGAAACAAGCTATGAGTCAAAGAGAACTCCATGTAAGTTATGTTATTGCTTTGGAAATCGCAAAATCATTGAAATGATATAATGAAGGACACTTCATTAAAACATGTCTGGATAAAATTGCTAACATTATTTGTCCCGAATAATCTGATGTTTTTAACAGTATGAAATTATTTCTTAATCAGGAGAAATAAATACTTTGATTTCTTTTTGCGAAGTTAAAACTCGTGTACCATGAACGTAGAGGTTAATAGGCCTAACCATCCATCATCCATAACCATCAAGTTATGAAAACGGAAAGCTTATAATATAAACATAAATTATGTTTGAAGCCAGAGCTCTAGGTTCAATTTGTATATTATATAACTTTAAATTAGATATTCAGCGTTGCATTTAAAAATGAGTAACAACAAAGAACTAGAATTATTTTTACAAAATGTCAGCGTCAATTTAATTTCGACAAGAAACAACACTAGTGTCGCCTTCACGTTTATTAAAACGTCTGAATAAGTTTGCTAACATTATTTATCTCAAATAACCTGATGTTTTTAACAATATGAAATTATTTCTTAACCAGGAGAAATAAATACTTTGATTTCTTTTTGCCAAGTTAAAACTCGTGTACCATGAATGTAGAGGTTAATAACCATCCATCATCCATAACCATCAAGTTATGAAAACGGAAAGCTTATAATATAAACATAAATTATGTCTGAAGCCAGAGCTCTAGGTTCAATTTGTAAATTATATAACTTTAAATTAGATATTCAATGTTGCATTTAAAAATGAGTGACAACAAAGAACTAGAATTCTTTTTACAAAATGTCAGCGTCGATTTAATTTCGACAAGAAACAACACTGGTGTCGCCTTCACAAAGAACGCAAGTGATATTATTATTTTTATTAATACAATCATCATTATTGTTAAGCTACGTGTCGTGGGCCCGGCAATAAAAGCCGAAGAACGAGTGGAATGCAAAGCAGTGGCCTTCTCCACATATTTTGAGAAGCAGGGATACCAACTGAGATACCTGGCGAGCCTAAAAGTCACTAAGGAATGTTTAAACAACTCATATGGAGTTCCATCACAAAAAATGGAGAGAATTGAGGAATTCTGCGACCGACAAATGCAATATAACTCCATTTATCTACGTGATATTCTTGACGGATTTTCAAACTTGTGGACGCAATGCATAATAGGGGTTTATATGGAAATTTCTACATTGGAAATATAAGTGCATATATGAGGAAAGAGACTACGAAATAAAATAAAAATTCCATATATCAATTCAATAACATGTTTTGATCAACACTTCACACTGTGATATTCACAAATATGTCTGTACCTTGTGTTCAACATTATACGCGTATTAATAGACCTACATATATCGGCAATTAAGTAATAAGGGATAATGATACATAGGCTTGGATCCTCGTTATAAAGAAAAGCAACATCGGTTACTAGAGATGAACAAAACTAACTGCCGCTCTCGCTCTCTGTGTTCGTTGCATTTGCCTTTCAAATCTTGTCTCGTCATTCTCGTGCGCTTAGAGTCTCGCTCATCATTCTCGAAATAACATATGGTCGGCGTGGAAAGATTTCGTAACTTTGAATGACATACATCACTGAAATAAATAACACTATAAATGTTTAAATGAGACAAAAAGACAAAACAGAACAGTATCTTAGCTATCAAAATGTTTTGGTTCTATTATATGATACTAAGGGCTTGTATAGCAAATGCTGCAAACAAAGTTAATGAATTAAACATTTTTCATGATTTATTTTCAATGAAGAATACCAGACATTTTGAAAGTTATTTTCTTACGTAATAATGAAACATACTCCCTCTGAATGTTTTTTTTAATGTCAAATACTTTTTCTTGAACCTACCCACCTTCAGTTTTTGGGTTTCAACGCGAAAACGAAAGTAACAATGTCAGGACGATGTGGGTTTTTCATGAGGGAGTAAAACAGTAGCTATATCAAGTCATTGTGGATTGTAAGTGAAAGTTAAAAAAAGTCAGGTTTGCTATGCTTTCAAACAACAGATATAGCATTTTGGTATAGCTTCTACATATAGTGCTTGAAATGTAGAGGGTAAAATCATTTTATCCTGCTAAGAGATCTTGCTGAAATGATTGGGAGACTACAAAATTTTCTAGGCCTCTTATTTTATCAGTAAGTATGTAATGCCTTTTGGTCTTTCTTTAGGAAGTGTAATTTTTGCGCTCTCTCGAGCTAATACTGAAGAAAATGACGCATATAAATATCTACACCACACCGCCATTAAGTATATGAAAAAGACCCAACCACACTTTATTAATAACTATAAAAATATTTGAGTTTAATAACAATATATATAACTGTCACTCAGTAAATTATAGAAATGAAGACCTAATTTAAGATATTCTCTACGTCTACTTATATAACCCCAAAAACGTTTCAATTTCATATCATCAATATAGCATTAATATGTATAATTAATGAAAAATAGTCACACAGACCATTAACTATAATATTTCATTTCTAATGGTAATAATGTCATCAAACCACATCACGTTTTGTAGATTTTAATATCTTATACACAGCTGTACTCAAAAAATTACACACCACAGAATCAGACCTATAAAGTATTTTTAGTAAGTCTTGAAGTTTTTAATAACCAATTGAATTTGAGCTCTAAATATGTTAGCAATCCTGCAGGTCATGGCCTTCGTGTAATAACATATTGTTTATTGTAGTGTGTGTTTTCTTTTATTCTGAAATGCAATTAGTTCTCAAAACTGACGAAAGATGGGTTTTGGAAAATATGATAATTATGTAAGAAAACTAACGCTGCACTAAAAGTTACTATTTTTCTGAAAATCCTTGGATGCCAGGCTTCAAAATGTCGGTTCATTCATGGAAATCCGTTCAGCCGTTTTCCCGTAATTTCCATTACCAGTTCAAATTATATAATTATATAGATTACCTATGGTTATATAAATAGCAAAAAAAAAAAAAACAATTCTCAAATAAATTAGCATTTCTAAGAAACATAAAACATAACATTAATATCTTTTTACTTGAGATTGCACACTTGATCTCAAACATATGAAAAGAAAATTCCTAGACTTTTAATACGGGCCTAGTAATTAAATAAAGACTGGGGAACGAATTATTATACACTGAAAGGTAAAGATTATGTTTCAAATAGGCTATTTGATTGTTTATACATAAGTTATATAACAGTTGCCAAAGTAGATAAAAGTCCAGTCAGGTATAAACAACTGTGGCGACTGCAAGGTTGCTTGACTTCGGGACTTCGGCAGTGATCAATCTCAAGTCTCGGAACACTCACAAGCAGTCTTTACGTCAAGGACACGACGTAATACAACATTGTCGTGCGGGTTTTCGGCTTTGCGGGCGCTGCTAGAGGCTAGATCGTTGTTCATCTCTATCGGTTAACATGGAAAGAATATGCTCTTTGATAAATAATTGCTCCATATACAGTGACAAAAAGTTCAGTTGATTCTATTATGTGAGGTTTTAAAGAAATATCAGACAAAAATTTAATTTTTATACAATTATTAATATATGTTACAGGCCACGACCCTCTTCCTACTCAATCCTAGAACTCTTGATAATGAAGCTTCGTATGTCACCAAATACCTCTCGCGGCAGACAGACATCTCTCCTGTAACTAGCGCATTTTTCGAAGATACTTCCCTCTATCGGAAAACAAAAGAAGGAACGCTATAACAAGTGCTTTTAAAGTAGAAGGGAACTACTCTGAAAAATATCATGATGTAAACATTGAAGCAGAGCAATAAACATCTGTGAAAAAATCAGTTTCAGTCTTTCTTGATCGTATTTAACATAAAAACTGGAGAACAATGGCTGCCTTCAAAACAAAAGAATGGTGAGTTGCACAACACAGTTTAGTCAGCAACAGAAATGACAGATTCAAGATATTTAATTCTTTATATATATATATATATATATATATATATATATATATATATATATATTTCGTTGTTGGTAACTCTATAGCATCTATTAGATGCTTTATGGTTGTGCTAACAGATGGAGTTACTTGTCAACAATGTGACGCTGAAACGTGTGTTCAGGTTACTGCCCAGCGATAGTCCTGACGTATTTTTTTATATTGTGATGATTGGTTAATTTATATTAACCCGGCACACTCACAATCACACTCACATTCCTACAAATTTCCAGACTCTAGACACTCAGGGAATTCCTCTTTTTCAAGAAAAATTTACCGAGAGCCTAGCCCGGGAATCGAACCCGGGACCTCCTGATCTGGAAGCCAGCATGCTGACCAACAGATCACGGAGGCAGTCTTTATATTTTTTAATTACAAAATCTGAATTCCCGGTATTATATAACACACAAAATCAGTATTTGATTGTCATACGCCAATGATCATAAAATTAATTATTACTTGTCAAAATTAACAAAAAATTGACTTCAAAATTTTAGTTTTTATGTAAAAGTTGAGATGTTATGGCTCTATAACAGTATTTATCCATTATCCAGTGAATTGAAGAGACCACTAAAAAAAAGACTTTATGTTCCATGAGTTATACGAAATCAAAATTAATGTAAATTAGAGGAATTGAATAAAATAATAGCATTTATTATTGCTATTATTACAACTATTGTCATTGCGTTGTCAGTAGTAATACAGCCATAAATCACGAAGGGAGTGGGGCGTGAAACACGCATAATTGATACCTGCATATTGAGGCAGTAATCAGCGCGGAGCGCCTAGTAATCAGGCAACCACAAAGGCGACCAAGTATTGCAGTTTGGCGATCAGTGTTTGCAGGCGGCAGCACAATAGACCGAAAGGGCGAGTCTATGTTCCAATACACACATTCCTGTCCGGGTCACTAAGGAGATGAAAACAAAGGAACATTCGAGGTGAGTCCGTCCTAGCGCAAGACTTCAGAACTCTGTGGAGGCAAAGCTGGTCTTTCACTCTGAGTAAGAAGTCAGAAATTAAGTCAAAGAGTAGGGTTCCAAATTGCATTACGTCTCGCTACAGCGCCCGCTTCACTGTTTTCGCTTGTTCTCTCTTACGCAAAGCGTACATTTTCGTATTGTTATTATTTTATCATCATGAATTCGGAGGATGAAACCTACAGCTACATCTGTCTGACCCCTAGCTATAATCTTTTCGCTGTAAGAAAAATCCTAATGTAAACAATAGCACGTGACTGAAGTGAGGCTTCATTGGCCGCTGTTAGGCGCCATAGATTCTCAGTACGTGTTCCGGCCTACTGTTGTACCTTCTGTTTCATGTTATACATTTCCCGTTACTCATCATGTAGGCCTAACCTCACTACTATCATTCGTTTGCTTAGAAAACATTCACTTTATAATTAATTATTTTAAACTTAAGGTCAATCGCTGCCGGACGAAGGAGTTATTCCTTCCAAATCGGAGTCGTCAGAACTATCGTCGGCAGGATTTATGGCGAGACGGTCCACAACAGCATCAGTTATCTCTTCCAGCTGGAACATGCGGTCTGATTGACTTGCTCTGAATAGATAACGTTGGATTCAACTCACTTATTATATAGGAAGACTATTTGTTTTTCGCCGCTTTTGAGAGAGTTTCCACTCATGTTTAATAACCACACACACCGAGGATGCAGAAGCCATTCTTAAGTACCACGTGCCACGTGAACAACTAGGAGCTCAAGTGACGCCAGCTTGTTACAAGAACAGATTATCTCGGTATTACTGTTCGTATTCATCCGCGTTCATAATACATAACAAAATATAGATGTAGCTTTTCTTTTACATAGCGTTTTACATATGAGTGAAGTTATATGTTTCATCATATTTAGCAACTAGAATTCAATTTTTTAATTTAAAATAATACAAGATTATGGTTTCCAAATACGGACTATATTTTCCTGCGTCATGTGAGTGTTTCGACTGGAAGCCAATCACGGGTATGACAGCAACCTGCTTATGTTTACATTAGGATTTTTCTTACAGCGAAAACAGTGTAGGATTATTCCCAGCCGATACCAGCTGACTACACTAAGCTTTCAACGAAAAGATCCCAGGTTCGAACGTGACTCAAATCCGAACTGCTAACATGACAATTTTCGTAAATGCAATTAATTTTTTGGCAAAAGCAGCGATTTCTATCACTAGTGCTGCTAACTATCCCATATTTCACTGAATCTGTGGTTATTTTCCTGAATCAGCATCAAACACTTCTTTCTATTCCTCGTTCGGTATTTGAAACCTAACGAATTCACCACTTTATTCTGTTCCTCATCGTAGAACGTATCTATATTCATATTATCATACCGTTTCATTACCTGACCTGTGGAATTCTTTACATAGTGACATCAGGGATTGTCGGACATTATCCCAATTCAAAACTAAACTAGAAAACTAATTGAAACACGAATACATACATAAGTAAATATTAAAATAAAAGGTTTGAACATGTTAACCAACTTTCTAGAGCAGCGGTGACCAAAATGCGAGCCGCAATGATTACATGCGACAGACAGCCTATGAAGTAAGGAGACAGAGGAAAGGTACTTGGCATGAAAACTACAACCAGTGGTGGTTCCTGTACTAACATCTTGATCAATCCCGCGGATAAAATTCTCAAGCTTTGCTGCATCAGTAATGTCACTGCTGTCATCAGGAGCCAGTGAATAATATATAATTTTTCTTGCTTCTTTTTTAAACTTCCTCTTGAATATAATCAGGAATTTTCTAAATTCTTCTCTCGATACTTGGTCGAGAAATTCGTAGTTTTTAAAAATTAAAAACATCTTATGGCCAAGTTATTTAAGCTATTTTAATCATCACTCTTTTGAGAAATTCTGTCCTATTAAAAGGCTTTTAGAGCACGAGATATTTCAAACCCCATTAGGTAGCTGATTTCCTTACATTTATTTATCTCATCTTTCTCTTCCTGGCTATGATTTAAGACATGTCAATTCCTGGCGTTTAACAGTTCGTTGGCACATAATATTGAATCAGTTTTTCTACAGTATTATTATTAAATGAATAACTAACAAATAGTTACCCTCATCTAAAGATTAAGAAGATTCAAATTGAGGTAAAACCTAATAATTTTATCCTTCTAGGGAGAAGATCTAAAAATATAAATATTCATGCACGGACAGAAGAATTATAGAAACACATACTTAGTGATCAGTAATAATAATAATAATAATAATAATAATAATAATAATAATAATAATAATAATTTTTTCTGCGTGGCAATTCATGTTTTTATATACTCCTAATTGAAGCGTTGAGCAAAGTAAACATATTACATTTTGTCCGACAGAAAAACAAAAAAGTTTTCTTCATTCTTTACGAAACTAGCTACCTCTTACTGCTTGTAGAGATAGAGTTTGTAGAAAGACATGATACCGCCACTGCTTGCCTTCAGTACGTGAATGAAACACACAGCAGTGTACAGGAAACTCCCCGTGCCTGTCTGAATGTCCGTGATTCACGATGTAATCACGACACCCGCTTTGGTCACCGCTGGTCTAGAGCAATCATTTTCAACCGATGTGCCGCGAAAGATAGCTGATGAGCCGCGAGAAAATTATCGTAGTAAAATTATCTGTAGTAATGTCACGAGAGGTCCGAGATCTGCCGATAAATCCACGAGCGAAGGGAGTGGATTTATCTGGGAAATCTCAGGCCTCGAGTGACATTTATTAGGACTATTTCGTGAATAAAATAAAAATTTAAATAATATATCACTAAAATTCGATACAAAATGTTAATAATTGTATATTAACGAATACCTAACGTATTCAGACATTGTGAAGTTAAAATACTCGTAGATTAATGTCGATTATTGCAATAAAGATATTCGATGTTATTATTCAGTAATGCCAATTGCGAAAAGCGAAATGCAGGTTTAACAATGTTAGTTACATGTACTGCACTTTTCTCTTATTATTATTATTATTATTATAACATAAATACATTTTCATTATCTGCTGAAATCATAATTTAATTTAACAGTGACAGTGGGGACAGCTACATACCAATGCTTATGTATTCACAGCGAGACATGTTGCTACACAGTGAAGCCATCTCTGTATAGATAGGCCTAATTAAAATACGAATTTTATTACGCCATACGAAAGGCAGTTTGATCAAAGACATTATTACTATGCAAGGTCTTTGGGTTTGATATGTGATAATGTTACATAAATTTGAACGTCTATTAATTGTTTAATTTCAAAACAAATGTTATAGGCTACAATTTTATAGGTTACGTTAGGCCTACCTGTGGAAGCAGGACCAATGTCAGCTGTGCCTTGTTTCGACCGTTACTTACAATGAGTGCTACACGAAAGCATTTTTTTTATAGCTCGACAAACGCATTCTCGCTATAGTGTGTAACGGAAATAAAGCTGCATCTATACAGTTCAATATTCCAATCGCGTATGCGTGCAATCTGGGATGAATATTGAAAGAATCAAGTTTAAAAGGTACGTTCAATTAAGATGCATAAAGATTTTGTGTCTACATGGTGCGCCGTTTTGAAAGTGGTCTTCACTGCGTAAATATATTAATTAATATTAAATATCAATCTTGCATTCATTGCTTTAAAGTTGAAAGAAAAGTTTAACCGTGTAGTTGCACCTTAATGTATTCATGATCATCAATTTACGGGGAAACAGTTGGCGACAACGACTAAACAAAAGAACGACCATGCGATAAATTGATAGCGATAAATCTAGCTGCAGAAATTATCGCAAAGTCTGACTGAGATTGGTTGGAATTCAAAATTTCATTACACTTCATTGGTCGAAAATGGAATGACGTCATATAAACGAAATAGTCGTAGTAAAAATTGGAAAATCAAAAGTGAAAATATTAGTAAAAAAAAAGTGAATCCACAAGAGTCAACTTTCAACGAAAGCGGCACAAAACAACATTAAGTAAACACAGTGTAGATGTTCGAGCGCAAGAGAAGAGAATGACTGACGCGCAGCCAGGGTTGCCAATTCAGTAAAGTAAGAATATCGTACCAATATTGAATTGAACTGAATATTAATTTAAATCTATTGCACTGACCTTCAAGTTAGGCGCGTTCCCGACCCACAAATATTTATACTATACTTTAAAGTATAAGTGTAGGAAAATGTGTGCTATTTATAATAAAAAAATACCGTATTATCTTATTTAGTATAAAATGAATTAGCTACTTTATTTATGTCGTTGAGTAACAGATTACGAAAATCAATTATAAAACTTAATATCATTCTCGGCGTGATAAAAATGAATAATTTGTGATACATATAAATCGCACGTATAATGAGCAAATATTATTCATCTATGTGACATTCATTTTTTGAGGTGACAATTATACAAGGTGAAGGTAGAAAACATTTCCGCCGACTGCTTTGAAGTGAGTAAACACTCTTGCTGTTCTACTAATTAAAATCCGACTTCACCTCCTGACTGCCTAGAGTTACGCAGCATGTTCCGTCGTCGTCGGCGTTACTCTTCCAGGTCAGATATTTCTCTTTACTTTGTCCACAAATAGTTCAACTTTATTTGTCCCACAGACATTTCGTCCACTCTTTTTTGTCCAGAGAGAAAATCCGCTCGTTATGAAAACTGTCCATGGACTTCATAGGTCTACAAATATTCCTATTTTGTCCAGTTTCTTTGATCAATATATTTTCTAAACCCCATTAAAGATTTGTCCACAATTATTTTTAACTAACTGAAAACATACTGACCGTAAATGGATAACAAATTAATCACTCACGTTTTTCGCTTATTTATCGCTTCATTCATTCATAGTTTTCTGCCCAAGGGCAAGTCCTTTACTACAAACCCAGCAGTCTCCAATCTCCCCTCTGTTCCGCTTTCCTCTTAGTCACCGCCTATAACTATTTTTTTTTAATTTTATTGGGTTATTTTACGACACTTTATCAACAGCTTAGGTTATTTAGCGTCTGAATGAGATGAAGGTGATAATGGCGGTGAAATAAGTCCGGGGTCCAGCACCGAAAGTTACCCAGCATTTTCTCATATTGGGTTGAGGGAAATCCCCGGAAAAAACCTCAACCAGGTAACTTGCCCCGACCGGGAATCGAACCCGGGCCACCTGATTTCGCTGCCAGACACGCTGACCGTTACTCCATAGGTGTGGACCCGCCTTTAACTTCTCTTCCGTTCACAATTCCTTCCAGTGCATCCTTCAGTAGGCAGTTTCTTCTCAGCCAGTGACCCAACCAATTTCTCTTTCTCATCCTGATCAGTTCCAGTATCATTCTTTCTTCACCCACTCATTCTAACACATATTTATTTCTTATTTTGTCTGTCCATCTGACACACTCCAGTGTTCTCCATATCCACATTTCAAGTGCTAAGCCACCGGCGTAGCTCGGTCGGTTAAGGCGCTTGCCTACCGATCCGGAGTTGCGCTCGGGCGCGGGTTCGATTACCGCTTGGGCTGCTTACCTGGTTGGGTTTTTCCCGAGGTTTCCCCCAACCGTAAGGCAAATGCCAGGTAATCTATGGCGAATCCTCGGTCTCATCTCGCCAAATATCATCTCGCTATCATCAATTCCATCGACGCTAAACAACCTTGTAGTTGATACAGCGTCGTTAAATAACCAAGTAAAAAAATTCAAGTGCTTCTAGTCATTTTCTTTACTTCGTCTTAATGTGCATGTTTCTGCCTCATACAATGACGCACTTCACTAGTCTCTTCCTTAGTTCTTTTTCCAAAGGTCCGCAGAAGATGCTCTTTTTTCTATTTAAAGCTTCCTCTGCCATTGCTATCCTTCTTTTGGCTTCCTGGTAGGAGCTTGTGTGTAGAAAAGATAGAACCTTAGATCATATATTTAACAGATAGGTCATCGCTATGTTAAAATCGTTTGCACTTTGAAGAGAACAACCGCCAGGATCGTCACACGTCCGCCGTAAACGAACACGAGATGGCAGTACAGTTGCTAATGCAATTCAAATGACAATTATGACGTGACTCCTTATGTAAAAACTAGATGGCAGCGTAGTAAACCTGACAAAAGTTGTTAACGTCAAAGCCTATAAAGCCGACCTGTCTGGAGCATATATGATCTAGGATAGAACTTACATAGCAATGTTCCAGCACCTTACAGATGCAGCTCAAACAATAAATATGGATATGTCTCCTCAGTTTATTGCGATGGACTCCGAAATAAGAGCAATTAGCTCTGTACAAGACGTTCTACCTAAGAACATTGTGAATGGATGCTTGTTTCATTTCTCAGAAATATTTGTACGCATATTGTGAACTTAGGCCTATAGTAGCGCTTCAGGGATGATATTTTTACAGAGGGATGCATGTTTATGTATAAGATACAGGACAAGTCCATTAATATGGAGGGGTGTTTACATTATTTTGATAGGGTAGTGTCGTAATTCTTCATCATGCAGGCTAAAAGGACATATAAAATGAAATATACTGCAGTATGAAAGAAAGTACGTGTAGAATTTCATTACTTGATTTTCCAGTCCAGTCGTTTGACGTAATCAGAGAGATTTACTTAAATCTACTGTCAATTTTTTATGACCGAAATGAAGAGTAGGATGAAATGATCACTCCAGTAAGCGCCGTAAATACAACACTATTTCTCAGCAACGATGTGAGACAGAAATACTATTTTTACGGTTTTGTATTCCTTAAGCCCGTACATGTTCAAAATTGCCCCCTTCCGCCACAGTGCACTTCCAACAACGACGTACAACAGAGCGACATACTAATTGAATTGTTGCTAATGGAATATCATTACAGGTAAATCCAATCTGAACTCTCAGTTCCTCCAGTTTTCGTGGTTTTGTGGCGTGCACTATGTCCTTTAGAGCTCCCCATAGGTAGAAGTCTGGAGCGGTTAAATCCGGAGATCGAAGCGGGAACTCCGCAGCACTTCCTCTTCGTTCTATCCATCTCTGATTGAGTGTGCGATCGAGAAAATTCCTCACATAGACATAAAGGTTAGCTGGAGCCCCATCTTGTTGAAAGTATATCCCATTTTCATTCTCAAAGAGGTCATTAAGACGTGAAATCGTGGTTTCCAACATTTGCAGGTATTTCTCACCCGTGACAGTCCCTTCGAAGAAGTACGGTCCAATTATTCCATACCATATTGTTACTCCTGGAAGATTGACGGCCTTTTCATGAAAGATGTGTGGGTTTTCGTTAGCCCAATACACACAATTGTGCCTGTTAATTGTGCCATTATGTTTAAATATGGCTTCATCTGACCACACAATTGAGTCTTGAAAACCTTCCCTTTCATCACAGATGTTCAAGAACCACTCACAAAATTCCAGTCGTCTATCTGGGTCATCCTCATTTAGTGCGTGGACAAGTCTCGGAATGTAAGACTTCCATTTTCGAGCTGGAAAATTCGATGAACACTGGATTTGCCGATACCAATCTCACGAAAATATTGCCTCATTGACTTCTTTGAGGATTGTGCAAAAGCCTGCATGACTGCATCAACACTCTCGTAATCGGTGGAACTTCTCTTTCTTCCGCACCACCCTCTTGCACCGTTACGTCGAATTCAAACATATCTCGGATTTTTGTGATAGTTAACCTTGTTGGTGGTTGTGTTCCAAATTCAACCCTCCAACGTCGTTGAACCTCAACAACATTCTCCACTTTCCAATAACATTTCAATATCCACTTACATTCATGGAACGATAATCGCACCGTCACGTTTGTTTATAGAGAGATGAACATGTTTCCATGCTTTACACTGCCTTGTGAATCATAAACCGCAAAAAATCGTAATTCTATCTCATTTCTTTGCTGTGAAATAGTATTTCAAAGAGTGTATACATCAATTTGGGACACTCCGTATTAAGCTATTAGAAGGTGGGACATTTTATCATGCGTTCATAACATTTGTCTTCTCAAAACTTATGAAATATTTCTAGGTTCCTCTTAAGAACAATTCAATTGCATACACATATTTTATCACGAATAAAAATTGCATACAAAGATAAGATTTTGCTTGACCCAGGCATAAAAAATCTCAAACATTTTCCTGACCTAGTAGGAAAAAAATTCTCTGTTTTCCGTTCCATCACCGTACAGGTTTAGTATAGGGACATTTATTTTGCAGATGGTGGCAAAGTAACGTGCAATTTTGGTTTTGCCAAGCCTACCTACTGACCGCAAAGTGGAGTGAGAGGGGGAAAACAAGGTGATAAATCGCGTCCGAGTCAGGACGGGGCAGGGATGGAGGGGGGGTGACTACTTGTGTAAACACACAACGCACATATTATTTGTGTCCTTTGTCCTACTCAGTCCTTTATATCTCTATGCATGTGTATAGAATAGCCGGCAACTGTTCTGATAGTATCGGTCGCGGCTGCAACGCTTTAAGAGCTCTGTGCTATTTATCTTCCAAAACTAACCCTAGCTTTTAAGGTGTAAACACTTTTTTTTCTGTTTGTGTGTGCTATTTCAGGGCGAAAAAGTAAATTCTTTATTTATAAAAGCTTTCTAGAGATAATGGAAGTTTAGTTGTAATTGAAGGCTTTAATGCAAGATATATCTAACTCCACTACTTTCACATATCATCCTATGCATACCAAAGCCATGAATGTGAAAATTTAGAGTTTCTAGAAGAACGAAGTTAAATATTCGAACCTCGTTTAAAATTCAGGAAATGGTTTTATCCGCAACATCTTACTGGAATCTTATTTTATTATTTATAACAACTTATATATTGCTGAGATTTCATTTTTTATTCTCTTTACTTGGTTATTTAACGACGCTGCATCAACTACTCGGGCCACCGGCGTGGCTTATTCGGTTAAGGCGCTTGTCTGCCGATCTGAAGTTGCGCTCGGGCGCGGGTTCGATCCCCGCTTGCTCTGATTACCTGGTTGTGTTCTTTCCGAGGTTTTTCCCAACCGTAAGGTGCATGTCAGGTAATCTATGGCGAATCCTCGGCCTCATCTCACGAAATACCATCTCGCTATCACCAATCTCATCGACACTAAATAACCTAGTAGTTGATACAGCGTCGTTAAATGACCAACTTAAATAAATAAACTACTCGGTCATATAACGCCGATGGGATTGGTGATAGCGATATGGTATTTGGCGATATTAGGCCGAGGATTTGCCAGAGATTACCTGACATTCGCATTACGGTTAGGAAATTCCTCGAAAAAAAATCCAATGAGGCAATCAATCCAAGTGGGAATCGAACCTGCGCTCAAGCGGAACTCTGAATCGGTAGGCAAGTATCTTAGATATATAGAAACTTTTAGAACACTCTTAATGTTATTAATGGAACTTGCCAAAATTACGAATGTGCTTCACTGGCCTTTTAACACATTTTAAATTACATAATCCTAATAAAAGAAAACATGAATGTGCCACATTCATTACTTTGACATACTTGAACAGATAAAACAAGCACATTCATGAAACAAATCTTTGCGATATTACCCTTAATTTGGTTCTGCATATAGAGGATGAACAGTAAGTAATGCCATTAATTTCAGAAGGGTTATTCTTTGAGAGTCCCGCGCCGTGACGTCATGGTCTAAGGCATCCTGCCTAGGACTCGCATTACGGAATGCGCGCTGGTTCGAGGCCTCATGGGGGGAGAAATTTTCTCATGAAATTTCGGCCAATGTATGGGACCGTGCCTACCCAGCATCATGATGCACTTGGGGAGCTACGATAGGTGCATGTGGACGTGAGGTCAGCAGCCGACTGGACAGACATGGTCCTTCATGGGCTGTTGTGTCACGGATTATTATTCTTTGAGATATTTGAAACAAAAAGGTTTAATACAATTTTCCTCGTTGGGTGCTACGCTAGTTTATGGGTACCACTCACAGAAAGAAAAAAACTAAAACTACAAAGATACCTGCGGAAAATGGAACGTAGGATCACCAAAATATCTCTCAGAGACAAAGTGCCAGTCACAACAATAAGGAAGATGGCAGGCCTACAAGACATCGTGATGGCAGCTCAGCGACTGAAGTGGAAGTGAGGAGGCCACGTGAGCAGACTGAACACGTCGAGATGGGCGTATGTGACAACCATGTGGGACCCAGGAACGGGGAAGAGGACAGCGGGAAGACCGAGGGCCCGATGGAGCAACTTCTTCAGAGGGAAGCTGGTAGACAGTGGACAAGAACGGCGACATGCAGGACAACATGGCAGATGCTCGAAAGAACATGGACAGACCCTAAGTAACAGAAAGTGTACTGACATCAAACATCTGCAGTAATTATTTATCAGTGCATAACCTCTAGTGACTGAAAATGGACAAACATTAGAGACAGTAAATGAAAAATCATTAAGCATCAGGGTAATAACTTTTTAACCAGTACAATAGGCTCTTCAGGAATAGCTCCCCAGGCGAATATAAGGAGAGCTCACCCTGCTTGATGCAGGAGGCCCTTGTCCTAATGGGATGTAGTGGGCTTATTTATTTATTTATTTGTTCTTTTTCGAGATAAAAATTGTTTTATATGAAATATTTCATAGCGTGTGATTTAATTCCCAATGTGCTTAGTAAATTTAAGAGAGCAGTGTATAATGATAATAAATTATTGAAATAATTTTAGTTTTAGAAGACCGGCTATTGGCGGCAGAAATGAGACACCTAAGAGCTATTAAAGGATGTACAATAGTGGATAAAATAAAAAAATGAAGAAATAAGAGAAGAATTAGGCATTTATCCAATAAATGATAAAATAAAACAATATAGAGGTAGACGGAGAAATCACTTGCAGAGGATGGATAAAACTCGTTATCCTAAAATGACCTATGATTATCAATCACATGGGGGAAGAAACATTGAAAGACCGATGAAGAGATGAGGCCGGAAGAGGAGAAATCTCCTAATCCATGAAGAGATGATGATAGTGATGAATTTTAGTTTTGTCCCTTAAATGTACAAAAATTTGATCCGATCAAATAAAACTATTCGTTCTACAAAGGAATTTTATAATGTTACATTTGTTCGAATCAAATTACTGCATACTTAAAGGACAAACATAAAATTCTTTCAATAATTTATCGTCATAATACACTGTTCTCTTACATTCAAAAAGCATATTGGGAATTAAATCAATGACTTTCCCAAAACACGATATGAAATGTTTCATGTAAAACAATTTTATATCGAAAAGGAAGCAAACACGAGAAAAGTTGTATTCAACTCTTCTGTTTTGAAATATCTCAAAGAATTATCCCCTGAAATGAATGACATTATTTCCAGTTCACCCTCTACAGTTATTTTAACACTCAGAGGGTCATTTAAAAATGTATACTGTACATTTTATCTATAGAATTTCTTTAATAGAAGACTCATACTCATTTAAAAGAACATGTGTAACTCAGACGAACTGACTGGAGTTGTGGTGTCACTACTCAGAGATATAGAAGTTTACATTGACAAATCGTGAAAATCTCTTCTGTGTAAATGTATTTCGGCGACTGTTCCACAAAATTAGCAATATATACAAAGCTAATAGTAAGTTTAAAATTTATAGACCGCAATATATCGTCCTGCTACGTATTATATAGAGAACAATGATATATTTATTGACAAGAAGTGATGTATTATCGCCGTAATGTAGTATATCATTTTAAGTTCAGCGATTTCCAGACTTCATTCCGCGTGTTTATAACTCTGAGGCTTTGTGGACAGTTAATTGTTTTACCACACAAAACAAACGACATTCATTCCCTGTAACAACTCAATCCAGCTGGTTTCCACGTTTGTATAATAAGAACAAAACATAGATGACACCTGTGTCTACATGCAGATTATGCTCGGAGTAAACGTTTTAAATTGTTTCATACGTAAGGACTAAGGCACGCAACTTTAATTTTGAGTATATGCCACTGTTCTGGGTTCTAAACCCGTACAAATTTTGTACGTTAACATAAGTAGCCTTAGATTATCTTACGTCATGAAACGTCCTGCCAAGTGTCCTAGGGCCGTATTCATAGACATTTTTAGCGCGGGTTTCCGGTGGATGATCAGCGTTTTTCGTATTCATAAACCAGCGTTAGCTTTAGGATATGATTTGAATTCTGTACAAGTAACCAGTGGATAGCCGGGGCTAGCTTAGTACGCTCGTAGCGCGTGCTGCGAAATGTCTATGAATAGCACTCTTAGAGATGAACAACGACCGAGAAAGCAAGACTAGCAGCGCCCGCAAACCTAAAACCCGCACGACAATGTTGTATTCTTCGCGTCGTTGACGTAAAGACTGCTTGTGAGTGTTTCGAGACGTCGAGATTGATCACTCCCGAAGTCCCGAACGTCAAATAGCCTTGAATCGCCACAATTCTTTATACCAGACTGAACTTTTATCTACTTTGACAACTGTTATATATTTATAAGCAACCAAGTAGCCTATTTGAAACATCATCTCTACCTTTCAGTGTATAATAATCCGTTCCCTAGTCTTTATTTAATTACTACGCCCTAATTAAAAGGCTAAAAATTTTCTTTCCATTTGTTTGAGATCAAGTGTGCAATCTGAATTAAAAATATATTAATGTTATTTTTTATGTTTCTTAGAAACGCAAATTTATTCGAGAATTGTTTTTTTTTTTTTTTATTTATATAACCATAGGTAATATCATATAATAGAAACCAGAACATTTTGATAAATATGATACTGTTCTGCTTCGTCTTTTTGTCTCATTTAAACATTTATAATGTTATTTATTTCAATTATGTATGTTATTCAAAGTTACGAAATCTTTCCACGCCGACCAAATGCTATTTCGAGAATGATGAGCGAGACAGTTTTGTTCATCAATTCAATTCAATTCAATTCAATTCAATTCAATTCAATTCAATTCAATTCAATTCTATTCAGTTTATTTGGCCATTAAACATACAGTTTTAGACTTCGTCAGAATACATTGAAAAACATATAAATACATTAAAAAAAAACACTAATAAAAGAAACAGTAAAATTTAAATAATACAATGAAAACATCAAATAATTGAAACTTTTAAATTAAAGAAAACTAACTAAATTGCAATTAAACTTATTTATTAAAATACAATTTCATACAAATTTGTGTCGAAAAACTCAGCAACAGAATAAAAAGGATTTTTTAATAATCAATTGTAAAATCTAGTTTTGAAGGTATTGATTGGTAATTTATAATTTTGAGTTGGGAGCTTATTATATAATTTCATCCCCATAATTAAAATGTTTGTGTTGCTCTTGTGTAATCTACAATATGGAATATTAATTTGTTCACTATTTATAATTTCATGATCATGTATATTGCCCACTAATGAGTAATTGTCGATATTTTGTTTGAGTGTAAAGTACTAGATCATATACGAGTATATACAAATTTATGATTGTTAAAATCCGTGATTGTCTGAAAAGTGGCCGGCAATGTTCCAGATAGTTTGATTTACATAAAATTCTAATGGGTTTCTTTGTAAAATCAAGACGCTTCAAATTTTGGTTCCATTTCCCCAGAAAATTAGGGCATATCGGATTATCGACTGAAAGAAATAAAAGTAGGCACATCTTAAGTAATTTTGAGAAACTTAAGTCGTTAATTTCTTTAACAAATATAAAACTGTTGATAGCTTTGTGCATATGTATTCGATGTGCTTAACCCATGTTAAACTGGAGTCTATAAAAAGTCCTAGAAATTTTGTGTAGTTGAGTCTGTTGTTCTTATTTATTAGATAATTTAGGCTGAAAGTTATGTTGATTGTTTTTTCTTGATTAAGCAAGAAACCATTAGATTCAAACCATAAAGCCATCTGTGATAGAGTGTCGTTGTTGAGAGCTGCGGACAAGCTATGCGAATCTGCTATTGTGCGGTTTACAAAGGAAAATTCGGTGGTGTTCGGGTAAGGGGTTAAGTCATTTTTGTGCAAATGTAGGTTTGCTCCCCAGGTGAATACACAAGTTAAATTCTACAAGTTGGTGTGCAAAAGAAAAAAAACAAAATGATGATATTTTATTTGTTTAATTTGTATAGAAATTTATTTGCAATAAGGGTTCGAAGTTTAATTTTCTTTTCTCTCAAAACTCATTTGAATGACTTAGCTCCCTTTACCCAAACACAATGGAATTTTTCCACGTGTGTTCTTTGTTTTCTGCATTTAAACTTCATAGTATGATCAGCCCTTAATAACCAAAAATCAAGGACAATAAAGTATTTTATCGCTGGAAAGCCATATCGCTAATGATGAAAAGATAAAAATGAAACATAAAACAATGAAACAAAACGCATTTGTGCAATGCAATCATCGCGATTCTGTGAATCCCCTATCTCTTTTAGTATAAAAATAAATATTAGAGTATAGGGACACATTCATTTATCAAAGGAACTTTATGATACAAGCGCCAGTTAAATTCACTGAAAACAACACCATCTAGCTGGTTTCCACATACAATATTGAAGGCAGAACATTGATGGCACCTGCGTCTAACACATACATTATTCCGGAGTAAATGCTTCAAGGATATGTTTGGAGTGACACGTGGGTATGAAATGGTTATTCGGAAGGTCGCTGTAACAATTTCGCACATTCGTATCAATTTCGCAGTCCGTTTCTCCTAAATCTATGGAGACACGCACAGATACTGTCTGAAACTGTTCCATGATGCAATTGTGGTGATCTATGTCTTTAGGCAGAGTGGACAATAAACAAGAAGTGGCGTTACCACGGCAACGATGAACAGATGCGTTGGTTTATACAGAAACAGAACTTGGTGCGATAGATTTCATAGTACAGCAGTCTGTATGGGCTATTCCATATGAAATCGATCAGTAAAAAACCTCGCATTTTTTTAATACTCTAATTTTTTCCCTATTTATACAAGGTGCTGAGGACAGTGCATTTTAAAAAATATACTATCGAAAGTCAAACGGTTTTCGTGTTGTTGAGCGACAAATTTAGCGCATTTTATAAAAACAAGCCTCTTTCAGCGCTCAGAACTCAGGAACCATTTACTGCAGAACATTGAACGAGAGCTTATTTTGAAGCTGACATTTGGTAGGTTATGTTAAGAAGTAATCCTTATTTTTATTGTACACAGAGAGACAGATAATCTGATTTTACTTGCTTTTAGGCTTTTTGCCAATTTGTAAAAAATGTAAAAAAAATATTGAGAAAAAAACCTTGCATTATTAAGAGGTATTCGGCATTGTTTGCTTAGTGGCACGGCAATAAGTTTCGAGGGTACTAAATAGATTATTTTCTCACGCCTAGACTTGAACGGCGCAGTATCGCACGCACTGGCCGACAGCTGAAGATAAGCGAGCGTTGGGCGTCATTTTACTCCTGTGTTTATGAAAACCTATGATAAAGCTAGCACAGCCATGACTGTTAGACGACACATCACGTGTTTGTCTCCTGGCCTTGCTTGTCTTCGGCAAGCTCCCGTCTCACAGTCAGCTTTTTAGTTCACGCGCGTACTATTTATTTTCTTTATTTGCTATTTTCAATACTTTCTTATCAACATAACATCAGTAAAAATATGTGTTTATTTGTACTTTCAATGCGGAATCTAACTATATATTTTTAAAATATTTTTTCCTAGCCAAAGGCGTCTTAATGAGGAAAAATCTAAATTTCTCCATTTCCATAAAAAGTAAGAAAATCTGTTTATATGTCAATATAAACTTTAATTTCTCAGCATCAAAAGAAACCATGATTTTGATCATTGGGTGAAAGGGTTTCGGAGCTACAACAGTTTAAATTTGCTAATTTTATGAAAATACTATAAATTTAAATATTTTTAATTTAAACACTATGAAGTTCTGATGCCTCAAACTTTGCACAAAGCATTGTATCACAGTTCTCCACGTACAAAAAAAATTTCATTGTATTTAGACATTTTAAGGTCAATTTTCTCTATATTTCGGTCGATTTGAGATGGAATAGCTCGTATGAAAGAATTTAGCTACAAGTGGATAGATTTCAATGAAATGTGACTTTTTGAGTAGACGATTCACCCACAGCCAATGGAGCGACTAGCTGCTGTATTAATTTCACAGGGCTGGAAAATAATTGTACTCGTGCAAAAATGATTTATCCAACTTAAAGCCTATTTGTGGGGTATTAATTCTACGATTTTATTATATTGTACATACGTAGACCTACGCAGTATTTTTATTTAAGAAGTGAATCTCAGATTTTAATATAACATTATTAAATTCTACAGGTTACAAATAGGCCTGAAACTGTGAAAATTTTGGGGAAGAAATATTTTTACAATATTTTGAAGTGTTTACTCATTTCTGAGTATTTTAAATTGAAGTTTAGCTTCGTTGCATCGCTGAAAGTTCACAATAATACTGGTCAAATATCAAAGCAACTACATAAAAGAAGAGAGTGCCATTCTAGGACTTCCTAAGTTAAATTTTATGAGAAAATTAAAAATTCCACCATGTTAACTACTAAATTCTGTCCATGTTATAATAATTATAATAAAGATAATTATTTATATAAGAACAAAACTCACATATTGAACAATTTAGTTGAATTAAAGTAGACTGCACTGCATAAAATAGTCACAATATTTTAATGTATGGATATTTAAATTATTAAAAACTTATAGAAGTGTAAAATTATAAGCTTATTTTGAATATCCTCATATTTGTTAATCTTACTTGAAAAGCAATAAAAAATATGCCTGACTAGCAATCCACTATCTGGGTTAATAAAGTCTCTCCTTGCATTTAACATTTTATGTTCATAAACCACTCTTCTTTTTAAATATATTCCTGTTACAAGGACGGTAAAAAGGTTTAATTCAATTAAAATGTTTTGTTGCCTTCGGAAAAACTCATAACGCGTTATTATATTCCTGCTTTTAATGCTGTTTTAGTCCGTTAAACATAATTAAATACAAAATTCAGTTAACATTACTAATTAATTATGTTACAGTGTAGAGAGTTCGGAAAAAGTACAGCATGAAAAACGAAACTTCAAAAGTAGGCGAAAACTCATGTAACTCGAGGTGTTAAATTAACGTTATTTTACATTAAAATATAATTCACTTTTATGTTTATGTCCCTATATTCAAGAGGAAACTAGGTAATATGGTTCAATTCAGTTCAAGTGAAATGAAAACAGATTACCGTCTAAATCAGGGGTTCCCAACCTTTTCAAGATTGTAAGCACCGCCCAAGTGTAGTATTAAGTAAGCGAGCACAAATTAAGTTCAAATTTTATTATCTGTACGTTCCGTGTAACTAAACCATTAGTATTGTAGCTGGCATTAATTTGTGAATAAACTGTTTCCTTTATGCAAAAAAGACAAAGACATAAATTGTTCATATTTTTAATATCTATCGCGACATTCATAGTAAACCTTAGGGGCCATATTCATAGACATTCATAGCGCGGGCTTCCGGTGGATGATCAGCGAACTAACGTTTTTCGTATTCATAAACCAGTGTCAGCAATATGATATATGAATCCTGTACAAGTAATCAGTCGATAGTCGGGGCTAGTTTAGCACGCTCGTAGCGCGGGATAGCGAAATGTCTAAGCATAGCACCCTAGAAATATTAAAGAGATATGAAAACATCGGCAACGAAACTTTCCACACAATTTATTTTTTTATTGGGGGGTGCGACAAAGATCTACCTCCACGTGGTGCACCCTGGACCACGCTTTGCTGCAAAATGATCTATAATAAGGCAAAGAAAATAAGAAAGCCAACCAACTGTCCTTTTAAGGATTACTCTGAACAACTTACGATCCTTCAGTGGAATGCAGGAGCATTATCTCAGGCGAAGAAAACGGAACTTATAAACATAAAGGGTGCCAATCTCAAAATAAATCCACGTAAACCTTTGTCATTTAGCTCAGTAAAACAATATATCAATCAACTACGAAACAAATAATCACCAACAAGAATTGGACATAAACATTTCACAACAACGTAGGAAATTACTAAAGGATATACCTCCTGAACCCAGAAGACTGGCAGTTGCAAGCTTTCGCCTTAACACTGAACATGACAAACACCTCAATCGTCTTGGCATTCTGCCATCACCAGCCTGCATTTCGTGCCATCAACAGGAAGACATGGACAGACAACATCTTGCACAATGCCCTGCTCTGAAATCCTCCAAGGAAGTCGACCGCTACTGGGAAGCCAGAGCCCGAATGTTTTTGATTACTTAATTCGTGGTTTTGTTCACCACTTTCGTGTTTTTCCCTCAGTCAATGATATTAAATATCATGTACTAGCCATTGGACAAGTAAATAATCAATTTTTTTATTGGTTGAACTATGCGTTGTAGAAAAATATTTCCTTAGAAGTATTGGTTCTATTCCATACAAAGAATTTTCTCCTAAAAATTTTGCACTCAAACCCCTAACACCTGTATATACTGCGTGTTCAGTTCAAAGTGTGTCATGGCTCCCTGTATGCCGTCATGTGGCTAGCCAATGAGCCAAGAGAATTCATTCTTCCTACATTTCCACAGATGCGTATTACGTATGTGCCAGAGAAGTTGCCTAGCAAGTACGGCGTTCATTCTGAAGATTACTTACCGATACGTACGGTAACGCCAGTAGTGGCAGGAATGTGAACTGTTTGGAAACACGTACTGAGATGAGTTTTTTCCTTACTGACGGGAACTGGGGAGATGGTTAAGACGATTACTTACGTCTTTGTTGACATTAACTTCGACGGTCAACATGGACACGGAGCATTTGATTTGTATTGTGGAATGTTGCCGTACGCAATCGATGATAACAAATACCCTGGCTACGATTTTCCCGCGCAAAACACAGTTCGAAAGAGGTTATGGTAGCACACAGACTTGACAGACCGCCATCTGTTGCTACGACGTTCAAGTTATACCGTACACGTTCTCAAGTTCAGATTGAACGCCTTGATTAATAGGCAAATTCTCTGACATAAAAGCTGAAACTCGCTTCAAATCGCTGACTCACAACAGTGACGTCATGACACACTTTGAAATGAACATCCAGTTTAGCATCACAATACGTATATCCAGCTCTTCAGAAACAAATGAAGAAGGAACTTTGTTTTAAATTTAACGCATATACGTAATTTCCTTTCTTGGCTTTGATATCAATACAGAAGATTTTGAAAGACTTTGTATTTGTTTTCAAACAAGTGAATTGATGTTTTCAAGACAGAAACTTCTTTCAAAATTGTTACAAACTGAAATACGTTTGAAATGTTACGAAACTGTGCAATATCCACCGTGAATAATGTATACAGCACAAAGCGTTCCCACCATGGAAATACGCAAGTGGAAGAACCACGTTTTCTGAGAACTGAGTGACAATTGAGTGTAATTATGAATCTAGGAGAGCAAACAATTCTCATCCTAATATGGATGTAGAATATTGTGATGAGAGAGAGGAGGTAGAGGGGTAGAGAGAAGAAATCAGCCTGGGTTTGTGTCAACAGAACGGTTCTCGGAATTCCTTGTAAACAAACCGACGCCCACAAAGCAACGAATTAAAAGTTGGGAAACGAGAGGAGGTCTGAGGCCTTTTAAATGGAGGGAAAATAATTTAGCAGACATGTAGGTGGCGTTGGAATCTTCTTTGAGGTTAGCGATCTGTTTGAACTACGATAACGTAATCAAGGAGTTAATGGAAGCAATTTTCCTTCCCTCTATGTGGTACATAAAAAAGGGAAGGTAAGAGGTCAGGGGAGGGGGAAAGATGTAGCAGAAATGAAGAGGGTTATCGTCCATTTAATGATAAAACTTGTACGGAAGAGAGTAGTTGGCTGGATTGCCTACTTAAGCTAGCGAGTTAATGACACAAACATGGCGAGGGGGTTCAACTCCATGTATAATTCGTGTAAAAACGCGTCAGACCTCACTTACAAGCCAGTTACCCACGCAGACCTGAGTAACTGAATAAGAAGGAACTCTTTATTGAGTTTTATTCGCAAAAGGACGGCCGCAAGTGAGAGTTCATACGACTATACTCAAACACAGCTCAATACAGAACTGACTAACACGTCAACTCACTAACAAATTGTAAACTAAATGCACAATGATAATAATATTAACACAGAACTGAGTAACACATTAAGATCGTAGCAAACTCTAAATCAATCGCAAAATGTGTAACAATATTAACACAGAACTGAGTAACACATTAAGATCGTAGCAAACTCTAAATCAATCGCAAAATGTGTAACAATATTAACACAGAACTGAGTAACACATTAAGATCCTAGCAAACTCTAAATCAATCGCAAAATGTGTAACAATATTAACACAGAACTGAGTAACACATTAAAATCCTAGCAAACTCTAAATCAATCGCAAAATGTGTAACAATATTAACACAGAACTGAGTAACACATTAAAATCCTAGCAAACTCTAAATCAATCGCAAAATGTGTAACATTTCAACTCACTAACAAATTGTAAACTAAATGCACAATGATAATAATATTAACACAGAACTGAGTAACACATTAAGATCCTAGCAAACTCTAAATCAATCGCAAAATGTGTAACATTTCAACTCACTAACAAATTGTAAACTAAATGCACAATGATAATAATATTAACACAGAACTGAGTAACACATTAAGATCCTAGCAAACTCTAAATCAATCGCAAAATGTGTAACATTTCAACTCACTAACAAATTGTAAACTAAATGCACAATGATAATAATATTAACACAGAACTGAGTAACACATTAAGATCCTAGCAAACTCTAAATCAATCGCAAAATGTGTAACATTTCAACTCACTAACAAATTGTAAACTAAATGCACAATGATAATAATATTAACACAGAACTGAGTAACACATTAAGATCCTAGCAAACTCTAAATCAATCGCAAAATGTGTAACATTTCAACTCACTAACAAATTGTAAACTAAATGCACAATTATGATAATATTAACACAGAACTGAGTAACACATTAAGATCGTAGCAAACTCTAAATCAATCGCAAAATGTGTAACATTTCAACTCACTAACAAATTGTAAACTAAATGCACAATGATAATAATATTAACACAGAACTGAGTAACACATTAAGATCCTAGCAAACTCTAAATCAATCGCAAAATGTGTAACATTTCAACTCACTAACAAATTGTAAACTAAATGCACAATGATAATAATATTAACACAGAACTGAGTAACACATTAAGATCCTAGCAAACTCTAAATCAATCGCAAAATGTGTAACATTTCAACTCACTAACAAATTGTAAACTAAATGCACAATGATAATAATATTAACACAGAACTGAGTAACACATTAAGATCCTAGCAAACTCTAAATCAATCGCAAAATGTGTAACATTTCAACTCACTAACAAATTGTAAACTAAATGCACAATGATGATAATATTAACACAGAACTGAGTAACACATTAAGATCCTAGCAAACTCTAAATCAATCGCAAAATGTGTAACATTTCAACTCACTAACAAATTGTAAACTAAATGCACAATGATAATAATATTAACACAGAACTGAGTAACACATTAAGATCCTAGCAAACTCTAAATCAATCGCAAAATGTGTAACATTTCAACTCACTAACAAATTGTAAACTAAATGCACAATGATAATAATATTAACACAGAACTGAGTAACACATTAAGATCCTAGCAAACTCTAAATCAATCGCAAAATGTGTAACATTTCAACTCACTAACAAATTGTAAACCAAATGCACAATGATAATAATATTAACACAGAACTGAGTAACACATTAAGATCCTAGCAAACTCTAAATCAATCGCAAAATGTGTAACATTTCAACTCACTAACAAATTGTAAACCAAATGCACAATGATAATAATATTAACACAGAACTGAGTAACACATTAAGATCCTAGCAAACTCTAAATCAATCGCAAAATGTGTAACATTTCAACTCACTAACAAATTGTAAACCAAATGCACAATGATAATAATATTAACACAGAACTGAGTAACACATTAAGATCCTAGCAAACTCTAAATCAATCGCAAAATGTGTAACATTTCAACTCACTAACAAATTGTAAACTAAATGCACAATGATAATAATATTAACACAGAACTGAGTAACACATTAAGATCGTAGCAAACTCTAAATCAATCGCAAAATGTGTAACATTTCAACTCACTAACAAATTGTAAACTAAATGCACAATGATAATAATATTAACACAGAACTGAGTAACACATTAAGATCGTAGCAAACTCTAAATCAATCGCAAAATGTGTAACATTTCAACTCACTAACAAATTGTAAACTAAATGCACAATGATAATAATATTAACACAGAACTGAGTAACACATTAAGATCGTAGCAAACTCTAAATCAATCGCAAAATGTGTAACAATATTAACACAGAACTGAGTAACACATTAAGATCCTAGCAAACTCTAAATCAATCGCAAAATGTGTAACAATATTAACACAGAACTGAGTAACACATTAAGATCCTAGCAAACTCTAAATCAATCGCAAAATGTGTAACAATATTAACACAGAACTGAGTAACACATTAAAATCCTAGCAAACTCTAAATCAATCGCAAAATGTGTAACATTTCAACTCACTAACAAATTGTAAACTAAATGCACAATGATAATAATATTAACACAGAACTGAGTAACACATTAAGATCCTAGCAAACTCTAAATCAATCGCAAAATTGTAACAATATTAACACAGAACTGAGTAACACATTAAGATCGTAGCAAACTCTAAATCAATCGCAAAATGTGTAACAATATTAACACAGAACTGAGTAACACATTAAGATCCTAGCAAACTCTAAATCAATCGCAAAATGTGTAACAATATTAACACAGAACTGAGTAACACATTAAAATCCTAGCAAACTCTAAATCAATCGCAAAATGTGTAACATTTCAACTCACTAACAAATTGTAAACCAAATGCACTAACACTGAGTAGCACATCAAGTCCCTAAGAAACTTTAATCAAATGCACAATGATAACAATTTCAACACAAAACTGAGTAACAAGTCAACTCGCTAACAAATTGTAAACCAACCGCACGATGATCATTTGAAGACAGAACTCACTAACACATCAAGTCCCTAATAAATTCTAAACTAAACCTACAACAATAACAATTTTTAACACAAATTTGAGTAAAATGTTAATTCAGTAAAACCTCTATGCCAAACTAACTGGCATGACTTAGCACCTCTCGTTGTCTATTTTACTCCGCGATTACGCCTGAACTCTCACAGTAAAGAGTAGCGCTCTGACGGCCCCAGACGCTATTAACCGCTGTGTATAAAATTATTAAATTATACAATGCTTTCAAGGGACGAACCATATCGCAAATACGTCGCTGCTGTCGGCTTGTTATGATCAGTGTGTAATTATATTACAGGCTTCCCGACACTCCTGCATAATGTGCCAGCCACTCGCAATTAATTCTTGAATTCCACTGAACAGCACTGACATGGTAATCTCCCCGATTTAGACATGATGGCGTGTTTTCGTCTTGATATTACTATTATTATTATTAGCATTATTAGTATCATGCTATTATTATATTATTATAGCTATTATCATCACTATTATTATTATTATTATTATTATTATTATTATTATTATTATTATTATTACGTCATATTACTAAAAATCGCATATCAAATACCCGTCTACCACGTACTATTTCTTGTAGGTTGGCAGGTCTGAAGTTACACGAGCTCTACGATTGCCATGAATGACATAAGACGTTTAGTTCATTATTTCGCCGGTTCAGCTGAACGCTTGGCCGCATAATGAAGGTCGATTGACCAGGGAGTGTATTTGATTACCGGCGCTCTTGTGTTTGTTTACAATAGCTTGGAGTTATAATCCGGCAAAGGCCAGTAGATTCGCGGCGGAACTTGAAACTTCAACGCTGAAGCCACTCTACCGCACGCAGGGAAGGGTATAGTCTTGTTCTGTATAAATTGACCTAGGACCCGTTTTACTATGTTTACAAATATTGTAAAATTTGCTTGTATGTTATAAACTTCTGTTTTACAATCTGAGTTTGCAAACTTAAACTTTACAAAGAGAGTTAAATCTTAGAAATGACATTTTGCATATTTTGTGAGTGTCTTTTGCATTACAATGGAGTGATTTTACAACTGTGTAGACTTTACTTGTGAAAATAGCATAGTTTCTACAATCATCCTTATTTGTGTAAAGTTCCCAAGTGAGACAAATTATGCATAAGGGAGATAATTATTATTTTTTTTTATTAAATTCATTTCCTGAGTAAATGAACGCCATTTTAATTAAGCTGAAGCGCTTGTGACGCCAAAAATTAGGCTTTTGGGCATTCTACACTTTTGTTTTCTTGTAGCTTGGAATGTTTTATGAGTGAGTTAGTTTTCCTCTCTAGTTTGTATGTATGTATGTATGTATGCATTTTTTAAATTGGGTTATTTTACGACGCTGTATCAACATCTAGGTTATTTAGCGTCTGAATGATATGGAGGTGATAATGCCGGTGAAATGAGTCCGGGGTCCAGCACCGAAAGTTACCCAGCATGTATGTATGTATGTATGTATGTATGTATGTATGTATGTATGTATGTATGTATGTATGTATGTATGTATGTATGTATGTATGTATGTATGTATGTATGTATGTGTGTATGTATGTATGTATGTATGTATGTATGTATGTATGTATGTATGTATTAACACTACAATTGGGTATACACCCAGTGACAGCGATATATGTATAATATACAATAATGCCATTACAATAATACAATAATTACAGCAATAAAAAAATAAAAATAGAAACGTAAATTTACTTCTAACTACAAATAAATAGATGCAATAAACCTAGGACTATAAATAAAAACTATGCTATAATAACGCCTACAATAAGCAAAAGTAAACCTAACTTATAAGTACTTCTATTTCACCCAGCTATTACCAACTTAAGTAATTACATATCACCTTAATTAATTACATATCATCTTAATTAATTACAATCACCTTGGTTTAATTGTTTGTAAGTGGAGTCTGATAAAAGATTTAATACTTTTTTCGAAATAAGAATTGGTGTTATGATCAACCACACCTTTACCTTTGTCTGCCGGGAAGACTGTGATGATATATTCTTTATTAAGAAAATATGGGTACGTTTTCCTGAAACAGATAAATTGATTTTTGGTTATTTGGAAGTTTTCAAAATTCTAACAGTTTTCTCTCTCTCATGTCGTCCACTGTTTCTTCTGGGAGACCTTTAATGGCTGTCTCTACACAACTGACATTTTTTCTAATAGTACTTTGGGAGCCGTGGCAAAGTTTAAACCTATAGATTAGCCTAAAGTTGCTTGTGCTTCAATTTCGTTCGAGCAACAGCACGCGTTCAAACCTTACCTCCTCTGATATCTCTCTCCTAGCTGCAGTCTTATGCTTGACATCATAGGGAAGTACAAATTTAATATAGTTCATCACTCGACTTTATACTAAAGAGCATTGAAATCGCTATCACAATATCCTCAATTACTTCTATTTTTACATTTTTATTTCGAATAATGAAGTAAAAAAAATCTCTAAAAATAATACTAATGTTCCGGAGTACGTAAAGGATCTAAATAGTTTTTCTTTCATGAAACTTTACAAACCTAGGCTAAGAAGTGGATTCATAGACAATCACTTATATTCATTTTTAAGGATTGCAATTGCTAATGTAATGTTATCTGATATAGCGAATGTTTTATCTAAAAATAAACGTCAAACGTCTGCCAGTAAAATAAATTTTAAATTATTTTCTGACAAGAATAAATTTGAAACCATAAAATATGAAACATATTTAAAATAAAATAAGAAATTAGGCATCCATAAATCTATTTAAGTGTTCATCAAATACATAAAGTATTTACTTACTTACTTATAGTTTTTAAGGAACCCGGACGATCATTGCCTGCCTCGCATAAGCCCGCCATCGATCCCTATCCTGTGCAAAATTAATCCAGTCTCTATCATCATATTCCACCTCTCTCAAACCCATTTTAATATTATCTTTCCATCTGCGTCTCGGCCTCCCCAAAGGTATTTTCCGTCCTGCCTTCCAACTAACACTCTGTATGCATTTCTGGAATCGCCTATACGTGCTACACGCCCTGCCCACCTCAAACGTCTGGATTTAGAGTTCCTAATTATGTCAGGTGAAGAATACAATGTGGGCAGTTCTGCGTTGCGTGACTTTCTTCATTCTCCTATAACTTCATCCCTCTTAGACCCAAATATTTTCCTAAGCACCTTATTCTCAAAGGCCCTTAATCTCTGTTCCTCTCTCAAAGTGAGCGTCCGAGTTTCACAACCATACAGAATAACCGGTAATATAACTGTTTTATAAATTCTAATTTTCAGATTTTTTGGCAGCAGACTAGAAGACAAAATCTTCTCAACCGAATAATAACAGACATTTCTCATATTTATTCTGAGTTTATTTTCCTCCCAAGTATCATTTATATTTGTTACTGTTGATCGAAGATATTTAAATTTTTCCACCTTTTCGAAAGATAAATTTCCAATTTTTTTTATCATTTCCATTTCGTACAATATTCTGGTCACGAGATATAGTCATGTACTTTGTCTTTTCGGAATTTACTTCCAAACCTATCACTTTACTTGCTTCACGTAGAATTTCCGTGTTTTTCCTAATCGTTTGTGGATTTTCTCCCAACATATTCACGTCATCCGCATAGACAAGGAGCTGATGTAACCCGTTCAATTCCAAACGCTCTCTGTTATCCTGAAATTTTCTAATGACATATTCTAGAGCGAAGTTATAAAGTAAAGGTGATAATGCAACTCCTTGCATTAGCGCGCAATGAATTGGGAAAGTATCTGACAGAAAATAGGTACTATATCCGAAAATATGGACAAAAAAAATAATTATCTAATTCTCTTGGCCTTGCTCACTACAAATACTACCTCGTCATTGCCGGGATTTGAACTCTGATCCGCGAGGGATTTGACAGCCGAAATACCAAGACAGCTTATTGAAAATGTAACCCTGAGTCTTCTGGCAAGAAGTATCACCTCAATGTTCCTCGATTTCGCCATGAAATAGTGGAAGGGGAAACGGGTATATCCCAAGAAAACCGTATCACACCGTCTACAATGAGAAGAAATTCAAAGAATGTTTGAGTGGGATTTAAACTCGGATCTCCTAGCTGGAAAGTGGATGCGAGCCTCTCGCGTGTTGCAATTAAAGAAGAGGGACGGGCGGTCCAGGGATTTGCTGTGCGGCGCAGTATATCAGGCAGGGGCTTAAACACAAACTCCCTCAAGTTACAAGCCAATTGGTCCGCGTGCGCAGTGGTTCAACGCACACTCCTGCACTTCATGCAACAGTGAAGCAAACGCGTAACTGCAGGTAAACGAAACTTTTCTATTTACGAAAATCATTTTTGAAATAGATAGAAATTAGAGATGAACAAAAGTAACTGCCGCTCTCGCTCGCTGTGTTCATTGCATTTGTCTTTCGAGTCTCGTCTCGTAACTCTCGTGCGCTTCGAGTCTCGCTCATCATTCTCGAAATAGCATTTGGTCGGCGTGGAAAGATTTCGTAACTTTGAATAACATACATAATTGAAATAAATAACAGTATAAATGTTTAAATGAGACAAAAACACAAAACAGAACAGTATTTAGTTATCAAAATGTTCTGGTTCTATTATATGATATCTGCAATGCTTGGGAAAAGTGGCATAAGTCAGTTTCCACAAACATTTTTTGATAGTTTATTGAGAACTTACGGAACATCTGCTCGCTTGGGGAAATAGACATAAGTATTTCTCCAATTACAATAATTCATACAGAAGAAAGTCAAATCGACATAAACCAGTGTGAAGACAGTGTTTTTCCTTCTCCTGTAAAATTAACATTTTTGACTTGTGCCACTTTTCCCGAGCACTACAGATATTACATATGGTTATATAAATAGAAAAAAAATTCTCAAATAAATTTGCATTTCTAAGAAACATAAAACATAACGTTAAATAAAGCATTAACATTTTTTTTACTTGAGATTGTACACTATTGACCTCAAACATACGAAAAGAAAATTCCTAGCCTTTTAATAAGTATCTAGTAATTAAATAAAGATTTTGGAACGGATTATTATACGCTGAAAGGTAGAGATGATGTTTCAAATAGGCTACTTGATTGTTTATACATATATAAAGTTGTCAAAGTAGATAAACTTTCAGTCTGGTACAAACAACTGTGGCGATTCAAGGCTGCTTGACGTTCGAGAGTTGAAGTCCCGATGTCTTGAAACGTTCACAAGCAGTCTTTACGTCAACGACGCGACGATTGCTGGTAAAATTCATGTTCTGGGAATAATAAGTTAATTAAGTAGTAACATATCGCTGCAATCGAAAAGTATTGGGAATAAATTTGAATAAGGAACAAAAAAAAGTTTCCTTCCCAGGCAGGATTCGAACCACGAAAGTCTTAGTTACCAGTCTATTGTGCTCTGGAGTGAACAAGGTTCTGAAATCAGCTACAAGGGTCGGTCCGGTTTTTTTTTGCCATTACTGTACATTTATTTTAGCGTAATACGATATGGTTACTTAACTTAATTCCGATTAAATGTGCATATTTGACATTTTGATTTTAATTGGTACACTTAAAGTGTTTTACCGTTTTAATGCTTTCTTAATATTGACATTAACAATCTATACTTTAATATTATGTAAAAATCTTCACTACAATTTTAATGCAATGTATTTTTTCACAAGATATCTCTAATTATTATCAATGTCTGAAGATGCCATACTGGATGGCGAAAACGTCAACAATTTAAAAATATAATATAAATTTATAATTGGATAATTTACATTAAAATAAGTCATATGATTGAATACTTACTTACTTACTGGCTTTTAAGGAACCCGGAGGTTCATTGCCGCCCTCACATAAGCCCGCCATCGGTCCCTATCCAGAGCAAAATTAATCCATTCTCTATCACCTCCCTCAAATCCATTTTAATATTATCTTCCCATCTACGTCTCGGCCTCCCTAAAGGTCTTTTTTCCCTCCAGCCTCCCAACTAACACTCTATATGCATTTCTGGATTCGCCCATATGTGCTACATGCCCTGCCCATCTCAAACGTCTGGATTTATATTCCTAATTATGTCAGGTGAAGAATACAATGCGTGCAGTTCTATGTTGTGTAACTTTCTCCATTATCCGGTAACTTCATCCCTCTTAGTCCCAAATATTTTCCTAAGCACCTTATTCTGAAACACCCTTAACCTACGTTACTTTCTCAAAGTGAGAGTCCAAGTTTCACAGCCCTACAGAACAACCGGTAATATAACTGTTTTATGAATTCTAACTTTCACATTTTTTGACAGCAGACTGGATGATAAAAGCTTCTCAACCGAATAATAACAAGCATTTCCCATATTTATTCTGTGTTTAATTTCCTCCCGAGTATCATTTATATTTGTTACTGTTGCTCCAAGATATTTGAACTTCTGCAGCTCTTCAAAAGATAAATTTTCAACTTTTATATTTCCATTTCGTACAATATTCTCGTCACGAGACATAATCATATACTTAGTCTTTTCGGGATTTATTTCCAAATCTATCTCTTTACTTGCTTCCAGTAAAATTCCCGTGTTTTCCCTAATCGTTTGTGGATTTTCTCCTAACATATTCACGTCATCCGCATAGACATGCAGCTGATGTAACTCGTTCAGTTCTGTTATCCTGAATTTTCCTAATGGCATACTCTAGAGCAAAGTTAAAAAGTAAAGGTGATAGTGCATCTCCTTGCTTTAGGATATGACTGAATACCACTCTTTTTTAATTCGTACTCGACTTATTGGAATTTTCAAAAATGAACTAAAAACAGAAACGCGGAGAGAAAGCCGACTGCTACCTCGTCCAGCAAAAGTGTCATGAAAAACCCCAGCTCTGACCGGAACTCGAACCTGGATTTGTCTGCATGACAAGCTGAAACTATGACCACTCAACCACGGCAGGGTCCGTAGATCGAAGTTCTGACTGTCTTGATGTTCTGTCTGGTACACATGTAATGTAACGTTAGTGAAAGGTTTTGTTCACCCCTGACCTGGAGATGAAGACAAGCGAGGTAGAGTGGAGTCACCTTTCCAACTGATGTAGGCTACTCTCTCCCAAGACCGATGTCCCGGATCACGAGGGCAGAAGCTGTAAAATATAGAGTAACTGCTGGGAGGGTGCTCTCATCTCAACACAAGTCGTGCAGCCACTTAACACCGGGGTGCGCGGGCTGGCGGGAGAGGGGTTGATGAATTAACCAACCCTTATCGGCCTCACGAACGGCTCCAGCAGGAAATTAGGTCGGCGCGAGAAAATTTGTGAGATTAAGGATTCTGGAATCGAGTGAGACATACAAAGGAAGAATCATAAGAAGAAGTGAAGAGAGGAATGGGGAAGGGGAGGCAAGAAGCTCGGTGAAAGAATGAAATGATTGCGCTCATAAAATTGTAAAGAAGTTGAACTGCTTCCAGGGGAAGAGTTTGCAGTGATGGATCTGGAGAATTCTAGAACTAAAACTACGACAAGTAGGTCTAATTGTAGTCAGATGAGCTGATTGGAAGGTAGGTAGATTACATTATAGACAGTTGATAGTTAACAAGCAAACGTTCTGATGGGGCCAGATAAAAAAGTTAATTTTTTTTCTTTCACCATGTTAATAATGTCAAAAGAAGTGCTTATACAAATTTTGGCCACTCGACCGCAATTACGAGGGCCGTAAAAAATAAATTCACCAGGGGCCGCTAACAGAAAAAAAAACACAATTTCATTGGACACATTTATTGGAACGGACACAGCAATTGTTGAGCTATTTTTCAACGTATTCTCCATCGAAATTGAGACATTTCTCATATCATAGGATCGACAGAGATAGGTGCAGACGCAGTCAAACACTGGTTCGATCTGAGGCGGCTGACTTCTACGACACAAAAATTGATCCCATGGTATGACAATTGTCTCAATTCCAGTGGGGGATATGTTGAGAGATAGCGCAACAATTGCTGTATCTGTTTCAATAAATATTTCTATGCAATTGTGCTTTTTCTATAAACGGCCCCAGGGAAAATCACTCTCTGGACGGCCTCGTAATTGCGCTCGAGTGGCCAAAATTTGTATAAGCGCTTCTTTTGACATTATTAATATGGCAGAAGAAAAAAAAATAACTTTTTTATCTGCCCCCCATGAGAACGATTGCTTGTAAGCAGAAAAGAGATCTTTAGTTGGTACACAGGTAAATAAGTAGCCTATATTGGTTGATACATATATAGGGTATTTAAAAAGTATACAATATTTTAGGAGGTGCTAGTATGCATCAAAACAAGAAAATAATGTCGAATAAACATGGGTCCTACAACACATACTGTCTGAGATCTGAACACTTGTTCATAGGAGGTGCTCAATGAGACGTCAAATCATGGCAATGCATTTCTCTGCCCTTCGGCGTAAGGAATCACACACTCCTTGAAATTTGTTTTAATATGTTAATAAAGTCCTGACAACGATCCACACGATCCCCAGTTAATCTCTGTGGCAGCACGTATGGCCCTATTAATCTATCACCAAGAAGTTGATTGAGAATCGGTGCTGGTCCTTGTTTCTTCAACTGCATTAGGATTTTCATCAGTCTACACATGCTGATTACGAAAATTCACAACACCATCTCTGCTGAACCCCGCTCATATCCGCAACCAGACTTTTGTTTTCAGTATTCCTTGCGACGTATCATTATTCCATGCCAGGGGTGTCAATTACAGCATGATTATATGGTAGTCTGTTGTACTATAGGGCAAAGAAATGCATTGCCGTAAATTGACGTCGCATTAAGCACCTCCTATGAACAAGTGTTCAGATCTCAGAGAGTATGTGTTGTTTGACCCATGTTTATTAGACATTTTATTTTTTTAAGTTGGTTATTTAACGACGCTGTATCAACTACGAAGTAATTTAGCGTCGATGATATTGGTGATAGCGAGATGATATTTGGCGAGATGAGGTCGAGGATTCGCCACAGATTACCTGGCATTCACCTTGCGGTTGAGGAAAACCTCAGAAAAAACCCCACCAGGCAATCAGCCCAAGCGGGGATCGAACCCGCGCCCGAGTGCAACTTCAGACCGGGAGACAAGCGCCCTAACCGACTGAGCCACGCCGGTGGCTTATTAGACATTATTTTCTTGTTTTGATGCATACTACCACCTCCTAAAACATTGGATACTTTTTTAACAGCCTGTATAAATTGCATGTAGACAGGTGAATGCGTAGGTAGGGACAGGTAGGTAACTTGGTTGTGGACAATTAATTAGCTCGGTTGGTTGGCGGACAGGTAGATACGCACTTTCTTCGGTTAAAAATTAGCCAGACAGATTGGTTGGTCACAGGTAAATAGTTCAGTTGTTTGGTGCACATATAGGCAGCTCGAGTGGGTGGTGGACAAGTAAGTAGGTTACTTTGTGGATAAATAGTAGTTCAGTTATTATTTGAATTATAATTAGATTGATTGGTTGACAAGTGGTGAGCTCGAATGGTTGGTAGACAGGTACCTAGTTCGGTTGGTTTGTGGACAGATAGGTAGACAAATACTTAGCTCCACTTCCTGGTGGGCAAGTAGCTAGCTCATGTACGTAGGAAGACTAATTGGTGAACAAACAGTTGGTTGTGGAGAGGTAGTAGCCCAAATAGCTGGCGGACAGATAGGCAGGTATATAAGTTGATGGACAGGTAAGGAGTTAAGTGGACAGGTATGCAATTCGGTAGATAGGTGGACAAATAGGGAGGCAGATGATAGGTGGAGAGATTCTTAAGTGGTTTGGTTGGTGGGTAGGTTGTAGGTAACTGGTGGACAAGCAGGTAGCTCAGTTGGTTTGTCAAAAGTAGGTAGACAGATTGATTTATAGGAAAATAGGTAGGCATTTGGGTTGGTGGATAGGTAGTATATTGGTTGGACAGATAGGAAGGTAATAGATTGACTGGTGGACAGGTAGGTAGGTAATAGATTGACTGGTGGACAGGTATGTAGGCAATAGACTGACTGTGGACAGGTAGGTAATAGATTGACTGGTGGACAGGTATGTAGGCAATAGATTGACTGTGGACAGGTAGGTAGGTAATAGATTGACTGCTGGACAGGTATGTAGGCAATAGACTGACTGTGGACAGGTAGGTAGGTAATAGGTTGACTGGTGGACAGGTATGTAGGCAATAGACTGACTGTGGACAGGTAGGTAGGTAATAGATTGACTGGTGGACAGGTATGTAGGCAATAGACTGACTGTGGACAGGTAGGTAGGTAATAGATTGACTGGTGGACAGGTATGTAGGCAATAGACTGACTGTGGACAAGTATGTAGGTAATAGAGTGACTGCTGGACAGGCATGTAGGCAATAGATTGACTGGTAGACAGGTAGGTAGGTAATAGATTGACTGGTAGACAGGTAGGTAGGTAATAGATTGACTGCTGGACAGTTAGGTAGGTAATAGATTGACTGGTGGACAGGTATGTAGGCAATAGACTGACTGTGGACAGGTAGGTAGGTAATAGATTGACTGGTGGACAGGTATGTAGGCAATAGACTGACTGTGGACAGGTAGGTAGGTAATAGATTGACTGTGGACAGGTAGGTAGGTAATAGATTGACTGGTGGACAGGTATGTAGGCAATAGACTGACTGTGGACAAGTAGGTAGGTAATAGAGTGACTGCTGGACAGGCATGTAGGCAATAGACTGACTGGTAGACAGGTAGGTAGGTAATAGATTGACTGGTAGACAGGTAGGTAGGTAATAGATTGACTGCTGGACAGGTATGTAGGCAATAGACTGACTGTGGACAGGTAGGTAGGTAATAGATTGACTGGTGGACAGGTATGTAGGCAATAGAGTGGTTGTGAACAGGTAGGTAGGTAATAGATTGACTGGTGGATAGGTAGGCGCCTAGAGGTCAGGCAATCTTCAGCATAATGCACACGACAGCCACACTAAATGCTCCAGGTACAAATGCACATGAATGTCCACCTCTGCAATAAATGATGGACTGTGGTGGGATAAAATTTAGAATATCGTGGAAGAGTAAAATACCAGAAACACCGATGAGGCTGAAATGCTACAGAAGTAGCCAGAAATAAATAGGAATTGAATAAAAGAGACTGTAACAACATAGTGTAGAATACAATAGATTACTCCGTTAAATTTAATACAAAAACGAATAATTAAAATTTGTTTGAAGAAACGTTTCGATTATCCAACTAAATTAATTTATTCTGAATTTAATGTATTTAATATTGAACAAATTTATAAGTATACGCTGTTAAAATTTTATCATAAAAATCGTAATAAGTTTGTATTACAGACACATAATTATGACACAAGACAAAATATTAATTTAACATTAGTAGAACCTAAATGTCTCACATCTGCTGGTCAAAAAGCATAGCATTAATTTTGGCCCTCGGTTGTACAATGCTTTAACTAAATTACACCCAGAACTTCTAACATGTAACTGACTAACATATAACAAGAAAATTAGAAACGTGTTAATATCTTCAATTTGATTAAATAAATTTATAGCCTATGTGTATGAATTAATCAACCTATGTTATATTTGTATTCTATAATTTTGAAAAAAACAAAAAAAAAAATATATATATATGTGTGTCCCGCGCCGTGGCGTCGCGGTCTAAGGCATCCCGCCTAGGACTCGCGTTATGGAATGCGCGCTGGTTCGAGGCCTGAAATTTCGGCCAGTGTATGGGACCTGTGCCCACCCAGCATCGTGATGCACTTGGAGAGCTACGATAGGTAGCGAAATCCGGTTGCGAATACCAGCTATAACGGCTGGGGGGATTATCGTGCTAACCACACGATACCTCCATTCTGGTTGGATGATCGTCCACCTCTGCTTCGGCATGTGGCCGTGAGGCCAGCAGCCGGCTGGTCGGTCTAGGCCCTTCACTGGCTGTAGCGCCACGGATTATTATATATATATATATATATATATATATATATATATATATATATATATATATATTCTTACTTTTCACGTGCGATATTATTCTTCTCTAGTGTTAATATTATATTATATAATTCCATTGCCGCTGTAATTTAAATTTTAGTTCCTATTTTATTTTACTCATTTATTATTATTATTATTATTATTATTATTATTATTATTATTATTATTATTATTATTATTTTATGTTCTATATTTCTCTTATATTAATATTGTATTATATAATTTCTGTAACTGTAATTTTAATTCTATTTCCTATTTTATTTTATTTTATATTCTCTTATAGGCCTATTAATATTATATCTGAACTGCGACCGAACACGAGCGCTGCTCATTCGGTCTCAAATTTTGTTAATACTACTGTATCTCCTGTTTTATATTGTTTGTATTATTTTATTTCTATTTCTCTTGTTTGTTTGTAATTATATTCTTTATTCTCTATATTTAAATTTAAATAAATAAATAAATAAATAAATAAATAAACATTAGAGTTCCCATCGCAAATCTCAGAGGATAATTCAGTGGTCGAACTCCGGTCTCTCTAGTGAGAAGCTGTGTGTTGCGGTTCTACCCCTCCTCGACTTCAAGTGGGTGCCTTAAGTTCCATGTACGATTGGCTTAATGTAGAATTCCGCCACTGGTCGTACGCAGGGTGTTCAGGTGGTATTCTTAACGCAAGCAATTACAATCAAGCATTCCAAGTGCAGCAAGACATTTCATGAGACACTAACGCAGCTTGCCTGGCCGCGTGGAAAATTGAGAAGAGTGCGTCTGATTGCTACAGATATCGGACAGACGGAAGGGGGAGGGACAGAGAGCGAGATGTCGCTGATAATGAAATTCAAACTTTATTTCATAAGAAATTCAACAGATGAAAGTTTTCCGTGCCGATACCAAGTGCGCATTCTTTGCTTTTTATGTACTTAGTAACAATTGTTGTAACTTTCTTTCCCAACTCTGCTGCCGTTCTTCGACTCTTTCTTTTTATATTCCATACAGGTTGTACCACAAAACTGATTCCCTATTGACATTTTCCATTATTCATAGCTTCAACTCTATACATCACATTGATAACAGTATATGCGCCTCCAGCCATCTATGTATGGAATAAACTCAAACAATACATAGGCCTAGGCATGTGTTTTGCATACACCAATTCTCCGATAGACAATGTAAGAAAACATATTATTTAAGTAACTATCGATTTGTATCAGATATGAGGAAAACTTCCTCAATGTACGCTCTCCCGCCCGTCCTTGTTTCACGACTATAAACCATTTAGTTAGGTCACATACCTGTACTACGCGAGAAGTAGTTATCATTTAAAACAACTGTTTGCATCAGTGGCGGAAGCAAGTAACACGGTAGACTGGAGAAATTTTTGCTCGAGAAGAAATGGGAACCGAGGCAAAACAATGGTGGAAGTTTTTCTTCAAGTTATAATCAATTAATATAAACTTACTTACTTACAAATGGCTTTTAAGGAACCCGCAGGTTCATTGCCGCCCTCACATAAGCCCGCCATCGGTCCTTATCCTGTGCAAGATTAATCCAGTCTCTATCATCATATTCCACCTCCCTCGAATCCATTTTAATATCATCCTCCCATCTACGTCTCGGCCTCTTCAAGGTCTTTTTCCTTCCGGCCTCCCAACTGACACTCTATATGCATTTCTGCATTACATGCATGCATGTATGTATTTTCTATTTTAGTAGGTTATTTTACGACGCTTTATCAACATCTTAGGTTGTTTAGCCTCAGAACGAAATGAAGGTGATAATGTCGGTAAAATGAGTTCGGGATCCAGCATCGAAAGTTACCCAGTATTTACTCATATTGGATTAAGGGAATACTCCAGGAAAAACCTCAACCAGGTAACTTTCCCCGACCGGGAATCGAACCCGGGCCACCTGCTTTCGCGGCCAGACGCGCTAACCGTTACTCAACAGGTGTGGATTGTATGTATGTATGTACGTATGTATGTATGTATGTATGTGTAAGATTGTTTATATATTATATATTTTGGATTTTACTAACGTACAGTATAATGTCACTTCGGACATGTGTTTTATGAGTCAATTGAATTCGAAAACATTCTACAGATTTTTTATACAGACTATTACACTTTTACTACGTCATACTACTTTTGACCAATAAACGGTACAAAAGGACATCTTTGAACCAATCATGGCTGTTTATCGCTACAAATTTATCACTTCCCTAGCATTTGTTTGTTTTCATCACTTCTCTAGCATTTGTTTCTTTGTTTTTCAACATTTGAAACTACAAATTCTTTACTTTACTATAAAACATGCTTTGCGATCGTCATTTGTTTCCCGTATAGATAGTTAACTGAAAATGGTGGCTCCGTTTAAACGTTTTGGTGAAGCTAACATTAGTGAAACAGAATTTTAGTAAGGCAATTAATATTTTACTGTATCAGAGTGCTTTATTTCTTCTAATCTCTATATACTTTCTTCTGATTTTATCACGTCCCTAGCATTTGTTTCTTTGTTGCCAAAATTTCAAACTGAAAATTCTTTACCGTAGGTACTACGAATATAAAAACACGCTTTGAGATCGTAATTTGTTTCTCGCATAGTAAACTGAAAATGACGGCTCCATTCAAACGTTTTGGTGAAGCTAACATTAGTAAAATAGAATTTTCGTAAGTCAATTAATATTTTAATATATTAGAGTATTTTGTTTCTTCTCATCTTTATATACTTTCTTCTAATCGTGTAATAGTCAATTAAATTCCAGTCGAGTTTTGATTTTCTCTAGATAAATCAAAACCTCTAGTGAGATTACTGTAGATAATTTCCAAGGCCCAACTCGGGTTCATTTTTTTTAAATGCTTGTGTCTTAAATGATGCAGAACGCATGTCCAAGGATGGGTATTATATCTGAGATATATTTAGTGGTCTGGCAATGATACACACGGATCAACACTTCTCCATGCATCCAGCCAAGCGACGCAGGACTGTTCTTCCTATTGAGAGCAAAGCGACAATGGAAGGAGACCCACGCCATCACAGAGTGAAGCTGTCAGCAACAGGAGAAGGGGAAGCCCCGAAGACAGTTCAATGAGTTGGAGTTCGGGATTAAAACCGGCTATCTCCCAAACGAGTTGGACTCCTCATTATGTGAGAAGCATTATTATTAGCGAACAAGGGTTCAGGCCTACTGATTTTGAAAGATGCGCAATTGATCAGATTAATTTCTACTGCCCACTTTAAAAGAAAAGCAATTCAAAATTTAAAATTCCTAGAAAACTGCACTTGAAAGTTTGATGTTGCTGTGAACATCCAAGGATCATTGAAATTATTCCAAATTTTCTTAATTGTTTCATATAATTTGTTACGCTAATCCACACCAATTTTCTTTAGGATCCCCATCAGTTTATTTCAATTCACTTTGTCAAACGCATTTCTAGGTCCACAAATACTCTATACACTTCCTTATTCTCCTCTAGGGTTATTATTATTATTATTATTATTATTATTATTATTATTATTATCATTATTATTATTATTGGAAGTAAATCCCGAAAAGACAAAGTATATGATTATGTCTCGTGATTAGAATATTGTACGAAATGGAACTATAAAAGTTGGGGATTTATACTTCGAAGAGGTGGAAAAATTCAAATATCTTGGAGCAACAGTACCAAATATAAATGACACTCGGGAGGAAATTAAACGCAGAATAAATATGGGAAACGCGTGTTATAATTCGGTTGAGAAGCTTTTGTCATCTAGTCTGCTGTCAAAAAATCTGAAAGTTAGAATTTATAAAACGGTTATATTACCGGTTGTTCTGTATGGCTGTGAAACTTGGACTCTCACTTTGAGAGAGGAACAGCGATTGAGGGTTTTTGAGAATAAGGTTCTTAGGAAAATATTTGGGGCTAAGATGGATGAAGTTACAGGAGAATGGAGAAAGTTACACAACGCAGAGGTGCACGAATTGTATCCTTCACCTGACATAATTAGGAACATTAAATCCAGACGTTTGAGATGGGCAGGGCATGTAGCACGTATGGACGAATCCAGAAATGCATATAGAGTGTTACTTGGGAGGCCAGAGGGGAAAACACCTTTGGGGAGGCCGAGTCGTAGATGGGAAGCTAATATTAAAATGGATTTGAGGGAGATGGGATATGATGATAGAGACTGGATTAATCTTGCTCAGGATAGGGACCAATGGCGGGCTTTTGTGAGGGCGGCAATGAACTTCCGGGTTCCTTGAAAGCCAGTAAGTATTATTATTATTATTATTATTATTATTATTATTATTATTATTATTCCGATCGATTGAAATATTAAGAAATTTAATATACTTATGTGGTATTATGTGATTTAGTGCTTTTAATTTCAATTAGGGAGGTAAATCTTTTGGAAGCGAGTCTCATAACTCCAATCGAAACTGGTTTATAGCTACTAGTATATTTTTGAAGACAGATTTGTGAGACTTAGGTCACTGTTGCATATAGGCGCGGCCGCCACGTGGCAGAGTGCGTCACCACATCGATCCCCCCCGCGGTCCTCGCAGCGTGCACCATAATTATCATCTCCACGCACCGCTACACATATCCTGATTGTGAGGTTATGTTTGCTCTGCCAGCTCCCTTCTCATTTTCATAATACAAATCAGACTATTACTATATAACGGCGGAATTGTACCTATATAAACTCTGGGTCTATTGTGACGTAAATACAGCGACAAGACGTCAAGAAGCTTCCGGTAAGAGTCAACATATTTCAGAAACTGTCTCTGTTTTCAAGTTTCCACGGTGTGTACCTTGTATGTTTGGAACTATTTTGAACCTACAGGGTGTGTCTAAATTAAAGGGACTAATTTGGGACGGAAGAGATAACCTTTTCAAACGCTTTTTGTTAAGAAACAAAATGGGCTGTGACGTTTCGCTTCAGTGCAAGAAGGTTTTATGTCATTAATTGAGCGACCTTACAGGACGAGATTGAGGTACATCAGTTATTTGAAAATTATTTAATGGATTTAAAAAACAAATCATTAACGTTACAGTCCACCGTTATGGAGTAACGGTTAGCATGCCTGACTGTGGAACGAGCGGGCCCGGGTTCAAATCCTGGATGGGACAAGTTACCTGGTTGAGGTTTTTCAGGAGTTTTCCCTCAACCCATTAAGAGCAAATACTGGGCAACTTTCGGCGCTGGACCCTGGACTCATTTCGCAGGCATTTTCACTTTCATCTCACTCAGACTCTAAATAAGCATAGGAGTTCGTAAAAGTAGTAAAATAATCATATTAAAAATAATGTAAAATATTAAAGTTATTTCTTGTCTGATTTAACATTATTTTCGTCGACTTTCTGTCAGGGAAATAGGCCGAGTGGTCTTTCCGTTCTCACGCCATCTCCTTTTATATCTTCCCTATCTTTTCCCACGTGACTGGTGAGTTGGTATTGTTTCGGTAATCTTTAATTTTCTGTTCTATTAATATGTTCAGTATAGGCTATTTTGTTATCTAAGTTTCAAGTAACTTTCAAATTGTGTAATATCTCTACAGTTTCTTTTCCATCCCATTAAGTGTATGCTGCAGTTTTCATGAAGAGCATTTCTACAGCTCGAATTATTTTTTAATGTTGCTGTTCAAAAAGTCCACGTTTCACATCCAAATAAACAATCTGCTTGTCTGATACCCTAATATAGTGGTTCTCAAACTTTTTAGGTGCGGGTGCCACCTCGAAGGCGGTTAAACTGCATAGGACCCACAAATAAGTTAGTACACTTAAAAAGTAACAATTACGTTGTATACATACTGGCTTTTAAGGAATCCGGAGGTTCATTGCCGCCCTCACATAAGCCCGCCATTGGTCCCTATCCTGAGCAAGATTAATCCAGTCTCTATCATCATATCCCACCTCCCTCAAATCCATTTTAATATTATCTTCCCACCTACGTCTCGGCATCCCCAAAGGTCTTTTTCCCTTCGGCCTCCCAACTAACACTCTATAGGCATTTCTGGATTTGCCCATAGTGCCCTGCCCATCTCAAACGTCTGGATTTAATGTTCCTAATTATGTCAGGTGAAGACTGCAATGCGTGCAGTTCTGTGTTGTGTAACTTTCTCCATTCTCCTGTAACTTCATCCCTTTTAGCACCTTATTCTCAAACACCCTTAACCTATGTTCCTCTCTCAAGTGAAGAGTCCAATTTTCACAACCATATAGAACAACCGGTAATATAACTGTTTTATAAATTATAACTTTCAGATTTTTTGACAACAGACTGGTTGATAAAAGCTTCTCAACCGAATAATAACAGGTATTTCCCATATTTATTCTGCGTTTAATTTCCTCTAGAGTGTCATTTATATTGGTTACTGTTGCTCCAAGGTATTTGAATTTTTCCACCTCTTCGAATGATAAATCCCTAATTTTTATAGTTCTATTTCGTACAATATTGTCGTCACGAGACATAATCATATACTTTGTCTTTTCGGGATTTACTTCAAAACCTATGTGTTTACTTGCTTCAAGTAAAATTCCGTTATTGTCCCTAATCGTTTGTGGATTTTCTCCTAACATATTCACGTCATCCGCATAGACAAACAGCTGATGTAACCCGTTCAATTCCAAACCCTCTCTGTTATCCTGGACGTTCCTAATGGCATATTCTAGAGCAAAGTTAAAAAGTAAAGGTGATAGTGCATCTCCTTGCTTTAGCTCACAGTGAATTGGAAACGTATCAGACAGAAACTGACCTATACGGACTCTGCCGTACATTTCACTGAGACACATTGCAATTAATCGAACTAGTTTCTTGGGAATACCAAATTCAATAACTGAGTCATATGCCTTTTTGAAATCTATGAATAACTGATGTACTGTACCCGTATACTCTCATTTTTCTCCATTATCTTTCGAATACAAAATATCTGATCAATAGTTGATCTATTACGCCTAAAACCACACTGATGATCCCCAATAATTTCATGTACATATGAAGTTAATCTTCTCAAAAGAATATTGGACAAAATTTTGTATTACATTGTATATGACAAAGAACTTTGAAGTTCATTTTCCTTCAAAAAAAAAAAAAAAAAAAAAAAAAAAACTACTAGAAATTTTAACCTAAATTGGATATTTATTACCTTTCGGTCCAATTTTATCCCGCGAACCTCTGTTATAAAAACAGGTGTGATTACAACTTAAAACGATGCTATCTGGGATATTCATAAATCTAGCTCGTCAGTTAGTCGAGCAACAAATAAACTAAATTCTTTTTTGACACGTGTGGGGAATAATGTTTTCAACTCGAAAGGGGCGAAGTCTTATTTTTAGAAGTGAGATAGGTAGGTGGGGAGATGGGTTAAGGGAGCAAGTCATTTGTGGAAACGACGAACCAATAAAATGAAATCCTTTCTGTCCCTGTAGAACTGGTACCAATTCCGCGATCCTGAAAGTTTGATGAAGCTCGGGGCTTGTCTGGCGTACAAGGGTTGTCCTCCCTCCAAACCCCACTTAACCCAGTCACCAACTCCGTGCTTCTATCTCCTTCTTATAATCAGTAAGGACATACAGTTCTCTAACGCCCGCTCTATGTTGCAGTACACTAATATTGCAGGGGTACGAAAAGAAACCCTTGTTCCTTTAAAGCCGCTATGTTCATACTGTGAGTCAGAATTCTCCATAAAACGTACAAGTTGTAAATGATACTATTTATAGTCTTCATTCAAGACTTAAAACACAAAATCATGTGAATTCAGCCTCGTCTACATAGTGAATCAAATCTAAAACGTTGAGATATGTACAAGGATCGACTATCACAATGGTTTTCACTAGGGTCCCAGTCTACTATATACAGTCGAAAGCTCAATATGTACTAAAAATGCAAACATGGGTAGTTGCCCACCACTAGGATCGCTACTATCGCCTCATCATCGCAGATCTCTCTCCTTGTAGATGACAAAATATGTTACACTTTCGTTGTGTTCTTTTGGAAAAATTGACACCTTCCTTCCATTATTGAAATATTAAATGCATAAAGTTAATTTATTATTTTAATGAAGTATATTAAATTCCACCATAAACTCGAAGATACCTGCAAGAAATAGGTTAATATAATTTTTGTTTGTGCAAAACGAACTGAAATTTACTATAATCGCTTCACTCATTCAAGGTTATAGCGATAATTAACTATGAAACCAATAAATATTAATTTGCATTTCCCTTTACAACAATAATAATGGAAATATGAATTAATGGAGTAACTTACGTGTACCGGTACTTGTAGTGTAGGCTTACGTAGTTAACAAAGTGGGGTGAGGTTAAGCAATAATAATCACACCAGAATTGGAAATAAAACGTGATCAATAAATGTTATTGTAACAGACTTTTTCTACGTCTCTAGTAAAGCAACAAATAAAAATAACAACAAAATTAACAGCTATAATTAAAAACATATCCTTTGAAAAAAAAGTAGGCCTAAGCAATAATAATCCCACCAGATCTGAAAATAAAACGTGATCAATAAATTTCGTTAAAACAAACTTAATTTTTCTACGTCTCTAGTAAAATATTATTATTCCAATTATTGTATTTTAGCCATTAACATTTTCATTACAACCAATAACGAACATTTCACAAGCATCAATGTGAAATACGCGACGAGCTAGCACTCGATGGAAATACGACACAGTCCAAAGTCGACCGTGGACAGTCTATTGTTTCTAGTTGCTAACCGCTTGGAGCGCTTTATCACGAGATTTGCAAAAAATCACCTCAACCTTCGCGACTGTATATAGTAGACTGTGCTAGGGTTATATAGGCTGAGGCAGAAGTCAGGTTACATGCTTCTTATTTCGGAACTCTAAGGGCCGTATTCATAGACATTTTTAGCGCGGGTTTCCGGTGGATGATCAGCGTTTTTCGTATTCATAAACCAGTGTTAGCGATATGATATGATTTGAATTCTGTACTAGTAACCAGTGGATAGCCGGGGCTAACTTAGTACGCTCGTAGCGCGTGCTGCGAAATGTCTATGAATAGCACCCTAAAAGTTTAAAGATAACAATACAGTCGAACTCCTATAACTCGATTTTTCGATATCTCGAAGTAATTTTAATTTCCTGGCGGAATCATATATAGGTTGGTAAAATTGTGATACTAATAATATTATGACAATACTTTTTTGAGAATTTTTTACAATTTTACAGAGTCATTTGACTTAGTACGTCTTAGAAAAAATGTTGTGAACCTGTTAGTAGTAATTATGTATGTTTATTTGAATATTTTGCATTACATGTAAAGCTGACAGTGTCTTAATAATAATCATTTTAATATCGCATCAGAAAGAAATAGGTTTATACCTGATGCTACATATTAGAGTTTCAAATAACATAATCTATAATATTACCAATGATAACTTTGAAAACTTGTAGTTTTGTAATTATGTATGTTTATTCGAATATTTTGCATTATATTTAAAACTTAAAGTAGACATTGTGTTAATAATAATCATTTTAATATCACATCACCAGGACTTAGTACAGTTTGGAACATTCATACTCTCACTTAGCACATTTCGAAAAAAAAAACTGTGAGATTATAATAAGAACAACACGGAACATAACACCGTTTGAAAGGTTTCAAATGTATTCCTGTATAGATGTAAGGAAAATAATAAGATTAACCTACAAAATAAAAAATCGTTTATAAATGACGTAGCACCGTTTGGAAAATCACTCTTCAATTTATATGTAACATTTTTCTGTATTTCGAAGTACTAATGCTCGATTTTTCTTTGATATCTCGATTAATATTTATCTAGTCCCAGTAGGAAATACACATTCTTTAACTAGATTTTAAGGTGAAAATGAAAGTTATGTACACATATGTAAGTAAAATTGAACGAATGTGATGAAATACCATTACTTTAACAAGCAATGAGCATTAGTATTTTCTAGAGATGAACAACGATCGAGAAAGCAAGTCTAACAGCGCCCCCAAAGCCGAAATCCCGCACGACAATGTTCCATACGTCGCGTCGTTGACGTAAAGACTGCTTGTGAGTGTTTCGAGACGCCGAGATTGATCACTCCCGAAGTCCCGAACGTTAAGCAGTCTTGAATTGCCACAGTTGTGTATACCTGACTGAACTTTTATCTACTTTGGCAACTGTTATATATGTATAAACAATCAAGTAGCCTATTTAAAACATCATCTCTACCTTTCAGTGTATAAAAATCCGTTCCTCAGTCTTTATTTAATTACTAGGCCCTTATTAAAAGACTAGGAATTTTCTTTTCATATGTTTGAGATCAAGTGTGCAATCTGAAGTGAAAAGATATTAAAGTCATATTTTGTGTTTCTTAGAAATGCAAATTTATTTGAGAATTATATTTTTTTTCTATTTATATAACCATAACTAATGTCATATAATAGAACCAGAACATTTTAATAACTAAGATACTGTTCTGTTTTGTCTTTTTGTCTCATTTAAACATTTATAATGTTATTTATTTCAATGATGTATGTCATTCAAAGTTACGACATCTTTCCACGCCGACCAAATGCAGTTTAGAGAATGACGAGTGAGACTCGAAGCGCACGAGAATGACGAGCCGAGACTCGAAAGACAAGTGCAACGAACACAGCGAGCGAGAGCGGCAGTTAGTTTTGTTCATCTATATTATTTTCTTTACTTTGAAAGTGTTCGTCTCCAGGTTTCAACTCATGAGTTAATCTACACCCGTCAATCACTACAGGCAGAAATCTGTACCGTAATGATATAGCACAATAGCACCAGGCACTAGCTTTATTGTGCCGTTCTACCCCGTTCTTCACTATATAATCACCAGGGAAAGGATTTATATGTAAATACATATTTACTTATAAAGCTAATATAATTTATATTTTGCATTATCTTTATGTTTCACAATGTGTAGGGTTGAAAAATCCTACTTTTATTTTCCATATTTTTCCATATTTTAGAGTTTAGTACATATTTTCGTTAATTTCCATATATTTTCCATATTTCATATAAAACAGTCCATATTATATTAGGTTTAACAATAAAACAAAACAAAATTCCATTAACTTTTAAAAATACATTTCAACAATAGAGATTTAAACACATGTTCAGTAATCCCTTTAACATCAGAGTTATTTGAAAATTAGCAGTCCTATCAACAATGGGAAAGTAAGTTACAAAACTGTATTAATTTAATTTAAAATTTTTAACAGACTTCAGTTGTGCAGCTCAACAGTTAAATGCCAGTCAGAGTACACATAGGTTCAGTTTTGTAAATCATACTATAAAGACGGTAAATATGCCAAAAGTACGTCATTCAGTCAATTTAAAATCAAAACTAACAAGTTACATTTCAGAATTTAAAGAAGATGGTTTATCAACTGACAATAAAATATTATTTTGTAATTTGTGTCAGTGTGCAGTATCATCTACACAAAAGTTCCTGGTGCAACAACACATTACAACTAGTAAACATCAGGCCAACAAACAACTAAATTCCAAGCAGAGACAATTGTTTTTAACACAACCAACAACATCGAATGTAAGATCTGAGTTTAACATCGACCTGTGCCGTTCTCTCATCTCTGCTGATATTCCTCTCTACAAACTAAAGAATAAGGTCTTCAGGGAATTCCTTGAAAAATATACTCAACATACAATCCCGGATGAGTCAACACTTAGGAAGACGTATGCTCCATCCATCTACGATGAGACAATACAGAAGATAAGAGATGAAATTAAAGATAGTTCAATTTGGGTTTCCATTGATGAGACTCCCGACAAAGAAGGTAGACTTGTTGGTAATGTAGTTATCGGTTTGTTAAGTGAACAATATTCTGAACGAATTCTTTTACATTGTGATGTTCTAGAAAAGTGCAATAACAAAACTATAGTTAAACTGTTCAACGAAGCTATGGGTATCCTGTGGCCAAAGGGTATTATGTACGATAATGTGTTATTCTTTATTAGCTATGCTGCCCCTTATATGGTCAAAGCTGGACAAGCATTATCTGTTGTATATCCTAAATTGACTCATTTTACTTGTGTGGCGCATGCATTTCATCGTGTGGCAGAAGTGGTCAGAGACAATTTCCCTAAAGTAGATTTGTTGATTTCATCAGTGAAAAAAGTATTTCTCAAAGCTCCCAGTAGAGTTAACGTGTTGAAAGAAATGTACCCTGAAATTCCATTGCCACCAAAGCCAATTTTAACTAGATGGGGTACATGGCTAGAAGCAGTTGAATATTATGCCGAACATATAGACTCTATTAACAATGTTCTCCTTGCATTGGACTCTGAAGATGCAGTCTCAATTGATACTGCGAAAACAGTTACCTGTGACATAAGTGTGAAGAATGACTTAGCTCACATTCAGCATACATTTTCATGCATCATAAAAACGCTCAAAAGTCTCCAAAATAGGCACCTTTCACTATCTGAAAGTTTTGAAATTATAAATAGTACTGTGGAACAACTGAATCGTGGTAGAGGTAAAGTTGCAGATGCAGTAAGAGCTAAGGTGGACACTGTACTTTCAAAAAACCCTGGATATGAAGAACTACAAAAGGTTGTTGCTGTGATGAGTGGTGAATCAACAGTGAAGATTAACTTGGACTTATCCCCAGCAGACATTGTGAAATTGAATTATGTACCAGTTACTTCTTGTGACGTCGAACGCTCTTTTAGTCAGTATAAATCTATCCTCAGAGACAATAGAAGAAGATTCACTTTTCAGCACTTGAAAGAAATGTCTGTAACCTATTGTTATGGTAACAGACAATAAAAATTGTGTTTTGTTGAAACTACATTGGAAGATAAGGTACGTCCATTATATTTTTTGTTTAGTTTGATTAAAATGTACCAATATTTAACGTACATAGTCATTTTTTTATAATTTTAAGTCCATATTTAATTCCATATTTTGGTAAAAATCCATATTTAATTCCATATTTTGGTAAAAATAACTACATATATATTTACATATTTCATATATTTTTAGTCCATATAAATCCGTTCCCTGATAATCACCTAAGTTGACATGTTCCAATAAGTACAATTAAATGAAGTCTTTTATTAAACAAATAAACACTCCGACTTTTAATACTGACCCTAAAATGATAAGTAACAAAGTTATAGGCCTACAGACGAGACGAGTATTTTCGTTCTGGGCTTTTCAGCTTTAATACCCTTCCGAAGAAAGCCATGTAAGAAATTCTTATTGCAATAAAAATTTCAGATCCTTGCCCTCGTTTGAACTGACAAACATCATCTATATGGTCAAGTCCGTCAATTATCTGTGACTATTTAATACAGGGTGTATCTTAATTAGATAGACAAACTTTGGGGTGAGATAGAGAATATTTTACACATTTTTTGTACTCAACGAATAGACGCTGGCTGGTCACTTCTGTGTTACGAGGCATACTTTGAACGTGAGGCATTATGCCCCCCCCCCTGTGACTGCACTCTCTTTGATTAGTATCATGCAGTTCAATGACTTCCAATACAAAAGTACACGATGAAACTTTTCGGATGAGACTAGTTAATAGACATATATACGACATATAAAGCAGCATCTGGTTGAGGGGCTCACAGGATTTACCAGGAACCATTAACAACTGATGAATTCAACACACCACGTTTTCCAACATTGATCATAGACAACGGGATCTCGGTCATTAACGTCCAAATAACTGGTTACCTTAATCACTTCCTGTCAATTTGACAACATAAATAATTATATGTGAATAAGTGGTTGGAAGAACGTGATATGTTACTTATTTACAAATGGCTTTTAAGGAACCCGCAGGTTCATTGCCGCCCTCACATATGCCCCCCATCAGTCCCTATCCTATGCGAGATTAATCCAGACTCTATCATCATATCCCACCTCCCTCAAATCCATTTTAATATTATCCCCCCATCTACGTCTCGGCCTCCTCAAAGGCTTTTTCCCTCCGGCCCCCTAACTAACACTCTATATGCATTTCTGGATTCGCTCATACGCGCTACATGCCGTGCCCATCTCAAACGTCTGGATTTAATGTTCCTAATCATGTCAGGTGAAGAATACAATGCGTGCAGTTCTGGGTTGTGTAACTTTCTCCATTCTCCTGTAACTTCATCCCTCTTAGCCCCAAATATTTTCCTAAGAACCTTATTTTCAAACACCCTTAATCACTGTTCCTCTCTCAAAGTGAGAGTCCGAGTTTTACAACCATACAGAACAATCGGTAATATAACTGTTTTATAAATTCTAATTTTCAGATTTTTTGACAGCAGACTAGATGACAAAAGCATCTTAACTGAAGAACAACAGACATTTCCCATATTTATTCTGCGTTTAATTTCCTCCCGAGTGTCATTTATATTTGTTACTGTTGCTCCAAGATTTTGAATTTTTCCACTTCATCGAAGGATAAATCTCCAGTTTTTATATTTCCATTTCGTACAATATTCTGGTCATGAGACATAATCATATACTTTGTCTTTTCGGGATTTACTTCTAAACCTTTCGCTTTACTTGCTTCAAGTAAAATTTGCGTGTTTTCCCTAATCGTTTGTGGATTTTCCCTTAACATATTCATGTCATCCGCATAGACAAGAAGCTGATGTAACCCGTTCAATTCCTAACCCTCTGTGTTATCCTGGACTTTCCTAATAGCATATTCTAGAGCGAAGTTAAAAAGTAAAGGTAATAGTGCCTCTCCTTGCTTTATCCCGCAGTGAATTGGAAAAGCATCAGCGTGATATGTTACATTTTCTCAAAATGTCAGTTTTTGCGTGGAACAATGAGATGAGAACAGTAATATACAGAGTGGATGGTAACCTCTGCACCAAAATTTAAGAGGTGATTCTAAAATATGTTAAATATAATAAAACTTTTATTATACTTTTTTTTCGATGAAGCACCGTTAAGCTGGAAAAAAAAAATAGTTTTTTTTCCTAATGTTTGCAGCGCTCTATTGCGGTAATGGCCTGAGAGAATTGGCTAATTGCTATACAAGCAGATAGGTGAAAATAATCTGAACAGTTACGCCTAATGTTTTGAACTTTTTTTTTTTTTTTTTTGCAAACTGAACTGTTTAGCCATGAATTTAATTAAATTGATAATAGCGAAAATCGTCGCAACGTAGCGCACGGCGCATGTGTCCGACTGAGTACAGTAGAGGGGGAGGGGAAGGTAAGGAGTGCAGGCCGCGCTTGCTTAGAGTTATTGCAGCAGCCGTATTGTTTCCAAATGCTTCACATAAACAAAACAATTTCCTCTAAAACTGTGAATGTTGAGGAAAAACGTATTTAGATTTTCAAATCTCTCCACATTTTGGTGCAGAGATTACCATCCATCCTGTATAATTGTGGCGCTGACACAGTGGAAGAACGTGGTATGTTGTCGAGCTCTGGTCTGGTATTACTTTTATTGTCGTATGTATTAATTTTACTGTTTGTGTATTAATTTTATTGATTGTATATTATTTTTATTGTGTGTAATTAAGTTACTACTGCCACCGGGTGTTTGCCCACTTGCAGTGTAAATAAATACATACATACATTGCATCAGTCAGTGTTTAGCATTCAAGCAGTTGCATTCAGTTGTGCAACATGAATTGTTGATATTCAATTATGAGAATAATTTATATTTACTCTACATTTCCATTTTAAATTTTGAAATAATAAGAACATTTAAAAGAAAATGAACACGTGAAACTGGCTGAAATTATGACGTAGATACGTTTTATAATGATAAAAAAATGCAGGAGAAAATGTAGATTATATTATGATATGAATGAATAAAGAAAGCAATTATATATTATTTTGTCCACTCTATTATTTTATGTATCTATATATTTTAGCGATGCAGAAAAATGTCATAATGTGATCCTTATCGATAAAAACTTCCTCCCCGAATTTAAGAACGTATTAATAGCGTTGAGTGCAATAACGTAGTATGTAGCCTATTTAGTGCAGCTCTCCTGGTGTCCGTATGACAAACGCTTCTCCTGTAAACTTATGAAAAGCAACATACCACGTGCTTCCAGCCATCCATTCATATGGCACCCTGTTGTGCTAAAACGAAAAATCACAACCCGTGGGTTCTTTAACGAAACAATCTCTAAAAATAAATTCTCTAGCCGATCCAATATGTTGTCGGTCTAATTAAAATACACCCTGTATATGTCAACAAGCTTTTTCAGCTCTACGTTACCCATCAGCAAGCTTTAGGCTAACAAGGTTGTGGTTTGGAAGGAAACATTACAAACTTCATATATTATCTACTATCTGTGCTGGCATTGTCGCAAATTATATATCGTGCATTGTTTCATAAAACCATAAAGCAAGTAGGTAACTCGAGCACAGAAAGTTCTATGAGACTCTAAAGGGATCTGAAAGAAAATTATATGTAATGAAAAACTAGCGTGTAATATAGCTGTTAGTTTAATTGCTTCGTAATGTAAAATTTAGGAAATCTGCATCATTTTATCGCTATGTTTATTGCGAGAAGGTAATATAAAAATGGCGTATATCCGAAATACCCCAATTTAAATGAACAAATGAACTGAATAAACGATATTGCAACGCAAACGCTCTTCAATTGTCACGTATGATAGGTACAATTTACAATTTCGTTGCTATGGAAACGCGGGGATTGAAAAGCACCGCTTCTCTCTCTCTATTCATTTGTTTGTTTTATTACGTGCGTTTCCGCCTGCATGAGGTTCATCACGTTAATCTACTTTGATGTACATTTTTGAAAACGTTGTATATTTTTCTGACATACCCTTTTACCGGAATATATTCATATATTCCTCTGAAATATTTATCGTTTTTTACGAATAGTATTCAAAATAAATTCCGAATAGTTTTTAATTTCGTGCCCTCTAACTGTGGCCTGCGGTCCGAAAACAAATGAAACACAAAGACCACTCCCTGTTTGTAGTTTACCTCTGTGGCAATGTTACCTGCTTCATTGATCAGGGTCTTTTTATACTCTGCCCTCACCTCATGCCAAATGAAATATTTTGCAACGTTCGTCATTGTCTGTAAAAATCTATTACAAAATGCAGATAACCTAAAATATACGTACTGTATGTCTACGTGTTACAGAATGTTACGTCTCTGTGGGCATTTCCGTAAAAAAAATCCATAATAAAAGTACGTCTATACAGGATGATTCATGAGGAAAGGTAAAAAAATTAGGATGTAAATTCTGAAGTCATTCTGAGTCAAAAAGTTCATGTGAATAGGTCCGTTTTCGAACGGTTACGGAGATATGGCTCTTTCATTTCACAGACACTTCTAAGATTCCATTGTACTAACTCGCATTTAGAGACAGATAACGGACAAATTTAAAGTTTATATTCACGTATGCATACATAGCTAATATTCTAGATGTCGGGGTCGATGTTTTCGCACATTTTCAAAAGTACCTTCTTCTGCTTCAATGCACTGTTGCGCTCGGGAGTGAATCGCGCTCATCGCTCGGAAGAGTTGCACATAACTGTTCTCTATGCCGCATCCAAAATACGGTCGATTAGCGCCTCTCTCGTTTCCCCCTTCCTTTGCTATACCAAGTCTTTCATCCAACCCCATAGACAGTAAATACTCTTCGATATGGTACCCTTCTGTTCGGAAACCGTCGTTCATATTCAGCGACGGCAAACAAGGAACTTCCATCGCACAAACCATAAGCATACACAATATCGGCGTATTCTGTAGTCGAAAATTTATAAGGCATCTTGAAAAACACAACTTAACACTTCCGAAACTGTACCTGTATAACTACTGTACTGTTGGTAGCTGACTAGACTGCTGTGAATTGATGATAGTGTAGGCTATTTGTGTTATCTGCGGGTTCTGTGTCATTACATCAGACAAGGGCAGGCGATTGGACATTTGTAATGCCCCACCACCCGGTTTCTTCCTCTTATCTACATCGTTCACAATGCAGATTCCAATGTTACGTCATTCATTGCGACCTTGACTTCGTCTCATGCCTCCTCTCACGTCAGCAGCATACGGTAACGTCTGATTCACATTGGGGCGAGACGTTTTACCTAAAAATGCATCTAGCTCCGCCATCGTTCGAAAACGGACCTATGTTCATATGAACTTTTTCACTCAAAATGGCCTAAGATATCGTATCCTAAATTTTTGGCTTTTCCTCGTGAATCACCCTGTATTTCTTTTTAATTTCTCCAAACACATAAGATAGGATATGAACTGGAATACAGACATAGTGCTGCTAAGGTAACAAAAATAGTTATAAAAATAAAAGAATGACCAGGAAAGTTTCCTTAATAGACTTGAAAGAGAGTTCACTGATGCACAGAGCTTCGAATGTAAGGTTTTTAAATAAAATTAGAAAGGATACAAAGGACGAAGTAAGTATTAATTCCATTACCTTTACAGATTGGGAACACTATTATGAAGATCTGTGGAACACATAAGAATCTGGAAGATTTGAAGGCAGTTCGCGCAAGATTTCTGGTTCACTGTCATGTTTGTCCTAAGCAAAAACTCATCCAATTCTGTTTAGTCCAATATGACATTTCATCCAAAATAAATTAGTCCATTGTAAAATTTCGATAAATCTTAATTTAATTTGCATGTACTTGTATAGAGAGATGCAGCGAAAAGTTACCGCACTGTGCAGGGGACGTCGGGGAACAGGTTGCCCGCAATCCATTGCTCGACTCACCGGTAAGCTGTAGCAGCGCGGGCGGGCATTCAGTTTCTTTACGGTACGCCTAAAATTCCCGAGTGGTGGGGATGGAGTGCGCGGACAGCGGGAAGCGTACGGAGTGTTTAGTTCACATGTTTGTTGAGCGCACGTTCTACGTAGTATTGCATTAGTACACTTGTTATTGAATATTATTTGTGTTATTTGTGTTCGCTATCAGTATGGTGGCGTATTGTATTGCACAATAGTAGTGGAGCATTTCGACAGTGCAGACTAGTAGACGAGGCGGAAAACTGTAGGAAACCACAACAAACTCATTTTGTACCGGAGGTGGACATATTACTATTCGATTAATTGCTCCTAAAATAAGAAACGAAGCTGTGTAAGAAAGAGCGGGTAACAAAATAATAATGCTGAAAATGATCAGAAAGATAAAAAGGAATTACCTGAGTCACTGGCTAAGAAGAAACTGCCCACTGAAGAATGCACTGGAAGGAAAGGTGAACGGAAGAAAGGTTCGGTGCAGAAGAAGGTATCAGATGATGGGCAACATTAAGATACATGGGTCATATGCGGAAATTAAGAGGAAGGCTAAAAATAGGAAATATTTGAGAATACTGGGTTCTCAGCGAAGACCTGCCCTTGGGAAGAACACTATGAATGAATGAATCATTGTCAACATCTCTCAATTCCGTCATCACATCTTTTACTATCGGTATTTGTGAAGTAAAGCTGAAATATGAATGCTATAATTTGTTGTTTGTAAACCAATAATTAAAAATTACTTTAATCATTCTTTACTTACCAAATATTAAGTGTAAAAATCGTTTTTTAATTCAGGAATTGTAAACGGCCAAGTAATATTTCTCTCCTCGTTGTTTAACATTAGAAGTGAAACTGAATGCGCAGTTTCACTATGCAAAGTATTAACTATATAACTGCACATTATACGTTAACACTTATAACAATTAGCAATATAATTGAATTTTGTAAAGTGTTGTGTTGAAAAAAATGTGCGAAATAGCAGAAAATAGTGATTTCTTACTTTGAAAATGTTAACAACATGGGAGCATTACATAATTTGTTACTCCGAAAACATTAAAATCATGGAAGCATTTTGTAAATTGTTACTAAAAAAATATTAACAATATAAGAGCTATTTTCAATTTGTTACTTTAAAAATATTACGAACACAGAAAACTTTGTAATTTGTTATACTGCAAATATTAACAATGTATGGGCATTATGTAACTTCCTACGCTACGTTGAAAACATTGTAACATAAAGGCATTTTGTAACGTGTTAGACAATTTTGAACATACTAATAGGAACGTTTCGTAATTTGTTACTTTGAAAATATGAACAACATATTAGCATTTTTTAACTTGTTAAGTTGAAGATAATAGTAGTCTATGAGAGAAATTTATACTTTACTATTTTGAAAATGAGACCTCACCTCATCTCACTACATCTCGCCAACATATTGTAAAAAATTGCACAAATTGTAAAAATTATAGAAAATTACTAAATTGTAAAACTGTAAAAATTTGTACAAATTGTAATTATAATATTGTAAAATTTTGACTTGTTCCACATCTTAAAGCTTCATTGCTCGTGTAAGATCTATGGAATAAAATGAATGAATGAATGAATGAATCAATGAATGAATGAATCAATGAATGACAACAATCTGTAATTTGTTACTTTGAAAGCACCCGCAATACATGAGCATTTTGTGCTATGTTAGTTTAAAAATATTAACAATAATATAATATTGTAATTTGTTTCTTTGAAGATAATAACAAAATAGGAACTTTTAGTAATTCTTTACTTTGAAATTATTAACAATATAAGAGCATTTCGTGAATATGAAAGTGTAGCAACATTTTATAATTTGCTATTTTGAAAATGTTAACATTATGGGGGAATTTTGCTATTTGTTACTTTAAAAACATTTAACATGTATAACCATTTTTTAAATTGCCACTTTGGAAATATTAAGAATATAAGAACATTTTGTAATTTCTCACTTTGAATATAATAACAATATAGGATCATTCTATAGCATGTTTCTTTGAAAATATTAGCAATATAGAAGCACTTTTACTTAATACCTATATATACATGCTTATTATAATTGGTTATTTGGTCCATTATTAACAATGCACGTGTAACTTTGAAAATATGAGGAATAATGGGGAACTTTAAAACTGTCACTTAATTTCTGTAGGAATAGATAAAAGTATTGCCTAATTTGTTAATTGGAAAATATCAGTGTAAATACACCCTGTAATTTGGTTCTTTGCAAATATTATCAACATAGGAGGATTCTGTAATTTTTAGTTGGCTACTATATAAATATATTAATTCAATTTGGTAATTATTAATAGTAAAGGTCCATTCTGTAATGTTTACTAGTGAAAATAAAAGTGAAGTAAATGATGTCATTTAGCAATATTGTTAACATACCATAAACTATCTGTTTCAATATAACCTAGGATGCCGTACATCTATATACTGAATTTGATAAACAAAATATAAAACTTAAAAATCATTTGATTAAAACATCAGAGATAAAAGTTGAGCAGAAATGTAATTAACGTATCAGTTCTGTTCAAACAAACAAAACATGCGGATAAAATCAAATAAATGTCTACACCAAATGTTAGTGATATAAAATTGGTTGCCCGAATGAATCTTTCAACATTATTTCATTAAAAAATTTACATATATATTTCGAGTTTACTTTAGATTTTTGCGGTGTTCCTATTCATCAGAGATATTTTAATTGGTTTAACGCACTTCTGTGCCTGAGAGGCTTTTAATGAAAAACAACATATTCCGCATGGGATCGCAGACACGTGCAGATTCGGTCCGTTGATATACCTCGATTTAGTGTGGAAATGACGTTTAATGCAATTTAATTAAAAAATGCATCAAATAATTTTCAACTCATTATTTTATCAATTGGCAGAAAAAAAAATCTATGCGAATAATACACCGGAAAATAAAGTATCAGTATCACTAAATGACCCATATGATATTTTTCATTTTGCGTATTAAACAGCAAATAAAACTAATCAAAAGTTTGTGGTTATATCACATATTAAGGGCATATGTACGTGAACGACCACAAATATTGTCAGAAAATGCAGGCTCTAAATTTCTAAAATTTTATAAGGAAATTAACTCGCATTTGAACAAAAATTACAAGGTACCACAACAAGACTTATTAGAACTTAAATATCTGATAAAAATATAAACAATGTTACTAATAATATTTTTAAAAATTCAGTTTTTACTTTATATTAAATTTTTCAAAATTGGAAAATTTTCACACATATTATTTCATAACTTCACAACCATTAGAGACAGAATTCTGAAATTTTGTACACTGATTTAACATGCATTTATGAAGAAGGTAGAATACAATAATGCCTATTTCTTTGAAAATACAAACATTAGGTCACAAAACATTATGTAAATTTTAATATATTTTATATAGAACAAATAAAGAATTAACTGAATTAAAATAAACAACTCTACATGTCTGAGAGTAGTCTACTTTTCAGAAATAAGTGTTTATTACATGCAGGAAAAATATTAAAGATGTCAGAGAGACCATAACAATGTTATGGTTACAAAATGATGTAACTGCAGAATTTTTTTAATACTCAGATAAAACTTGTCTGAAAAATATTATTAGTAAACTTTTTTATACTTTTATCAGATATTTAAGTTCTAATAAGTCTTATTGTGGTACCTTGCAATTTTTGTCCAATTGTGAGTTCATTTCCTTGACAAATTTTAGAAATATAAAGCCTGCATTTTCTGATAATATTTGTGGTCGTTCACGTACATCAGTAGTGTCAGAGTTGTAAGCTCCGAAACCGGTTGTGGTGCTAGAGACGTCCAGTTGGAGCGTGAACTTGCTTATGTCTGTGGAAGCACCGGAGCACGCAACGAGTTATAGTGGAGCGCTCCGCTCCGTTTAGGCTGTGTCTGACAACGCTGACGAACATGTATACCCTTAATACTCTTTAATATCTCGTTTTGTGAATTCGAAAAATTCATTGTTCCTAGCGAGCCCCTACAGCCGAGGCTGCGCAGAAGTTCAGAGTAGGGACAAATTGAAGCTTGTGTCCGCCGCCATGCTTTGGGAGAAGCACCGGGTAGCAGACGGATGCACTACACAATGCTGAATGTTTAATATATATGTTTGGTGTCTCTTATAAATCAATCTGAATGGAGAAATGAAAATTAACATTTAAAGCGACCACGTTAAAGATATAATCAAGCTTAGTTACCGTTAGTTTGACATGAAACGAAAGAAAACTGCAACAATTTGATACCGTAACTAAAGATGTTTTATAGTTTTTTGACAACATATACTAGAGCGAACAGAAATACAAATGCATATTGTAGTAATAGTTTAGATGAAAAGAAGATTGTTAGTATTAACTATTATTAATAAAACACTGCCTGTGTAAGACGTTACATTAGGCCTATATTATAAACACGTTTGCTTTGATATGGACGAGAAATAAACAATTATTATTTATTCGCTTCCATATCACATAATATAGGCCTACACCTATAAAATAGAAACACGTACCTAATGTTTTAGTTAGAAATATAAGTAGGCCTACCGTGCAATAGCTTATTATCACAGCTGTAGTATGAAATAAACGTCACATGCATGAATTAGTCAATTAGTCATGTAATAAAATCAGGCCTAGTGTACAGAACTTCTTGCCTATTGATACATTATTATTATTATTATTATTATTATTATTATTATTATTATCATCATTATCATTATTATTATTATTATTATTATTATTATTGACTCCGTTAAATATTGTCTTACAACATTTTTATGTAAAGTCGTGTTGTACTGGTAACCTTAAGTGTGTGCTAAGATCTGCTCTTGATGTAGTACTTTCTTTTATTTGGTTATTTAATGATGCTGTATCAACTACTAGATTATTTAGCATCGATGGTATTGATGATAGCGAGATGATATTTGGCGCGACGAGGCCAAGGATCCGCCATAGATTACCTGACATTCACCTTACGGTTGGGGATATAAGAAAAAACCCAACCAGGAAATCAGCGGGAATCGAACCTGCGACCGAGCGCGACTCCGGACTGACAGTCCTTAGCCCACTGAGCTACGTCAGTAGATCTTTATGCACTTTTATGGTCAGTTTAACAAGTTTAAAATATGGTTCTCGGGAGGAATCTGGGATCCATTTTATAAAATATGTTCCTATAAGTACAGAAAGATTGCACAAGTATTCTACTTCTAGAGCACATTGCTTTCACACAATGTAAGAGTGGGTGGTAATATGCAATTGAACTGTCAACATCTGTATATTCGCTCTTTCACTTAAGCGACATATTTCTATAATCTCAGATGATGGTATGACAAGACTCCCATTATTCTTTCGTTAAAAAATAAAAGAGATTTTGTTTACTGCTGGTAGGCTACGTACCATAAATTGAGTCTTTAGATTTATTATACCATATTTTTCTTAATGATTTAACAACTAAGCCAGCAATGAATACAATCACATTTTAACAATATTGAGTCATTGAGAATGATGTAAGAATGAGGGAATTGCAATCAATGTCTGCAGTAGAAGAGTCATATCGCCTCTGATTCTCAAAACACCGAGGATTATTATTACAGTGCGTTAAGTGTTTAGATAATACCGTTGGGTATATAGACATTTTTAACGGACATTCCTCTCTTTGTAATATAATTTAAATAAATTATTTACGTATTTTCTAACGTATATAATAACATAAGTAAAAATATCCCATGTATTCGGTCATGGGAAATAGAAATAAACTAATAAGTCTATTTATGAGCAATATAAGGCGTTTATATTTAAAACAATGCTTAGTTACAATATTTAGATTTACTTCTGTTATTTTATACGTTAGAAAATACGTAAATAAGTTTAGTTATATTACAGTGAAGGAGGAAATCCATTAAGAAAACGCCTATATACTCAATGGTATTTTCTAAACTCCGAATGCTCCCCAAACATGGCGTCGCGCGAACCTGCCCGAGAGGTTTCAAATTTGTACACGACACCAGCGCCAATTGTGTGTCTAGATATATAACTACAACGTCTTTGGTTCCTGGAATGCTCTAGAACTTTCCTACTACGCACTATATTTCTGATCGTAAAACAAACGGGTCCGGGTTCGAAACCTTGTTCGGCTAGTTACCTGATTGAGATTTTCCCGAGGTTTTCCCTCAACCAACTGAAGCAAATTGCTGAGTAACTATTAACGTTGGACCTCGGACTCATTTCGCCGTCATAAAGGCTGGTCAACAATAAACCGGGAACAGAAACGAGAACGAGAACGGAAATACTGTTAAAATAAATGTACTTACATATGAGCATTCACAATTAACGAGAATGCTTGCCGGAGCCCGGGAACGGGAACGTATAAGTTAATTCTGAATGCTCACATTTAAATACATTTATTTCAACAATATTTCCGTTCTCGTTCTTGATGTCGTTTCCGTTCCCGGTTTATTATGAACCAGCCTTAATTACATTTCCGCTCTTTCATATTCTTTTTTTCTCCATATTTCGGACTTGCTTCGATGTAGAGTCGGCGGGGGATCGTCACCGAAATTGGACCGCGTGATATGTGGTCACTAGTTGCTGATGGTGGTGCTATATACCGTGGGTTTTTCGTCTCGTGGCACCGGGGTTTTCTAGAAACACTTCAGACTCGTTGAAGGTTTCAATCACATATTGCTAGATCAGGACTGTAGGACGAGTGTGTTATTAATATCATACCTGAAATGACAAAAAACCACACTGTCTGTTCAGCAGTGTGAGACGTTGCTTTATCATGGTGGAAGATGATACGGCTTAGAGGTCTTTCTGCGCATATTTTTTCCTTGGCTGTCGGTAAACAAATGACGGTATGCCTCTCGGTTTTAACCGTATGACGATCCTCCTGCTGAATTGAGATGTCAGGACCAGAGCGACGATAGGATATGTAGGATGGCTCCCTAATACTGAACCGAATTTACAGACATATTCATGTAAAAAAATCTAACAATTGTTGTTCCCCACATATATTTTTTTAGTTGGTTATTTAACGACGCTGTATCAACTACTAGGTTATTTAGCGTCGATGAGATTGGTGATAGCGAGATGATATTTGGCGATATGTGGCCGAGGATTCGCCATAGATTACCTTGCATTCACATTACGGTTGGGGAAAACCCCGGAAAAAACCCAACCATGTAATCAGTCCAAGCGGGGATCGAACCCGCGCCCGAACGCAACTTCAGATCGGCAGGCAAGCGCCTTAACCGACTGAGCCACGCCGGTGGCTTTTCCCATAGCCTATATCACACCAAACTAACAACATTCCTGCTCCTTGAATTTTGGACATATTCATCCATATTAGGATTAATGTCACTTCAATACCAACAATTTTGCTTATTGACTTCACCATTCATGTAAAACTTGGCTTCATCCCTGAACAGAATGGAAGGAAGAAAACTGATAATTTTCCTATGTAACCTGACTTCTGCCTTACCGTATAGTAGTTTAGAAACAATGGTTTTACGGACACTGATGGGAAGACACTTGCTGAATATCAGTTTTCTCTATTTTATCTCAATAACTCCATTTTTTTAACTTCCGTGGTCACAAACTCCAAAATTTAATGAAGACCCGTATTCTATCAACAGCGCGAGAATATGGTTTTTAGGTGAAGATTTATTTTTTTGGTCCTACAGAACCATTATGGTTTTTAGTTACCATTAATTATTTCTATTAAAGCGTTTTGTAATGAGGTTGGGGTTTGAATAGAAATGTACGACGTGTTATTTTCCCAAAAGGACGCTGCTGGCTCGCTCTCTATTCTCTCTGGCGTTTTCCCTTTCTCTCTGTCCATCGCGGAAAAACTGCAAAATTCTTAAATATTTCATTATTAAATATCGGAAAACAAGGAAGATATCGACTTCATTGTTAAATTCTAAGCATCAGAAACACACATAAAATTAAAACGATATATACATGGATTTTAATTAAAAACTTCACTCAAAATACGAACTCTCTGTCATCAATACGTAACACGGACCTCTTTGCACTGCAGAAACGCAAACACATAATTATTTAAGCAATGTGAAATTATAATCTTAGGAAAATAAACGGCAATTGGTTACAAGATGGACTACAGACTTGAAATGGTTTTTCTTCTGCTAAATGTGATGTCGGTGAATCCATTCCGTAAACGGGAATTATAGTATAAAGCAGTTCCGAAATGAATATGAGGTAAGTACTGGTAGTGATGTGAGAAGGAAAATTTTCCTCCTGATCAAATTGTTGCTTTCTTTGGTCCCTTACTTATTACGTCAGAATTTTCACATGTATTGCTTATTCAGTATTCTCATTAGCAGGGAACGGATTTATATGGACTAAAAATATATGAAATATGTAAATATATATGTAGTTATTTTTACCAAAATATGGAATTAAATATGGATTTTTACCAAAATATGGAATTAAATATGGACTTAAAATTATAAAAAAATGACTATGTACGTTAAATATTGGTACATTTTAATCAAACTAAACAAAAAATATAATGGACGTACCTTATCTTCCAATGTAGTTTCAACAAAACACAATTTTTATTGTCTGTTACCATAACAATAGGTTACAAACATTTCTTTCAAGTGCTGAAAAGTGAATCTTCTTCTATTGTCTCTGAGGATAGATTTATACTGACTAAAAGAGCGTTCGACGTCACAAGAAGTAACTGGTACATAATTCAATTTCACAATGTCTGCTGGGGATAAGTCCAAGTTAATCTTCACTGTTGATTCATCACTCATCACAGCAACAACCTTTTGTAGTTCTTCATATCCAGGGTTTTTTGAAAGTACAGTGTCCACCTTAGCTCTTACTGCATCTGCAACTTTACCTCTACCACGATTCAGTTGTTCCACAGTACTATTTATAATTTCAAAACTTTCAGATAGTGAAAGGTGCCTATTTTGGAGACTTTTGAGCGTTTTTATGATGCATGAAAATGTATGCTGAATGTGAGCTAAGTCATTCTTCACACTTATGTCACAGGTAACTGTTTTCGCAGTATCAATTGAGACTGCATCTTCAGAGTCCAATGCAAGGAGAACATTGTTAATAGAGTCTATATGTTCGGCATAATATTCAACTGCTTCTAGCCATGTACCCCATCTAGTTAAAATTGGCTTTGGTGGCAATGGAATTTCAGGGTACATTTCTTTCAACACGTTAACTCTACTGGGAGCTTTGAGAAATACTTTTTTCACTGATGAAATCAACAAATCTACTTTAGGGAAATTGTCTCTGACCACTTCTGCCACACGATGAAATGCATGCGCCACACAAGTAAAATGAGTCAATTTAGGATATACAACAGATAATGCTTGTCCAGCTTTGACCATATAAGGGGCAGCATCGCTAATAAAGAATAACACATTATCGTACATAATACCCTTTGGCCACAGGATACCCATAGCTTCGTTGAACAGTTTAACTATAGTTTTGTTATTGCACTTTTCTAGAACATCACAATGTAAAAGAATTCGTTCAGAATATTGTTCACTTAACAAACCGATAACTACATTACCAACAAGTCTACCTTCTTTGTCGGGAGTCTCATCAATGGAAACCCAAATTGAACTATCTTTAATTTCATCTCTTATCTTCTGTATTGTCTCATCGTAGATGGATGGAGCATACGTCTTCCTAAGTGTTGACTCATCCGGGATTGTATGTTGAGTATATTTTTCAAGGAATTCCCTGAAGACCTTATTCTTTAGTTTGTAGAGAGGAATATCAGCAGAGATGAGAGAACGGCACAGGTCGATGTTAAACTCAGATCTTACATTCGATGTTGTTGGTTGTGTTAAAAACAATTGTCTCTGCTTGGAATTTAGTTGTTTGTTGGCCTGATGTTTACTAGTTGTAATGTGTTGTTGCACCAGGAACTTTTGTGTAGATGATACTGCACACTGACACAAATTACAAAATAATATTTTATTGTCAGTTGATAAACCATCTTCTTTAAATTCTGAAATGTAACTTGTTAGTTTTGATTTTAAATTGACTGAATGACGTACTTTTGGCATATTTACCGTCTTTATAGTATGATTTACAAAACTGAACCTATGTGTACTCTGACTGGCATTTAACTGTTGAGCTGCACAACTGAAGTCTGTTAAAAATTTTAAATTAAATTAATACAGTTTTGTAACTTACTTTCCCATTGTTGATAGGACTGCTAATTTTCAAATAACTCTGATGTTAAAGGGATTACTGAACATGTGTTTAAATCTCTATTGTTGAAATGTATTTTTAAAAGTTAATGGAATTTTGTTTTGTTTTATTGTTAAACCTAATATAATATGGACTGTTTTATATGAAATATGGAAAATATATGGAAATTAACGAAAATATGTACTAAACTCTAAAATATGGAAAAATATGGAAAATAAAAGTAGGATTTTTCAACCCTACACATTGTGAAACATAAAGATAATGCAAAATATAAATTATATTAGCTTTATAAGTAAATATGTATTTACATATAAATCCTTTCCCTGCTCATTAGCGACCAGTTTATCAAATATGTATGTCGTAAATCGTCTAACCTTTGATGGCTGTGTCAGTCCTGAATTCAAAACAGCGCCATGGATCATGTTTGCTTTCCCATAACATTAATACAGTGGAACTCCACAAATAGACACAGCAATGGTCCGTGTGCGAGACGAGGTACGAACGCTGTCTTTCTATGGAGTACTGCGGACATTGGTAAACATAAGGGCTGTACAATGTTTTTTATGGCGTGCGGACCGAAACATAAATAATTGACGTATATAATTTTAAATAATATATATTGTAGTATATTCAAAATATATAACAAAACAAATCCGTGATTAAGTATAATATACGTGATACATCTGAAACATAAAACAAACTTCTAGAGGAAAAAACTCTCTAAATATATCTACATACGGGGCTTTCATTTCAAAACTTCCCACTCTACATAACTAGCTAATTAATTGAATTCAATTTAAACCAAAAAAAAAAAAACACGTAAATTTAGATATCAAGGGGGAAGTCTTAAACAAGGTTTAACTGCATTTTAGATTTCACTTCCCACCCCCAGCCACTCCCACTTTGAAATTTCAAATGGCACCCCTATATTTTTATACTTTAATATGAAAGAGCATTCAATTATTTATGAGTTACACCACATTCATTTGTTTTCGCATCTTTTCTTTTCTATCGTCGCCTGGCAACCTGCATTTTTGTTATTGTTGATTAGAGCCGAAGAGAATAAAGCTACAAAAACTTATTGAGCATTTCTTGAAATAGTTGTGTTTGTGTATTAAATTATTTTAAAATGATGTATACCCTTCAAGAGAGAACATAAATTATCCCTATTGATTAAATTTAGGAAATACACAAAATAAGCTGTTTTCTCATCCTACAATCAACTGATAATAACAAAGCTTCTGATAATCACTACAGGATGCCTCGTAATTAGATGAAATTTGTTTTATCCCATGCACTCTTCTGATCGAATTGTCAAATTCTTGAGGGATGGCTCTGATTGATTCACCTTTTTTAAACCTTTCCAATATTTGTAACTTCTGCTTCAACATAAGTACACATTTTTTGTTCCCTGCCTTGGTGCCAACGTGTACGAGTATCTGCACACAACTGCACTGGATCAACTGGTTAGCCCTGTGCAGCGCGGGACAGGATGCGTTGACTTACCTTGTATCGTGAAGTTTGCGAGAGTGAGCGTCTATTTGTGGAGTTCTACTGTATTGATTAAGAAATAAACTCTGACGAGTATTACACATGGGTCATTCGAAAATTAGTTGCAACACTTTAAATAAGAACAAACAAAATTGATATAATTACACTTCTTAAAATTACTCTCTTTCAGTAACAAACCCTTGGAAGGCGACGAATGTCAGCCACACCGTCACTTTGCTCAAGGCTTCTAATTGACTGCTGTACAGCGAAGAGTACCCGTCTCAGTGGTTCTTTCATCTCGGGGAAAGGTCGTAGTCACAGGAATTACACTGAGAGAATGTGAAGGATACTCTAGAATTTCCCACTTCTACCTGTTTAGTATATTAACCACTTTTGCAGATAAGTTACAACGAGCATCATCTGACGCACAGTGAGATGGGTATTAAAGAGATTCCGGCAATTCCGGCGCATTGATGATCATAAATGATATTTCACATAGTGACTGTAATATGCATTCCAATTGGAACAGAATGAGTCATTAATACACTTCATGATCATAAACAATAAAGATGTTGGTCCTCCTCTTCAATACAACTTTTTGACATTTGGACATTGCAGATAGGTAACAATCTTATTGTTACAATCATTACATGAAATCTACCTCGACATGGGGAACTATTAATAATGGAATTCCTCAAGGATCAATATTAGGTCCCCTACTTTTTCTAATGTTCATAAATGATCTTTCCCCCTAATAAACGATGTAGGTCATACCATATTATTATTTGCAGATGACACAAGTATAGTAATTACAGCCAATAACTCCAACACATTCCAATCTTCAACAGAAGAAATTCTCTTCAAAATATGTGATTGGTTGTCAGTCAATAAATTAGTATTAAATTGTAACAAAACTAACATAATTCAATTTAAATCTTGTCTAAATTCAACCTCGCAAATTTCAAGCGCAATAATTAACAATAGATCCCTATTAGAAACAACAACAACCAAATTTCTTGGCTTAAAAATCGATAATGTCTTAAATTGGAAAAATAATATTACAGAAATTACCCCCAAACTAAATTCCACATGTTTTGCTACTAGATCTATGCAAAAGATAGTAAATATCAATACCTTAAAAGCAACATATTTTGCATACTTCTACTCGGTAATGAGTTTTGGAATATTATTCTGGGGATATTCCACAGATAGTAACAGTATATTCCTACTACTGTACAAGAAAGAGTAATTAGAATAATCGTAGGTGCCAAATCTAGGAAATCGTGTAGGACTATTTAAAAAAAACTATAAATAATGCCCATGACTGGTCAGTATATTTTTTCATTAATGATCTCCCTCGTATGTAATCGTGAAAACTTTGTAACTAATTCAACAATTCATAGCCTAAATACGCGTCAAAAATGACTTTCATACTCCATCGGCAAGTCTATCGTGCTATCAAAAAGGAGTGCGTTATATGGCAGTAAAAATTTTTAATAGCCTCCCTATTGATATAAAAAATGAAACTCAAAACATAAGATTATTTAGGGCCAAATTAAAGAAGTAACTAATTTCTCACGCCTTCTATTTTGTAGGTGAATTCATGACATTCAACAACGCTTCATGAAAGTGATACTAAATCTTTGTGTTGTATTAGTAGACCATATTGTAAACCTCTTCTGCATGTATTCAACTAGGCTGTAACTATAGACTCTGTAGTAGGTATTATTAAGTTTTTTGACTTGTTCCATATTCTATCTGTGAAGCTATATATGAATACGATGGAATGTTAATAAATGGAATGGAATGGAATACAATACATATATAGGATGTATATTGAAAGTACACGATAATAGAAGCAAAAAAGTCCCAGTAAACATGGGTCCGCAAAAGAGCCGTTTACGAGAAAATTATGAAGCCGCCACTGACGTCAATGTAACATTGTATGGTTTACTCCGTGCGCATTAGAAGCAGTCCTGTGCTCTTTTTTTTACAAAACAGAACATTATTGAAGTCATAATCAAACCATACACGCAGAACGTGACTGATACCTCTTGAGACTGTGTACTGTATCCGTCCTGTATGTTCTGCGTGTATGATTAAACTTCATGAACTCCTCCTAGCTGTTGAGAATAAAGATCCGCATCGACTGCACACTCCTTTGGAACAAACTCCCAGTGAATCAAAGTGGACTCAAAGTTGTGGCGGCTTGTCAGCCCACTTGAGGTGTGTGGATATAAAGAGAAAAATTGGGACGGTGTCGGATTTAGTTCCCGGGTAGTTCAGTCGACAGAGCATTCGTGCGCTAAGTGAAGGGCCTCGGAACAATTTTTCCCTTGAAATTATTCAATCTCAACAATGTTAATTTATCTAAATTCAGATGCTTTTTTTGTTAGAAACTATGCAATATAATAACCTAAAACATTTTTAGGGCTTAATTCACTATTTTTTTATGTTAAACTAAATTATATATCATTTTAATTATCTATTTTAGAGAAATAAGTCCTTATCGGTTTTACGTTTTTTCGAGTGTGAATTAAAATTTTTATTTTTAATATTAACTATTTTTTCACTGAAGGTTTAAGTCTTAATCGAAGCATACCCTGAGTTTTATATCTCAAATAGTTTCTGAAAAAAGTGCACCGTAACTTTCGAAAAATGAAATTCTAAGACTGAAGATTTATAACCGTTAAAAAAATATTTCTCTGTAATAGACCACTAAAATGATATATAATTTAGTTTAATACAAAAAGAAAAGTGAATTAAACCCTTAAAAACGTTTCAGATTATATTTTATGGTTTCTAAAAAGAGTGCACCTAAATTTATGTAAGTTAAAATTGTTAAGAGAGGCAATACTTCAATTTTTTTTCTAAGATTATTTTTTTCTGTCTAAGGAATCCGCTACTGATAGAAATGGTGAGTCTGTTAATAAGATTCCAGTTCAAGAAATGCTTTAAAAGAGGAAACCATTTATTAAAACATAATGGTGTTTATACATTAATACCAAAATCCTATCTCATTTCGCAGTTAAGGAACAACGTGAAATGTTAAAAAGAAAGAGAAATGGTCCTCATTTCAGGACACTTCACTGTATGCTCCAGATTCAACTCGAAATATGGAACTCGGCAAACAAGATTGGGTTATTTCGTAAAGTACTTTGCGGCATCGTGTTCGAAGTTTTGAAAGGACCGACATTTTCATTTTAAAAGTTGTGGAAACCATGGCAACGGAATTGCGTTGATTATTGCTATAGCCGAGGCCTGGGTTTAGAATTTCTGGAAATGAACAGCTTTTGCACGCAAATTGCGTTCCCTATTTAAAACACATCGCGGAATATTCTTTCCTTTGCGATGGGATAGGTCGCTAATTGTCGAAAATATCCCCATGTTACTGCAGAAAGTCATGTTGCAGGATTTCTTCGAGAGTCGCGCCTTTAAAATTAACACAAATATGAATTATGCAAGGGGTACATTTATTTTAGAGCTAATTATACAATTAACTATTAATCATTATAACGAATATATTGTGTGAGAGCCCTAGGTGTAGCTATTAATCATCATTCGACTTTTCATTATCACATATTTAATATATGAAATGTTTTAAAATATCGGATTTATTATTCATTCATTCATTCATAGTTTCCTGCCTCAGGGAAAGGGAAAGTCTTTCATTGCAAACACAGCATTCTCCAATCTTTTTCTATTTTCTGTCTTCCTCTTAGTCTCCTCAAATGATCCATATATCTGGGAGGATAATATTAAAATGGATTTGAGGGAGGTGGGATATAATGATAGAGACTGAATTAATCTTGCACAGGATAGGGACCGTTGGCGGGTTTATGTGAGGGCGGCAATGAACCTGCGGGTTCCTTAAAAGCCATTTGTAATTAAGTAATAATAATAATAATAATAATAATAATAATAATAATAATAATCCTCGAACTGAGGTTTCATGTATAATAATAAAAAATTGCAATATAGTACCAAAATTAATGTTTACTCCAAAATTTTATATGAATCCGCAAACATCGAAACCATAATAAAAATTGTTGTTGTTTTCTAATGCCAGGCGTTTGACAATAAAGTCATTTGACCTCTTGCACTCCAATATTTTTCAAAGATATTATCATGGCCAGCCACTGAAGCACAGATTTTGAGGTGTTCCGAATCCATTTCTTGGTTTGAGTTGCACAATGGGCAGTTAGGGGACTGATATATTCCAATTCTATGCAGGTGTTTGGCCAAACAGTCATGGCCTGTTGCCAATCTAAATGCAGCTACAGACGATTTTCGTGGTAAATCGGGAATTAACTGTGGATTATGATACAGAGAATTTCATTTTTTCCCTCGAGATTGTGTTATCAAATTTTATTTGTTGAAGTCTAAGTATGTAGATTTAATAAATCTTTTCACAGAGTAATACGTAGATTTAGTAACAGGTCTGAAAGTAGCAGTGCTGCCTTTCTTTGCCAAAGCATCCGCATTCTTTCCCAGGATTCCACAATGGAATGGTATCCATTGGAATACAATTCTTTTATTGAGTGATATTAGGCCTAATTGAGACAGCATTTTAGTTATTTCTGCTGTTTGAGATGAAGGTGTGTGTTTAGACACTATTGATAGAATAGGTGCTTTGGAGTCTGACAATCCATAATAGAAATTAAACCATAAGAAAACGAACAAAAAATACTTCTGCAGCCTACTTAAAAGGCATGGAAGACAAGGAGATAAAAGGTAATACAAGAAAAAAAGAGAAATATATGGAGAAGCAGAGGAATACAAGGAGAACACGGGGAATAAGAGAAAAATGGTAATGCAAAAAAAAAACGAGGAAAGTACAAGGAGAACAAAGGAAAAAATGGGACGACGAAAGAAAAAATCGTAACAGAAGTAAATCAAGTGGAAAAGCAGCACAACAAAGGGAAGAAAGGAAGTAAAAGGGGAACGTGAGGAGAACAAGGGGAAGATAAGGCGAATAAGAAGAATACAAGAAGAACTAGGGAAATAGAAAAAGAATAAGGGGAATAGAAGAAGAACGGAAATGCTAGGGAGACAAGGAGAATACTCGTAGAAGAAATTCAAGGGGAATAGAAGAAGAATAAGGGGAAGACAAGTAGAACAAGAGAAATAGTACCTAGGTGATTGTACCTATTCACAGTTTTACGTAAAGATTTGCTGTTAGTTAAGATAATTATGTAGTTGTCGACTTTTTTCGTTTCCTTCTATCGAAACTAGAATTTTGAGTAAATACCGTAGAAGTGGGTAAAGTCAATCAGTGGGTGTAAAATCGATCATTTGCGATTTTTATTCAAAATTATATATTTTCTCAGTTACTTGCTAAAATTTTGTTATGCTGACTTCATTGCCTTACATTGTAAAATGTAAGCGAGCGGAACAACTGAAAGCCTCCGAATGCCAACAATGGTAACACTGTGTAATTACCGTTGAAGTGAAAATTGTTATTTTCAACTTTTTCTCCTAAATGAAAACAAAGTCTTACAAACTCTAAATTAAAGTCAGCAGTGAAAGGAGACAGGACGTATATATAAGTACTTTTCGTTGAGATTGTATCCTGAAATAATAGTTTTGCAGTTCGTAAATGTTAGTATTGAAATTTATTATTTTAAGAAAACTTGTTCCTTTGTAGGGTTAAGTCGATCATGTCATCGACCTACTCGAAGCAGATATGACCAGCAGGAAGAATAAATTGTTAACCGGAATACCTCCAACTAACATTTATAAACAAAAAAGTGTTATAGCATAGCTTATATTGATGAGATAGTGGGGAAAGAGGAAGACGAAATTATGGTGAATTTCTTGCGTAAGAGAAGCACTGCCAAAGGAACGTATTTTGTACACCCCTTTGTACCTGACTATGGGAACAACGTAGTTTATAAAGTGACATGAGGAGGGGAAGATTTCAAATAACATCTGATATAAACCTAAGCAATGTTGAATTGCATTTTAGATTTAAATTGAAGGGTGGTATTTCAATGTAAATTTTGAATTCTTAAATCTTTGTTTGTTTGTATGTGAAATATTAAAATGTGTTTTTATGTTTTATAAGTTGGTAATCATAGTCACGATTGTACAGTGGAGACCTATAGGCCTAATTGTATCGAATAGTATGATCACAGTAACAAAAGATAGACTATATAATGCTATAGGCATATATTGAAGATTATTATTGTTTTTACACCCCTTATAACAAATAAAATATATGTAATACACTTAATTTGTTTTTTTTTAAACATAAACAGTGATCGACTTTACTCCGCAATATTTTAAAATCGATCTTAAACTAAAAATTCAATGGTGATCGACTTTATCCTATTTAAGCAGGTAACTTCGATCACAAGTCAAATAAAAAAAGTTTTTTATATATTGTAATTCAATTCTTGTAACGTGTCTTCATAAGTGAAGGATATGACGACAAAATGCTATTTTCTGAGGAGTTTCGCGCCATTGCATAACCTCAATATCATTTAAAAATTGCAAAATTTTGATCGACTTTACCCTCTTCTACGGTACACAGTGAAATACAAATAAAATCGTGGCCAACAAAGTTGAATTTGGCCAAGGGTGAAGAATGTTATACTCAACTCATATATTTTCACATAAACCCGAGGCTCTTTCATCAGTATATAACAAAGATTAGTGTGGGCTCTGAAGCGCCAGATCTGAACACAGAGAATAGCAAGCATATCGCCTTACCGTCCGGCAGCCAGGTCCAATCTGGAGGCTGTGAAACAGCTGACAGTCTTATTGTGTCACCTCGGCGACGCAAGCGAACACCTCGGCGAGGCAAAGAGGATTATGTCTGTCGTGTGCGTGCGTGCAGGGATATTCTTCCCGCAACTGTGGGGAACTAGGAGTCAGGTTTTCTTACAACACCTATGACAAAGCGAAGAGGGAATTTGTGTGTTACAAACTTCCCTTCTTTGCTTCCTTGCCTCGTGTCTGTGTTGCAGATTATGCAAATATATGTAGACTACAGGCAGTGGAAGAATTCGTCACAATTCAGTGATAAAAGGTGAACTAATGCATTTATATGAATTTATATGTTCGTCAAAATGATTATTCCTTATCTCACAAAATTTATTTAGAAAAATATATGAAATGAAATCCAACTCTCTCACACACTCTCTCTCTCTATCTCTCCAAATAAGTACCTGACTGGATAGGTAGTTAGGTAGGTAGGTAGGTAGTTGGATGGATGGATGGGTAGATAAATATAGATATAGATATAGATATAGATATAGATAGATAAGATTAGATTAGATAGATTAGAATAGATTAGATTAGATTAGATGTAGATAGATAGACAGACAGACAGACAGACAGACAGATAGATAGATAGATAGATAGATAGATAGATAGATAGATAGATAGATAGATAGATAAATAGATAGATAGATAGATAGATAGATAGACAGACAGACAGACAGACAGATAAGATTAGATTAGATAGATTAGAATAGATTAGATTAGATGTAGATAGATAGATAGATAGATAGATAGATAGATAGATAGATAGATAGATAGATAGATAGATAGATAGATAGATAGATAGATAGATAGATAGATAGATAGATAGATAGATAGATAGATAGATAGATAGATAGATAGATAGATAGACACTCAGATACAGACAGACAGACAGACAGACAGAGAGACAGATATAGATAGGGAGATAGGTAGGTAGCTAGACAGACAGACATATATAGATAGGGAGGTAGGTAGGTACCTAGACAGACAGACAGATATAGATAGGGAGGTAGGTAGGTAGGTAGCTAGACAGACAGACAGACATAGATAGGGAGATAGGTAGACAGACAGACAGACAGACAGACAGACAGACAGACAGACAGACAGACAGACAGACAGACAGATAGATAGATAGATAGATAGATAGATAGATAGATAGATAGATAGATAGATAGATAGATAGATAGATAGATAGATAGATAGATAGATAGATAGATAGATAGATAGATAGATAGATAGATAGTTCTGAAAACAGGTTCCAGTATTTAGAGAGGAGGTAGTATCAAAGCAAGAAATAAAAGTCCTACAAACATAGAGCCTAAAATTAATATTTTCTGAGAACTGAACAAATGTTTACCAACACTGCAAGAGCAGTATATCTCCTATACTGCGAGCTCTGAGGCAATAAACAATTGAGGAAGCAGAATACAACCGTTTGTCACTGTGTATTACACAGCATACCTTTGTTCGTGTTTGTATAAAGAGGACGCTTAAACAGACGACAGAACATTACAGTTCGTAATCGTACTATTGTATGTAAATTGACTCTATACTGCAATAACTATTACTATAACAGTCGGATAAGTTAGTTTCGTATCTGTTGAATCGGACCATGTTTTGCTGTAACAGTAACATGGGTCCTAAAATTAATTTCTTCTGAGAAATGAGCAAAATGTTTCCCATCACTGTGAGAGCAACATATCTTCTACTGTGAGCTCTTTGCCAAGAAAAACAAACATGCTCCTATTCAACAGATAATGAAACTAATACGTAGTGACAAACGGTTGCTGCCAATGCCTTCTCGATCTAGACCAGGCCGTAATGCAGGTTGTGTGACGTCACTCGAAGAGTCGGGCTTTTGTATTTGAGTATACGGAGCTAAGTGAAATATATTACTTTATTGCGTGTCGGTGCTCAATTTTATTTAGTGTAATGTGTGTATAAGACACGTTCACTTCTTATTGCATAACATGTTGCAGAAATAATTACAAAACTGTGTTATTTTAATGTGAACGGAGTTTTACATGTTAACATAACCTGTTTGCATCAACATTTTAAGTTTGGAATGGAAGCTATTTTGAGATTTAATAAAGAAGAAATATTTATATTGTGATTTTAATTTAGCACATCTACCTTCCTTACTTATAGGTAGAAAATTTATCACAGTCCCTCCTATGGAATTAGTGTACGTACTGTTGTGTGTTACTTCCTCTGGTAGGTTAGATAAATACAATTCGTTACAGCCCAGTATAGTAGGGAACAGATAAATAATACAATTACATTTTTATTCAATGTAATGTGTGCATAAGTTCCATTTATTTGTTGCATAATGTGGCAGGAATAATAAATAAAACTGTGTTATTTTTATGTGAAGAGAATTCACCATGTTAACATAATCTATCTGCGTCAACATTTTAAGTTGGGAACGAAAACTGTTTTGAGATTTAGTAAAGAATATATTAGAATAAACTTCATAACACGGTTACCGTCCTTACTCGTAGGTAGAAAATTCACCACAGTCCCTCCTATGAAATGTACATACGGTTATATTACTTACTAGCGCTGAGGTATAGTTCCGGTAATTTCTGAACTGAAAACAGTTGAATTTATTTTTTGTGGAGATGCATTTGATCCTATAAGCAAGGCATAATAAAAGCCTAAACGAACCGAACTAATTTGTATATGCAAGAAGTATGAATACGAAGCTCATAGCCACCGGCGTGGCTCAGTCGGTTAAGGCGCTTGCCTACCGGTCTGAAGTTGCGTTCGGGCGCGGGTTCGATCCCCGCTTGGGCTGATTACCTGGTTGGGTTTTCCCCAACCGTAATGTGAATGCAAGGTAATCTCTGGCGAATCCTCGGCCTCATCTCGCCAAACATCATCTCGCTATCACCAACCTCATCGACGCTAAATAACCTAGTAGTTGATACAGCGTCGTTAAATAACCAACTTAAAAAAAAAACGAAGCTCAGCACTAGTTTAGCCCTAGTAACATATTAAACTAAACAGACTTCAGACTGGAGTACCGTCTGAAACAAATAAATACAATTGAAGTGTAGACAAATTGCATTTACAAGATATACGTAGCGTTATACTTAATTATAATGCATAATTGCGAATATAGAAATAAGGCAAGTACTTATAGAGTAAACATAATCTATAATTTCAACACATCAAAATATGCGTGCGATGCAACTGAAAATTGCTGAAACGTGCTTAAATGAATGTGCAAGAATTTCGTAATGAAGCGTGCGTGCTTTATTTCAACTAATTACAATGCTAGATACTGCAACAGTAATGAAAACTATAAGGTATAATTTTTCGTAATATGCTATATGTATCTCGTTTTTAGTTCAAATTGTGTATATTATCAAACGTCGTATTATTTACTCGTATAATGTAGGTTATTCACAAATAAAAAGGGCGCAATGATTTAAATTTAATAAAACAAATACGGTAAACTAACAATAATGGATTAGACAAGAGTAACATCAGTAACGCTGCACTTAGGCCTAATCACAACTTACTTTACATGCCAGTCAATGTTTCACTTTCACGTGTATATTATTACACATATTTACTGTTTATAACACCAAAAATTCACTTAACCACATAAAGGGCGCAATACATATTCGAAATAAAGGCAGGTATTACACATACGAACTTTGCCTGCAAAAACGTAATTTTCACACCAAAAATAACATTATATCTTAAATTGCAAGTGAATTGTGTCTCAAGTGTCTCACAATCACTGTTTCAAATTTTACTGATGCAATTACACTGCATTTCAGAGAAATATACAATGTTATTCTTTATGCACTCTAATTCATATGGTTGAAAGACCGTCCTTCGCGATCAGCTGTTAAGCGAGTCACGTGCTCTGCCTTACGGCCTGTATTAGATCACGATGGCAGTGTTGCTACTGGGGCAGCTATCTTTACCGGCGGCGTGTTTATAAATCAACTCGACTGCGCTCCGATATCGGGAATACACTCAACAGAAAATTGATGCAATCAGTTGCAGCTCTGTCACTGTACGAAAAGTAAATTACTTCGAAAGTATTCTATACAATTCAGATATCTTGGAGCAACAGTAACAAATATAAATGACACTCGGGAGGAAATTAAACGCAGAATAAATATTGGATATGCCTGTTATTATTCGGTTGAGAAGCTTTTGTCATCTAGTCTGCCGTGAAAAAATCTGAAAGTTAGAATTTATAAAACAGTTATATTATCGGTTGTGAAACTTGGACTCTCACTTTGAGAGAGGAATATAGGTTAAGGGTGTTTGAGAATAAGGTGCTTAGGAAAATATTTGGGACTAAGAGGGATGAAGTTACAGGAGAATGGAGAAAGTTACACAACGCACAGCTGCACGCATTGTATTCTTCACCTGACATACAGTAATTACGTATGAGATGGGCAGAGCATGTAGCACGTATGGACAAATCCAGAAATGCATATAGAGTGTTAGTTGGAGGCCGGAGGGAAAAAGACCTTTGGGGGGGGGTCGAAACGTAGATGGGAAGATAATATTAAAATGGATTTGAGAAATGTGGGATATGATGGTAGAGACTTGATTAATCTTGCTCAGGATAGGCACCAATGGCGGGCTTATGTGAGGGCGGCAATGAACCTCCGGGTTCCTTAAAAGCCAGTAAGTAAGTAAGTAAGTAAGTAAATAAGTAAGTATTCTATAAATAGTTATAGCACAGTCTAGTATATGCAGTCACGAAGCTCAATACGTAGGGAATATGCATCCATAGATAGTTGCTAAACATTAGGATCGCTACTATCGCCTCATCACAGACAATGCGAAATAGTACAGGCACAGTCTATTGTTCCTAGTACCCTCAACAACTCAAGCTTCGTGACTGTATATACTAGACTATGGTTATGGCTTTATGTGTAATTTTGAAACATGGAAACTCCGCCTAGGAAGTTAGCGTGGGAAAAAATACGTTCGCAAAGTAGAAGGTAATGTATTAGGGTTACCAGACGTCCGGGTTTTGCGGGACATGGCCTGCTTTTAGGAATGTGTCTTACGTCCGGCCAGGCATTGTCGAAAATCAGAAATTGTCCTGCTTTTCTTTCTCGCCAATTCTCAGTGGACCAAAGATAGAATCCGTATTAATTTGGGGTCCATTAGAGAAATTATGTTTGTAAAATTTAATTCAAGACAATTATGGTGTATGGATTTTCACAAGTATTTACTGAATTAAAACAAATATTTCTTACTCAAACAAGTTGGGTCATCAGAGAAGTATTAAGAATGAGAAAATTAAACAAAGTAAAAGCTTATTTACAATCCATATAATTTAGTTAATTAATTAAATTCATGATAATACCACTGTATCAATTTTATTGTACGAAGACTAACTAATTACCTTTCTATATAACATACTGAAAAAGCTTCGTGTCAAGTATCTAGTTAGTCTATTGTATTCTGCTTTTATGTGAAAAATCCTTTTTTTTTTTTTTCTGATAAAATACTCCGCTTTTAATTTTTTTCATCTGGTAACCCCAATTATATAATGTATTTAAGTTCTGTAAAAAAAGGAAAAAAGGATGGTCTAACTATTCCTCTGAATGCGATTAATTTACGAATCCAATTAATCATTAGAATCAATCAATCCAATCGACCAATTCAATCAATATATCAATTCAATTAATCGATTCATCTAATAAATCATTAAATAAATCAATCAAAGGCATTAGTCAATCCAATTAATCTATAAAAGTCTAATTAATCTAATTAGTCAATCCTATGAATCAAAAGCATCAGGCAGACAATTCAATTAGTGAATCTTATGAATCAAAATAATCAGGCAGACAATTCAATTAGTCAATCTAAACAATTAGTCAATCCTATGAATCAAAAGAAACAGGCAGACAATTCAATTAGTCAATCTAAACAATTAGTCAATCTTATGAATCAAAATAATCAGCAAGACAATTCAATTAGTCAATCTAAACAATTAGACAATCTTATGAATCAAAAGAAACAGGCAGACAATTCAATTAGTGAATCTAAACAATTAGTCAATCCTATGAATCAAAAGAATCAGGCAGACAATTCAATTAGTCAATCCTATGAATCAAAAGAATCGGGCAGATAATTCAATTAGTCAATCTAAACAATTAGTCAATGCTATGAACCAAAAGAATCAGGCAGACAATTCAATTAGTCAATCCTATGAATCAAAAGAATCGGGCAGATAATTCAATTAGTCAATCTAAACAATTAGTCAATGCTATGAATCAAAACAATCAGGCATACAATTCAATTAGTCAATCTAAACAATTAGTCAATCTAAACAATTATTCAATCCTATGAATCAAAAGAAACAGCCAGACAATTCAATTAATCAATCTAAACAATTAGTCAATCCTATGAATCAAAAGAATCAGGCAGGCAATTCATTTAGTCAATCTAAACAATTAGGCTAACCCTATTAATCAAAAGAATCAGGCAGACAATTCAATTAGTCAATCTAAACAATTAGTCAATCCTATGAATCAAAAGAAACAGGCAGACAATTCAATTAGTCAATCTAAACAATTAGTCAATCCTATGAATCAAAAGAATCAGGCAGACAATTCAATTAGTCAATCTAAACAATTAGTCTATCCTATTAATCAAAAGAATCAGGCAGACAATTCAATTAGTCAATCTAAACAATTAGTCAATCCAATGAATCAAAAGAATCAGGCAGAAAATTCAATTAGTCAATCTAAACAATTAGTCAATCCTATGAATCAAAAGAATCAGGCAAGCAATTCAATTAGTCAATCTAAACAATTAATCAATCCTATGAATCAAAAGAATCAGGCAGACAATTTAATTAGTCAATTTTTTTATTTTATTGAGTTATTTTACGACGTTGTATCAACATCTACGTTATTTAGCGTCTGAATGATATGAAGGTGGTAATGCCGGTAAAATGAGTTCGGGGTCCAGCACCGAAAGTTACCCAACATTTGCTCGCATTGGGTTGAGGGAAAACCCCGGAGAAAACCTCAACCAAGTAACTTGCCCGACCGGGATTCGCACCCGGGCCACCTGGTTTCGCAGCCAGAGGCGCTGACCGTTACTTCACTGGTGTGGACTCAATTACTCAATAAACAAAATCCTATGATTCAAAAGAATGAGGCAGACAATTCATTTAGTCAATCTAAACAATTAGTCAATCCTAGTAATCAAAAGAATCAGACAGACAATTCAATTAGTCAATCTAAACAATTAGTCAATCCTATGAATCAAAAGAACCAGGCAGACAATTCAATTAGTCAATCTAAACAATTAGTCAATCCAATGAATCAAAAGAATCAGGCAGACAATTCAATTAGTGAATCTAAACAATTAGTCAATTCTATGAATCAAACGAATCAGGGAGACAATTCAATTAGTCAATCTAAACAATTAGTCAATCCTAGTAATCAAAAGAATCAGGCAGACAATTCAATTAGTGAATCTAAACAATTAGTAAATCCTATGAATCAAAAGAATCAGGCAGACAATTCAATTAATGAATCTAAACAAATTAGTCAATCCTATTAATCAAAAGAATCAGGCAGACAATTCAATTAGTCAATCTAAACCATTAGTCAATCCTATGAATCAAAAGAATTAGGTAGACAATTCAATTCGTCAATCTAAACAATTAGTCAATCCTATTAATCAAAAGAATCAGGCAGACAATTCAATTAGTCAATCTAAACCATTAGTCAATCCTATGAATCAAAAGAATCAGGCAGACAATTCAATTAGTCAATCTAAACAATTAGTTAATCCTATTAATCAAAAGAATCAGGCAGACAATTCAATTAGTCAATCTAAACCATTAGTCAATCCTATGAATCAAAAGAATCAGGCAGACAATTCAATTAGTCAATGCTATGAATCAAAAGAATCAGGCAAACAATTCAATTAGTTAATCTAAACAATTAGTCAATCCTATTAATCAAAAGAATCAGGCAGACAATTCAATTAGTCAATCTAAACCATTAGTCAATCCTATGAATCAAAAGAATCAGGCAGACAATTCAATTAGTCAATCTAAACAATTAGTCAATCTTATTAATCAAAAGAATCAGGCAGACAATTCAATTAGTCAATCTAAACCATTAGTCAATCCTATGAATCAAAAGAATCAGGCAGACAATTCAATTAGTCAATCCTATGAATCAAAAGAATCGGGCAAACAATTCAAATAGTCAATATAAACAATTAGTCAATCCTATTAATCAAAAGAATCAGGCAGACAATTCAATTAGTCAAGCTAAACCATTAGTCAATCCTATGAATAAAAAGAATCAGGCAGACAATTCAATTAGTCAATCTAAACAATTAGTCAATCCTATTAATCAAAAGAATCAGGCAGACAATTCAATTAGTCAATCTAAACCATTAGTCAATCCTATGAATCAAAAGAATCAGGCAGACAATTCAATTAGTCAATCCTATGAATCAAAAGAATCGGGCAAACAATTCAAATAGTCAATATAAACAGTCAATCCTATTAATCAAAAGAATCAGGCAGACAATTCAATTAGTCAAGCTAAACCATTAGTCAATCCTATGAATCAAAAGAATCAGGCAGACAATTCAATTAGTCAATCTAAACAATTAGTCAATCCTATTAATCAAAAGAATCAGGCAGACAATTCAATTAGTCAATCTAAATCATCAGTCAATCCTATGAATCAAAAGAATCAGGCAGACAATTGAATTAGTCAATCTAAACCATTAGTCAATCCTATGAATCAAAAGAATCAGGCAGACAATTCAATTAGTCAATCCAAACATTTAGTCAATGCAAACAATGAATGAAATAACCAACCAAACAAGGAAATTAATAAAATCAACCATACCATAATTTGAGTCCACTCCTGTGGCGTAACGGTTAGCACGTCTAGTCGCGAAACCAGTTGGCCCGGGTTCGATTCCCGGTTGGGACAAGTTACCTGGTTGAGGTTTTTCCGGGGTTTTCCCTCAACCCAATATGAGCAAATGCTGGGTAACTTACGGTGTTGGACCCAGGACTCATTCAGACGATAAATAACCAAAGCTGATGATAAAGCGTCGTAAAATAACCTACTAAAAAAACCATAATTTGATGTAAATAGTTAATCGAATTAATCAATAAACTCAGCCAATGAATCAATCAATCTAATTAATCGAAGAACCAAGCGATCAATCAGCGTACCGGCCAGACGCCCAACCAACCAACCAACCAAATGTGAATCCACAGATCATGCTCTAAAAATAGAAATTAGGTCAAAATATACTGATTCCAGCAAATACTTCAAAGTATAGATGAAGTTCACGTTCTCAAGTACGCTTTTGTAAGTGGGTTTGTAAGTTGGTGAAGAATTACCTGTTTTAATGCCATCCAATACTCCACGAAGTTCTTATGTCGAAGTTTTCTGCATTCTGTACGTATATTTCCACTTCTGCGCCGGAAAATGAACCCGGGACAAATCAGTTCTCGTTGGAAAACACTGCCACTTGACCCACAGTTTGTATGCACATCGCCTCATTAATATGCTTTCGTACCAAACTCCGCTCCGAAGTATCTGGACAGGCGTACCTACAGTTACAACAACTTCACGCACGAATTGCGCCGCAGCAAGGATCAGCAGATCGTATAAACAAGTTCTGATTTCATACATGAGTCAACACAAACTCTCAAATTATACCCTATTCTCTTTCACAGGAATTCCTGTTCGACCCTCTGTTTGACTTCTGTTTACTTAAACCCCAAAGGGTTTAATGTCTGTAATTATTGGACAATAGTCTGTTCATAAAATGGAAGATTATAAAAAGACAGTTACATTTTTAAATTGCCACGAATTATCAGAAATTTAATTCTATTAAAAGTTATGACAGCCGAATTCCTCAGTTGGTACAGCAACTGACTATGGCCTGGAAGGTTCCCTGTTCAATCCCGCGTGGTGGCGACATTTTTCTCTTGACAAAACTTCCAGCACTTCTCATATCAAATTGAGTTCTGAGTCTTTCCTACGTAGCAGTGTGCAATTTTCCCGATCTAGGTGGACAAAAATCAAATTTCGACTTGTTTAGTTATGCGTAGGTGAATATGAATTCGTGTCCTTTAATATTTGAAGAATGTTATGAGCAGGGAAAGGATTTATATGTAAATCATATTTACTTATAAAGCTAATATAATTTATATTTTGCATTATCTTTATGTTTCACAATGTGTAGGGTTGAAAAATCCTACTTTTATTTTCCATATTTTTCCATATTTTAGAGTTTAGTACATATTTTCGTTAATTTCCATATATTTTCCATATTTCATATAAAACAGTCCATATTATATTAGGTTTAACAATAAAACAAAACAAAATTCCATTAACTTTTAAAAATACATTTCAACAATAGAGATTTAAACACATGTTCAGTAATCCCTTTAACATCAGAGTTATTTGAAAATTAGCAGTCCTATCAACAATGGGAAAGTAAGTTACAAAACTGTATTAATTTAATTTAAAATTTTTAACAGACTTCAGTTGTGCAGCTCAACAGTTAAATGCCAGTCAGAGTACACATAGGTTCAGTTTTGTAAATCATACTATAAAGACGGTAAATATGCCAAAAGTACGTCATTCAGTCAATTTAAAATCAAAACTAACAAGTTACATTTCAGAATTTAAAGAAGATGGTTTATCAACTGACAATAAAATATTATTTTGTAATTTGTGTCAGTGTGCAGTATCATCTACACAAAAGTTCCTGGTGCAACAACACATTACAACTAGTAAACATCAGGCCAACAAACAACTAAATTCCAAGCAGAGACAATTGTTTTTAACACAACCAACAACATCGAATGTAAGATCTGAGTTTAACATCGACCTGTGCCGTTCTCTCATCTCTGCTGATATTCCTCTCTACAAACTAAAGAATAAGGTCTTCAGGGAATTCCTTGAAAAATATACTCAACATACAATCCCGGATGAGTCAACACTTAGGAAGACGTATGCTCCATCCATCTACGATGAGACAATACAGAAGATAAGAGATGAAATTAAAGATAGTTCAATTTGGGTTTCCATTGATGAGACTCCCGACAAAGAAGGTAGACTTGTTGGTAATGTAGTTATCGGTTTGTTAAGTGAACAATATTCTGAACGAATTCTTTTACATTGTGATGTTCTAGAAAAGTGCAATAACAAAACTATAGTTAAACTGTTCAACGAAGCTATGGGTATCCTGTGGCCAAAGGGTATTATGTACGATAATGTGTTATTCTTTATTAGCGATGCTGCCCCTTATATGGTCAAAGCTGGACAAGCATTATCTGTTGTATATCCTAAATTGACTCATTTTACTTGTGTGGCGCATGCATTTCATCGTGTGGCAGAAGTGGTCAGAGACAATTTCCCTAAAGTAGATTTGTTGATTTCATCAGTGAAAAAAGTATTTCTCAAAGCTCCCAGTAGAGTTAACGTGTTGAAAGAAATGTACCCTGAAATTCCATTGCCACCAAAGCCAATTTTAACTAGATGGGGTACATGGCTAGAAGCAGTTGAATATTATGCCGAACATATAGACTCTATTAACAATGTTCTCCTTGCATTGGACTCTGAAGATGCAGTCTCAATTGATACTGCGAAAACAGTTACCTGTGACATAAGTGTGAAGAATGACTTAGCTCACATTCAGCATACATTTTCATGCATCATAAAAACGCTCAAAAGTCTCCAAAATAGGCACCTTTCACTATCTGAAAGTTTTGAAATTATAAATAGTACTGTGGAACAACTGAATCGTGGTAGAGGTAAAGTTGCAGATGCAGTAAGAGCTAAGGTGGACACTGTACTTTCAAAAAACCCTGGATATGAAGAACTACAAAAGGTTGTTGCTGTGATGAGTGGTGAATCAACAGTGAAGATTAACTTGGACTTATCCCCAGCAGACATTGTGAAATTGAATTATGTACCAGTTACTTCTTGTGACGTCGAACGCTCTTTTAGTCAGTATAAATCTATCCTCAGAGACAATAGAAGAAGATTCACTTTTCAGCACTTGAAAGAAATGTTTGTAACCTATTGTTATGGTAACAGACAATAAAAATTGTGTTTTGTTGAAACTACATTGGAAGATAAGGTACGTCCATTATATTTTTTGTTTAGTTTGATTAAAATGTACCAATATTTAACGTACATAGTCATTTTTTTATAATTTTAAGTCCATATTTAATTCCATATTTTGGTAAAAATCCATATTTAATTCCATATTTTGGTAAAAATAACTACATATATATTTACATATTTCATATATTTTTAGTCCATATAAATCCGTTTTCTGGTTATGAGTAATAGCTTTTACTGATTTATCGACAGTAATCTCACTAGAGGTTTTGATTTATCTAGAGAATATCAAAACTCGAGTGGGATTTAATTGACTATTACACGATTAGAAGAAAGTATATAAATATTAGAAGTAACGAAGTTCTCCAATACAATAAAATATTAATTGACTTACGAAAATACAACTGTCTTCAAATGTATTATTGTACCATCTCAACATTACAAATATTACGCTAGATGCAGTAGTGAGTTATGATTACTAGCAATGCCTTCTCGATCTATATCAAGATGAATTTACAATTGATTTTATATATCAATATGCCTGGTAAATTATTAATAAGTATTTAATGAATTTCAATCTTAAGACATATCAACTTACAAATGTTTATTTGCTATTTAATAACAATATATGAACGTTTTCGCCGTTTATGGCATCTTCAGATATAACAAAACATATAATCTGGACCTATAATAGTAAATTATGCAAATAACAAGGAATAGAGAACAATATATGTGATACATGAAATTCATGAGCTTTATGTAAAATATGACACAATACAGGATGAATATTGAGATAATCTTTGGATTTTGAACTTATCTCAATATTCATCCTGTATTATGTCATATTTTACATAAAGCTCATGAATTTCATGTATCACATATATTGTTCTCTATTCCTTCTTATTTGCATAATTTACTATTATAGGTCAAGATTATATGTTTTGTTATATCTGAAGATGCCCTAAACGGCGAAAACGTTCATATATTGTTATTAAATAGCAAATAAACATTTGCAAGTTGATATGTCTTAAGATTGAAATTCATTAAATACTTATTAATATATCACGATGGCAGTGTTACTAGTCAAGAAGGCTTTGTTGATTCAGTTTCACTTTTATTAAAACAGTTGCATTCCACTTCAATTGTCCGAATCCCAGTAATTAACGTCACTTGACAGATTATTTTCAATAAATCTTAATATTAAACAATCTCTGATACGTGACTATCCATAATATCATACAGCAGAAGCTATAACATAGCCTAACCTAAATAATATATACAAGTGTTAGAAAAGTTTTAATTAACGACGATGATATAAAAATAAACATGAATAATTTTAAAAGGAATAATTATTGAATGTACAATTTTCAAATTTGAATGTGGTTGGTGGTTCAATTGATGTTATATTGGACGTGTGCGTAAAAGAGGTGGAACTCGTTGATGTAGGCCTACATGGTGTATTCCTCAACTTATTCAGGATTTCCGAATAGTGCTCTTCATTTATTTTTAAATATGATTTCAGGGAAGGTGCATAGGTATGACCAGTGATTTTTATTAATTCTTGTTCTTGAATTCCAATGCGAGTCATATTTGAAACTGCTGTGCATCGATTGGAGTGGTTTGTAATTTTCTATTTTTTTTTTTTTTTTTTTTTTTTGACGTTCAGACCAGCGCAGTTTGAAATGTTGGCAAACAAAGAAACAAATGCTAGGGACGCGATAAAATTAAACAAATGCTAGTGACGCGATAAAATTGTGCGATAAGCAGCCATAATTGGTTGAAATACGTCCTTTCGTACAGTTTTATTGGTCAAAAGTAGAATGACGTAGTAAAAGTGTAATAGTCAGCGGAAAATGATATTTAGAAGGGTATAAACTTTGAGTTCTTGCTAACACTTCTAGCTCCGGTTCAGTCGTAGAGAGAGAGGTTTACTATGTGGGTGAAAAAGAGCCAATTGTTAGCGATTTATTGTGTTCTGAAACATGGAATTTGTTCATATAGGTAAGTTCTTACTAATGTAACTTCAATTACAAGTTTATAAATTATTTTCATTTTTACAGTAGGGTTTAAATATTACAATTGAAAAACTTATGTTTTTAAAGTTCTCCAGATATAATGTGATTTTTAGTATATCCGGTCACGTCCGGTTACAACAATTCCTTCACCATTTAGTACAGCATCATTTAGAGTGTTGAATCCTTGTTTTAAAATTTGCGCGTTCTTGCGTATTTATCAGTAATTAATTTTTTTTAGTGGTGGGCCGTACGGTAACTGTTCCATGTTTGGCTTAACAGCAGAAAAGAATCATTGACTAAGAAGTTTTTAACCACTGTGAGGGTGTTTTAGGCCTACAATATTATTCACATGATATTATGGAATATCAGTTTACAAATACATTGGACACATTTTTACCTGACCTTAACAAACGCACAGTGAATGAGAACGCAAATCATTAGCTGGACAAAATTAATAACTTCTCTGCAGTCTAACGCATTGTTATGAAACTTTGTACATGACTTACAGGTGGCACATATGATTTGTGTACAAACTCTGACTATATGTACACAAGAAAAACTACCCCTTTACAGTGGGAGCATTTAGACAGAATTAATAACTTCTCTTGTATCTAAAATATTTTTATGATACATTGTATGGAAGTTATACGTAGCATATATTTTTTGTGCACAAACTATAATTACGGTTCAATAAGCGGAACTACTCCTTTTAGGGATGTATTTAAACAAAATTAATAAATTCTCTCCTATCTAACAAATTTTTATGAAACTAAATACAGAAGTTTCAGGTGGAATATATTGTTTTGTCTACAAAGTTTGATTATATTTTATAAGAGGAATTTCCTCTTTATAGTGGTACATTTAGACAAAATTAACAACTTCTCCCCTATATAATATATCTTTATGCAACTTTGTACAACTACTAGGTCTACAGGTAGCATACAGATGTAATCAGAATTATTTGTACACAAAAAATATATGCTACCTGTAACTCCTGTATAAAGTTTCATAAGATCTGTTATGTAGGAGAGAAGTTAATGTTGTGTATATGCACCCCCTGTAAAGGGATACTTACTCTTTTGGAACTGTAAATATAGTTTATATACCATATATATATATATATATATATATATATATATATATCCTACCTGTGACTTTCGTACAATTTTTCATAAAATCTGTTAGATAGGAAAGAAGTTACTATTTTTTTCTAAAACCACCCCGTATGGGGTAGTTCTTCTTAGACAATCTTAGTCAGAGTTTGTACACAAAGAATATGTGCTACCTGTAAGGTCTGTACAAAGTTTCATAACAATCCGTTGGAATGTAGAGAAGTTATTAATTTTGTCCAGTTAGATTTGCATTATTGCACACTGTGCGTAGGTTAAAAGGCGGTCGGAGCGTGGTGCCGAATATACTGAAGTCTTCAAAATCTGGAACTCCACCTCCATACCCTCAGCGCCTTTAAGACGTTTAAAATGACTACGTTTGCTTTAAGGCGGGGGATCTATAAGAATAGTCAACTTAGGTCAAAAAGTTAAAACTTTTTTGGGCTCCTTTTATTGATTGATGTCTTGTGAATAATTTTGTGAAGTTTCGATATCATGGCCTTCAAAACAGCTGATTGGTAGCCATTTAAAGATGTCCGTGCTCATAGGTATATAATAGAGATGAACAAAACTAACTGCCGCTCTCGCTCGCTGTGTTCGTTGCATTTGTTTTTCGAGTCTCGTCTCGTCTCGTCTCGTCTCGTCTCGTCTCGTCTCGTCTCGTCATTCTCGTGCGCTTCGAGTCTCGCTCATCTTTCTCGAAATAGCATTTGGTCGGCGTGGAAAGATTTCGTAACTTTGAATAACATACAGCATTGAAATAAATAACATTATTTATTATTTGAATATACAATTTCTTGAACCCTATTTTACTCGAAAGTACATTACGGTTATAGTTGTAGCCTGAGTGTATATTATTATAATGAGAATTCATTTGACGTGGGTAACCCAGTCTTGCTACTTGAAATTAACTCTTATATCTACTACAATAATTTAAATTATTTACAAGTTCTTAATTAATTACATATAAAATTACATTGACGTGGGTAACCCAGTCTTGCTAGTAAAATTAACACTTATATCTACTACAATAATTTGAATTATTTACAAGTTCTTAAATATATTACATATAAAATTACAAAACTCTTTCTAACAGCACGTTTTTGTGAACAAATTGAATAGTGGTTTGTCATATATTATATTACAAAAATGTAAATGTCCGACCAAAATAAATATTTTGTTTTCGAACACTGGACAATGAAACCAAAGGTGATCCACAGTTTGCTCTTCCTCACAGATACATAAATAGCCATTGTTCTTATGCAATTTAAGTCGTTCTAGGTAAGACCCAAATTTCCCATGACCTGATAAAAATTGCGTTACTATAAAATCTGGTATAATTTGGTTGCTATTTAAGCGGGTGTCGACGCTGGGAAAGAAGATTTCTCTCGTAACTGAACCCTTTGTACTGCATAGCCACTGATTGTTAAGTATATGATATTACCTATGGTTATATAAACAGAAAAAAAGCAATTCTCAAATAAATTTGCATTTCTAGAAACATAAAACTTAACGTTAATATATTTTACTTGAGATTGCACACTTGATCTCAAACATATGAAAAGAAAATTCCTGTCCTTCTAATAAGGGCCTAGTAATTATTTAAAGGCTGGGGAACGGATTATTATACACTGAAAGGTAGAGATGATGTTTCAAATAGGCTACTTGATTGTTTACACATATTTATAACAGTTGCCAAAGTAGATAAAAGTTCAGTCAGGTATAAACAGCTGTGGCGATTCAAGACTGCTTGACGTTCGGAACTTCGGGAGTGATCAATCTCGATATCTAGAAACACTCACAAGCAGTCTCTACGTCAACGACGCGACGTATACAACATTGTCGTGCGGGTTTTCGGCTTTGCGGGCGCTGTTAGTCTTGCTTTCTCGCTCGCTGTTCATCTCTAGTATTTAAACACGACTCGTCCGCGAAAAGGGACTTGGCTCTATCAGGGACTGAGGCAGAATGGTCCACCTTTCAGCATCGGATTCACGATTGCTACTCGAGCCATCTATTGGACTTGGATAATCTTCGGCCTAGAGCCAGGATGTTTAGGCATTTATAACAGTTAAAATAGGCAGGCAAAAAGACAGTAAAATCGTAAAAAAAAGGCACAATCAATGTTGGAAAAGGCATAATATATTTTAGCAATAAATTTGAATTATATCAACATAACTCTCATTTTTACTTCATAGTTGACACTAGAGACCGGCAAATCAGACAAGATTCACGCCCGTACATGCTTGCCGTCAGGCTTGGGTTCCGGTGATGCTACAAAGCAAGTTAACTTCTAAGACTGAACCTATTGAGCCCGAGTTTTATAGGTTCAGACCAGGCGGGACCCAAGCCTGCCTGTTTGCTCGTATTATAAGGCAGAGTGACTTGCATTCACGGAAGCCAGTCTGCGCTGGTTAAGAAACAGTACTAGTTTGAAATCTAAGTTCGTTGACTGTTTAGTCACTTCAAAAAATCTTTATCTTATGGTCCAACACGGAAGATAATTCTTGATTAAAGAAACACAGTTTTACGATTTATTGAGCTACAGAATTCATAAAATAATAAGACAATATTATGCATTTCATATTTCTGTAAAGTGTATCTGATTCAACAAAATAGTAATATTTAGTAACTTGTGACTAGAAGGGAAGGGAAGGGAAGGGAAGGGAAGGGAAGGGAAGGGAAGGGAAGGGAAGGGAAGGGAAGGGAAGGGAAGATGTTGAAAAGATATTGGTAACAATTATTATGAATATCAACAACTATTATAGAAAAATATTTCATTTTAACTTTTTCCTTATCAACAATTAAAAGCCTCATGAATACCTGTAACATGTATAAAAGTTTTTCGTTCTTCAGAATATTGATTTGCTATTTAACTTCTGAGGGACAGATTTCTTTTTATTTATGAAGCTGAAAGTTTGAATGGTTTGAATTAAATTTATATTACTACGATGAAAAGGAAAGTGCAAGTAATTTATAATAACTGTTGGCATTTAATGGATATTATATTGACGAGAAATATTTTTCTTTATCTTTATTAACGGTACGTTTCAGAAGACAACAAATTACGTTTTCAGTAGTTTGTCTATATCTGTAGGCTTCTTGTCAGGTTTGAATGACTTGGTTCATATTTATCATGCATGTGAAAGCAGCACAGTCTGGCGCAGGTCGGCGGAATCCAACAGTCCTTTCGGGACACTCTTAGGACTCTTTAGGAGTCACGTGCAACCACACTGCCTGCCTGCTTGTAAGGGAAGGTTGCAGGCAGGCGAACGATACGAAGCTTAAGCCCGCTCACGGACGTAAACAGTCATGGGCAAGCCTGATAGACATTTTGCCTGTTTCTGGTTAACACCTGTTGACTTATAAAATACTTTTTTTTCGTGATTAACTGTCTTTTCACAAACCTTACATAACAAAACTGTTCCATCAGTTGAAAACACATGGGCACAAAATTTACTAACGTAAGAATGAAGTTTACCTTTCAATTGTTTACTGAATTTAGGCATTCTAGCTACCCTTCTGTCACGCGACAATAACTGACTGTTCCTCACTTAAATTTCTTTCTCCTACAATAATAAACACGTGTAGCACAAAATTCTGCAGTCCACGTATTGGTATTTTGTCACTCTTTCACTTAATTATGTTGTTCCTTTCCTAGTTCTTTCCACTTCTTTCTGTCTTTCGCTGTCCTTGATCACTGTATGCTCGCGCCTTTAGCAAACACGTCTACTCATTTGAACCTCGGTCTCCTATGCTCTCTTTTATCTATGTGGGCGTTTCACATGGTAACTGCACGTGTCCAATAATCTCAGGAAGTATTGTATTTCTATTTTTTCTATGGCATATCAGTCCATGTGGAAGAGATTTATACATTATGACAGCAACTCGATGGAGAGGATGAAATTCATTAGCTGTCAACAGTAGAACAAAAACTATTCATGTTACAAATTGAAACTATTTATATGTAATAATGTTTTCATACGCTGAGATCCCATCATTGCATGATTTAATTAAACTATATACTACTAAAATTCAAATTCTCATTTTTAAATACATAGAGGAGAAGGTGGAAATATGGGCTAGGAGTGGTAATATGAGCTACCTCGTTTTTTACTATACATGGTGTTGTTACCTAGCGAAAAAGCTCTAAAAGTACATGCCGTGTCCATCAGTCTGCGTGCACAAAGACAGAAACCAGTTGCCTTTGTGGTGTGGATGTGGTGTGTTTTGTGTTTTTCATCAATTTTTAAGTTTTTGCTGGTATGTAGTTTTAATTTTATTGAAAGAAATATATTTCGTGTTTAGAAATCACGCTTGATGTGTCCCACTGGTTAAGAATAGCTCTATCACATGGCATAAGAGTAATATTTATTTAGAACAATTGCCATACATAATCTTACAAACCTTCATGAGTCGATGCTGCTAATATGGGCTACCGCTATGTGTCAAATATGGGATAGATAGCCCATATTACCAGCATATTAACACGTCCCGTATTTTCACTATCGTGATTTGCGTTATTTGTTACAGAATGTTGCCATTCATGTGATACAGGTTTCCTGCTTATGTTTCTTTGTTTTTTTTTTTTTCAATTTTATTTTAAAATTTTTGTGGTAGCCCATATTTAGACCCCACTACCTATAGAGGACCAGTTCATCTTTCTTTGAAAAAGCAATTATATGCAAATACCTATTGCAATTATTAACCTTTAAGACTAGAAAAATTGTATATGAATAATTACTCTGTATGTCGATAAAGATTTCCAAGCAATATGCCACACCACTTTTCATTATTATGAGGAAAACAAAATGGTAGCCCATATTTCCACCTTCTCCTCTACTGATAGATCTCCGTGTTTAGTTCAGGTCCATATTTTGTATAATGGTAAATTTCACTAATCGTATAAATACTCTGAAATCGTGAATTCTACTTCTAATTTCCTTAATATTATGTAAACAATTTACACACAAGATAAATCTTAAAGAGCTTGTATAGAAACCTGAAACAACTCACACAGATCTCAAAGCAGATAAATATAAAACAAATAGCTGTCGGTAGTAACTGTAATTGTGTTAAAACTTACTTAGAATGTTGCATTAAGGAATTACGGCGCGTACTTTGTCAGAGGAATTGTGTGAATGCTTACTCTGTCACATGACATGTAAGATAAGGTTTTGCACTCAACGCGCTTCGCCACCGAACTTAGACCCCGTGGTATGAGGTCATTAGTTGTTGGTGGTAGTGCTATGAACCGTGGCTCTGAACCCACCACAGAGTCATGGTAGTTCGTGGGACAGGGTTTAAGGGACCGCGATGATGCCTATGTGGAAAGGTAAAAGGGGTTCTTCAGATTGTAGGGGAGTTGGGGGTAGGCCCGAAGGGAAATCTATAGCATGGGTGGCCTTAGGACATGCACAAGACTCCATTCCGAGTAGCACAATGAGCCCAAATGAGCGGCCTACGTGTGAGGACCGTTCCCAGCCAGTGTCCTTCCGCTGAAGGAGGACTATAAGTAACTCGCACTATATTCGCTTAAAATTAATATATATATATATATATATATATATATATATATATATATATATATATATATTGAATTAATTCACAATATGCTCAGGGAATTGAAGAGAGCAGTGTATTATGATATTAAATAATTGAAAGAATTTTAGTTTTATCTTTAAATATGCAGAAATTTGACAAGTGTTAGTCCACAAGGCCTGTTACGGTCTCACATAAAATTTTCACGCCATCTCTTAGCAGGACGACCTACAGATCTTTGGCCATGTGGTACATAATTATAAATTGCCTTTGGGAGTCTACTATTACTCATTCTTTCCAAATGATGTTTCCAATTAGACTGATATTGAACAATGTAATCTAAAACTGGTTGAGTTTTTAGTTCCTTTAAAATTTTACAATTTTTTTTCAGATCGCATTTAGTATAGCCCGCTGTTCTTCGCATGAATCGCATTTCACAAGCCGTTATTCTGCTTTTATCTGCTTTCCTCAGTGTCCATGCTTCGCTGCCATAGCTGAGCATCGGTCGTGCCAATGTGTTGTAGAGACGTATGCGGGTGTGTTTCTGAACCAAGGATGGTTTCATCACACTACTGGGTGTTCAGTTCAAAGTGTGTCATGGCTCGCTGTATGCCGTCATGTGACTAGTCGTTGAGCCTAGAGAATTCAATCTTCCTACACTTCCACAGAGGCGTATTACGTATGTGCCAGAGAAGTTGCCTAGCAAATACGGCGTTCATTCTGAAGAATACTTACCGATACGTACGGTAAGACCTGTAGTGGCAGGAATGTTAACTGTTTGGAAACACGTACTGAGGTGAGTTTTTTTCTTATTGTCGGGATATGTGGAGAGGGTTAAGACGATTACTTACGTATTTGTTGACATTAACGTCGACGGTCAACATGGACATGGAGCATTTGATTTGTATTGTGGAATGTTGCCGTACGCAACCGATGATAACAAATACCCTGCGTACGACTTGACCACGCAAAACACAGTTCGAAAGGGGTTATGGTAGCACACAGACTTGACAGACCGCCATCTGTTGCTACGACGTTCAAGTTATACCGTACACGTTCTCAAGTTCAGATTGAACGCCTTGATTAATAGGCAACTTCTCTGACATAAAAGCTGAAACTCGCTTCAAATCGCTGACTCACAACAGTGACGTCATGACACACTTTGAAATGAACATCCAGTATTTATAATGCCCATAGCTCTTGTGTATTTATTAATTTTCTGTGATATGTCCAATTCTTCAAAAATGGAAAGATTGTAACCTAAATATGGGAAACTATTACATCTTTCTAATATTTTATTATCGAGACAAATTTTACTTTCTATTGGGTATTTCCCAAGAATGCCATCATTTTTGTTTTAGCTGTTGAAATTTCCATATTGTATGTGGCTGCTACTTGCTGCAAATTATATATTGACCTTTGGAGGTTACATTTGTTCGGATCAAATTTATGCACATTTAAAGGAGAAATCCAAAATTCGTTCAACTACTTACTATCATAATACACTGTCTCTCTTAAATTGACCGAGTATATTGGAAATTGAATAATTGGCTTTTCCAAAACACCGTATAAAATGTTTCATATAAAACAATTTTTATCTTGAAAGTAAGCAAAAACGAGAAAAATTGTATTAAATTTTTTCGTTTGAAATATCTCAAAGAATAACCCCCTTAAATTAATTACATTATTTACGGTTCACCGTGTCAATATATGTAAGAAAATTCACATCGATAAAATATAAATAAAAAACTGAGATACTTACATGGGATGTAACGTAGTTCTCGCGCCTGCTGATGAAAAATAAGTGCTAACGTTCGCTGGAGGTTTAAGGTGTTCTTCGCCGTAACTCCGACGTTTAAGGCGTCATGCTTTGGACTTGTGACACCGAATGAGAGCTTATACGAGTCCCTATGTAGAAATAAGTTTTCTCGTGAAATCTAGACCATTAGTATAGGGGATCGGTGACATAACCATCGTGATGAATTTGACAAGGTACAGTGGCTAGAGAAATCGGGTTTCGTAAACCAGTGACAGCAACTAGAGAAATGGTCGTGGTAACCACACCTTACTCCCGTACTGAATGCATTACCATTGATAGGGTGGCCAGACGTCCTCTTTTGTTCGGACATGTCCTCCTTTTTAGGCCTCTGTCAGGAGTCCGGGCGGATTTTTAAAAAACGAAGAAATATCCTCCTTTTCGTAACTTGTATGCCTGATATTTTGAAATTATCTGATTTGTCGCCTTTTTCAAGTAATTTGCCTGTAGGTGGCAGCAGCATCGACGGAATATATTTTTTGCCAACGATCATAACTCTCTTTGCTCCTCCTTGTTATGGTCGTTGCTCACAGGTAGCTTGTAAATCGAGAGATCGAAGTGTTAATGTAAATCTATATAGATATTTTCTGTCCTCTTTAATAATTATAGTTCCCTTGACTTTCATATGTAGCTAACTGTAAAATCGTTATTATAAAATTTAATCATAATTATTTTATAATGAAATAGATATTCCTGCCTGGAGAAAAATGAAAAATAGGTTGCAGCCGTCAAATTACTCTTCAAGGAACGACCACTCATATAAATTGCGGGAAAGAAGACAGAGGACGGACACTGGAAAGTTTTCTTTTCTCACTCGTACTATCAGGGACTGGAATGCTTTACCTGCAGACTTACTAAAGGCTTTACCAATATCCAAAAATGTATTTAAAATAGGCTTAAGGACTTTACTAATAGACGGCAGTAACTATTTAAAGGGTGTAATTGATATCTTGCTATTTGAAATATTCCATCAGTGAGGAAGTGTGTTGTGGCAGTGAAGTGTGTAGTGTCAGTGAAGTGTGTTGGTGTCAGTGAAGTGGCTGTGCAAAGTATTTGAACAGTGAAATGGTTAGAAGTGTTAGTGAAATCAGGTAGAATCAGTGCAGTGAGTGAGTTGACAGCGAAATAAGTGTAGTGCCGAAAGGTACTTGTGTAGGTATGAACCTGTCACACTCGTGGGTCTTAGTTCGAACTTAGGGTTAAGATATAAATTAGATTTACTTTAAATGTTATTTTAAGTGACCATGCTTCATTTAATTTAGGATGCTCCTTGTTATTATTATTATTGTTATTATTATTATTGTTATTATTAATTATTGTTTTTTATTAGTTGTGTTTATTATTAATTGTCATTATTGAGTGTAATTAGTTACCACTGCCACCGGGTATATACCCATTTGCAGTGAATAAATACCTACATACATACATACATATTAACACACTTTTAAATATAAGTCCAAATATGTACTGTAAATATTTTGTAATAAAATAGATATTGACGTAAATGAAAATATAATATAGGCCTAAGCCTAAATCTAAGTACATATTTTTTGTCCTCTTTTTTCGAACACTGTCCTTTTTGAAGCTTTGTGTCCTCTTTTTTATCGATGTGAATCTGGTCACCCTAACCATTCACATCTGCAGAGGCTTGTGGACATGAATCGGCAGTCAGCTGACCAGCATTTGGTGTCGTGACGGATGGAATCGTTATACAGGGTGATTCAAAAGTCGCGTGACATAGGACATCTCCGTTATTAGTGTAAGTACAAAAAATAGTTTCAAATAAATGTTTTAGATATTGATACATGTAGCTCATGTGCAAAGTTTAAAGAAAATCGTAAGAGCCATTTTTGAGAAAATTGCAACAAACATGTTCGCGTTTCAAGTAAAGTACCAGTTTGGTTAGGGAAAACGCATCAAAAACTTAGGTGCCGCATCTCTGAAGGGTACGAAACTTAAATTAGAAATGTGGTTTGGGTCGTGCGCCGTAATTAATAAATTGTGTTTTTTGTGTTGACAGGTGAGTAAGTTGAGAGTCACATTGGCAAACTGAAACATTTTAGCACTTGAGCTTTCACGCCTTGTGTAATTGTTCCACATGCACACTGATGGAGTAAGCGTTCAAATTGGTGGCCATTTTGTTGACGGCACATCCATACACGGTTGAGATAACTGCTCTGCACATACGTAACACTGCAGATGTTATTTATGCACATTCTCTCCTGATATTTTCCTGCAGTTCATCCAGTTTTCGGGGCCTGTTGCTGTAAACTTCAGACTTGAAATGTCCCCAGAGAAAAAAGTCAAGTGGCGTTAAATCTGGCGACTTAGGCAGCCATTCCACTGGATCCCTGCGACCGATACAATGCCCAGGGATAACTTCATTCAGGAATTCGCGGACTGTCAATCTGAAATGCGGTGGTGTTCCATCCTGCTGAAAGAAAAACCCACGTCTTCTTTCTAGGGGCAGATCATCCAAGTAGGGCAGCAGTGTAGCCTCGAGATGCTATCTGTACAGTGGAGCAGTGAGCTTGTTGTTCAGAAACACGGGACCGATGACAACATCCCCGTGTATGCCACACCACACATTTAATCTTGGGTCAAACTGATTATGAGCCTCTACAGCCATGTGGGGGTTCTCGGTTGCCCAGTACACAGAACTGTTCCTTTCAAATGGAAACAGGCCTCATCGCTCCAGCAGATATCAGCTTCAAGGTTTGGGTGGTGCGTTCGTCGTTCAAGAAACCACTCACAGAACTGTACCAGCATATCTGTGTCATCCCCATGCAGTTCCTGCACAAAGTGCATACGATAGGGATGGAAATGATTGACGGATAGTATCCTGGACACGGACGCTTGACTGGTGCCACATTCTTGCGCCACTTCCCTGGTTGACCGTGATGGACTGACTAGTACACTAGCTGCGTTTGCATCCCCTTTGCTGTACGAGGCCGCCCTGAATTTTTTTTGTCGTGGATACTGCCTGCTGTCTTGAACCGTTCCATTCAATGACCAATGCTTCCGTGATCTGGATGCCGTCTGTGATATTCTTCTGCTGCTTCCCGTAGACTCAGGCCTCCCGCATGGATGAGAACCATTTCTACCCTCGAAGGAATTGTGTACATTGTCTGTTGCTACAAGGTTCACTGGTGAAACTAGCACTTACTCACTTGTCTACACAAAAAAACACAATTTATCAATTACGGCGCACGACCCAAACCACATTTCTAATTTAAGTTTCGTATGCTCCAGAGATGTGACATCTCAGTTTTGGATGCGTTTTCCCTAACCAAACTGGCACTTTACTTGAAATGCGAACATGTTTGTTGCAATTTTCTCAAAAATGGCTCTTACAATTTTGTTTAAATTTTGCACATGAACTACACCTACCAATATCTAAAACATGTATTTGAAACTATTTTTTGTACTTTCACTAATAAATGAGATGTCCTATGTCGCGCGACTTTTGAATCACCCTGTATATATAAGGCCACAATTCCTCTAGCAGTTTGTTAGAACTTTTAATATGCCTCCTTTCCTAGTTCGACACTAGAAATAAATATATTAAAAAGTTCAAATGGGATCAGTGGGAGACAAAGACAGTGTTAATGCACGAATTGCTCTAAATTTATTTTGTTAACCGAACTCTCAACCGAAAGAACTTCAAAATATTTCAGACGCAAGAGACCGTCCAATCATTTCTTGAACAACTATATAAAATGTGATAAACACAAACTTAAGGAATTTCATTATAGATTTCAGACTTCTTGGCCTAACTTTATTACTTCTCAGTAGCGCAGTTCCTTGTTAAAGAAACTTGTCTATGAATTTTTAAGATATGTCGATAATTTCGTTGTACGTACAGTACATTCTGTTAAGATTATACATTTTGAAACTTGTCCAAACTATTCAGCAGAAAACTGAGTTGAAATCACTGTAAGAAGCTCTATCGTACTTCTCACATTATACGAGATATTAAAGTGTAAAAAGTGTAAGATAATTCAAAAGTCACTTCAAACTGTAATGTGTGACAAATATTATCATATTTGAGATAAAGAAACAAGTCTATCTTGGTTAAACAATGGTGTTTGTCACTGTTTATTATTTTAATTTCTATAGTTTCTATTTTGTTGATTAAAACTTAATGATTTTATCCAGGGAGTGAATTAAGATTTCTGATGAGGGGGATAGAATCCTAGATACAGAACCATCATAAAATTATTATTACCCTCATTCGATACGGCTCAACGCTTGGTCGCACTGAGTTGCTTGTCTTGCATCTTGATCATAATAATAATTATATCCATGAGCAGGCTTAAGATAAGATGTGTAATTCCTAAGTTATTGATTGTTGTCAGCTTGCCCGTGATGATGATACATAAATATTATTTTCTTTGCTTATTTTACATGTTATAAAGTACATATACTCGTATTAAAACAATTATATTTTGTGAGGAGGAGATAGAAGTTATCCCTGGCAGGGATGTTAATATGAATTTATGAGAGGGGGATAACTTTTCAACAGGGAGGAAATCCCCCATTTCCCGGGGTAATTCGCACCCTGATCTTATTAATATTGCTATATTATTCAAGCCATGCTTCGAAGTTAGAATACATCTGTTCCAACGCTATTCTGAAAGTAAAAGAAGTATTTCTGAAGCTCTAAGAACATTTAGAACACTTAACAATTTAAGAGAAAGTCCATGTATCATTTAAAATCGCGGGTTTAATCAAGAGTGATTCTGTTGCTATTAAGAAAAAATGCGATAGACCAATGGTAACCAGTGATGTCACTACAGCTTGGGTGCTTTAGAGAGTAACGAAATAAGTAGAAATAAATTATTTTCGAATTAGTAGTGTTAGTCATGTGTCCTGAGTTGTGGCACAGTTTGGAGAATTATTCTAAGAAAAATTTGTAGTCTGTGCCCGTATGAACTAAGACCAGTGTTGTCCACACCTGTAAAGTAACGGTCAGCGCGTCTGGCCGCGAAACCAGGTGGCCCGGGTTCGATTCCCGGTTGGGGCAAGTTACCTGGTTAAGGTTTTTTCCGGGGTTTTCCCCTCAACCCAATATGAGCAAATGTTGGGTAACTTTCGGTGTTGGACCCCGGACTCATTTTACCTGCATTATCACCTTCATCTCATTCAGACGCTAAATAACCGAAGATGTTGATAAAGCGTCGTAAAATAACCTACTAAAAAAAAAGACCAGTGTTCGCACTCAAAAAAAAATACAAAACAGAAGATATATATAATTTTGCTTTATTTGTACTAGCAGAGATTTAACGTAACAATCGTTGGACGATCAAAGCTTTCTGGAAAGACGAAGAACACTCTTTTCTTAATGATGGAGTTAACCCACGCAATTGTAGATTTTGGGTTCAAATGACCCCCAGGTTTTAATTTAATAAGGATTTGAAAGTCGCTATATGGTGTTACTTTACATCGCATTTCATAATTATTTGTCCATATTTCTTCCAAAAAATATAACAATGCAATCATAGATATTGTGAAAGTAACGGGAAGCGTTACTACAGTATGCTATAGAACTTCGTCACTCCTAGATAGAGGAACGACGACCTGCAAAACATAACTCCATACAAGACAGCGCACCGTCCCACATCTACATCCTTGCAAAAGAATTACACGCATCTTTGCCGGTTGTATCTCAGTAAGTACTTTCCAAATGTATGACCCCCAAAATCTCCGGATTTCAACCTGACGGACTTTTGATTGTGGAGATAACTTGAAGAACGAGCTTTAATGGTACACTCAGCAACATTACATTAACAGAAAGATACTTTATCTGAGGAAATTGGGAATATTGTAAGACATAATCTGCACAATGCTATGCATGGTGTTACAGAAAAAAATGGTTTTTGTGAACAAGAGAACAACGGAAATATTTCAAACATTTTGTAGCAGTCCACCGCTGTGGAGTAACGGTTGGTCTGCTTGACCGTGAAACGAGCGGACCCGGGTTCAAAACCTGATTGGATTTTTCCGAGATTTTCCCTCGATCACTGAAGCAGAATTGATGAGTAACTATCGGCGTTGGACCTCGGATTTATTTCGTCTTCATTAGCACCACTTCATTAATCATCTTTAATAGTTACTGGTTGACCAGGAGGACATGGCGGTCGTTGTTCTGGGATGTGCCTACAGGTGGCATCTGCCTGCGGGAGCTGCACATATCCCACAGAAGCTGCAGGGGTTTCAATCAGCGTACTGCAGCAGACAGAGGGAGTGTAGCTCCCTCGGATGGATGGCGCCTTGTGAGTCGCGGAATCGACGGCGGCGTGGCCCTCTGGTTAAGGATACAGCACGTGAATTGCTAACAGATGCTATCGATCTTACGAGGCTGCAGAGGTATATCACATAGAGGCGAAAGGGCGTTACTATTCACGCGGACTCTGTCAGACATGGATGTTGTGGCTGAATAGGTAAAATAGCACCAAGCAATGAATCACGTGCTTCATGAGCGGTCCTGAGAACTTCAAAAAATAATCATCCCAATAAAAGGAGGTTACACAATAAGCCCAAGGCTGCGGTGATTGCCAACGGGTCATCACTCGAAAGAAAAATAAAAACATTGTTTACCCATTATTTGTTTTTATATGGTATCAACTCAATTATACACTTTTATGTCTGTTTTAGGTTAGGATATATTATATAATGTGTTTTGTTGTGCCATTTTCATTTTAATATGTGTTCTTTTAGAAAGTAGTTGGATATAATTATAGGTGAGAGGGGTGAAACCTACAAAGTAGGACTTGTTTTAGATACAAAGCACATACGGTCAGAAGACCCGTGGATTGGATTTTAGAGAAAATAATGATAATATCACATCTGTATGTATAATATTACTCAATAAATCCATCTATCTATCTACGCGTATCTACTTAAAATATTATGATATTTATAACGCTTTAAAATTCGAAGTGAATTTTGAATTACCATACCGAGTTACACCATCTCCAACAATTATGAATAAACAGATGAATGTAGAGAGCTTGAATGAAATCTCCATGCATTCAAGTCATTAATAAGGATTCTATACGCTAATTCCTGATTGAATTTTGATCTATGTGAGAAATGGCATGTTATTTTCGCTTGGAGTTCCCTCATTCAGGAAAAGGGTTCTCTTATACACCGTAAATATATGACATAGCATCCCAGTTTTATTTCTGTTTCAAATAAATCCAGGCTGAAAATATTATCATCTTTAAAAGACAGGTGTTCGATCAGGTTTGATCCCACGAGCCTAAGCATTAATTGAGGAAAGAAGAAGCACGTTACCTAAGAATCATTACTACAGATTTTATCATATTTATACAAGAGTTTGTATTGAATACTTTCACATGCAGAAACGGCTCTCTTATTTCATAACTATGTACTTCTGAGGACATTTAAATACAGAACACACCGAAATGGTATTTTAGTAGACTGCATTAATATCATAATCCAGTTCTTTATCCAAGATATCTCACTGCGCCCTCTACATCTTCACAACTTTACCATTTCTGTCTTCCTCTTCCTGTGACGTTTATCTTCCCTGCTGCTCGTCTTCCTAAGAAAGACAAAACTAGAGTCCTGATTTGCATTCTACCTCCATTTCTTCTTCATCTCTTGACACTTTTTCTCTCTCTTTCCTCCTTTGAAGCGCTCCTTCTCTCATATCTCAGTTCTCGGCTATCTTCTCTCTTCTTATTCAATTCTGACTACATCTACTTCCACTCTACATAAACTTGTGTTTCCATCTACGATATTTTTTCACGTTTCTTCTTCTTTCCCAAGCTAACTTCACTCTTTTTTCCCATATTGTCTTTCTTCCACAGAATCTCCTCGACTGTAAGCATGCAATCCAATTACCTGTCTTAATACACAAAAGTTCGGCACAATGTATGTAGAATATATGCGGAATTTAGCCCACAATGTTTAGTTTATCTCACATATAAATTGACATTATCTTTTAAAATAAAACCCTTGGACTGCAACACTCTTCTTCCATCTATGTTCCAATAATGTTAAAGCCTTTTTTTTTAGTATACAGGCCTACTAAGGTTTGCGGAAGACGTTTCCATATCCATTTCAACACAATAATCTTACTCAAACTTTTGACCTGAAACGTATTGAATCGTATGTCATGTCATTATAGGCCGCGCCACCGTTTTTGGCATGTGAAATAAGTAATGGGAACCTTAAGTGCGTCTTACCTTTGTATCAGTCTGTGGGCGATAAAGCTGACAATTGTGATTGGCAGATTGTTGATGTGACGTGTATTTAGGAAGAGGTACCGTTCTCAGCTGCAGTGGCAACACAAACTCACTGACTGGACACTGTACTCAAGGACACACCGCAGGAACGCTAGCGTAGGGAAAGTTAACTGAGCTATCCATTCCGATGTATTCATTATGCAGTGTACATTATACTGTCTACAGCACATTAGCGTACAGTATAGAGAATGAAGTTAAATTGAAAAATAATTATAATATGGATATTTAAATACAATTTTGAAAATGGTGGCCCTTCATTTCGATACAGGCTTCAGTTCTTTTGTGCATATTATCGCACTATAGACTAATTACCAGTTTCTTCCTTCGTATTAGTAACTCATGTTGAAATAATTCTGTACCTACTCTATAAAAGAGTACCTTACGTACTGTAAATTCAATCTTCACTTCTGCCCGATCCGAAAAGATAAAATTACTCAGACACGCTATCTACTGTCCGTCCAAGTAGTTTTGTCGCAGGGTCGTAGAAAGGATAGAAATCACGTGACAATTAATTAACAAGGTCCTTTTATTTAAGTTGTTTTGAACAGTTCTCTAATATTACGTAGACGTCCAATTCCTAACAGAAATTAATGTTTTCAGAAAAGAGCTAAGACAGCTCACCCACTAGCCTTTACAGAGGGGGCGATAAGAAGCGGGTGGGGGAAACCGGGATGCGACATAGACAAACGGACGACAGTACCTGTGCGAGAATATGATTCAATGTTGAAAGCTCTTTTGTCAATGGAAAATGCGAACATATTTCTGGAACGTACTATACTCACTAACTCAGTACTGTTTGTGTTTACTATGATAGTAAGACAATTTTGACTATAGTCTTGGTGGAGAACGGTTGGAAGTTTACTAGTAGAAGGGGTGGGGTGAAGTACATTGAAAAACTCAGGAACAATATAAATTGAAGTAAAAATAAAATGATGTACCTGTATAATTAGATCGATGATACTACTGAACTAATATAATATAATATAATATAATATAATATAATATAATATAATATAATATAATATAATATAATATATATTATACAAGATAATAGTAAACATGATACGCATTAACTGTATATGTTCTATAAATACAATATATACAATTAATTCATTTAACAAAATCAGCTCCGTTACGGCAAACAAAAATATATATTCTGAGATTATGAAATTCATATCTTTTACCATAACTGTCAGTAAAAGTTTGTTTAAGCTAAGAAAATGTTCTTCCTACGTCACAAGATGTTACAGTGACACAATAATATAATAACAAAAATCAACATACAAATTAACAATATTAAATTTTACACAATATATACAACATGGTGATCAAAATGAAATACAATTAAACATAGATTGATAAATAGAAATTATATTAACGCACAAGTCTGATTTAAAATGCAACTTACTCAGTATTAGAATCAGATCACAATGTAGTCGTAACTTGGTGTTCTACATATACAGAGTGTTAAAAAAATATCCAATATTTTAGGAGGTGATAGTATGCATCAAAACAAGAAAAAAGTCTTTATTAGATTTGGGTCCTACAACATACCTTCTGAGATCTGAACACTTGTTCGTAGGAGGTGCTCAATGTGACCTCCATTTATGGTAGTTCCTCTGCCCTTCGACGTAAGTGATCACGCACTCTTTTAAATTGACCTGGTTGTTCTTGATAACCAAAAGTCTAGGGGATTTAGGTTTGGGGAACGAGCAGGCCAAGGTGTGGGGCCTCCCCAATCAATCCAGCGGTCCTGAAATGTCAGCGTCAGGTGTTCACTCTCATTGCGGAAAAAATGTGCTGGTGTGTTATCATGCATGAACCACATCTGCAGTCTTTGCTGACATAGCACATACTCCAACAAGGTAGGCAATATGTTAATAAGAAAGTCCTGATAATGAGCGCCAGTTAATCTCTGTGATAGCACGTATGGTCCTTAATCTATCCCCAAGAATTCCTGCCCATACGTTGATTGAGAATCGGTGCTGATGCCTTATTTCTTCAAGTGCATGGGAATTTTCATCAGCCCAAACATGGTGACTAGCAAAATTCACAACACCAACTCTGCTGAACCCCTCTCATATCCGCAACCAAACTTTTGTTTTCAGTATTCCTTGCAACGTATCATTATTCCATGTCAACTACGGTATGATTATCTGGTAGTCTGGTGTACTGTAGGTCAGAAAAATGCATTGCCATGAATGGACGTCATATTGAGCACTTCTTATGAACAAGTGTTCAAATCTCAGAAAGTATGTGTTTAATAGACATTATTTCCTTGTTTTGATGCATACTATCACCTCCCAAAATACTGGATACCTTTTTTTAACACCCTATATAACATCGACGATTAAGCGCCTGTTTTGTACTATGATTCATAGTCTATTCGAACTTGCCTACAATACTACCCTGCTTATGCATCTGTGGCTAACGAGCCAAGTTATGAATCGACGTGACGTAATAGATATACCAGAAGAAACTACTCGATCCGCTGTACGTTTGGGAACAAAAATGCGCTGCCCGATCATTATTTACGTGTAAAAGTAACAGGAATCACCACTACGGTGTACAGAGTTCTTTAACTGGTCCGAGAGCCACTGTTTGCATACCACGATGCAAATGTAAGCCCCGCACGGTTTCGTAAAACTAACTCGTGAAATTAATTAATATTTGTTTTAACTAATAGTTTTAATGAAAAGCAGGGTCAGTCATTAAACATCCCTCCGGTCAAATGGGCATCACGGTGAAGTCCGCAACATCAGAGGGTTATAAGCGGATTGCCGCCCACTCTCATCCCCTTACTCCAAATTAACGTCAGAGCGCGTTTTAATACATCTGAAACAAAATAAAAATATGGAGAAAAGTTGGCTGCAGCTTTGATGCACCTCGCGCAGCACGAGCACAAAAGTGACTCCATTCAGCTGGGAAGTCAATTCCCTCCTTTTATAGTCAATATTTTATTGACAGGCGGTTATATTGATTTCGCACTTCGTTGACATACTCTTGTCAAGGGAAAGTACAACACAATAGAAAAGAGAATAGCGGAGAGACATTGTGCATTGGAATATAACAGCAGACATGCCAGATGTGGGTGCGGCAGGAGTAAGTGTGGTGTTAAATAAAGAAATATGCATATGGCTACCGGGTGCTTCAAAGCATCCGCAACGCCATTTTCTCTCAAAAAACTACATGAGACCGGAAGTTCGCGAAAAAAAAATTCTTAACTAAAACTCTTTACAAAGAATAAGAGTCCACACCTGTGGAGTAACGGTCAGCGCGTCTGGCCGCGAAATCAGGTGGTCCGGGTTCGAATCCCGGTCGGGGCAAGTTACCTGGTTGAGGTTTTTTCCGGGGTTTTCCCTCAACCCAATACGAGCAAATGCTGGGTAACTTTCGGTGCTGGACCCCGGACTCATTTCAGCGGCATTATCACCTTCATATCATTCAGACGCTAAATAACCTAGATGTTGATACAGCGTCGTAAAATAACCCAAGAAAATAAAAAATAACAAAAAATCGATTCATGGTACTTCCATTTCCCGGGATAAACAGGAGTTTAATTAATTTTTAATTTTCAAATTAAGACCTAGATCGTGTAAGGCATTTTTGGATGGGACTTTTAAAAAGCAACTACATGGTAAACTTTTTCTTTCTAACTTGCATTCTTTTCCACAATTAATGACAAAAAAATGGTTAATATGGTATCTCTGGTTTGGTTATTAGAAGTGCAGTGATGAAGAACAATAAGTTCTGGAAATACTCATTCTCACATAGTACTATTCATAAGTTCTCAACATATCTACCAGTCCTTGTTTAACAACGCTGTGATCTCCAGCTCATGTCCTGGGTTGCTCGAAGGACTTCAGCAAAGCTGACAGTGAGACACATAGTCTGCTCTAATTCTTTCTTTGAGACAGACGGAAGAAGAATAGATATGCCTAGCTGAATGGACGGATAGACGGAATACGGATAGATGCGCATGGATATATGGACGGATAGACAGGCGAAATGCGGATAGATGTTAATAGATAGATGGACGGATACACAGGCGAAATACGGATAGATGTGCATAGATAGATGAACGGATAGAGCAGGGATGAGACGATATTAGCTCTCAATTACGACAGAAGAGCTCGTCCTTGATCACGAGCGCATAGCGCATCCACTACATAGCTTCCCAACGTAGACACAGGAATATACATGCACATACATCGAATAAAGGCAGCAATTACAATAACTTGCGTTAGTAATTTTCTGGCTATATAATAGGGCTAATTATTCAATTATTTAATATACATGCATATGTATATATATATATATATATATATATATATATATATATATATATATATATAAACAAATCGCAAAGGAAAGGGGTTTTAAGAACAAAAAGAGAAATAGGAAAAGTTAATTGTTTGTAAACCATTTTCTTGTTAAAAGCAATTAGTCATCGTAATTTTTGGGTCAATCTTTTAAGGGGATATGTATGATTTTTAAAACTTCCACAATTTTCAGCCAAAATTTGTGAAATTTAAACTATATAAACTGATCTACAATACTATAATCTGCCCACAATTTGGTGCCATTATGTCTAATGATTTTGAAATTGTACTTTTTTTAATATATTTTATATTGACATCACTAACAAGGCACCTTGCGTCAAAGTTTTCAAAATGTTTAATTCACATTTGCTCAAAATCTTGAAAATAGTTATGGGAATAAAAATTAATTAGATTTTTGAGCTCAGTCTAAATAGAGAGACACAATAAATTTTTAAACTGTATGAATTTACCATTACAGCATATTTAATCTAATTGCAATTTGAATATTCCCTGAAGAAACTTCATATTAATATTTCATACAAATGCTAATTAAATTTTATTTATCAACATTTAATTAACCTCTGTGAGAAGTTTCAGACCAATATGACAATGACTGTTGTGCAAGGAGCTTTTTATTCTGTAAACTGCTTAAAATTTTTAAGTCGAAAAAACAACAGTAAGAGAGAAAAAAAAATTCTCTCAAACTCACGCATGTTTGGCCATATATGATTTATATGGTTCGATCATTTTAAACAATCTCAAATATACATAATTACGATTATAAAAACAAAAAACGTGGATTTTCTTAATTTTTCAGCATTATTTCTTGTCTGAAATCAATCTCTCTTCTCCAGAATAATATCTACATCTGTGTTGTGTTGTGTTTCGTACTGTCGTTTGAGATTTTTTTTACAAATAATATAGTACATATTTTTTACTTATTAACCACTGACTTTAGTTACTGCGGGAGTTTTTTGTTAATTCATTTTAGAGTTGTTTTTAGTGACTGATTTTATTTTACTTATTTCTGGTTTGATCCTTTATAACATGAATTATTATACCAACACACATAAATTACTTTACCGCCATGTTCAATATATAAAACTAAACTTTCTACTTATCATTAATATCTGTATTGTAATCTCGCTTGCGATCTGTCACGGTCTGCAACGTTGTATGTGCTGTACACCCTTGTGTCTCAGGCAGAAAATCTCCGCGCTTATGGAGAGAGCTTAAAAAAGCTCGCGCTCGGAACAATAAGTAAATCGCATCACTGGGATAGAGGAAGGGGATACGGATAGATGTGCATAGAGAGATGGACGGATAGACAGGCGAAATAGGAATAGATGTGCATAGATAGATGCACGGATAGATAGAGAGGATACGGATAGATGTGTATATATAGATGGACAGACAAACGGGATATGGATAGATGTGCATAGACAGATGGACGGATAGGCAGGCGAAATACGGATAGATGTTAATAGATAGATGGACGGATAGACAGAGGGATGGAAAGAAAGACAGAGAGACGTACAGGAATTATATACCGAAAAACAGGATAAAGTGCATTAACATAAGAGAAAGTGGGTTATGAGAATTGTAAGAAACAAAACAGATAAAAGTAATGCTGAACAGAAAATGTGAAGAAATGAATGATGAAGTTAATGATTAAATAATTATAAGAATATGAAATAAGAACGCGGTGAGGGGGAAAATGAGACACCAATATTTGAGTGAGTGGAGTATTGAAACGAAATAAGATAAATTAAGAGAGACAAATAAAAAATAAATATTAATAACATTTATAAAATAACGTTAATGAAGATTTAAGGAAGACTTGAACTAGTAATGGATAACGAACTAAAGGAAGCAAGGAACAGAGGAAAGAAATGGAATATAATGCTGTGCAAGTCTTGAGATATGAATACCGCGATCCGTGGGCGTCCCCTCGTTACGGTAGACACGAGGCACGTGTCTGACCCGCCACGTGTTCTGTAGGAAGGATCCTTAAGTACACTACACTGATTGATCTGGAGTCGAAGCCGTGTCCTTCACTTAGCTACACTTACAAGCGTGAAAGAATGAAATTATTTATCCAGACATCCGACTCTTACATATTGGGGACAACGTGCTAGTACACAATAATAATAATAATAATAATAATAATAATAATAATAATAATAATAGTAACAATAATAATAATAATTCCAGAACACACACTTTTTGATTCCACATTACACTACACAAACGTAACCCCGCAGGAAAAGCAATCAGAAGGCACGAAGACCATCTAGTTCTGAAGATAGCCCACAGGTTTGAACTAATCAACAAGGCAACCTAGTTAATTAATATGTGAAAGCATATTATATACTTTACTAGTGACTTGTGCAGAAAATGCTGCAAACTAAGTTCATTAGACTTTCAAATAAAAATGTTTCAGATTTATTTTGAATGAAGAATATCAAACATTTTGAAAGTTTGCGTCTTTGCTTCCTTAATAATGAAACATACTCCCTCTGAATGGTTTTTTATGCCAAATACTTTTCTTGAACCTATCCACCTTCAGTTTTTGAGTTTCAACGCGAAAACGCAAGTAACAATGTCAGGACCATCAGTGGGTTTTTCATGTGGGAGTTAAGCAATAGCTATTTCAGGTCATTGTGGATTATAGGTGAAAGTTAAAAAATGTCAAGTTTTCTATGCTTTCGAACAATAGACATAGCATCTTGGTATAGCTGCTGCATGTAGAACTTCAAATGTAGAGGGTAAAATCATTTTTTAAAATGATCGGGAGACTACAAAATATTGTAGGCCTCATATTTTATCAGTAAGTAATACCTTTTGGTCTTTTCTTAGGAACTGTAATTTTTGCGCTCTATCGAGCCAATACTGAAGAGAATGACGCATATAAATATCTACACCACACCGCCATTAACTATATGAAAAAGACCCAACCCCACTTGATTAATAACTATAAAAATATTTGATTTTTAATAATATTATTATCTTACGTAAGTTTTGTAGTTATATACTATACAGGGTGTTTAAAAAATACGGGACATAATTTCAGGTATGTATTTCCCACATGTAGACAATCAAAATAGTTCATTACAACATGTGTCCGGAAATGCATCATTTCCGAGTTATGGCCTTCACAACATTGAAATTCACCGGAACGTTTTTCTTTCCGCAGGTCATTGTCATTACAGAAGATGTTCAAAATGTCCACCTCCTGCTTGAATACAGACCTCACATCGATGTCTCATTGACCTGCGAACACGATCCCAAACTCCAGGAGTATTGCGTATGTCCTCAGAACATGCCACAATTCGATTCTGAAGGGATTCCAAGTCAGGCACCGGAGACGAATAAACCAATGATTTTAAATGGCCCCACAAGTAGAAATCGAGAGGGTTCAGATCAGGTGAGCGTGGAGGCCAAGCAATTGGGCCACCTCTACCTATCCATCGATCAGGAAACCTTCGATCCAAGTACCGGCGAGCCGTACGACTGAAGTGTGCAGGAGCGCCATCATGCAAGAAGTGAATGTGTTGACGATTGATCAGTGGAATGTCTTCTAAAACATGAGGTATGGTGTTTTTCAGGAAGTTTGTGTACGCCTGCCCCGTAAGTCTGTTTACAAGTACATGGGGTCCAACTAATCGATCACCAATGATACCGGCCCACATGTTGAGGGAGAACCGCACCTGGTGATGAGATGGAACAGTTGCACGTGGGTTTTCATACGCCCATACATGCTGATTGTGGAAATTTGTTATGCCATCTCGTGTGAACTGTGCTTCATCTGTAAATAATACTAAGGCAGGAAAGTTCGGATTTACAGCACACTGCTGCAAGAACCACTGACAGAACCTAACTCGTGCAGGGTAATCTGCTGGTGACAGGGCCTGTACACGTTGCAAATGATAAGGATACAATTGATACGTACTCTTTCAATAGTCTCCAGACAGTTGTATGAGGAACATTGACTTGCAACGCTACCCTTCGTGTGCTAATAGAAGGAGTCATGTTCAAAGCCTCCAGAATCTCCTCCTGTACTTCTGGAGTTGTAGATCTTGGTCGTCCCCTTCCCAAACCAGGAGAGTTAAATTTTCCATACTCGCACAGACGGTAATGGAGACGTACAAATGTCTTCCGATCTGGACATTGTCGCTGTGGGTACCTCTCCTGGTACAAACGACGAGCCAGCGCAGCATTGCCGTCCGCCTTACCGTACATGAAGTGTATCTCTATCTCTGCCAGCTCTTGATTTGAATACATGTCGCACAGTTTAACGCCTACACAATACTGAATGTAACCTTCGCCTCGGAATGAACTGTCAGAGTGCCCTCTTAATGTCTCCTTTGACGGCAACGACCTGCGGAAAGAAAAACGTTCCGGTGAATTTCAATGTTGTGAAGGCCATAACTCTGAAATAAAGCATTTCCGGACACATGTTGTAATGAACTATTTTGACTGTCTACATGTGGGAAATACATACCTCAAATTATGCCCCGTATTTTTTAAACAACCTGTATAGGCGCCATCAGTAAATTATAGAAATGAAGATCTAATTTAAGACATTCTCCACATCTACTTACATAACCCCAAAACTTTTCACTTTCATATCATCAATATAGCATTAATATGTATAATTAATGAAAAATAGTCACATTATGGCATTAATTATAATAATATTTCATTTCTAATGGTAATAATGTCATCAAACCACCTCAAGTTTTGTAGATTTTAATATCCAATACACAGCTGTACTCAGAAAATTACACACCGCCGAATCAGACCTGTAAATTATTTTTAGTAAGTCTTGAAGTTTTCAACAACCAATTGAATTTGAACTCTAAATATGTCAGTAATCCTGCAGGTCATAGCCTACGTGTAATAGCCTATTGTTTATTGTAATGTGTGTTTTGTTTTATTCTGAAATGCAATTAGTTCTCAAAACTGACGAAAGATGGATTTTGGAAAATTGGAAAATTATGTAGGAAAACTAACGCTTCACTGAAAGTTACTATTTTTCTGAAAGTCCTTGGCTGCCAAGCTTCAAAATGACGGGTCATTTATTAAAATCCGTTCAGTCGTTTTCCCGTAATTTCCATTACCAGTTCAAATGATAGATGGATGGATGGATCGATGGATAGATAGATAGATAGATAGATAGATAGATAGATAGATAGATAGATAGATAGATAGATAGATAGATAGATAGATAGATAGATAGATAGGTAGGTAGGTAGGTAGGTAGGTAGGTAGGTAGGTAGGTAGGTAGGTAGGTAGGTAGGTAGGTAGGTAGGTAGGTAGGTAGGTAGGTAGACAGACAGACAGACAGACAGACAGAGAGATAGATAGATAGATAGATAGATAGATAGATAGATAGATAGATAGATAGATAGATAGATAGATAGATAGATAGATAGATAGATAGATAGATAGATAGATAGATAGATAGATAGATAGATAGATAGATAGATAGATAGATAGATAGATAGATAGATAGATAGATAGATAGATAGATAGATAGATAGATAGATAGATAGATAGATAGATAGATAGATAGATAGATAGATAGATAGATAGATAGATAGATAGATAGATAGATAGATAGATAGATAGATAGATAGATAGATAGATAGATAGATAGATAGATAGATAGATAGATAGATAGATAGATAGATAGATAGATAGATAGATAGATAGATAGATAGATAGATAGATAGATAGATAGATAGATAGATAGATAGATAGATAGATAGATAGATAGATAGATAGATATTCCGACATTTAATTGCGTTGTATATTATCGTTTCTCTTGGTATCTCTAATAAATTAGAATATAAATATAACAGTTATGATTAAGCTGTAATTATTTTTATTGTACATTGAGTCACTTAAATTCTGTCATTACTGTTGTAGATTAATTTGTAATTTTTTTTTTATCTTTTTTTATTTATTTTATATTCCTGGTGGTGTGAAAGAGAAGGTCTACTGGCCCATTGGACTTGGCCGCCACAACTACTATTCCCTGTTTGTGTATTAAATTCTGAAACATCTGGTACAACCAACGTCATAATGATCATGCGTCTTCTTCTTCTTCTTCTTTTCTTCTTCTTCTTCTTCGTCTTCCAAGAGTGCGGTCATTTGGATAAACAGGCCAAATTTTTGACAAATAAGACTGTGTAATCTAATTGTCGTTTGTTTCTACAGACTCCGATGTTCTCTTGCGCAGTGGTGACAAATCACAAGGATCTGTCCAGTATCACAGCTAGAGAGACGGGAAGGAAACGAGAGAAGGAAAAAGTGAGAAACACAAAAAACTGCCGATTAATCAAGACTGCACGAGCCACACAGAATAAATTCCTAATTAAGGAAACTGAGGGATAATGAATCCCCCACATTTGCATATAAATCCTATTCTTATATGAAGATAAGAGCTGGCTAAGCACCTAAATTATGCTGCAGCACAGACAAGGATATATAGCAGGCTCCGCAGTCCAATCAGCTAGCATGTGCTGGCCATGTTTCCTTTTTATCTTTCCTTTCCTTCCGATCTTCCTTCGTTTTATCCATATATCTTAGTTATTTCTCTTCTTTCTTCCTTTCTTCAGATCTTCGTCCCGCTATTTTTCTCAATCGTACTTTCATTGTCTTTTCTTATTGCTTTTGTCTCTATTGAAATAATATTTATTTCTTGTGAGCAATCATTTTTTTTCTATTATGTGTCTACTTTAATCTTTCATTTTCTCTCTCCTATTACTTTAATTCACTTTTCTTTTATTTTCCCCTCATCCTTTCACAATTTTTCACTCTTCCATTTCTTTTTCATATCCATATGTTTTTTAACGTTCTTTCTACCTTCAATTAATTCATCCTTCTCATTTTCTCACTTCCATGGTCCTAATTAATTCATTCATTATTACCCCATTCTTCCACTATGCTTTCATTCATCCATTCTTCTGTGAATTTTCTTCCATTCATCTACCGCTCCGGGATCCATTATTTCATTTATATACGTATTTCCGAGAATTTTTCTTTCATTCAGACAATCTTCAGTGATTATTTTTTCACTCATTCTTCCACATTTCTTTCCTTCTATCTGTCTTTCTTTCCTTTTGTCTTTTCTTTTTTTTCTTTCTTCTTTCTTTTTTCTTTCTTTCTTCCTCTCAGACATTCTTCCGATACTCAGTAATTCATTCGATCACGATTTTCCGATAATCTTTCACATTTCTGTTTTCACTCACATATTATTCCGTGTTTCTTTCTTTCATTAAGCCATATTTCCTTCCTACATCGTTTCATTCTTTCTTTCATTCATACACTTTTCGTGTTTCTTTCATTAAGACAGTATTCCGTGATTCGTTGTTTCATTCATAGATGAACTTTCTAGAGCTCGCTTTCATTCACACATTTCTTTTACTCATAGGCCTACATTCTTCCTTGTTTCTTTCATTCAGATATTCTTTCGAGATTCTTTCTTTCATTCATACATTCTTCCGTGTTTCTCTCTTTCATTGAAATGTCCTTTCATTCAGCTGTCCTTCTGAGATTCTTTATTTCATTCATTCTTCCGAGATTCTTTCTTTTACAAATATATTCTTCCGTGATTCTTTACGTATTTCAAACATTCTTCCGTGATTCTTTCTTGCATACATTATTCAGTATTTTTTCTTTCATTCATCTATTTTTCCACATTCCTTTCTTTTCCGTGTTTCTTTCTTTCATTCAGATGTCCTTCCGAGATTCTTTCTTTTATTCGGATGCCCTTCCGAGATTCTTTCTTTCATTCAGATGCCCTTCCTGTTTCTTTCAATCAGATGTCCTTTCGAGATTCTTTCTTTCATTCAGATGCCCTTCCTGTTTCTTTCATTCAGATGTCCTTCCGAGATTCTTTATTCCATTCAGATGTCCTTCCGAGATTCTTTCTTTCATTCAGATGTCCTTCCGAAATTCTTTCTTTCATTCAGATGCCCTTCCTGTTTCTTTCATTCAGATGTCCTTCCGAGATTCTTTATTCCATTCAGATGTCCTTCCGAGATTCTTTCTTTCATTCAGATGTCCTTCCGAGATTCTTTATTCCATTCAGATGTCCTTCCGAGATTTTTTATTCCATTCAGATGTCTTTCCGAGATACTTTCTTTCATTCAGATGTCCTTCCGAGATTCTTTATTCCATTAAGATGTCCTTCCGAGATTCTTTATTCCATTCAAATTTCCTTTCGAGATGCTTTCTTTCATTCAGACGCCCTTCCGAGATTCTTTCTTTCATTCAGATGTCCTTCCGTGTTTCCTTCATTCGTATGTCCTTATGAGATTGTTTCTTTCATTCGGATGCCCTTCTGAAATTCTTTCTTTCATTCAGATGCGCTTCCTCTTTCTTTCATTCAGATGTCCTTCCGTGTTTCCTTCATTCGTATGTCCTTATGAGATTGTTTCTTTCATTCGGATGCCCTTCTGAAATTCTTTCTTTCATTCAGATGCGCTTCCTCTTTCTTTCATTCAGATGTCCTTCCGTGTTTCCTTCATTCGTATGTCCTTATGAGATTGTTTCTTTCATTCGGATGCCCTTCTGAAATTCTTTCTTTAATTCAGATGCGCTTCCTCTTTCTTTCATTCAGATGTCCTTCCGTGTTTCCTTCATTCGTATGTCCTTATGAGATTGTTTCTTTCATTCGGATGCCCTTCTGAAATTCTTTCTTTCATTCAGAAGCGCTTCCTCTTTCTTTCATTCAGATGTTCTTCCGAGGTTCTTTCTTTCATTCAGGTGTCCTTCCGAGATTGTTTCTTTCATTCAGATGTCCTTCCGAGATTCTTTTTTCATTCGGATGCCCTTCCGAGATTCTTTCTTTCATTCAGATGCCCATCCTGTTTCTTTCATTCAGATGTCCTTCCGAGATTATTTATTTTATTCAGATGTTCTTCCGAGATTATTTCTTTCACAAATTCGTGATTATTTCCGTCTTTCAAACAGCCTTTCATACATTATTCAGTGTTTTTCTTTCATTTCGTCCATTCTTCCACATTCCTTTTTTCCGTGATTTTTTTACTCATAAATTCTTCCGTGTTTCTTTCTTTCATCCAGATGTTCTTCCTAAATTCTTTCTTTCATTTAGTCTTCCGATATTCCTTCTTTCATGAATATATTCTTCCGTGATTCTTTCCGTCTTTCGAACATTCTTCCGTGATCGATTCTTTGAGACATTATTCAGTGTTTATTCTTTCATTCATCCATTCTTTCACATTCCTTTCTTCCATTCATGTATTCTTCCATGTTTCCTTCTTTCTTACATTCATCACTCATTACCTATTGTTACCGTAATTGCATTGAGAAAAAACTTCAGTACTACTTAGGATTGCTTTTCTTCTATCATACAGGCATTTCATCTGAAGTTTAAAATTTTTCTTAGTGGTTTTCGTTGACTATTTGCATTAGGAACATGTGCTAAACGCTATTATTATTCTAATTTTATTTAGTCGTTTTCTGCTACATTATGACTAAAGTTCCAAAGGAAATAAAACCTTGTGCTGAAAATGCTCCTTTCTCGTATTAATGTTCACTCTATAGACCATATTTGTGAGCTCTTATGTGCCTTTAAATGTGGCGAAAATAGTTCGTAGATATCGGTAATAGTATAGGACATATTTAAGGATATAATTTCATGTGCATCACACTATATGACATACTAAGCCACCGGCGTAACACAGACGATAACGCGTTTGTCTGCTCATCCTGAGTTGCACTCGGGTGTGGGTTCGATTGCCGCTTGGGTTGATTACTTGGTTCCATTTTCCGAGTTTTCTCAATCGCAAGGCAAATGTCAGGTAATCTATAGCGAATCCTTAGCCTCATCTTGGCAAATACCATCCCGCTATCACCAATTCAACCGACGCTAAATAATCCCGTAGCTGATACAGCTTCGTTATATAACCAAGTAAAAAAAGGTACACTATCATTCTGGTATTAGACCATTCCGATTTGGAGGTTGCTTTTAATGGAAGGTTGTGATTTTCAACTGCACGTAGCAAGACTAAGAAAATTTCAGCTATCCATGCCAGTTATTTACGACAGAATATTTGTATCAATTTTAAACTCTAATTATCGTACCAAAATTTGAGACTTACGTCCAAACAGACATAATTCTGGTATCATTACCCTACTTAGCTTCTCCTTCCATTTCCAGAAAGTAAGTACTATATATTAGCATGGATTTGGGAAGTGGCACCAAATATCCTCTTTGTTTCCAACAGTCCTATACATGTATATATCGGCATCGCTTCGTTTCCTAGCAACGCTCAGGCGCAAATGAGTTCTCTACTCTTTTGTTTCTAATTGTCGTCGAGCATCGCTAACTGCTTTTCACTTGTTTGTGTGCCAGCAGAATTCCAGTCGTGTCTAGAGTCTGTATGTCCTCCCGTCCTTCCGCCTGTCTGTCTTCTGAACACTACATTACTTGCACTCAAAGCATAGAGTTTGAAACAAAATTTAATATCTATGAATATATTTTACTTATTTGCTTTCAGCTATACAAGTGTCAAGACAGTACTATACAGTGTGTTCCAAAAATCTGTTAATATACACAACTTCAATCGAGGAATAATGACAGAGACAAGGTTGTGGCCTCTCTCCTTTGCTTTTTAACGCTTATATGAATGCCAGTGTGAAAGATTTTAGAGCAGGGCCGGGCATGAGAGCGGCTCCATTTAGCTTGCCAGAGCTGCTCTCGCTCCGCAAGGCAAGCCAGAGCAGAACGCTCACGCAGTGGCGGACTCGCATTACAGCTACCTTCCCTGCATTAATATAACAAGAGCCACGGTTGTTCTAGTCATTCAGTCTGTCGGTACATAATGGTTTATAAGGATATTACATCAATCCAATGTACATTACAGAATTTATAACACTCTTATTAATTTAATGAAATAAACTTCGCTCTATGCGTACACACAAATCATTAGGCTTATTTACATAATTCTATACGCACATACTGCAATCTCCTCACCACGGTTCTACGAGACAGGCGTATGGCTTCCACTTCCCCTACTTGCTGTGGACAGAGTTCATCTGCAAATGTAATTAAACATCGCTTGATGAATTCACCTTCGTTGAATGTTGAATTCCTTTGCAATTTCGTGTGAAATTTTTGTAGCTAATTCTCATAGCCGATTCACTAAGTGCATTATTGTCATCCTGTTAATGCATAATATATGATATGATATATATGACATGATATGATATGATATGATATGATATGATATGATATATGATATGATATGATATGATATATGTTATGATATGATGATATGATATATGATATGATATGATATGATTTATGATATGATATGATATGATATGATATGATATGATATGATATGATATGATATATGATATGATATGATATGATATGTTATGATATGATGATATGATATATGATATGATATGATATGATATATCATGAACTGTAATATACTATACTATGATATATCACAATACTTGTATAATTTAAAATTGTATATTACTAAATGTATAATAACTTATAATACAATATAAATATCAAATAGATACTCTAATATAATGTACCTGAGAAACATTTTCTTTAAGTCGTATTAATTTATGGTGTTCATTACCAACATATTTGTCATATTCAGTAGCAAGTTGAAAAGAATAATGCCGTTGGATATTGAACTTCTTAATCAGTCGGAGTGTTTTATGCCAAATTAAACACTTTGTTAATCCACTGCGCTCTACCAAAAAGAACTCCTCCTCCCATGATACATTAAAAGCATTGGGAGTAGCGGACCGCTTTAGTGTATGAGCGGAAGCTCCGTCTTCAAAGTTCGCCATCATACTGCAGAGTCACCACTGCACCGACACTGAATGGCGTACAGTATGCATACGTCGCAGCGCTCGCAAGACCCGCTCTTTAAAGCACACAGCACTCATTTCGCAGAATCAAGTAATGTGTCCAGCCCTGTTTTAAGGAAACAAAACACGGATATATCACTATTACGTTTGTAGATGATCTTGTTTTACTAGCAACATCTGAAGATGATTTGCAATCGTTAGTACATAATTTAAATGTAATAGCTCAAAAATATGCAATGGAAATATCCATTAACAAAACAAAAATCATGGCCTTTTGTGGTAAATACCCAATACCAAGCAAAATTTGTTTAAATAACACAATTTTGGAAAAAAGTTAATGAGTTTAATTATTTAGGCACTTAAACTAGTTGCATCTGGCTTCACCGAGGATTTCGGTCATCGGCAGCTACTGGTTCAAATTAAAAAGATTTGCTGATGAACATCAGGAATTTATGTCATCATTCCATGAAGTCAATCCAGAAGTTAGTATGAGCTGGAGGAGGCTGGTGAATACCGTGTATAATCAAGTTTTACGTTGTTAGATATTGTCAGGAGCTGACAGAACGATCCCTATAACCGGAAATGACAATTTTCGTCTTCCTGCGGGTTAACCTTTCCCCACTGACTGGTTCGATTGTGCCCCGAGTCTGCGGGGGAGTAAATCTTCCTTCTCCCACATCAACTTGAGTTACATCAGAAGTCACTGGTGGGCGATATGTGGACCAACACAAAAGGAAGAACACTCCGCGATCGTGAGAAGAATTCCAAATTAAGAGAAATTGTACATATCAAACATTGATCAATTCTTTGTCGTGGGAGGGAGATGAACCCTTATTTTATACTGGGGTGAAACGAGATGGTTGGTTCTGTTAGAGCCCTTTAATTATTTCTCTTGTAACCGCTGCGTCTCCAGGCTTTTGTTTCCGACTCGTCCCCCCCCTCCGCGTAGTTACGCTCTCTAAGCCGCGCTCCACAAGGTGCCTCATCCAAATTAGACTCCTTGCTCATGTCTATAGTGCTTGGAAACCTGCATCACCTTGATTGCAGTAAAACTTTTAGATCCTACTCAATATACGTGTGGAAGTGAAATAGCCTTGCAGATTATCATACGAATAGCTCATGTTGTATGTAACAAAAATTATAAGTAATTGGTAAACTAGCGGACTTACTCATGTTAATTATGTAAAGATCAATTTCAGTACACACACACTATTTGACTCCACTTTTCAACACCTTTCAACAATCAAACGCACCCACATAACAGACAGAGAAGTTCGAGATGTCGCCGAGATCTAGTAGGCTCTGAGGATGGTGTGATGAAGCACCGAAACAGCTGTAAGCCGCACAAACTTACATATTTAACACGAGTAAGTCCTCTAGTTAACCAATTACTTATATTCAAGTGTTAAAAGTAGTGTACGCAAGATTCAAAATGGAAAAATTATATCATATTGGTGGAAATTTAATACGTTAATAGTTTTTTTTTTCAGAAAAAAAAAAAAAGGCTTTCCTTTTCTCAAATGTTTAACAACCTCTTGTTTGGTAACAATTGCGAGTAGGATCGTGATTTTTGTCCATATCGATCGGAAAACTAATAAAGATTAATAATATCAAATGATTGGTTTTTATTTTCAGTCAATCACTTATCAGGTTAAGGCAGCAGAAATAGATTCTGTTACATCAAATTACAATTTATTAATAAGTATCACGAATATTGTCGACTTTTTTATGCAAGTCATCGTCAGGTGATGTATTACTAACAGACAAGTACAATTGAACGTAGGTGAAAATATAAAGGTACAAAACACATATGAAACACAAGTAAAAGTGTTACCTTGCTTGCTTTTTAAAGGGTTCAATAGCGTATATAGTATTAAAATAACATTCAGATAACAAACATTAAAGTAAATATAGTTATAATGTCAACAGTATGTAAAAATGGCAGGCAATGTGCCAAAGTTGTAAGATTAAAATAGTTTAAAAATTATGTTAAACTGAAGGTTTATTTGAGAAACGCTGATCTAGAGAAAATCAAAGCTCGAGTGGGATTTAATTGATTATTACACGATTAGAAGAAAATACATAAAGACTGAAAGAAATAAAGTACTCTAATACACTAAAATATTAATTGACGTACTAAATTTCTATTTCACTAATGTTAGCTTCACCAAAACGTTCGAACTGAGCCGCCATTTTCAGTTGACTATCTATGCGGCAAACAAATGACGATCGCAAAGCATGTTTTATAGTACCGTAAAGAATATGCAGTTTGTAATGTTGGCAAATAAAGAAACAAATGCTAGGGAAGTGATAAAAATAAACAAATGCTAGAGAAATGATAAAATTGTAGGATAAACAGCCATGATTGGTTGGAACACGTTCTCTCGCACCGTTTTATTTGGTCAAAACTAGAATGGCATAGTAAAAGTGTAATAGTCGCTATAACATTGGTTTAAGTGATTCGAATGTCATTTTGAAAACCGTCGCTGTTTTATGGAATGAACTAATGATGATTAAAGCTCTCCTGTAGATTACACTTACAGATGTCACAAGTAACAGCATCAAATTTAGATAATTTCTTGTGTAGAGTGTCAGAAAATGCAAAAACATACATGCATGAAGTTGCGAAAAGATAGCCGTTAATTTAAGAATTTCTTGAAATTACATTTCTACATTCTGTATAGGAAGCAAATAATTTTTTTTTTCACGGCATACGTAATGTAAATTAGACTTATCTTTCTTATGAGACGTCTTGAATTATGGGAGACTCCTGAGAAGGTCCAACTAATTTGGGAAGAAGCTCTTTTAATAATTAAAAAAGGAAAGTCTTCATAAAAAGTGTTCCATATTACCAAGTTCACGAGATTTATGATCTATATTAAATGCATCACAGACTGTGAGAGCGCACGAAAATTAATGAACACCATTCAGACGACTCTGTAAACAGCTGTTTATTCGGAAAGAAAATAACACGATTAAAAATGAAGGTACTGTGCATGAAATGTTTAAGAAACACAAGGAATGTAATCCGAATGAGATTCTCGCTGACGTGAACATAACCTATATCAGTGATGTCAAACCAAGCGCATTTTTCTGACCTTGACGTAGTGAGCGGGCATCAAGCGCTATGTATAGGAGGAGGAATATGCAGCCTGTTGGATTAAGAAAACAGTGGTGCACAAACTTCAAACGGAACGTGAAATTTTATGTCATTTTTATATGGCTCCTTTCTATTTGATATTATCTATATTGTCTGCAAAATAAAAGTATTTACACCAACTTCTTGATATTACAGTTGTGTTTTAAACGTTAATAACATAATAAAGAGTTAAGAAGGAATATTCACATAAATTCCATAGTACCAAAAACTATACTATACTAAGTGAATAAAACATATTATTCATAAAGAAAGTTATATATATATAAAAAAAAAAAAGACTGAATATGCCATGACAAGTTGGAATTGATCTTGGTGGTATCTTTAGCCTTATACAAGTAATCAATGAAGGAACCAAAACAATATTATAGTACAAAGCAAAGTTACCTAGATACTGTATATGTTTTAAGTGTAACTAATATTACATAACTAAACTCTTATCGAATTATGCTTTTAAGGTGATATTGGTGAGCAACTTCCTATCATCAGAAAATTAAATTATTTTATCGAAACCTGTTGAAGCTATAGAGCTGATATTTTTATAACACATGCCACATATATTTTGCTTATGATATAACAGTAGTTGCTTTGTTAATTCATTTTCTTACAAGCATTAATTTTCCATGCGAATATTTTTAAATTTGTAATACACTATCTTCAGTAATACGTATTTACGGTATATTAGATTTACGACAACATTGATTCAATACATGTAAGGCTAGCTACTAAATAAATAGACCTATATCTGAAAATTTAACTTTTGTATAAAAAAAATGAAAAAAAAAATCCTTTTGAATAGAAAAATCAAACTTGTGAAAAATGAGCATTGAAATTAAAACTTACAAACTTACATTCTTATAATGCACTTATACTTCTCAGACATATTTAAAAATTAAAATGGATACAGTTTTAATAAGTTCTCTTCCCTTTATCCATTGAATCAGTGCTGGCCATCCCTGTATATAGCTCGACCAAGCGGCATATACTACCTCATTCGTCTGTCTCTTTCCTTTCAGCTGTAAAGCGGTCAGGCTCTCCTGAGCTCTAAAGCGCGCGCTTGCTCCTATGGGCATCGACATCACTGACCTGTATGAACTACAGACACGACCCTTAAGAAACCTTTGAAAGATAACGATGACTGCACTCTTGTGTCATTGCTGGTGAGATCAGAAGTAATCTTAAATTAGACTATAGTAGCTCTATGAAAAATTTAAAGCTTTTCTCCTAAGTGTAGTGGAATTATATGCTACTAATGAATGGAAGCTGGAATTAACGAATACGAACCTAATACTGTTTCCAAAGCGGATTTCGTTACCATAGGGCAAACTCGGCTAATTTCGGGATATTTCCTTTTAAAGTTACCACAAAATTATACCAGCGACAAATGTAATTTAAAGAAAAAAAATAAATTTATTATTTCAATAATTTATTATCATAATACACTGCTCTCTTAAATTGACTGAGCATATTGGTAATTAAATCAATGACTTTCCCAAAAAACGTTACGAAATTATTGATATAAACAATTTTTTTTCTCTAAAAGGGAAGAAAATAAAGCAAAATTGTATTAAATTTTTTGTTGTAAATATTTCAAACCATTCATTCATAGTGTTCTGCCCAAGGGCAGGTCTTCCACTGCAAACCTAGCATTCTCTAGTCTTTCCTATTTTCTGCCTTCGTCTTTGTCTCATCATATTTATTTATTTATTTATTATTTTGCTAATAATTGTAACATAAAATTTAATATATACAGAAAAACTTTAGCTCGCCCCTGAAAGGGTAGAACTCGTGCCCAGGAGCGGATTCCTGAATTGAAATTAATAATTATACAATACAATTTGTCCTATGTCTACTATGCAATTATAATTTATAAATTTAAATTTACAATTTTTCAATTTTGATCAAATCCATACATAACTTTTTAAATTTAATACTAGAACTACTAGAATTGACAAGATTAGGATATTTAAATATACATTTGTTATAGATTCTTGGGCCTAAATTACTACTATGATTAAATACTGTAACAGTGTTGCATTTCGGTTCAAACAATCTTAAAGAATTCATACCTTTAGTTTCATAACTATGAGAATACAATTCAAAATTATTTCGATTTTTATGTATGAATTTTATTAATGCAATATAATAAAATTGTCTTACGTTAAGTACATTAAAGTCTAAAAACAAATTTTGAGATGGAAAATCAATAGGTTTATGAAGACATATTTTAATTATTTTCTTCTGTAATAAATAAAGTGGATTAAAATTGGATTTAAATGAGCTACCCCATCCTATAATTCCATACATAATTACCGATTGAAATAAAGTTAAATATACTGTGCGCAATAAACTTATTGACAAGTAATTCCTCAATAAAACAAAATAATATACTATTTTGCGTAATTTATTACAAAGGTAATTAATGTGTTGCTTCCATTTTAAATGATAATCGAAAATTATGCCTAAATACTTAACTTCAGAGGACTCTTTAATAATCATGTATCTTAATAATGTCGTCTATCATCTGATACCTTCTTCTGCCCCGAATTCTTCTCCCGTTCACCATTCCTTCCAGTGCATCCTTCAGAAGGCAGTTTTCTCCCAACCAGTGACCCAGCCAATTGTTTTTCCTCTTTGTGATCAGTTTCAGCATCATTCTTTCTTCATCCACTCTTTCCAACACAGCTTCGTTTCTTGTTCTGTCTGTCCATTTCACACGCTCCATCCTTCTCCATATTCACATTTTAAATTCTTCTAGTCGCTTCTCTTCACTTCGTCGTTATGTCCATTTTCTGACCCATATAATGATACACTCCACACAAAGCACTTGACTAGCCTCTTCCTTACGCATTTCTCTAGAGATCCGTAGAAGGTGCTCCTTTTTCTATTAAAAGCTTCCTTTGCAATTGCTATTCTCCTTTTGACTTCTTGGCAGCAGCACATGTTACAAGTATTTGAAGCTGTCCACTTACTCTACTGCCTCATTTAGAATTCACAAGTCTACCTTCTTTGCTTTCCTTCTTATGACCATGGTCTTCGTCTTGTTGGCATTTATCTTTATTACATACCGCTCAACCCCTTGAAATTAATTACATTACTTACGATTCACCCTGTATAATGTATAACATATATTAAGAGAATATTTCTATCAATAAATAAGTCTTTATTCAAATGGTGGCACCATAATGATCAATAATATACATATAACTTCAAACGCTGTTTACAAAATGGAGATTTTCTAAATTATTAGTACACTTTGTAGAAAAACTATTTGACCTAGACTTGTCACACTTTGAGGCTATCTTACAGGACATAAAAAATGCTACCCTACTATATTTATTGAGATATATTAAGAATATTCTGCCCAATATATTTCATTATACGAGACAAACATTTAAAAGATTCAAATATGTTCTAAGATCGTAAAATTGACGTCTTTTAAAACTGAACTAGGCTACAAGCAGGTTTAGACTGAGGTAGGATAACAAAGAACGTTAACGTATTGTAGAATTATCCTAGCACACAAGTACATGTTAGTAAGTAGCACACCCCCAAGTCCACTTGTCAATGATTGGCGAGGTTCGCCGTAAAGTTTAAACTGAACAACGCGAAGTTTCCTTCTGTACAAAAAAAGTGTATCAGATGACAGAGAATAAACCACTATAAAAGATGCGGTTGAAAATAAACCAAGACTGAACATTATTATTACTTACTTACTTACAAATGGCTTTTAAGGAACCCGAAGGTTCATTGCCGCCCTCACATAAGCCCGCCATCGGTCCCTATCGTGTGCAAGATTAATCCAGTCTCTATCATCATATCCCACCTCCCTCAAATCCATTTTAATATTATCCTCCCATCTACGTCTCGGCCTCCCCAAAGGTCTTTTTCCCCTCCGGTCTCCCAACTAACACTCTATATGCATTTCTGGATTCGCCCATACGTGCTACATGCCCTCCCCATCTCAAACGTCCGAATTTAATGTTAATAATTATGTCAGGTGAAGAATACAATGCGTGCAGTTCTGCGTTGTGTAACTTTCTCCATTCTCCTGTAACTTCATCCCGCTTAGCCCCAAATATTTTCCTAAGCACCTTATTCTCAAACACCCTTAACCTATGTTCCTCTCTCAGAGTGAGACTCCAAGTTTCACAACCATACAGAACAACCGGTAATATATCTGTTTTATAAATTCTAACTTTCAGATTTATAGACAGCAGACTGGATGATAAGAGCTTCTCAACCGAATAATAACACGCATTTCCCATATTTATTCTGCGTTTAATTTCCTCCCGAGTGTCATTTATATTTGTTACTGTTGCTCCAAGATATTTGAATTTTTCCAGCTCTTCGAAGGATAAATCTCCAATTTTTATATCTCCATTCCGTACAATATTCTCGTCACGAGACATAATCATATACTTTGTCTTTTCGGGATTTACTTCCAAACCGATCGCTCTACTTGCTTCAAGTAAAATTTCCGTGTTTTCCCTAATCGTTTGTGTATTTTCTCCTAACATATTCACGTCATCCTCATAGACAAGAAGCTGATGTAACCCGTTCAATTCCAAACCCTGCCTGTTATCCTGAACTTTCCTAATGGCATATTCTAAAGCGAAGTTAAGAAATAAAGGTGATAGTGCATCTCCCTGCTTTAGCCCGCAGTGAATTGGAAAAACATCAGCTAGAAACTGACCTATACGGACTCTGCTGTATGTTTCACTGAGACACATTTTAATTAATGGAACTAGTTTCTTGGGAATACCAAATTCAATAAGAATATCATATAATACTTCCCTCTTAACCGAGTCATATGCCTTTTTGAAATCTATGAATAACTGATGTACTGTACCCTTATACTCCCATTTTTTCTCCATTATCTGTCGAATACAAAAATCTGATCAATAGTCGATCTATTACGCCGAAAACCGCACTGATGATCCCCAATAATTTCATCTACGTACGGAGTTAATCTTCTCAAAAGGATATTGGACAAAATTTTGTACGACGTCAACAAAAGTGATATTCCTCGAAAGTTACCACAGTTGGTTTTGTCCCCCTTTTTAAAAATAGGTACAATTATGGACTCCTTCCATTGTTCTGGTACAATTTCCTTTTCCCAAATAGCAAGTACAAGTTTATAAATTTCGCTATATAATGCACTTCCACACTCTTGTATTAATTCTGCTGGAATTTGATCGATTATTATTACCCGCTGCACCCGATAGAAATAAATATAAAGTAATTACATAATTAAAATAGGACATTTGTTCCAGGGAACATTCGTGTTTGATAGAAGGATAACTGTTTATTATGTTACTTAATTTAAATTGTATTAAAAAAATTAAAATGCTATCATTTCGATCCAGAGACCACTCATTTGGTCATAAAATTTATTTTAGGAAATACAGGAAACGAATGTACAGGATAGCCTATCAAGTTTTCTGCGCATAAGAAGCTATTTTAATCTTACCTGTCCTCGATTCACTCAGAAGTTACTGTAATAACATTATAGCATTATGTCCATCTAGAGAAATTACACTTTCCAATGGTGAATTAATAATTAATTATACAAATCGGTTAAATTAGCTTCCGATATTACTTCATACAAACACAGAAACATTCTCTGTAGGCTATGTTCCATAGCTTTCGATTGTTGTTGTCCAAGGCCCCTTATAGATGAAGTCATTTGTTTTTTATTTCATTACACCGCCTTAGATGGTGTTATTGTAATTTTGAAACTCATTTATCTCATTAATATCAGTCCTACCAAATTTTGCATAGAATGAAACTTATCCGAAATTATTTTTAAAGAATCTTTTGTTATGTAATATTTTTCATGAAAATTAATAATAAGGGAGATATTTCGATTTATTTAATTCAAGCCCCCTTATAATCCCCTTTTAAATAAAATATTTTGAATGCCATATAGCCTAAATTCTAAGTTACAACGAACTTAATTTATATTCCAATTTTCATATAAATCGGTTCAGCCATTATCGCGTGAAAAGGTAACAAACATCCAGACAGACAGACAGACAGACAAACAAAAGTTTCAAAAAAGCTATTTTCGGTTTCAGGGCGGTTAATTATATATGTTAGGACCAATTATTTTTGGAAAATAAAAAATTACCAGAAAAATTTCGGCTACAGATTTATTATTATTATTATTATTATTATTATTATTATTATTATTATTATTATTATTATTATGAAAACCAATACCTTAGCGAGAATATAGCAAAGGTTTCATGTTTTCTTCATTACATTTAAATACGTATTTGTAACTTCTTTTTATATCAAAATTTGTGCTCTATAACATTATCGCTATTACTTTTAAACTAAATTCTAAAGAAGCATCTATTGAATTTTCAAGTTTTGGGATAAAATATCGCTGTCTTTCCATCTGTCTGTAACTGTTTTGATATATTTATATCTTAATATCTAATGACGATACAGCGATATTAAGAGTTTAAAAGTTATATGAAGAGCGTGGAATTAGTTGTCAGCGTACTGTGTGCCGTTGGAGTAAGCGAGTCGAAAAATTGGGCACGTTTACTCGAGGACGGAGTTGAGCGCGAAATTATCCATAATTTACCCTCTTCCACCCTCCCCCGTGCGCTAGTACGCCCTGAACTGAACAATGATCGATAACCCAAGTCGATATGGTGGATGCCACAAGCAAATTGCACGACCTAATGAAATGACAGTTACCCTGCAAGGAAATTGGGCAGATTTTACAATCAGCGAAGTGTGTGTAAGAGGTATATTTGCATACAGATCAATAATTATGGTCAATAGATCATTGCCACATCAGATCTCATGAAATAATGTACCTTGTCATAGTCAATTATACAGAGTGTCTCAAATTGATGTACACACTCTTATAAATACCATTCAACAGCAAAAAAATGAGATATAAATACAATTTTTGCGGTTTATGATTCAGAATGCAGTGGAAAGCAAAGGAACATGTTCATCTGTTTATAAATAATCATGGCGGTGCAATTATCGTTCGATGAATGTAAGTGGATACTGAAATGTTATTTGAAAGTGGAGAATGTTGTTGAGGTTCAACGACGTTGGGGGTTTGAATTTGGAACACAACCACTAACAAGGTTAACTATCACAAGAATCCGAGACAAATTTGAAGTCGAAAACGGTGAAAGTTGTGTTGAAAGTGCGGTACGGAAGAAAGAGAAGTTTCACCGATAACGAGTGTGTTGATGCAGTCATGCAGGCTTTTGCACAATCTCCAAAGAAGTCAATGAAGCAATGTTCTCGTGAGATTGGTATCAGCAAATCCAGTGTTCATCGAATTTTGCAAGCTCAAAAATGGAAGCCTTACATTCCGAGACTTGTCCACGCTCTAAATGAGGACGACCCAGAGATGGATAGGACGAAGAGGAAGTGCTGCGGAGTTCCCGCCTCGATCTCCGGATTTAACCCTTCAGACATCTACCTATGGGGAGCTCTAGACACAGTGTACGCCACAAAACTACAGACACTGGAGGAACTGAGATTCAGATTGAACATGCCTGTAACGATATTTCATTAGCTACAATCCAGTTGGTATGTCACTCTGTTGTACGTCGTTGTTGGTGAGTGTACTGTGGCGAAAGAGGGCCAATTTTAAACATGTACAGGCTTAAGGAATACAAAACCGCAAAAATCGTATTTCTGTCTCATCTCATTGCTGAGAAATAATGTTTCAAAATGTGTATACATCACTTTGGGACACTCTGTATGTAACTTAAGGTATGGCTTGACATTTAAATATCACCTTAGAAGTTTCTCATGTTTTTTAAATGTTTACTACACAGAACATTAATAAAAGCTAAACTAACATTAGTGAAAAAAAAAATATTTCTAACAACCTATGTGTCGTGCAACAATAGAAAGTCGTTGTAAATGTAGCAATTCTTTTCAATTGCTTTTTTTTCTGTTGTAGCCGTGATATATTCATAATTTTTTTTAACTGCTGGACTTAAGTTTGAGCCGTTTATGCCGGCTCACATTCATCAGCATGGTTCAGGAATATCCTTTCTTTTCGTTACGTTACAGTAGCACGCGTACATAGGTAAGCGAGGAGAGGTGGACAGCGGTTCGAATGTTCCAGAGTAGGAACATACGTATTTGTTATAGAAGGTGCGTTTTTTTTACGGTTTTTGCAATGCAATAGAAATCGTACTCACTGAATATCGCTGCTGTAGTGGGTGTCCTTGTGTTGTGTACGTTTTGGAGTTTAGTTGAGATGGAACGTTGGTCTACTGAACACCACATTGCTGCGGTAGAGTTGTTTATCAAAACATTAAAACATTACTATACATATAATAAATAATAATCCAGGCGTCACAGCCTTTAAGGGCCCAGACCAACCATCCAGCAGCTGGTCTCACGTTCACATGCCGAAGCAGAGATGGACTATTTTCCAACCAGAATGGAGGTATCTGTGGTTAGCACGATGTTCCCCCAGCCGTTATAGATGGTTTTCATAACCGGATTTCGCTGCCTATCTTATCTTCCAAAATGCATCACGATTATCAGTGGGCACTGGTCCCATACATTGACGAATGTCACGAGAAAATTTCTTCCCTGAAGAGGATTTATTACAAACTCATATATAATTGTCTTGTTTTCTTATTTATTATTGATACTGTTCTTAGAGAGTTGTTTAATTAAAATTACCTATTTTCATATTGCAATTTGTGATCGTCAACTTTTAATATCATATTGTGTAATTAGTAATTTGTACATTACTACATTCTCTTGTTTCCGACTGAAAAAAACAAAAGGTCACATGACCGTCAGAATAAATACACGATTGAATAAATTAATAAATTAATATTCTTAAATCCAAAAAGGATCAGGGAAAACACAGGCATTTTACTTGAAGCAAGTAAAGACATAGGTTTGGAAGTAAATCCCGACAAAGTGTATGATTATGTCTCGTGACCAGAAAATAGTACGAAATGGAAATATAACAATTGGAAATTTATCGTTTGAAAAGGTAGAAAAATTCAAATATTTGCATAAACTGTAACAAATATAAATGACACTCAAGAGAAAATTAAACGCAGAATAAATATGGGAAATGCCTGTTATTATTCGATTGAGATGCTTTTGTCATCCAGTCAGCTCTCAAAAAAGCTGAAAGTTAGAATTTATAAAACAGTTATATTACCGGTTGTTCTATACAGTTGTGAACCTTGGACTCTCACTTTGAGAGAGGAACAGAGATCAAGGGTGTTTGAGAATAAGGCTCTTAAGAAAATATCTGGGGCTAAGAGGGATGAAATTACAAGAGAATGGAGAAAGTTACACATCGCAGAACTGCACGCATTGTATTCTTCACCTGACATAATTAGGAACATTAAATCCAGACGTTTGAGATTAGTAGGGCATGTAGCACGTATGGGCGAACCCAGAAATGCATATAGAGTGTTAGTTGGGAGGCCTAAGGGAAAAAGACCTTTTGGAAAACCGAGACGTAGATGGGAGGTCATATAAAATGGATTTGAGGGAGATGGGATATGATGGTAGGGACTGGATTAATCTTGCTCAAGATAGGAACCGATGGTGGACTTATGTGAGAGCGGAAATGAACTTCCGGGTTCCTTAAAGCCATTTGTATGTAAGTCAGGTGGAAGACTTAATATCCCAGAAACCTAAATACTTTTTCAGTCAGCTTTGTTATTTTATGAGAGGAAATGAACGTGTTGCATAGTTTCCAGTATTAAATGCATGAATTGCATAGTAGCCTAATAACTGGAACACACTGTATGTCCCAGGTGACATATGATTTGTAAATCCCTGTGATGTCTGTGCATTACTGATTTCCCATTGTACCAAACTATGCGTACGTTTAAATTGACACGTTTAATTGTTTGTTTTTATCTTTCCTTTTTTGCTATTCAAATCCGGTTTTAAGTAGAAAAGACTAATTCGGATTGTTGTTTGATGTTTGGTATTGGTTTCGGATAAAGCGGACGCATTCGCTCACTATCGGATAACTGGCAAAATTGACATTTCAGCTCTTTACAATCTGTCATTTATAAAGAGTATATGGTAACTGTTACCATAACAAATACAGTACTTCACTCTATTATCACATATTTTACTACAAGTGCAGCTGTAGTAGAATTCAATAGCAAATCGTATTATAAAATGTCATCAGTGCATAGAAAGCTTTGCTGTAATTCTTTGTGACGTCACAACGTATACCTTATTTTATTACAAGGAGTGCAGTTCGGTGGCTACTTTGAACACCCACTTACAGATTTATGACTTCCTACACAAACACCTCTAACAATTCCATCCTGTCCCCTCGTCCCAACATTGCACAGTTGCCATAATCCTGGTGACTCTCCAAACGAGACTGACGGGATTCTTGGAATTCGGAAAAGATGCAATAACTCTGCCTCCAAGTGGATTTGACGGGAACCTGTCAATTCTTCTGAACAAGGGTTGTGATTGGTTACTGACAGGAGAAGACAAGATTTCCGTCACAGTAAGGAAGACATTTATTTATGACAACGAATTAGTTGGGGGCAGTAGAAGGTCTGTCGGCAAAGTCCTTTCTATGAAACTGCACTCCATGAAAAAATATACAGTATACATGACATTCTTTGAATATTTTTTTTAAGTTACAATAGGCTGTGTGCCTAAAGACATAGTGAAGTTTCCAAACGATTATATTACACTGAACAACAAGAATTTTGCTCCGACTTAAAACAATGTGTCACTTATGGTTTGATGTGCGCTGAATCCGAAAATGCATCTCTTTTCTTCGTATCGCGTAAAGTTTTTAAGATATACTGTGATTTCACTTTTAGATAAGCGCTCCCCCAGGAAACATATGGCGCGAGTTGGGGGTTGTAAACCAAAACAAACGCTAATGCATTTTATGATTTTATTACTTATTTCCGGTTTCTTATGGTTTTGGCATGTTCTTTTGTACTTTTAATAGATGAACCGATATTGCTCTCTTCTATTATGTAAATTTCATAACAGTTCAAAGTAAGGTCTATTCAATGAACAAACAAGGGCGTGGTTTTCAGTATTTAAAAGAAAAGTTTACCAGTTTGAGTGAAGGGAAATTAAAAGAGGGCACTTTCATCGGTCCACAAATTCACAAAGTTATGGCTGACTCTTTGTTTGAGGAAAAGCTTTCCGTTACAGAAAGAATGGCATAGCGTTCTTTCAAAAATGTTTACTCATATTTCCTTGGGAATTCTAGGGCAGACAACTACTTGGACCTTGTTGTGGAAACGATATTAAGTGAATATGAGAAAATGAGGTGTAATATTATGTACTTTTTACATTCTCATTTGGATTTCTTTCCTCCTAACTTTGGAGAGATAAACGAGGATGGGAAAGATTTCATCAAGAAATATCTCAAATGGAAAGGCGATATGAAGGAAGATCACCATCCAGCATGCTTGCAGACTATTGTTAATTCCTTTTAAAAGACAGTCCCGAGTTTAGTTATAAACAGAAGTCATCCAGAAAATTCTTTAAAGTGGTAAGTTCAAATTCCGAAATTTTTCTCATTATACGCATGAAATATTTTTATTGTTGTCGTGTTTTGAATTATGTAACATCATTTTTGCATCCAGTACACATTTTGCAAGTATTATGGGGCATTTTGAATTCCTAGTGTGTTGTAATTTTATCAGTGGCAGTAAAACATTAAAAAACAATAGGTTTTTTTCATTATAAATTCAATCCATTTTCTCCGGAAAATGGTACGAGATGGGGCAATTTGGATTTTAAATTTAGATTTAGGACACACATATTAGTAATATTCACCTATTTTTATTTGGGACCAAGACAAAAAGTAAAAATTTTTTGTTCAGTGTTATTAGAATGAAACACAACAAGCACATGAAATAGGCGTCAAATAAAAGAATAACCCACTATGTTTTCTCGAGGTTGGTATTAAAAACAAAAGATAGGCCACAATCGAACAAATTCGATAATATCTATTCCGTGATAATGATTGTGCAGGTACGGAAGATGTACACTGCGTGTTAAAAATCTCTCCGCAGTGAACTCAGAGGCGCTTGGGAACGCTCAAGTTGGCAGCACTAAGATAAGGCGAGGAAGCAGCTATGCGGCCTTGAGCTAGAGCAGAATAGCATCCTACGTAATTATAGCTGAGTGCGTACGTTATGCTTGTGAGCGGAATTCGTTGCTAACGTAACTGAGTATAACTGAGTGTGCTAGCGCATCGCCCTCGCTGCGGAGAGACTTATGCCACGCATTGTATGTTCAAAGAAAAGTGCGATGTGTTTTTTAGCTAGCAAAATTTGAATCTGTGACTCGTGTGAGTACCGTCTGTGTTTAACGAAGAATCACACGAAAATAAGGGGAGAAGCTTACTGGATAGAAACCGTCCAGGAAGTCTATCCACTAGTGATGACATGTTTGAATTGTTTGCAGTATTGGTGCATAAAATGTGATAACAATGTGATCTTTCAGCAAGATAGTGGTCTTTCACACTATGCGAATTTAATTCGTTAGAGGTATTATTTGTCTGTGACAGCGTTAAAATGTCAGACAGAACACTTGTGCCGATGAAATGTGTTTGGAAAATTATCGACGACTTCCAGCTCATTTCATATTTTTGAAAATAAACTTCTTTTTATGTTCAGTAATGTTTGGTCCGCGGGCCAAAAGTAAATATAAGCTAATGAATGGCCTCCAATTTGTTATCGCTGTTCTACGCTGTGCCCGTTTTATTTTTTTTACCGGTAAGCGATACTTACAGCTCATGCATTATGTCCAGACACTCCCCCACTCTTCCTAAACAGCTGCGCACAAGATCGGATGGGCCTACTTACGAATTATAGGGGAATGGGATAATCTTTGCCTTGAACTTGGTAGACACACGCCCGACCTTCCCTTCTGCTCCTACCCCCTCGACGGAAAAGTTGTTCCCGTACTGCACATCGCGAGTATCTTGACAAAATGCATGAGCTGTATGTACACTGTCCACAGCTGCATTATTAGTTTCCGTTTTATGGCTCTGAAAGTGATCGCGAAAGAATCTCTTATACTGTAGCCAATAACCGTTACCATTAACTGTTATTAGATTAAAAATGAAAGTGAAGTACACAGATTTACTGAAAACTTTCTACATGGAACGTTATATTCCTTGTACTCTGCCTTCCATCTTCATTATTTTCTAACAACATTATGCACTATAAGACGACTATCGATTTTGACACCTAGTAAATTCTCTGCAAACATTGTTTGCACTTGTGGAGAAGAGCTACTGAGTACATGAGTAACATAAATATTCGCTGTTGTATAGTAAACCAACAAACATCCAGTCCAATCACAGTGTCACCACAAAAGACATTCTCCTTCGTAGTGACTGTCAAACCCAGCAGGAAACTTCCTGAAGTCTAAGTAAGTTGTCTTGTGTGTTCTACTATTGTTATCTCAGACCTTGATCATAGCCATTACACACAGCACGGTTGTGACAAAATAAGTACGAGTAGAAAAATAAGACGTTTAAGCCACCTGCAAGGCTCAGGCGATAGCCCGTTTGTCAATCCAATCCTGAGCTGCCATTGGGAATGGGTTCGACAACCGTTTGGGCTGATTGTCTGGTTAGGCATTTAACAAGGTTTTCCGCAACTTTCTCTGTTCATTTCTTTCTCTCTTCATTCTTCTCACCCTTCATTCCGCCCACCATTTATTCTTCTCTCCCTTCATTCCTCCCTCCATTCTTTCCTTTCTCCCTTCATTCTTTTCTCCCTTCATTCCTTTCTCCCTTCAGTCCTCCCTCCATTCATTCCTTTCTTCCTTCATTCCTTTCTCCCTTCATTCTTTTCTCCCTTCATTTCTCTCTCCCTTCATTCCTCCCTCCCTTTATTCTTTTCTCCTTTCATTCCTTTCTCCCTTCATTCTTCTCTCCCTTCATTCCATTCTCCCTTCATTCTTCTCTCCCTTCATTCCTCCCTCCCTTTATTCTTTTCTCCCTTCATTCCTTTCTCCCTTCATTCTTTTCTCCCTTCATTCTTTTCTCCCTTCATTCCTTTTTCCCTTTATTCTTCTCTTCCTTCATTCCTCCCTCCCTTCATTCCTTTCGCCCTTCATTCCTTTCGCCCTTCATTCCTTTCGCCCTTCATTCCTCTCTCCCTTCATTCCTTTCTCCATTCATTCTTCTACCCCTTCATTCATCTCTCCCTTCATTCCTTTCTCCCTTCATTCTTCTCTCCCTTCATTCCTCCCTCCCTCCCTTCATTTCTCCCTACCTTCATTCCTTTCTCCCTTCTTTCCTCTCTCCTTTCATTTCTTTCTCCCTTCATTCTTCCCTCCCTTCATTCCTGTCTCCCTTCATTCCTTTCTCCTTCATTCCTCCCTCCCATCATACATTTCTCCCTTCATTCTTCTCTCCCTTCATTCCCCCCTGCCTTCATTCCTCCCTCCCTTCATTCCTTCCTCCATTCATTCCTCTCCCTTTATTCCTTTCTCCTTTCATTCCTTTCTCCTTCATTCTTCTCTCCCTTAATTCCTTTCTCCCTTCATTCCTTTCTCCTTCATTCTTCTCTCCCTTAATTCCTTTCTCCCTTCATTCCTTTCTCCTGCATTCTTCTCTCCATTAATTCCTTCCTCCCTTCATTCCCTCCTCCTTTCATTCCCTACTCCCTACATACCTTTCTCCCTTCATTCTTTTCTCCCTTCATTCCTTTCTCCTTCATTCTTCTCTCCATTAATTCCTTCCTCCCTTCATTCCCTACTCCCTACATACCTTTCTCCCTTCATTCTTTTCTCCCTTCATTCCTTTCTCCCTTCATTCCTCCCTCCCTTTATTCTTTTCTTCCTTCATTCCTTTCTCCCTTTATTCCTTTCTTCCTTCATTCCTTCCTCCCTTCATTCCTTCTTCCCTTCATTCCTCTCTCCCTTCATTTCTTCCTTCCTTCATTCCTCTCTCCATTTCTCTCTCCATTCCTTTCTCCCTTCATTCCTCTCTCCCTTCATTCCTTCTTCCCTTCATTTCCCTCTCCCTTCGATCCTTTCTCCCTTCATTTCTCTCTCCCTTCATTCCTTTTTCCCTTCATTCCTCTCTCCCTTCATTTCTCTCTCCCTTCATTCCTTTCTCCTTCATTCTTCTCTCCCTTAATTCCTTTCTCCCTTCATTCTTCTCTCCCTTAATTCCTTTCTCCCTTCATTCCTTTCTCCTGCATTCTTCTCTCCATTAATTCCTTCCTCCCTTCATTCCCTCCTCCTTTCATTCCCTACTCCCTACATACCTTTCTCCCTTCATTCTTTTCTCCCTTCATTCCTTTCTCCTTCATTCTTCTCTCCATTAATTCCTTCCTCCCTTCATTCCCTCCTCCTTTCATTCCCTACTCCCTACATACCTTTCTCCCTTCATTCTTTTCTCCCTTCATTCCTTTCTCCCTTCATTCCTCCCTCCCTTTATTCTTTTCTTCCTTCATTCCTTTCTCCCTTTATTCCTTTCTTCCTTCATTCCTTCCTCCCTTCAGTCCTTCTTCCCTTCATTCCTCTCTCCCTTCATTTCTTCTTTCCTTCATTCCTCTCTCCATTTCTCTCTCCCTTCATTCCTTTCTCCCTTCATTCTTCTCTCCCTTCATTCCTTCTTCCCTTCATTTCCCTCTCCCTTCATTCCTTTCTCCATTTCTCTCTCCCTTCATTCCTTTTTCCCTTCATTCCTCTCTCCCTTCATTTCTCTCTCCCTTCATTCCTTTCTCCCTTCATTCCTCTCCCTTCATTCCTTCTTCCCTTCATTCCTCTCTCCCTTCATTTCCCTCTCCCTTCATCCCTTACGCCCTTCATTCCTTTATCCCTTCATTTCTCTCTCCTTTCAACCCTTTCTCCCTTCATTACCCTTCATTCCTCTCTCCCTTCATTCTTTCCTCCATTCATTGCTCTCCCTTTATTCTTTTGTCCCTTAATTCCTCTCTCCCTTCATTCTTTCCTCCATTCATTGCTCTCCCTTTATTCCTTTTTCCCTTCATTCCTCTCTCCCTTCATTTCGTCCTCCCTTCATTCTTTTCTCCCTTCATTCCCCCCTGCCTTCATTCCTCTCTCCCTTCATTCCTTCCTCCATTCATTCCTTCCTCCATTCATTCCTCTCCCTTTATTCCTTTCTCCCTTCATTCCTTTCTCCTTCATTCTTCTCTCCCTTAATTCTTTTCTCCCTTCATTCCTCTCTCTCTTCATATGTTCCTCCCTTCATTTCTTCCTCCCTTCATTCCGCTCTCCATTCCTCTCTCCCTTCATTCCTTCCTTCATTAATTCCTTTCTCTTCATTCCTTCCTCCCTTCATTCCTCTCTCCCTTCATTCCTTTCTCCCTTCATTCGTCTCTCCCTACATTCCTTTATCCCTTCATTCCTTCCTCCTTTCCTTACTTTCTCCCTTAATTCCTACCTCCCTTCTTTACTTTCTCCCTTCATTCCTTCCTCCTTTCCTTACTTTCTCCCTTAATTCCTTCCTCCCTTGCTTAATTTCTCCCTTCATTTCTTTGTTAAGGAGGATCCGAAAGCTGCAACCGCAGCCAGAAGCTTATTGTACCAACCTCCTTATTATGAGATTATTGTTGAAGTTCTTAGGACCGCATTTCTGCGAGTACGTGATTCAGTGTTAGTATCATTCATGTCCGACGGAGTTCACGCGAACAGGAACGCCCTTCCGTCTTCTTCCTGTTGATATTCTGCAGCCTCCTCAGATCGACTGCATCTGTTCGTAAGTCACGTTCTACGTCCCGCTGCATCCTATATTTAATTATGATCGTAGACACTGTGATCCATCCTACTAACTGTGTAGCTTCCTGGTCTGCCGTAGTCCGCTATGAAAGCCACTCCGCCTCCATAGGGATATGCAGACACATGACATCTGTAGGCTAATCACGGTACCTGTATATCCTGGTCGACCCGAATCTATTGAAGATGATAGATGAAGTTGAAGTGAATGAAAGCGAAATGAGTCCGAGGTGCAATAACGAAAATTAACCAGCAATTATGTTTCAAATGATTGAGGGGGAAAACCTCGGAAAGAAACACAACCAGGTAATTTGTCTCAACCAAGATTTCAACCCGGAATATTACAAAAAATCTAATTATTAACAAAATAATAAAATATTCCCGGACGCTTCACGGCCAGACATGATAACTTTTACAAGGTAGGCAAGGCCATAACTCGTAGGCCTAATACCATGATAAATTGTCAATCAAATAACATCTCCCTATTAACAATTCGAACGACGCTAAATAGCCTAATAGATGATAGAGCCTTGTTAAATAAGAGGATTGTAAATAAAATACAATATTACTATACCAGATTCCTTCCGCTTTATGTTAAAATATCTTAAAGTTATTATTTTTTTAAGGTCTTCTAGAATAAAGCTTTTTAGATATACGAGTATTGTTATAATATATTCCTCTATATACTGTACATGATTAATATTTTTGGTCACCGACGAAGCTCAGTCGACAGAGATGTTTACCTGCCGATCCGGAGTTGCGCTCTGACACGGGTTCGATTCTCGCTCGGGCTGATAACTGGTTGGATTTTTCCGAGGTTTTCCCCAACCATAAGGCAAATGTTAGGTAATCTATGGCGAATCCCCGGTTTCATCTCGCCAAATACCATTTCGCTATCATAAATTCCAATTCCATCGACGCTAAATAATCTATTAGTTGATACAACGTCGTTAAATAACCAAGTAGAAACAATATTTTTGTGATATTTAAGTGTTAAAAGGTTCTCTTACTTAAAAATTTTGTTCTGTAGAATTAATTTCCATCGAATCCAATACCCCGTGAACGCAATAGTATGTTTTTTTTCCAGGAAGGTCAGTAACTTAAGAACTAGCCACTTTGATTCTTCACACCACTTACTCCCGTTACACACTCTTGTTCCCTCTTTTCACTTTGAAACTCTATCAAACTTCTCATTTCCTACACTCCTTGTGTAGGTACTGGGTAAATTAATCTCTATTGAAATTTCATTCCATATATCGTGTTTCCCACTTTAGTCTTGTTAACTTCAGATTTTTGTGTCCCACAATATTGGATTTTTTTCTTTGAATAGATCCTTTAACTTACGTTAGTTAAGATTTTTTTCCATTACATTGGATATGATTGCTTAACACACGTAGGCACTAAAAAATCACGTGAAGAATTCTGGAGTGAGTCTGAATTGGCGGTATCAAATATTGCATGCAACTGCATCGAATGACGAGGTGGTCAGTTGAACTTTCTGAAGTGGAAATGGATAAGATCATATATTTGATAATCTCTTAGAACTTCAACCCCAGCAAATGATGTATTATATTGGGTGCGCGGCGCCGATTATGTTTATGAGAAACAGTAGAAACTGATCGAACTATATTCTCGGCCTACTCAAGGCCGCCGAGATTCTCAACCGGTTTCCTAAGTAGCTGAGTTGTGAGTGTGGTGCTAGTTTGAAACCTTCATTGCTCTGAAGTGAGGAATACATGAATTGTAAATAGACTTCTTTTCATCGTTAACGTTATTGTTTTGTTGATCATCCTTCCCAAAACGGACGGTGGTGCCAAGAATGAGGCTTCTTTGATTCCGGCGACCGATGTCTATAATGTCTGCTCTTCTCGTTGACCCATTCTCAGCCAAGCAGTGCACTTCTTCGTAAACCTCTCACTTTGCCTTCCGAAGAGTGGTTGCGATGGAGCTTCCCACTTTATGGTGACGACTGTTCCTCAGTAGTTCTCCTTTAGGCCTAGATCATATATGTAACAGATATGTCGGGGTTATAGGCTTTGAGTTAACAACTTTTGTCAGGTTTACTACGCTGCCATCTAGTTGTTACATAAGGAGTCACGTCCTAATACTCATTTGAATTGCATTAGCGACTGTGCTGCCATCTCGTGTTCGTTTACGGCGGACGGGTGGCGATCCTGGCGGTTGTTCTCTTCAAAGTGCTGCCGATTTTAACGTAGCGAGGAGTTATCTGTTACATATATGATCTAGGCTTTAAGGCAATAACCCAAAACATGCCCAAGGGTTTCTACTTCGCTGCATCCTGGATGACAACATCCTTCCATCTCCTAACCTATTCTTTCCGAAACTTTCAATTTCTAATCCTTCAGTTCCCTTCTTCCAAACTTTGCATGACCCACTCTTTCTTTCTAGCCTTTTATTTTCTGCTCTTCTCTTTTCTAAACATTACTTCGTTAATCTTTTTCTTTTCATCCTCATGAAAGCGAGGAAATGAAAAGAAAAAGAGATAAAACATTAGAAACGGAAAAGAAATAAAAGTTTGAGAAAGAAATGTTTAAATGGTAGAGATTAAAAAAGAAACGTTACGAAGGGAAATGTTAGAAAAGGGAAATATTAGGAAAGAGAAAGCCTTTCTTGTAATCATTCTTTGTTCTTCATTATTTTGTTCACCTATTTTTCTTTCTCTTTCTCCATTTTCCTTCCAATTTATTCATTGTCGACCTTTTCTTTCTTTTCCTGTCTTTTCCTGTATTCCCTTTCTGTGTTTCTTTATTGATCTGTAAATGTTTTCGGACTGGCAAGAACAAAATTCCGTTTGTAATTATGAGTTACCATAACAACAGTTAGATACACTAATTAGTTTAGCATTCATTTAATGAGACTCGGACCGGGTGGCTGGTTGCGACATTAGTACCGATATTCCTCTGAAGTTGTGAGACGAACGTGAGATTCAATTCGTGTTTTACTGAAATTGAATTAATCACCTTCCACACTAGTCCTCTCAAAGTAAGCTTCTCTACTGTATAATATGCTGACATCAGCTTCCAGTATCAAACTAGACAGATTTTCTGCTGTAAAGCTTTTGAAATGTTTAAGTCTGTGTATTATGCAAGGAAATAAGTTACTCTTTTATGTTTTGGATTATATTAGAGAATAATCAACACACCGTGTGCTTTTAACCATCCATTCACATTATTTATTGCATATTTGTTCTTCACCATTATTATTATTATCATTTATTTCTTTCTCTCTCTCGCTGCCTCATTTTCGCTAACAACAATTTCTTGACATATTGTTTCACCGGTTTGAGGTTAAAATGTCTATTTCAATACGTCTGCAAACAGAAATGTCCACTAGCAAAATGTCCATAAAAATTAAATGTTCACAAATACAATGTTCACTTATATAAATGTCCATAAAACTAAATGTCCACAAATGTAAAATTTCCTATACATGAGATCATTTTTTATTTACTTACTTATTTACTTACTTATTTACTTACTTAGTTACTTAGTTACTTATTTGCTTGCTTGCTTATTTATTTATTTATTTATTTATGTATTTATGTATGTATTTATTTATTTATTTATTTAACTAGCTAGCTAGTAAGTATAAATTACATTTATGAAACAAAAATGTTTCTAGCCACTACCATAAGATGTGGTCTTAGTCAATAATATAACATAAAATTTACAAGAACAGTTTACTAAATACAGCAAGTAACTTAATTCAAACCAATAAATACAACACAAGATTTTAATGTATTGCCTACACACATTTAATATAAATTGACAATCCGACAGAAGTCAGTGATATTCAATAAAAACATGAATATAGTCGACAGAAATAAAAGGTAAAAAAATACATTTGTTAATATTATATATCATGGATAATTTTACAAATTTCTTTTTTAAAAGCTCTCCTAACTGTCCATTGAGCAACTCAAATCAAGAAATGGATTCAGAACATCTCAAAATCTGTGCGTCAGTGGCTAACCATGGCAGTATCTTTGAAAAATATTGGAGTGCAAGAGGTCAAATGACTTTGTCAAATGCCTGGCATTAGAAAACAACATTTTAAAATATTTCAAATTTGGAAAATGGTTTGTAATTTTATTATAAAGTCTTGGGCCGAAACTAGCACCATGTTTAAGAGCTGCACTTGTATGACATTTAGGCTCAATTAATGGGAAAGTAGACTTTGTCTTCGATTACGATATTCATGTCGATTAGATTTATGTTTTATTTGATTTCTGTGGTAGTAAGTTAGTAATCTGTAGGCTATTTATAAATTTCTTCAATAGGCAATACTGTAGAATCTGTATAAATTAAATATGGTGGGTAATCCATATTTTTCGTCAGACTGATTTTTATTAATCTTCTGTGTAATAAAATTAATGGATTAAGTACAGATGATGCTACTCCACCCCAATTTATTATACCATATTGTATTAATGATTGTACCAAAGCTAAAAATATTATTCTCAATGCCTCCTTAGTGATATTTCGAAGTATTATGAATTTGTAAATTGTCTCTCTTATACTTGTACACATGAAATCAATTTGTTTATCCCATCGTAAATGTTGGTCTATAATAATTCTTAAATATTTAATTTGTGTGGAAGGTGTTAAGCACACAGAAATCTCCGATTTACAATGAATTTTTTATGTAAAATATCTTATATATGAGATCATAATTTTCAATGTATAAACACACAGAAATCTCCAATTTACAATGAATTTTTTATTACATCTCTTGATCTTGACCTTTTTCTTCTGGCTGTCCATGTATTTCTAAATGCTAAGATATTGCACGAAGATAGCGTTTTATATCATTCCTGTCTTTACATTCATGACATCTCCTGACGATTGTCTCTATCGTTGTTTTGGTTTCTTTTTATACTGGACATTTTGCTAGTGTACATTTTTATACTGAACATTTTGTTGCGGACATTTTTGTATGTGGATATTTCTTACTGGACTTTTTCCCTTGGGCATTTTGCTCTGGACATTTTTGTTTGTGGCCATTTTTCCTCTGGTTGTTTTGAAGTGGACAATTTAACCTGGAAGCGTTTCACCTCTTTCATCAGTTTCTGGTCTTTCCCTGTACAATTTTCCTCCAATTTGTGTATCTTGTACATCTTTAATTTCCTTTTTATTCTCCCTTCTTTCATGTATCTATATCTCCTTTGTTATTATTACTCAAATCTTTAAATGTGTTTCTATTTCTTTTGCCTTCCGTTGTCATTATCTTATTTTGCAGATATCTTCTTATGCACAGAATGGCTCAAAAGCCAGTTTTCTCTCACAATATTGTAATATCTTATTAATTTAATTTAATATACGGTACTTTAATTGTATTGTTCACAGATGTTCTTCGAACAATGTTCCGAGTCCACCGCTGTAACATGTCTGTCCGTCCAAAACAACATGAGCTATTTTCGCTTAAGCAACGTTGCCTAGTTGTAATATTAAGACTCAGTCGCTGTTAGTGGTGATAATTTAAATATTAGTTCATAAGTCACGTGAAAAGCATTATATGGTTGTGTATATTCAGATATCATGGTATGTAATTAAAATCTCACACAATGTCACAACTGTCACAAAGCGGTCACAAGCGTCACATACATTAAAAATTACTTAATACACAAAGCTAGAACATCATATATATGAACCTTTATGCGATGTTATCTAATCTATCAGGAAAAAAGAAGTTGATATTACTTATTCCAAAATTTCAGGGAAATCTTATCTTAAAGAAGTCTAGTGGGAACTTCATGTCATGAAATGGCCACAATCGTCACACAAGAGAAAAGTATGTTTTGTAGAATCTACAGAATCTATAATAATGTTCTATTAAATATTTTGAAGTACTTCTATAAACACTGTAGAAATACATTTTTAACAAATTTTAACAAGTAGTTTTATTATTAAAATATTTTTTCTTTCGTGTATTATAGTAGTGGAGACTGTTGTACCTTTAAACACTTTCCACATTTTATTTTTTTTTAATTTTGGGAAATGATAGTTTTAAATTAAAAAATACTTTAAATAATTATTGAAGATTCCTTTACAACTTCGTGTATATATTTTATTGTTCTACACATCTATTAAGGATGGAAAAAATAAAATGTAATATGTTCAAAGGTACAACAGGTTCATGTACCTTAGAACATACCCTCTTGTAAGTTGGAACACATGTAATGTAGGTGGGAATATAGTTGTAAGAACTGACAATGATATTTAAAATGTATTTGCAATCATAAACCAGAGAAGGCTGCTCTGATTGAGATTTTATTTCCTGGAGGAGCAATAACTGCTTCAACAGCTTTCTTCAAGGAATCCGGATCAATTGGGGGCCTCTTAACTCCAGATTTAGGTCGTGGCATGATCTTAAAATAAAATAAAAACAAAAACCAAGAGTATTATGTACCTTGGAACATGTTCCATGGTACAAGATGTTCTGTGTTCAAAGGTACAAGTGGGTGCACGTTTAAACAAATGTGGCTACCAAAACTATAGATTCGAATAAATGATGGAAATTAAAATATGTTATTACTCCCAGATAATACGGAACACATTGTACTTAATGGATGGTAACAAATACAATCTGGTTTTATGTTAGATAACATGTACCAATGAACGAAATATTTACTTTTGGTACTAAAAAAGATTCTTTCGTTCACAGAACTCACACTTTGCAATAAATCAAACCAAAACTACGACCAGAGCTACTTAGCGGCTTTCCCTACAATCTACTTCAGTTTGAGTCCTCTAGGTAGTAGCAAAAAATAAAAAACAAAAAATGTTCAAAGGTACAGTATGCTAAAGGTACAACAATCTCCCCTACAGATGTCACAACCGTCACAATGAAAAGACGCTTCTGGAATATTTTCGTTGTTGTTCTGATTAACCTTCATAGTGTTGAAGAAGAGCGGAGCTATTAGAAAGAAAAATTATCTTTGGTCATCCATTAGAAAATAAATGCTAATTTAAATATAAATAATGGTTCTATAACATAACTTTTTGTACAACTTGATGTAAAAACTCTCAGAGTTTCGGAGAATGGTCAGTGCAACTCGATGTGTGCGCCTCGAGCTACCCTGAAGACATCCAAAAGATACTCAACCATCTGCCAAATGTTCCATAACATATGTGGATTAGCGCAGCTGCGCTTATACGGTAATGCGTTGTCTCAATTTTTCCAAAGTGTCAACTGTACCACGTTGGTACACAGCATTCGTCATAAAGCCCCAGAGGAAGGTCAATGGGCGTCAAGTTGGGTGACTTAGGTGGCCAGGCAATGGTTATCCTTGTTTCAGAAAAATCGATCCTGGTGTAGTTGATCAACAACAAAAGTTCTGCACATGTTCAGATACGCATTCCCTTTGATTGTCGCCTCGATGAAGGAGAATGGTCCAATGACTGAATGTTCTACTGAATGGTGCCAGGCTTGTTTCCACGATAAACGTTAGTGGGCACGAATATGAACATGCAACTGTCCTTAAACCATTGGTGCATAAACTTGGACAGTTTCTGCATCTTGTCAGATGTAGGGTAAAGGTCCCTAATTCCGTGATATCCCTAATCCCGTTATAAAATTTTAATCTACTGCCATGGAGTTGTGGACTCTGACTTTTAAGTTTTTTAAATACCTAACAGATGCCAAGAGATGTCTTCTTTTCAATTCTACTGACTATCCACCTTTTGAATAGCAGCACTCGACTGAAGAAGTTTTTGTTTAATGAAAGGTGGTTGACCAGTAAGTTTTTCTTTCTCTTGTGACCGCTCCTGAAGAAACATTTTATATTTGAGGTAAGAATTAATAATATAGCATTATAAAAATGATATATTACTGTAGATTATAGTCAGCTAAATCAATGTGTATGATTATTTAAATATTGTGAGACAATAACTATTCTACAGGAGCTTTCCCATTTTCGAATTTATTTTCATATTTCTCCTTCCTGGCTCACTCGACCAGTGATGCCAACTCTAAATTGTGAAAATTATGTCTATGGAAGAAAATAGTTCGTGGAAATAATGTGTGTAAGTTACAGAAAACATCAATTATAATTATAATAAAATAATAGGGCATATATAACATAATTACTGCTGTTGTTAGGAATATAAATAATGAGAAATAATTGTGTTATAATTCAATTTATTCAAATTTAATTTTGTATTGAATTTCACTTTCAGTTTATTTTCTTTATAATATATTAATATGTAATATGTATTCCTGTAGTTACGCAAGTATTTTCTGTGAAATTTGTCATTTAGGCCCTTTTTCTATGTTGTAATTTCTTGCTAAATTCATATTAAAACAATATACCATGACTTTTAAGTGTTTTTTTCAAATACACGTTTGTTTTCTGAGCAGTTAATGAGGATTATTTTAGTATCACGGAATTAGGATATCACTCACGGAATTAGGAAACCACTATCACGGAATTTGAATTCCTGTCACGGATTTAGGAGCCACTGTATAACAATGAAGAATCATATATTATATACCAAACTTGTGAAACTTTTGACACTGAATATTGTAAAAACTGTAGCTAAAAGTCCAAATAACGTCATTTAGATGCTATTTGAAAATTTTTAGTACAATTTTGGCACAAATATAGACTTTCTTAAATGTCACGGAATTAGGCAACCTTACCCTAAATAAAAACAATATCTTCGTCTGATTTTAAATGGTGAGCATTTATTTCTCGATCCCTCTAAGCGGAACACGGTGTATAACGACTGATAGAGCCTAAATATAGCGTCTATAGCACGGTGCAAGAACCTAAAAAAAAAAAAGAAAGGGCACCACGTCAAATACTGCAAAAGATTTAAGCTTACGATAGGGTGTCAGGTAATAAAATTAAACTTTTAAGCTACGGGAAAGAAACAAACACGCAGCCATTTTCTTGTCCCAAATCAGTATTGACCACAACACTTATTTCAAAGTCGGGGATCAAAGCTGATTACTCAGACAATCTCGTAATGTAACACTGAGCTGCTGGACGGATTCCTCAGCTCATATCACTTTTATTGTGCTATTTCTCTTTCCTTCAATTTATAAGATTGTCCCGTAAAAAGGTGCAGATTTCCACAGCTTTTGCACTGACCACACTTAGCGACGCAAAGATATTCAACCGAAGAGCCAGCCCTATGAGGCCAGTTCCAACCACGACCAATAATAATCCCCGCATTAGAGGGAACGGCCTACCTGAGTCGCAACTCTAACTCTAGTGGCATTCATTAGTGGATGATAATTCGCATAATCACCAAGAAGTTAAAGCAGGCCTCTATCATACCTGGTGCGGAGGTCTAAATGCAGGAGTCTCCTGCGACTAAGCGAATGCAAAGATAAAAAGTAAAGAGACCGCCGCGCCGGAAGCAAAGGGAGGCTACGAATAGGAAGGATCGCTGCAGATCCAATTACAATGGTACCTGCGGGCTGCCTCGGACCACATTGAGTGTCTGTGATGTACTTCGATTTAGCGTTTTGACTGCCAAGACGAGAATAACATATTGAACACAAACGTAGGTTAACATTCCCTTACTTACTTACTTACAAATGGCTTTTAAGGAACCCGAAGGTTCATTGCCGCCCTCACATAAGCCCGCCAGCGGTCCCTATCCTGTGCAAGATTAATCCAGTCTCTATCATCATACCCCACCTCCCTCAAATCCATTTTAATATTATCCTCCCATCTACGTCTCGGCCTCCCTAAAGGTCTTTTTCCCTCCGGTCTCCCAACTAACATTCTATATGCATTTCTGGATTCGCCCATACGTGCTACATGCCCTGCCCATCTCAAACGTCTGGATTTAATGTTCCTAATTATGTCAGGTGAAGAATACAATGCGTGCAGTTCTGTGTTGTGTAACTTTCTCCATTCTTCTGTAACTTCATCCCGCTTAGCCCCAAATATTTTCCTAAGCACCTTATTCTCAAACACCCTGAACCTATGTTCCTCTCTCAGAGTAAGAGTCCAAGTTTCACAACCATACAGAAGAACCGGTAATATAACTGTTTTATAAATTCTAACTTTCAGATTTTTGGACAGCAGACTGGATGATAAGAGCTTCTCAACCGAATAATAACACGCATTTCCCATATTTATTCTGCGTTTAATTTCCTCCCGAGTGTCATTTATATTTGTTACTGTTGCTCCAAGATATTTGAATTTTTCCACCTCTTCGAAGGATAAATCTCCAATTTTTATATTTCTATTTCGTACAATATTCTGGTCACGAGACATAATCATATACTTTGTCTTTTCGGGATTTACTTCCAAACCGATCGCTCTACTTGCTTCAAATAAAATTTCCGTGTTTTCCCTAATCGTTTGTGTATTTTCTCCTAACATATTCACGTCATCCGCATAGACAAGAAGCTGATGTAACCCGTTCAATTCCAAACCCTGCCTGTTATCCTGAACTTTCCTAATGGCATATTCAAGCGCGAAGTTAAAAAGTAAAGGTGATAGTGCATCTCCCTGCTTTAGCCCGCAGTGAATTGGAAAAGCATCAGATAGAAACTGACCTATACGGACTCTGCTGTATGTTTCACTGAGACACATTTTAATTAATCGAACTAATTTCTTGGGAATACCAAATTCAATAAGAATATCATATAATACTTCCTCTTAACCGAGTCATATGCCTTTTTGAAATCTATGAATAACTGATGTACTGTACCCTTATACTCCCATTTTTTCTCCATTATCTGTCGAATACAAAAAATCTGATCAATAGTCGATCTATTACGCCGAAAACCGCACTGATGATCCCCAATAATTTCATCTACGTACGGAGTTAATCTTCTCAAAAGAATATTGGACAAAATTTTGTACGACGTCAACAAAAGTGATATTCCTCGAAAGTTACCACAGTTGGTTTTGTCCCCCTTTTTAAAAATAGGTACAATTATGGACTCCTTCCATTGTTCTGGTACAATTTCCTTTTCCCAAATAGCAAGTACAAGTTTATAAATTTCGCTATATAATGCACTTCCACCCTCTTGTATTAATTCTGCTGGAATTTGATCGATACCTGGAGACTTGTACTTTTTCAGATTTTCTATCGCAATTTTGACTTCTGAAAGTGTGGGTTCGGGTATAAATGGCTCAGCAGTTTGTATTTCAATTTCGTCCCGATCATTTCTATTTGGCCTATGTACATTTAGTAGTTGCGCAAAATAGTTTTTCCATCTGTTTAGGATTAATGGAGAGTCTGCAAGCAAGTCACCATTCTCATCCTTGATCACGTTTACCCTTGGCTGATATCCGTTCTTAAATTCCTTTATACCCTTATATAAATCTCGAATGTTTTTATTCTTACTATTTGTTTCTACCTCATTCAGTTTTTCCTTCAAGTAACCTCTCTTTTTATTCCTAAGTGTACGACTTGCTTCCCGTCTTTCATTGAAATAATTATCTCTCTTCTCCTCAACTGGATCCTGTAAGAATTTCAATTTTGCCTGTTTCCTTCTTTCTACTACCATGCAACAATCTTCATCAAACCACGGTTTCTTTTTCTTAGTTTCATAATAACCTATGCTCTGCTCAGCTGCAATTTTGATACTATCTCTGATATTTTCCCACACGCTATTAACATCTAATTCTTTCTCAACTTCGTCGGAACTTTCTAAAGTGGCAAACCTATTCGAAATTTCGACCTGATAATTTTGCTTAGCTTCCTCGTCCTTTAATTTCAAAATATTGAATTTAGTAATATTAACTTGCTGCTCTACTCGCTTGGCTACTGATAATCTTTCTCTTAATTCTCCAATCACCAAATAATGGTCAGAATTACAGTCTGCACCCCTGAAAGTTCGAATATCTACTATACTAGTATGTCTCCGTTTATCTATCAAGATGTGATCTATTTGGTTGTGTGTCAATCCATCTGGAGAAGTCCAAGTATATTTATGTATATCCTTATGGGGGAATGTTGTACTTTTGACAATTAAATTTTTCGATGTGGCAAAGTTGACTAATCTAACTCCATTGTCAGTACTAATTGCGTGTAGGCTCTCTTTTCCAATAGTTGGTCTAAAAATATCCTCCCGTCCTACTTTAGCATTGAAATCCCCCAATAAAATTTTCATGTGATATCTAGGGAACTGATCAAAAGTATGTTCCAATTCCTCATAGAAGCTATTCTTTATATGGTCGTCTTTCTCTTCTGTAGGGGCGTGAGCATTTATAACTATGATGTCGCACCATCTACCCTTAAGTACTAAATATGATAACCTGTCACTGATAAATTCGACCTTTTTTACTGCTGATTTTATTCTTTTATGAACAAAGAATCCTGTTCCTAATTGGTGATTATTGTTTCCTTCCCCATAATACAACAAGTAATCTCCTATTTGTGATATGCCATTCCCATCTAACCTAACCTCTTGTACTCCCACAAAGTCTATTCTATATCTAGCTAGTTCTTTTGCTACTAATGTTACCCCTCCTGTTCTATAAAGACTAGTTACGTTCCAAGTGCCAAATCTCAAAACCTTATTCCTTTGCTGTGGTCGTGCCAGAGAATCAGTCCTATTCCGAGGCTTATTATAGGGATACGTAACAAGCTGTTTTTTACGGTGATGGGTTGTTAGCCCTTCGCCCAACCCCCAAGCTGGAGGACCACCCCTTATCGGCTGTCCACGACTGCTTATTCAATATATTCGCAGCTACCCTCCATATCTGGAGGCCGTCTCCTCTATCCGCAACCTGAGGACGCGCCATGCCGTGGTGATAGGGACCCACAATACATGGGGTTAACATTCCCATCACTACAAATTCACTGTACCACAATAGAGAAAAATATTCTGCGAATCAGTAGGCGGAGAAGAGGAACAGGCAGAAGAGCAAGAGTGAGAATGCGAACAGGGAAAAGAGCAAGAGGAAGAATAGGAACAGGGAGAAGTGCAAAAGAGAGAACAGGAATAGGGAGAATAGCAAGGTGGAGAATAAAAAACAGGGAGAAGAGAAAGAGGGAGAACAGGAATAGGTAGAAGAGCAAGAGGGAGAATAAGAATAGGGAAAAGAGTAAGATGGAGAATAAGAATAGGGAGAAAAGGAAGAGGGAGAATAGGAACAGGGAGAAGAGTAAAAGGGAGAATAAGAATAGGGAGAAGAGCAAGGGGGAGAACAGGAATAGGAAGAAGAGCAAGAGGGAGATTAGGAATAGGTGGAAAATCAAGAGGGAGAACAGGAACAGGAAGAAGAGTAAGAGGAAGAATAAGAATACGGAGAAAGGCAAGGGGGAGAACAGGAATAGGGAGAAGAGCAAGAGGGAGAATAGGAACACGGACAAGAGCAAGAGGGAAAATAGGGAGAAGAATAAGAGGGAGAATAAGAATAGGGAGAAAGGCAAGGGGGAGAACAGGAATAGGGAGAAGAGCAAGAGGGAGAATAAAAATAAGGAGAAGAGCAAGAGGGAGAATAGGAACAGGGACAAGAGCAAGAGGGAAAATAGGGAGAAGAATAAGAGGGAGAATAAGAATAGGGAGAAAGGCAAGGGGGAGAACAGGAATAGGGAGAAGAGCAAGAGGGAGAATAAAAATAAGGAGAAGAGCAAGAGGGAGAATAGGAACAGGGACAAGAGCAAGAGGGAAAATAGGGAGAAGAATAAGAGGGAGAATAAGAATAGGGAGAAGAGCAAGAGCGAGAATAGGAACAGGAAGAAGAGCAAGAGGGAGAATAACAATAGGGAGAAGAGCAAGAGGAAGAATAGGAACAGGAAGAAGAGCAAGAGGGAGAATAAGAATAGGGAGAAGAGCAAGAGCGAGAATAGGAACAGGAAGAAGAGCAAGAGGGAGAATAAGAATAGGGAGAAGAGCAAGAGGAAGAATAGGAACAGGAAGAAGAGCAAGAGGGTGAATAAGAATAGGGAGAAGAGCAAGAGGAAGAATAGGAACAGGAAGAAGAGCAAGAGGAAGAATAGGAACAGGAAGAAGAGCAAGAGGGAGAATAAGAATAGGGAGAAGAGCAAGAGGAAGAATAGGAACAGGAAGAAGAGCAAGAGGAAGAATAGGAACAGGAAGAAGAGCAAGAGGGAGAATAAGAATAGGGAGAAGAGCAAGAGGAAGAATAGGAACAGGAAGAAGAGCAAGAGGGAGAATAAGAATAGGGAGAAGAGCAAGAGGAAGAATAGGAACAGGAAGAAGAGCAAGAGGGAGAATAGGAACAGGAAGAAGAGCAAGGGGAAGAATAGGAACAGGAAAAAGAGCAAGAGGGAGAATAAGAATAGGGAGAAGAGCAAGAGGGAGAATAAGAATAGGGAGAAGAGCAAGAGGGAGAATAAGAATAGGGAGAAGAGCAAGAGGGAGAATAAGAATAGAGAGAAGAGCAAGAGGGAGGATAGGAACAGGAAGAAGAGCAAGAGGGAGAATAAGAATAGGGAGAAGAGCAAGAGGGAGAATAAGAATAGGGAGAAGAGCAAGAGGAAGAATATGAACAGGAAGAAGAACAAGAGGGAGAACAGAAATAGGGAGAAGAGCAAGAGGGAGAGTAAGAATAGGGAGAAGAGGAAGAGGGAGATTATAGAGACTAGGAGAAGAGCAAGAGAGAGAATAGGAATAGGGAGAAGAGCAAGAGGGAGAATAAGAATAGGGAGAAGAGCAAGATGAAGAATAGGAACAGGGGGAAGAGCAAGGGGGAGAATGGGAACAGAAAAAAGAGCAAGAGGGAGAACAGAAACAGGAAGAAGAGATACAATAGGAACAGGCAGGAAAGTAATATGGAGAATAAAAACAGACAGAAAAGTAATAGGGAGAATTCGAACAGGAAAGAGTAGTAAAAAAGGAGCATAGGAACAGGCAGAAAAGTAATAGGGAGAATATGAACAGGTAGAGGAGTATTAAGGACAATAGGAGCTGAGAGTTGAGCAAGAGAAAGAATACGCACGAGAAATAGAGCAAAGGAGGAAATAAGAATACAAGGAAAGCAAGATGGAGAACGGAATCAGTTTTCTAGAAAACAATGGGGAGGAAAAGAAGAGCAAATATTTTACCTTAAATATCTGTATACTTCTCATAAAAGTCAGTCTTGTGGCAGCCTGCCTGTTTTATACAACAGGATGCACTAGTATTAGTACACACAACACAATAAAATTTTATCAGCACATACCTTTAGAATGCATTTGCCATTTTCACCATGGAACGTATTACTTATTGGCGTTACTATGTTTGATGTTGTCTGAGTGATGAAATATGAAGCGTTATTCAATGTTTCTTCTTTGTTTGGTTATTTAACGACGCTGTAACAACTACGAGGTTATTTAGCGTCAATGGGACTGGTGATAGAGAGATGGTATTTGGCAAGATGAGGCCGAGGATTCGCCATAGATTACATAAAATTAGCCTTACGATTGGGGAAATTTTTTTTAGTGGGTTATTTTACGACGCTGTATCAACATCTTCGGTTATTTAGCGTCTGAATGAGATGAAGGTGATAATGCCGGTGAAATGAATCTGGGGTCCAGCACCGAAAGTTACCCAGCATTTGCTCATATTGGATTGAGGGAAAACCCCGGAAAAACCTCAATCAGGTAACTTGCCCCGACCGGGAATCGAACCCGGGCCACCTGGTTTCGCGGCCAGACGCGCTGACCGTTACTCCACAGGTGTGGACGCGATTGGGGAGAAACCTCGGAAAAAATCAAACCAGGTAATCAGCTCAAGCGGTGATCGAACCCACATCCAAGCGCAACTTCGGATCGGCAGACAAGCGTCTCAGCCGACTGAGCTACGCCGGTGGCTTTATTCAATGTTATCCCTGAGATCATGGTGGGGGGAGAAAAGCTCCACAGGATGAAACGTGGAGAGGTGACAACCAGGTTTTCACATCCACTATCCTGGGACTGCAGTTTACCCTGAACAGAAATTGCATCGTTCCAACTTTGAGCGCAAAACCTCCACTTTGTAGCGATGGGGCTGAAATAAAACCCTGGTAATTGTATAGTGCAGCGCATAATTCAATGGGTCGTTTACTGCAGGTTGCTGCCAAGAGCATCAACAAATCAACAAGATAAGATCGTCATTTGTTTCACAGCTGAAGCACTTGTGTTCTATTTTTTATTCTTCCGTGGCTAATATCTCACTCTATACTTAACTGTTCTCTTGCCTTCGTTCTTTTCTGTTTTATCGCAATATTCCTTTTTATTTTGTTGCTGAAAGGATATCATTTTATTCTTTTGCGTACTTATTTACCTAGAAATGATTCCTTTCGTCTTCATATCATTCATTTTAATCTGATAGTTTATTATATTTTCCTCCAGTTTCTCCCATAATAGTCACCTCTTATTTCACATCCTATCTTCTTTCCTTCCTGTTCCTGTTATTTTGATACACTTCATTTTTGCTAAGTTCTCTGTTATTCTTTCTTTTCACCTCTGATTCATTTCTTCAACATATTAATGTAAACATTTTCTTCTTTTCTCCCTTTTACTTTTCCTTGATGTTATTTGATTCTTTTACTTAACAATAATAATAATAATAATAATAATAATAATAATAATAATAATAATAATAATTTATTTAACCTGGCAGAGTTAAGGCCATACGGCCTTCTCTAACACTCAACCAGGAGTAAGACTGCGTTACAAAAAACACTACAAATTTACAAAGTACACTACAATTTTACACACGAAACTGAACAGAACTGAAAACTCAATATAAATCTCCAGATATTGTTGCTGAAATCAAAGCCCGTAGGTTGGAATGGTTAGGACATGTAATCAGGATGAATGATCAGAGAATACCAAAAAAGATTCTAAACACAAAACCAGAAGGCAGGCGCAATATTGGCAGACAGAAACTAAGATGGTTGGATGGAGTGGAGGAAGATTTAAGGACTCTAGGCGTGAGAAGATGGAGGCAGAAGGCTCTGGTTGGACAGGAATGGACCAAAATCCTAAGGGAGGCCAAGGCTAGACTACAAGGGCCGTAGTGCCAAAGAAGAAGAAGAAGAACTGAATAAGATAATAATAATAAAATGTAAACATCAAGTAAGTAGAAATCAGACATAATATATAACATACAGAAAAAATGAAAAAAGCATAATAAAATGTGAACAGCAGGTCAAAATAAATGAGACATACAAAGTATAAAGTATAAAAAAATACGACAATTATTGATGATAATAATAATAATAATAATAATAATAATAATAATAATGACAAAAAATACGAATAGTAATAATAATAATGATAATAATAATAATACTAATAGTAATAACAAAAATAGTGCAGTACAAAGCATACAATGAATACAATATTTTTAAGTACACACAGTAAGGAAAATTATGATTATATATAGCTCAACTTATCACATTATAGATATACCATTATCGGAAAATATGAAAACAAAAATATAAAATAAGATAAATATCACTAGAACATAAAAAAGTGAATACGTGGAAACATGCAATACAACACTTGTCAAAATATTAAGTTAGTTTGGCAACTCGTCATAAGATAATTTTCTAACTTGGATTTGAAAGATTTCAGTGTTTGGCAGCCCTTGACTTCAGGCGGCAGAGAGTTCCAGTGACGAGAGGTAGCAACAGTGAAAGATGAGGAATACAGAGATGATGTGTGAAGTGGAATTTCTAGCGTGTTATCGCGTTGTGATCGAGTATTAATATTATGATAGCGAGAGAGAGTATGAAAACAAGCGAATAAATAATAGGGGGATGAAGTGTGCATAATTCGATATAAGAGAGAAAGTGAGTGCAGATTTCTCCTCTCATGTAACCTAAGCCATGATAACTTCTCGAAAGAAGGTGAGATATGATCGTAGTATCGAACATTACAAATGAAGCGGACGCACGGGTTATGAACACGCTGTAGTTTCTGTGCGGAATCAATCCTGAGATCAATGAACAAAACGTCGCAATAATCGAAGTGAGGTAGAATGAGCGTCTGTACCAGCGTCTGTTTTAATTTAGATGGATAATTTATTGCCATTTTCCATACTGTACTTTCTCATTTTCAGCATTATTCTTTTCTCTTCTTTTCTTCTTTGTACCTTCTTTACTTCTTTCTAGCTTACTTTCCCCTTTCCTATATTATTCCTAAAAATTTATATTTTTTTGTTATTCTTGCTTCCTTTTTCGTCTTTCCACATTGCCATCCAAATTTTCTCAATATATTTTCGGTGTCTTCCACTCTTTTTTTTCCTTTCTTTGCTTTCTTCGAATACTTCCTAATGAATTTTCCTTAAATATTGTATTTTTATTATTTCTTGCACATTTTATTTCCCTCACTATCACCCTCGTTTAATTCATTCTATTTTGTATCTATTGCTCCTTTTTGTTATACTACTTCTCCTCCTTTCTTTAAATACCCGTCTCATTATTCCTAAGTATTGAAACTAGAGATGAACAAAACTAACTGCCGCTCTCGCTCGCTGTGTTCGTTGCATTTGTCTTTCGAGTCTCGCTCATCATTCTCGAAACAGCATTTAGTCAGCGTGGAAAGATTTCATAACTTTGAATAATATACATCATTGAAATAAATAACATTATAAATGTTTAAATGAGAAAAAAAAGACAAAACAGAACAGTATCTTAGTTATCAAAGCGTTATGATTCTATTATCAGATATTACTTATGGTTATATAAATAGAAAAAAAAAATCTCAAATAAATTTGCATTTCTAAGAAACATAAGAGACATCACATTAATATCTTTTTACTTGAGATTGCACACTTGATCTTACACACATGAAAAGAAAATTCCTAGCCTTTTAATAAGGGCCTAGTAATTAAATAAAGATTGGGGAACAGATTATTATACACTGAAAGATAGAGATGATGTTTCAAATAGGCTACTTGATTGTTTATACATATATAATAGTTGTTAAAGTAGATAAAAGTTCAGTCAGGTATAAACAATTGTGGCGATTTAAGGCTGTTTGACTTCGGGACTTCGGGAGTGATCAATCTCGATTCTCGGAACACTCACAACCAGTCTTTACGTCTAGGACGCGACGTAATACAACATTGTCGTGCGGGTTTTCTGCTTTGCAGGCGCTGTTAGTCTCGCTTTCTCGATCGTTGTTCATCTCTAATTGGAACGTGTCATGGATTATGTTACAAGCCGGAAAGGTGCTAATTGCAATTTTCACCAGGTCGGTTCAGGAATGAATTTAACAGCCAACGTAACAAAGAAGAAACATTTATATTTAAGTAAAGAAATAACCTACCATTAGAATAACTCAACAATATAATTCACATTTAAATTCAACAGTAGTTTAAACATCAAAGTTCTTTACCATCCCTTCATTCATATAAACTCAGCTAATGTCAAATCCATTTAAATATTGATATCACCAAGTTCAGAAGTATTTAAACAATATGAGTTATTCATTCTTGGCAAGTATAGTTTCCGATGTGTACTTATAACCGAAATCAATATTAGTTACCTCGGTAGAAATCGCAAGATTGTTGATTTTTTAATTTAGATAAATCAACCCAAAGATTAAACCAAAATTTCTGCCGTACTTAGAAATTACTAACTCTCCAAAGATCAACGCCTGTTACCTTACATGAGTGCACGTCCATGCTGTCGACGGCAGACGGAGGTTACTACAGCTCCAACATACAGGTCTGAGCTTGAGAGAATGGTGCCCTACCAGCCCAACCTTCAATCACAGGTATAGGTCATCGGCAGTCCCACGCATGCGCGCAAAATCAAGACACTAAATCACCGCATCGGAAACACAAACTCTCGATATAACCACAGTCTAGTACTTACAGTCACGAAGCTCAATACGTAGCAAATATGCAGACATAGATAGTTGCTAACCACTAGGATCGCTAATATCGCCTCATTACGAGCAATGCGAAATAGTACCGGCACAGTCTATTGTTTCTAGCAACCTCAAAACTCAAGCTTCGTGACTGTATATACTAGACTGTGATGTAACATTGTCGGATTACAACGAAACAATACATTCACACTCATACCGTTACAATACTCTAGGTCAGGCTTACTCGCTTACGTAATTATTCGAGTATCACTCGCACAGCGTAAGGGCTCGGATCCTTCCCCTTGCCAGGATGTTCTCCTCTGCCCACTTTCTGCTCCGACTTTAACAGCTTCGGCGATCCTGCTCTGTTGTTGTTCTGTCATTCTTCGTCTCCCTCTTATGGTAGCTATTAGTTTAGGTTATGTTCATTTTCAGCATTTCACTTCAAAAATATAACTTTTTGTCCATCCTTTAAACCGTTTTACCCCTTGTATTTTCTTGATTTTATTTTCCCTTTCTTTCCTGTCTTTATTACTTTCTATCGCCTCTTTAATCTATTCTTACTTTCCCATTTTTCTCTTATCTTCAGTGCTTTTCTCGTAAACGTCGTAATTTCAAGTACAGTTGTTCATACATAAAACTTTGTATTACGTACATGGCGACTATTATATCAAAAATGTTTTATTTCATATTCAATTTAGATCGTATTTTATCTAGTTTTGCGAATTTCAACTTAAAACTTTGTTGGTCGTTGTTTTCTACAGAAAGTGTTTATATTTTCATGAGTGAAAGCAAAACAGTGGAATCTACATTAAATATAAATGTTCGCCGAGTTAGCTCTGTGGTAGCGTGTCTGCCTGCAGACTAGACGGCCCGGGTTCGATTCCCGGCGAGGGTCAGAGATTTTCATGTAAAATTTCTACCACGGGACTAGGAGAGATGGCGGTGCACAACTTCTAATCACTAGATTGTGCACCAATATGGCTGCGTGAAATCCCAAATCTTTCCGCAGTGCATATGAAGAGAAGGCATATGAAGAGTCCACTGCGAGAATGATGGATGTCATTTGGAATACATTTTGCAGGAGAAGCAATTGAAAGTGTGAAATGCTTAGCGCTCAAAGCTTAACTGTGATTTTCCGATCATTACTGGACAATGACTATCAGTGTTAATGCCATTTAACTCTCTATGTACATTCTATATGTCTTAAGCTATGCATTGACAGTCTTGATTCATTTTCGACAAGAAAGTGACATCCATCATTCTTGCAGTGGACTCTTCATATGTCATTGTTAATAGTGATTCGTCCGTTGGATGGGGACGTTAAGCCTGGCGGCCCCCTTGGTGCTATTCGACAGGAGTAGGCTACGTGCCGGCACCGGATTTCCCCCTTCTCCCTTCCTCATCATCATCACTCATGTCCACACCTGTGGAGTTACGGTCAGCGCGTCTGGCCGCGAAACCAGGTGACCCGGGTTTCAATCCCGGTCGGGGCAAGTTACCTGGTTGAGGTTTTTTCCGGGGGTTTCCCTCAACCCAGTACGAGCAAATGCTGGTAACTTTCGGTGCTGGACCCCGGACTCATTTCACCGGCATTATCACCTTCATTTCATTGAGACGCTAAATAACCTGAGATGTTGAGATGTTGATACAGCGTTGTAAAATAACCCAATAAAATAAATAAGAAATCATCACTCATTCCAGACACTACAATTACACATACACTCACCCTAGTACAGGACATAACTCTCCACAGATACACGTCATGTACAGTGTGACCCGCCGAAGTGGTGTACAACTAGAAAATGGGTCATAGTTCTGCCATCTATCCGCAATATGCGGAACCCCAATCACGCAAGTGAAGTGGGTAGGCATTGGACACACACACACACACATTAAATATAAATAAAAATTTCGCTCTGTGTGAGAGATCGAAAGATCATTTGTTTGGGGAACAATTTTTTGGCCAGCCCTTTCTTCCGGAGTGTGTTTTTTCAAAAGCATAACGTCAACAAACACTGTCAGGCTGTCACCAGCTGGCAGGGCCCACTTGTGCCATTTCAAATCGTCAGCATATCAACAGATGCGTCGGCCGCCACCCTGCTGTACTCTATTATCAAAAAACAGAGCGCACCACGTGACTCGGGTAATTGATTTGTGTACATAACTAACAGACTGCAAACAAAAGAGCAACGCGCCTCGCAAGGCAAGAACGAGCTCAGTTCAGACCTCGAAATGTTTTTACTGTAACATAAACAAGGAATCCTTGTATGGACAAACAATTCGATTGCTGTTTTCGTACGAAATGGAAGCAATGTGAATGCAATCTCGTTAGAATTTACTAGTTTCCATGACGAAATTCCGGATTTTGATTCCAGCAAACCATAAAGGGAATTACTGTGTGAAGATGATGTTTGGTTAGGTTTTCTCATAATACCTGGTTTTTCCTGCCATTTCCTGACCAATATTTTAAATTGTCATTTAACTTCCTTTCACAGTACATAAATATAATCAACAGAGGATGAGGATGGTTCCATGATGAAACCTTAAAAAAAGAAGTCTCTATAATATTTGTGCATATGGACTATCAGCGCAATACTGACCAATATTTTAAATTGTCATTTAACTTCCTTTCACAGTACATAAATATAATCAACAGAGGATGAGGATGGTTCCATGATGAAACCTTAAAAAAAGAAGTCTCTATAATATTTGTGCATATGGACTATCAGCGCAATACTGACCAATATTTTAAATTGTCATTTAACTTCCTTTCACAGTACATAAATATAATCAACAGAGGATGAGGATGGTTCCATGATGAAACCTTTAAAAAAGAAGTCTCTATAATATTTGTGCATATGGACTATCAGCGCAATACTGATAAAAATAAATATTATTTTACTTACGTGCTCATTTTAATGGCGTTTCTAAAATAAGGTTGAGTAGACTCAATATTCTGCGTCGTGACTATATTAAAATTAACTACGAAATGAAGATTGTGACATGTTTTCAATACTACGCTAGAAAAAATAATCGGAACACTCCTTGTATATTAATTTTCATGATCAACAATGAATTAATTATAAGAACTATGTTTAAACAATGGGAAATAAACATTCGGGTAGTGGCGATTACATTGCTGAGAACGGATTAAAACACGAAGGATTTGTTACTAATGTAGTTACGTCTAGTTTGACTAGAATGGCAAATAGGAAATACTAAGCGAAAAGGACGCATCTCTGAGAAACGGCCTTTTTGTTTAGAAAAATGAACTTCCGCCAAATTCGCTTAGGAATTTATATTAATTTTGAGATACGACTTTCATTGAATCACCTTTTGAAGCCACAATTCATTGAGAAACGGCCATTTCCTTAAGTAAATAAATGGATTATCATCTGAGCTCTCCAATTATTTGAAAAACTGATTTTCAGAAAATCCTTGAGATACGCCCTTTTGGCTTGGGAGGGCAGAGTAATCTCACTAGAGGTTTTGATTTATATAGAGAAAATCAAAACTCGAGTGGGGTTTAATTGACTATTACATGATTAGAAGAAAGTATATAAAGATTAGAAGTAACGAAGTACTCCAGTACAATAAAATATTGACTTACGAAAATACAAGTGTCTTCAAATGTATTAGTTACCATCTCAACATTACAAATATTACACTACATGGCAATAGTGTGTTATGATTATCCGTTTTTTGTTATCAGTTGTGCCAACTATGGAATTTTCATTAGACTAACTCTGTGGATGGTTTACTAGTCAAGAAGGCTTTGTTGATCCAGTTTCATTTTTATTAAAACAGTTGCATTCCACTTCAATTATCCGGATCTCAGTAATCAACGTCACTTGACAGATGATTTTCAGTAAATCTTAATATTAAACAATCTCTAATACGTGACTATCCATAATATCATATAGCAGAAACTATAACATAACCTAAATAATATAAACAAGTGTTAGAAAAGTTTTAACAAAAGCTGTTGGAGATAAACAATAAATATGATATCAGTTTTCGAAAAAAAAAAAAAAATAGTTATTCAAGCCTACAGGGTGTGGCACCTTATATTAAAATTTACATATTCCTAATATCCATTAAATTTTACGTATGAATGCGTAGAAATTTATCCTATTCACTTATTTCACGTCTTTTAACTATTTATTAAACTTGTTTCGTAGACTTCAAACTTGAGACAAATACGTATCTAAAATAATGTTGAGTAGAACATAAAACTAAACAAAACACTACCACTAACCAAACTTTACTACATCTCTTCCTTCCTTCTTTTTCCAGAGGTTCGCAGAAGGTGCTTCTTTTTTCATTAAAAGCTTCCTTTTCCATTTCTATCCTCCTTTTGACTTCCTGGCAGCAGCTCATGTTACTGTCTGTAGTACACCCCAAGTATTTGAAGCTGTTCACTTGCTCTTTAGCTCATATACAGGGTGATTCACAAGAATTTACCGTCACTTACGGAGTTTATTTCCGAAGAAATTCTGAGCAAAAAATGTCATATAAACATTTGTCTTAATCTCAATATTTTCGAAGTTACATTAATTTGAAGTTGTTTGTAAAATACCTTATTTCTTTAGTTTTAAGGGTAAAAGAATATTACAAATAGAGAATGAACTATTCAGAAGTGTCATTTCTTTAAGTGGCGAGTGTTCTGAAGCTAAAAATGTGTTGTTAATTGCTTTATACAGATTTTGTTTTTCAATTTTATTAACCAAAAATGGTACCATTCTTACGCAATTATCACAAAAATTGTTACAAATCATACAACTTTAGGAACTTGATTCTTTACAGTTTAATTATGCATCCTTATGTGCAATCTTCAAGAATTTACAAGAGTGGCGTGATTTGTAACAAGTGTTGAGATAAAATGCGAAAGAAAATTTAGGCTAATTTTGTAGTTAAAAATCGAAAAAAAAAAAAAATCCGTACGAAGCAACTATGGAATTCACAACACATTTTTAGCTGCAGAATATTAGCCAATTAAGTAAATGATATTCCTGAATAGTTCATTCTTTATCTGTAATATTATTTTACCCTTAAAAATCAAGCGTAATGGCATTTTTACAAACAACTTCAAATTAGTGTAACTCTGAAAATACTGAGATTAGGACAATGTTTATATGACATTTTGCTCAGAATGTCTTCGGAAATAAGCTCCGTAAGGGACGGTATATCCTAGTGAATCATCCTGTATAGTCCGGATCAGCTTACTTAATACCCTAAGAATGAAACCTAACTATTTTTCCCCCCATTACTACATATGCTAATGGATTATGGTGATTTTCTAGTTTGAAAGTTGAATTTTCTTTTCCAACTTCGTTTCGAATTTCGATACTGAGAAATACAACTGGTAGTGGTTTTCTAACTGTTATGTTAGCAGTAGGAATAGCTGTTGTCTGAAGTGCAAATTCTGAAAATTCAAATTGTTCTAGTTTTCTGAGCCGATTACTGAAAGCTAGTGAAATTCGAACGTACTAATAATTAATTAATAGTATTAGGTATATTAATACATAATAGTTATTTTATGTGTTGCGTTGCGTTGTGATTATAATCAGATTAGTGTAAATAAATATAACATATGGTGTGGTACATGCACTTGGGTGATCCATATAAAATTCGCACGCAGATAGCAATTATAACTAGAATAGCAAAATTAATTGTAGTAAGTACTTAACTGTTCTTAAGCATACATTTCAAAGTGCCATTCGCTTTTCGGAGTTCGTAGTAATCATTTCACGTGACCAACAAAATATATTTTTAGGTTAGGTCTTGTGAATCGTAAACTGTTTAGTCAAAGCAGTGAATTTCATATCAGACAAAATACGTTTTAATATTGTATCATATTAATCTACAAATTTCCAACATAAAGTGCGAGAGGTCCAGGAGGAAAATATAGGCCTACTCTTTCACAAATTATTGAACCATTCAGAAAACACCTCCCAACATGAAGATGAGATGTAGATAGTAAATAAGCAGATATCGTTACTGTTAATAGTAGTCTATATGATGATGATGATGATGATGATTTATTATTATTATTATTATTATTATTATTAGTCCACACCTGTGGAGTAACGATTAGCGCGTCTAGCCTTGCAACCAGGTGGCTCGGGTTCGATTTCCGGTCGAGGCAAGTTACCTGCTTGAGGTTTTTTCCGAAATTTTTCCTCAATCCAATATGAGCAAATGCTGGGTAACTTTCCATCCTGGATCCCGGACTCATTTCACCGGCATTATCATCTTCATCTCATTCAGACGCTAAATAACCTAACATGTTGATAAAGCGTCGTAAAATAACCTACCAAACTAAAATAAAAAATTATTATTATTATTATTATTATTATTATTATTATTATTATTAGTCCACACCTGTGGAGTAACGGTTAGCGCGTCTAGCCGTAAAACCAGGTGGCTCGGGTTCGAATCCCGGTCGGGGCATGTTACCTGCTTGAGGTTTTTTCCGAAATTTTTCCTCAACCCAATATGAGCAAATGCTGGGTAACTTTCCATCCTGGACCCCGGACTCATTTCACCGGCATTATCATCTTCATCTCATTCAGACGCTAAATAACCTAAGATGTTGATAAAGCGTCGTAAAATAACCTACTAAACTAAAATAAAAAATATTATTATTATTATTATTATTATTATTATTATTATTATTATTATTATTATACATGGCATTGTGATCTTACCTTTTTAGTGACATCTGGTATTAGTTAGCAACACTGAAGAGACGGCCAAATTAGACTTTCAGGAACTGATCTTACGTGATCCTTATTTATAGAATTCGCACGATTACCTTCTTTGTTTTTTTTTTTTCTATTTCCATGGCTTTTGTCTTGTTTGAATTTGTCTTCATCCCGTACTGCTCACAGCTGTCTTTGCAATAATTAAGTTACGAAATTTGAAGGGAATAATAATAATAATAATAATAATAATAATAACAATAGTTTTATTATCCCTGGCAGAGTTAAGGCCATCAGGCCTTCTCTTCCACTCAAGCAGGATCAAATCACAGACAGAAAAATACATACCGGTATACAAATATTAACTTAAAATAATAATAATAATAATAATAATAATAACAATAATAATAAAAATAATAAAGTAAAAAGGGTGATTGAATACATATAAACAATCAGTATTAACTTAAAAATAATGATAATAAAAAAAATATATATAATAAAAAAAAGAGACTGAATACATAATCACAAACAGGAAAATACATTCTAGTAGACAATTTTTAACTTAAAAAAAAAGAATTAATGCATATGAATATAATCTCACTACTAAAGAAATAGTACAATTAGTATGATCAGCACAGCACGGGTTACATTGAGACAATGACAATTACCTAGATATTAGTGTTAATGGAAAAATAAAGTAATGACTGTATAAAATAATAATAATAATAATAATAATAATAATAATAATAATAATAATAATAATAAAGTAAAAAAGAGAGATTGAATACATATACACAATCAGTATTAACTGAAAAATAATAATAATAAAAAATATATAATAAAAAAATAGACTGAATACATAATCACAAACAAGAAAATACATTCTAGTATACGAGTTTTAACTTAAAAAAAAAAAGAATTAATACATATGAATATAATCTCATAACTAAAGGAATAGCCTAGTACAATTAGTATGATCAGCACAGCACGGGTACATTGAGACAATGACAATTACCTAGATATTAGTGTTAATGGAAAAATAAAGTAATGACTGTATAAAATAATAATAATAATAATAATAATAATAATAATAATAATAATAAAGTAAAAAAGAGAGATTGAATACATATACACAATCAGTATTAACTTAAAAATAATAATAAAAATGTATATCTTAATATATAAAATTGAATGTGGGTATGTATGTATGTATGTATGTATGTATGTATGTATGTATGTATGTATGTATGTATGTATGTATGTATGTATGTGTGTATGTTCTCTATACAAATCTACACGCTTTGACTGATATGTGCCAAAGTTTGCACATTTAATCTTCATAACCAGAAGAACATAGGCTACATTAAAATTGTGCAAATGGAAGTTAAATTCATTAAAATTATAAAAAATAAAAATAAATAGATCAAATCTTCATGTATAATATTAAAACGCAATATCTTCTACAGTCAATTGTTTTTTATTATTGTCTGTTATATTCAACATCGACTTTCACGAGGCCATGGAAATTTTAACACGAAATTAAATTACATTGTTGTTACAGATCATGAAGTCTAAAACTAGATAATTCATGCAATAAGTATCTTTACGCAGTCCAGGACCGTATTATGAATTCCTCGATGCAGTTTTGTAGATAGTGAGCAAACTGTTTTAATACAACTGAATTCTAGAATTCTTTGAAACTACAAGGATTGCTACCACATAATTTACTTAATATTGAATAACCAATAGTACTATTGTGAAATATTGACCCACCAAAATTATGCACGAATAAGAATTGGTGTGAAAAACTCATACGAAACGTAATAGAATTGGCAATATTAACTGCAAAAATAAAAAGAGGTGTTTTTATTCCACGTATTGCTAGGATACTCATTCAACTGCAATATCAATGCCACAAGCATTTGTAATGGCTATATTAAAAATAAGCTCAAGTACAGTCGCTCAAAGTTGCAGACATTAACTTAAAAACTGCGTGTTTTTCACATCCTCAACTATATTTTATACAAAGAAGTGAAAAAAAAAAAATTTACGCATATCAATAAGCAATTCAATGATACTTTTGTCATGTTGCTAATGTGGTATGTGAATGTACATAAGCCTACTGAAAATAACATTGTATTAATTCTCAAAATATTGTTGTTCACGTTGCAAATTTAGTGTTAAGCGTTGTGGAAATAAAAATCTCTTAATTTCTAAAATACCGGTAGGCCTATACGTTTTTCAGAATATTAGTCTTTATGTTAAAAATGACTTATTGCGAGTTTATATTGTATCTGTACTCTATGTGTAAAATTAGAATTAATATATGTTCTGAATTTATGAGATATAGTTTCAAGTTATATTTAAAAAACTGGGTATGATATAAGTGGGTGTACAGCGTTCAAGAGGTAAAAAATCTTCCAATATAAATTAAATTATATATGTATATATTGATTCAATGCTGAAACGGGTCAGAAAGAGGAGAAGGAATTATATTTTCGTTGGGTTTTACTTTGTTTATAGTTTGATTTTTCTATTACTTTATTTGTATTTCTGGTGATGCGGAAGAGAAGGCCTAATGGCCTTAACTACACCCGAATAAATAAATTAAATAAATAAATAAAAACAAATAAATAAATAAATAAATTTAAAACAACAGTTTAACGTCAGGCACATGATAAAATGTTTTCTTTTCGGTGCCTGATTTACAACTGTTTTAAATTGAGTTAACCCTGGCAGGCATTTGGCTAAGGAGTTCATTAATTCATGTAAGTGACGTTAAGTAAAGAATCATCTTTATGGGCGAAGAAAGCTTAGTAAAGACAATTCGTTTTGGTTGTGTATAGTTAGGTTTCCAAGATTTTCGAAAATTTAATAACCAGTTTAATTAAAAATAGAAGCAGAAAGGAAAACCCGGGCAACGCCGGGTACTTTCAGCTAGTATATAATAAAAAAAAAGACTGAATATATAATCACAAACAGGAAAATACATTCTAGTATACAAGCATTAACTTAAAAAAAAAGAATTAATACATATGAATATAATCTCACAACTAAAGGAATAGTGCAATTAGTGTGATCAGCACAGCACGGGTTACATTGAGACAATGACAATTACCTAGATATTAGTGTTAATGGAAAAATAAAGTAATGACTGTATAATAATAATAATAATAATAATAATAATAATAATAATAATAATAAATAAAAATTATACCTAAAAAAACTAATTCTGTGCATTTAAAATATTTCTAAACAACCTAATTTTAAACAACTGAGGATTAAGACTACCCCTGATTTCCATCGGCAGCGAATTACAGGAGCGGGCCATGGCTATTGAAAAAGAACTTGAGTACAGAGATGATGACGTGGTATCGTGGGAATCGGAATTACTCGTACTTACTGGAAACCTGTCACAAAGAAGCTCTTTTTATACAAAAACCTAATGGAATCTGTCCCTAAGAGTACTCCTGCTTTTTTTACCGAGAAATTTTCAGTGGACTAAATTACGGACGGGCCGATATTCATTTGTTGTTGTACGTGTTAAAGTTAATTAATTAATCACGGCCGAGTCCCTGGAAAATGTGGGCCGCTGCTAATCATCGCGAATAACCGCAAATCCAGGTACGGGAATCGCAAATGTCAGAGTCGGCAGGTTTAAGCGTTAATCAAACCGCGATCGTGGTTTCATATTTCCATCAATTATTCGTGTGCATAAATGACATCACTGGTTCAATGGAATTACTGTCCGGCTATGCAATCACAGGAACAATACAGCAATGGGCCATTACCACCTCAGCCGTCACCCTGGTAATTGAAACAAATGACCGTCAAACACCTTAACGACCGAGTCAGATAAAAGTCTGGCAAACAGGAAGCGAGATTCATGTCAAATGGTCTGCGAAAATTAAACAGTTGCTATGGATACTATATTGCGATTCGAACGCCACACCCACAGCCACCATGTGCTCTCTACAACCCATGGTTCGATATGATGGTAACTGAATCTGCTTGTCCGCCGCTGTGAACTGACGGCTATCATGTCTGACCGTGAAACGAACAGTATTGGGTTCAAATCCTAGTTGGGAAAAGTTATCTGATTGAGCCTGGTACAATTTTTAAATGCTTAGAGACTTTGAATGTGCCAGTTAAACACACCATAATAGAAAAAACGGACACTTTCAAAGTCTCTAAGCATATAAAAATTCTATCACGCTTTACTTATAATTTGATGTTAATACAAAAATAAGTCAGTGTATTCATTACTTTATATAATAACTCATACAAAGTATGATATTTTAGAATATGTATCATAGGCTATTAAAAAACACGTCAACATACATAGGCCTATTACATTTTTAACACACATATAACAACAAGTAAAATAGGTATATTACATATAAATATTTTGTGCCTTTATATTTTTGTTTTGTCTTCAGTATAATACAACTCAGCACAAAGTAACAACCATATTGAATCATACAATATACAGGGACATCATTTTATTTTTACTAACATTTTTAATATTAAACTGGCTATACCTTTGGATTAACGGTTGAGAACAGGAAATACCGTTTGCTACCCCCTTCCACGACTGGAGTCCGATGATAATGGCGTAAAATACAAACAAATCACTTTACTAGCTATAGGGGGGAAGAAAAGTAGTTCATCCATTTACATAAACTAGGAAATATCGCAATTTTGAGTTTGATCATTTTCATTAGGTTTTTGTTTAATCAAAATATAGTACAGTATTAACAATGAGTGCTTTTACCCACGAACTGAGTTATCCATGCGAACGTATTCATTATGCAGAGTATATTATATTGTCTACAGCACATTAGCGTACAATATAGAGAATGAAGTTAAATTGAAAAATAATCATAATATGGATGTTTAAACAAATGTTTTAAAATGCTGACCGTTCATTTCGATACAGGCTTCAGTTCTTTTGTGCATATTATCGCACTATAGACTATTGTACCTAATTCCAATTACCAGTTTCGTCCTTCGTACTAGTAACTCATGCTGAAATAATATTCTGTATTTACTCTATAAAAGTGTAAATGTACTGTAAATTCAATCTTCATTTCTGCCCGACCCCCACAGATAAAATTGCTCAAACATGCTATCTACTGTCCGGCCAAGTGGTTATGCCGCAGCATCGTAGAAAGGGGGGAAATCACGTGACAGTTAATTACTTAACGAGGCCCTTTTATTTATTTTAAACAATTGTATAATATTATGTAGACGTACAATTCCTAACAGAAATTAATGTTTTCAGAATAGAGCTAAGACAGCCCAGCCACTAGTCTTTACAGAGGGGCGAGCAGAAGCAGGCGGGGGAAATCGGTTTGCGACGTAGGCAAACGGACGACAGTACTTGTGCGAAAATATGATTCAATATTGAAAGCTCTTTCGTCACTGGAAAATGCGAACATTTTTCTGGAACGTACTAGGCCTATACTCACTAAGTACTGCTTACTATAATTATGTGGCCTTGGTTCTGTGAGGAAGACAGTTGGAACTTCATTAGTAGAAGGGGTGGGAGTGAAGTACATTTAAAAACTCAGGTACAATGGTGTCTCTGTACATTCAAACTTATGATTCATTTAATCATTTCGTACCCTATAACATATTCAAGCAATTCAACAAATCCTTCTCCATTCTCATTGTACTAGCATCAAAATAATTTGGGCATACATGTTTTTTCTAATATTAATTGTCATTCAGTTTTATCATATTTGTTAAAAATACGTATTTTTAATAACTATACTAGCTTATAACTACACTTATATTTCCCAACAAAAAACCACTGCATATTTGTTCAAAAAACCTTTCGATTTGGTAGTCACTTATGATACACCCATTTGACAACTAGTATTCATGTATATATATTTTAATATATCTTGATTAAACAACTTTTAACACTATATCACTTCGGAATATGTATTATATGTCTTTCTCATGTTAAAATCCATCGTACCCGATTAACATGTTTCGGTCTGTTATCTACCTTGTTCATAACTGGCTTTGCTGGTCTTGGCGCCTTTTGTTTTGTTTACTGTGGGGGTGTGTTTGTGTAGTGCAATGTGAAGTCAAAGAGTGTATGTGTTCTGAAATTGAGTTGTGTGTTGAGAACTTCATTTGGGCGAGTTTTTGTGTGTCTGTATATTTCGTATTGTGCTAGTGTGTTCAGTTTCTGGCTTTTTGGTTGGATGTGTAGAATTTCCATGTCTGCGTTGATGTCTCTGTTGGTGTGGTTAGCATTTGTGATGTGTTCTGCATATGTGGAAGTGTTTTGTAATTTTGTTATGGCTGTGATGTGTTCTTTGTAACGTGTTTGAAGTGATCTGCCTGTCTGTCCTATGTAGAAGTTCTCAACACACAACTCAATTTCAGAACACACACACTCTTTGACTCCACATTACAACTACACAATCACACCCCCACAGGAAACAAAACAAAAGGCGCCAAGATCAGCAACAGCCAGTTCTGAAGGAGGTCGATAACAGACCGAAACATGTTAACTAGGTACGATAGATTTTAACACGAGAAAGACATAATAAATATTCCGAAATATCTTTAACGTAATTTGACATTGTTATATTGATTAAATACATATAGTTAAAAAAATTTTATTGTAATTGGTACGCTTAAGTGTTTCATTATTTTAATATTTTTAACTTTGATATCCATTAACTGCACTTCGGGATGCATCGCCTTCACAATTTTATTGCAATATTTTATTTTTCATAAGATATCTCTAATCAATGTCTGAAGATGCCATATTACATGGCGAAAACATTAACAGTTTTAATAAATAAAATGTAAATTTAATGTTAATGTTATGTTTTATTTAACGACGCTCGCAACTGCAGAGGTTATATCAGCATCGCCGTATGTGCCGGAATTTTGTCCCGCAGGAGTTCTTTTACATGTCAGTAAATCTACTGACATGAGCCTGTCGCATTTAAGCACACTTAAATGCCATCGACCTGGCCCGGGATCGAACCCGCAACCTTGGGCATAGAAGGCCAGCGCTATACCAACTCGCCAACCAGGTCGACTGTAAATTTATAATTGTATAATTTACATTAAAATAAGTCATGTGATTGAATAACATTTTTATTTTGATTCAGCACTCGACTTCTGGAACTTTGCCAAAATGAACTCAAAACTTTGAGACTAGTGAAGTGCTTTGTATGGAGTGTGACATTGTACGGGGCAGAAACATAGACAATACGATGAAGCGAATAGAAGCATTTGAAATGTGGATATGGAGAAGAATGGAATGTGTAAAGTGAACAGACAGAATAACAAATGAAGCTGTGTTGGAAAGAGTGAGTGAAGAAAGAATGATGCTGAAACTGATCAGGAAGAGGAAAAGGAATTAATTGAGCCACTGGCCGAGAAGAAATTGCGTACTGAAGGATGCACTGGAAGGAATGGTGAACGGAAGAAGGTTTCAGGGTAGAAGAATGTATCAAATGAAAGACGACATTAAAATATATGGATCATAAGACAAAACGAAAGACCTGCCCTTGTGCAGACCACTAAATGAAATGAAAATATCACTAGCAATCACTTACACAAAAAACATTATTTCTATCGATGTTAAATGCTCTCAATAAAATTAATGTGATGGTAATATTTAACAATATTGTACGTGCCTCATATATTACTCAATGGACGGTGTTAAAAATAGTGATGCTGAAATCTGCTGCTCTTTCGCAGTGAAAGTGGACAGCGGTTTTCAATTGTCGCAACTGAACAAGTGGCGCCCATTTAATTGTGGGAACGAGCAGGTGAGAGAGGCCATTCCCACAGGCTACAGGAGCTATCCGTCAAGCTGTCAAGCGAATGTCAGGCTCGATTTATTCCACTTGATAAGCCTGGTGTCCGTTCACGTCGCATCCCATTGTTCTCCATACTTACTAATGTGTAGGCTACCACGAATTGGGAAATATATTGTATCATCTCCCTCTTCCCTATTTGCATCTTCCTCATGTTTGTCCTTTTGTTTTTTTTCTCCCATATCGTTTTCTTCTATTCGGAGTTCTCCTCTTCATCTTCATCGTCATCATTGTCTCTTATTTCGTATTCTGTAGTTACGTTTGTTGATTGAGTTCTTATTCCTGCAATATGTTAGTTGTTCGCTTGAACGGTTGCACATTTAACTAATTACGTCGCTTGATTGAGTTTTTATTTTGTCAAAATGTTGTCTGTTTGTTTCATCGGTTGGTTCTTTGATTAATTACGTTGCTTGATTGATTGAGTTTTCATTCTGTCAAAATGTTGGCTTTTTGCTTCATCGGTTGGTTCTTTGATTAATTACGTTGCTTGATTGATTGAGTTTTTATTCTATCAATATGTTAGCTGTTTGCTTCATCGGTTGGTTCTTTGATTAGTTACGTTGCTTGATTGATTGAGTTTTTACTCTGTCAATATGTTGGCTGTTTGCTTCATCGGTTGATTCTTTGATTAGTTACGTTGCTTGATTGATTGAGTTTTTATTCTGTCAATATGTTGGCTGTTTGCTTCATCGGTTGGTTCTTTGATTAGTTACGTTGCTTGATTGATTGAGTTTTTACTCTGTCAATATGTTGTCTGTTTGTTTCATCGGTTGGTTCTTTGATTAGTTACGTTGCTTGATTGATTGAGTTTTCATTCTGTCAAAATGTTGGCTTTTTGCTTCATCGGTTGGTTCTTTGATTAATTACGTTGCTTGATTGATTGAGTTTTTACTCTGTCAATATGTTGGCTGTTTGCTTCATCGGTTGGTTCTTTGATTAGTTACGTTGCTTGATTGATTGAGTTTTCATTCTGTCAAAATTTTGGCTGTTTGTTTCATCGGTTGGTTCTTTGATTAGTTACGTTGCTTGATTGATTGAGTTTTCATTCTGTCAAAATTTTGGCTGTTTGTTTCATCGGTTGGTTCTTTGATTAGTTACGTTGCTTGATTGATTGAGTTTTCATTCTGTCAAAATTTTGGCTGTTTGTTTCATCGGTTGGTTCTTTGATTAGTTACGTTGCTTGATTGATTGAGTTTTTATTCTGTCAAAATGTTGGCTGTTTGCTTAATCGGTTGGTTCTTTGATTAGTTACGTTGCTTGATTGATTGATTGAGCTTTTAATCTGTCAATATGTTGGCTGTTTGCTTGATCAGTTGGTTGTTCGGTTAGTTACGTTGCTTGAGTGAGTTTTTACTCTGTCAATATGTTGTCTGTTTGCTTAATCGGTTCGTTCTTTGATTAGTTACGTTGCTTGATTGATTGAGTTTTCATTCTGTCAAAATTTTGGCTGTTTGTTTCATCGGTTGGTTCTTTGATTAGTTACGTTGCTTGATTGATTGAGTTTTTATTCTGTCAAAATGTTGGCTGTTTGCTTAATCGGTTGGTTCTTTGATTAGTTACGTTGCTTGATTGATTGAGTTTTTAATCTGTCAATATGTTGGCTGTTTGCTTGATCGGTTGGTTGTTCGGTTAGTTACGTTGCTTGAGTGAGTTTTTACTCTGTCAATATGAAGACTGTTTGCTTAATCGGTTGGTTGTTCGGTTAGTTACGTTGCTTGATTGAGTTTTTACTCTGTCAATATGTTAGCTGTTTGCTTGATCGGTTGGTTGTTCGATTAGTTACGTTGCTTGATTGAGTTTTTACTCTGTCAATATGTTGGCTGTTTGCATGGTCGGTAGGTTGTTTGATTAGTTAAATTTGTTAATTGATTTCTTATTCCTGCAATATGTTAGTTGTTCGCTTGAACGGTTTCATATTTTACTAGTTATATTGCTTGATTGATTTTTTTACTCTGTCAATATCTGGACTATTTGCTTAATCTGTGGTTGCTTGATTAGTTGCGTTGTCTGGTTGACTTCTTATTTTTGCAATATCTTGGTTGTTCGCTTGAACGGTTGCTTATTTTATTAGTTACGTTACTTGACTGAGTTTTTACTCTGTTAATATGTCGGTTGCTTGCTTAATCGGTTGGTTGCTTGATTAGTTACGGTGGCTAGTTGAGTTCTTATTTCTGCAATCGCTGTTCTCTTAATCGGTTATTAATTTTATTAGTTACTTTCATTCGTTGAGTTTTTACTCTCTTAATATGTTGGTTGTTTGCTTGATTGTTTAGTTGTTTAATTAGTTACGTTGGTTTGTTGATATTTACGTCAGTAATTTGGTTGACTGCTTAATCGATTCGTTGTCTGAATAATTAATTTTCATAATAATGTTTTTTACCTCCTTAATACGTTGACCGTTTTCTTCAACGGTTGGTTGTTTGACTAAATATGTTAATTGACTGATTTTTCCTCTGCAAATATGTTGGTTGTTTACCCGATCGGTTTATTGATTAGATACGTGGTTAGTCGACATTTTAATTCGTTTGTATGTTGTTTTTTTTCCTTCATCGGCTGGTAGTTTGATTTCCTTCATGAAATAGTGAACTGTTGCAGTTGACTGTTTTCTTTGTCAGTTGTTGCCTGGTTATTCGTAAGGTTAGTTACTTCATTGGTTGACATTTCCTCAAATTAATTTGTTAGTTGTTTGGTTGTTAGTTGAGTGTTGTTTTTGCATGTTACTGGTTTTTTGTCTAGTCTTTTTTTTTGTTTCTTTGTTCGATTGATTATTGGTTGGATGATTCGATTGCTACTTTATTTGTTAATTAGTTGATTAACTGGTTTATTTCTTACTCACTGGTTAAACTGTTGCATTTATTAAAGTTGTTGGTTATTTATTTTGATTACTTGATGGTTTGTTGGTTGCACAGATAGTTAATTTGTTAACTGCACGATGTTTGGTTAATTATATGACTCGTTCTTTTGTCGTTAAAGCTTTTTTATTGTTTAATTGAATGGATAATTTGTTTATTATCTCACTTATTGGTTCATATATTGCCTGAGTGAGCGATTGATGGTTTAGCTGCTTCAATGTTTGACTGATTACTAGATTGCTAGACTTATTGGCTTCAGTACATGGCTGACTAATTAGATTAATGATATATTAATTGGATTAACGTTTGCCTAAGCAATTTGATGAAAACTTGGTTGAGTGATTTGTTTGGTTATTTGACTGATTAGCCGGTACATTAAGATTGGTTGAATTATATTGATTCATGTTAATTCGTTTGTTTGCTGATTTGTTTTGTTTCGTGGTTAGTACTCCTACGTTGGTTTTGTTTGTTTAGTTTGCTGGTTAGTTAAGAGTCAGAAATTTTGTAATCATAATTCCTCGTGTTTGTGGATTCCTCTACACCGTAGCGGCTGAATATTGGAGACATTAATCACTTGAAACTAGATGCGTATCAAGTTCTGGACCACAGATATACGACTCCGAGAATGGCCGCGGGTTCATGCGCTTGGTCTGGTAATTGGAAGACAGCCAATCACTTCACACAACATGGCCACCAACATCCGCAGAAGAATCGGCCTCCTTCCACACACACATAAACTACTGAATCGTTGAAAGCGTCTCACTTCAGGTTTCAATCCACTTCTATTTTCGAAGATCCTATTTTGAGACTCTTTTTTTCTCATCTCCCACGCTTTCTCGTGTCTTTTGTTTTATTCCCCAAGTATATATCGCGCCTGGCGGAGACTTGCAGAACTACGGAACTGCATTGCCAAGTCCCGTGGGAGGTTGGGTGGTGTCATCAGATGGAAGTTTCCACATCTTGCATTATAAAGTCTGTCTTTCTTTAACACACACGCAGTGCCGAGATTTTTTACGACTTTTTCAAGAAGACGCATCTGTGAAATTCAAAAAACTAGATGGGAACTATATACATTAGCCTAGCAATTGCATGCTTCCCTGAGAAAACTACCTAACTCACAAGCCAAAAGAGAGACATTAAAGTCATTGTTACAATGAAAAGTCGAAAACTAAGGCCCAAAATGTAGCATCAATGACGAGCTCGATTAGAAGATTGCAGCGTCACTATAGGGTGACTGAAATTTGATTTGCTAAAATAGCTTCACAAATTTCATTGATATTAAAAATTCAAAGTTCCAAACTCCTCTCCAGAACAACAAAATTGAAATGCTATGATGAACAATAATTTTAGCTGTTCTGCTACATTCGTCATAAATATGGATTTTTGCAAAATGAGCTTTCACTTTCCAAAATGAAATTTTGAAATATATTTTTGCCATCATTCTAGAAAATGATTCCTGGGAAATTCTAAAATATGGATAACTAAGAACACCTTATAGAGAACCAGATATATTGAGGTTGGTGAAAAGCCGATGACTACGGTTGTTCGGTCATATTCTACACGAGATCATGCAAATATTCTTCCAAGAGTTGGTGAAAAGCCGATGACTACGGTTGTTCGGTCATGTTCTACACCGCGATCATGCAAATATCCTTTCAAGAGCTGGTGAAAAGCCGAAGACTACGGTTGTTTGGTCATGTTCAACACAGAGATCATGCAAATATCTTTCCAAGAGCGATGGAAAATTATTGTCCAAGAAGTAGAAGGCAAATTGACAGGCCATGGTTCCGATGATGGGAAGAACTAAGTGAACAGTGATCTCTTCTTAGTAAGAGGCCACCAAGACGCAAATGAAGATGAGAGTTTTAGCGAATGAGAGCAAAAACCGCTTCCGAATTAAGTCGTCATAAATGAAATAGCTCGACTCATCTAATCGTCTGGATACAGTATTATTAACACCCGGTTTCTGGTACATCGCAGTTATCTCTCAGTTACGTAACTGCTCTTATAAATGTTGCTACACTGATAACTTACATGAGTTTCCGGAAAGTTAAATGTAGATTTATCGGCGTTTGTACGAGTAGCTAACAGTTGAGGTAACTTCAAATTCAGTATCTATTGTCAGTATAGATCTCTCCACTAGTATTTTGTTACTGATTTTTTTTAAATCATTTATAGTTAATTTTGTTTGCAGATGTTTTCAGTAGTAATATGGCTGACAGGTAAACACTGAGCCCGAAATACCATTGGCATTGGTAGAGCATCCAAGAATAAAATATTCCTTGACTAACGGCATAAAATCTGAAGTTGATAGCGAAAATAATTAAGCTTGAGATATTCGAAATTATCTTTACAAACACACATTATTATCCTAATCTGTCGAATTAAAGAGAACATTTACGGTAAGTTACATAAGTAAACTCCACATTTTTAAACTATACCGATAATATAGTACAGTAATATGCGTTACAAGAGCGGTATGTTAAAGTTTTCATGTTCGAGGAAAAGTTTGAAAAAGCGAAACGTAGTTGAGCTTTTTTTAATTTCCGAGAATTGAAAGAAAACATACCGCTCGTGTATCGTACATTATTTTGTGCGAATATCGTTTATTACATACCTGAAAGAAGAATTTCTAATTAGTTGCAATGAAATCTCCATCTTGGTTTCTGTTCAATGACGGCAAATTTGTAAAAAAAAAATATCTATCTTAAACATTGTTGCTTTAAAATGTTTTCTGTGTTTACTATACCCCAGCAAGCCGTGATATACGTGTCTTCCCCCCCCCCCCAGTCCATAAATGCGAACTTAAAACAAACGGTAAGGTTATGTAATGATTTATTTTTGCATTTTAATATTTTAACAATATTATTTATATAACATATTGCAGTAATAACATCAGCATCTGGAATCTTGTTAATTTTTTCACGGCTTTCTTAATGTTACTTGCATCACGAATCCAGTAACTTTGTAACTTTTTATAGTGGAATTGTAGAGTTTACTTAATTTTTGCAAATATTTAAAAACAATAATTAACAGTGCAATTTAGGTGAAATTGCAGTGGTAAGTTTCCAATTTATAATTATTACTATATTGAACGTCTCTAAAAATAATATGTTAGAAGCCTGAAGCAGTAAAATCAATATGTCACTTAAGCGGTAAGAAGAGGGAAATTGTTCGTGTGTGTTAGGTTGGGAATACTGAATGTGGAATTTTAGACTTACCGCGTGTTGGTTTTGTGCGGAAACCAAGCAAATACACGATCTCGCACAAAATTAATTTATTGTGTCTATATTCTTATTTTTATATCAGTTACGAAACAATAATGCAGTAGCGCCTCATGTCGGTATTTGTTCGAATCAGTACTAACAGCCAGGTAACTACAGGCCGAGGCACAGTTACCAGTTGAAGAACAGATAACTGTAAAGATGACGATAACTGTTTTTTTCTTAAACTCATTTTAAACATATCAGCACGTTAAATCGTAGATAACTCTGTATGTACAGTGAATAGTCTTTCCAGAAACCGGCCATGAGTGTTATAAATGTGCAAAATTTCAGTCGTCCTGCCTCTGGTAGGATTAACATTTCATCCTTGAGATAACAGTTTCGTACCTTCCAAAGTTGCATAGTTCGTGATAAGGAAGCAGACTGTTCGGTTTCTTTGCTGAATAACAATAAGATACGACAATTTCTAAAATGAATCTAGAAAAAGACCAATCGACATTTATATAGCACGTTTGACCATGCCCTTCCCCATATACAGTATATTCCCCCTTTCTTGTAAACGACGTTTGCCCTAGTTCAGAACCTATAAATTGTATATTAAATGTACGAGGTCACTCAATTAGTCGCAATCTGAAAGGACAGGGACCTCTCAAATTGCAGATTTAGATTTCACGGCGCTTCTTCCGACGGCCTTCACATGCTTTGTCAGCGAATAACAGGTGACAGCGTCTTGCCATCCTAACGACAAACACCAGCCATCTCCTCCCCGCCCCGTTCCGTGATCACTTGATCAAATCTCAGCCCCCCTCGCGTATGTGGTACCTAAGAGGTTACGTCCAATTTCGGCTTCCCCTTCAAAATTTTCTAGAGCTCCTTCAGTGGAGCAGCGTAACCCGGAGTGAGACTAGTGGCCAACAGGCTTGGAGCTCACATATTTAGTTTTGTACAGCCCCCAACCCCTTGCAAGGACGCGTTTTGCGTACCTTTTGAATTTGTCCTCCCAATTCTCTTTCGATTTTTCGATTTTTTTTCGAAACGAGCGGCCCCGAGTTCAAATCCTGGTTTGGACAAGTTACCTGGTTGGGATTTTTCCGAGGTTATCCCTCGTCCAATTGAAGCAGAATTATTGAATAACTTTCGGCGTTGGATCTCAGATTCATTTCGTCATCATAATTACAATTGCCCCTCTATCATTATCATCTCTCTTTTTTTCCTAGGTTTCGGGCTTGCTCCGATTTAGAGTCGGCTGCGGGGCGGCACCGTACTTGGACTCGTGGACATGTGGTCATTCGTTGTTGGTGGTAGTGTTATGCAACGTGGACTCTCAATTGGGCTCATGGTAACTAGTGAAACAGGGGATGAGGAACAGTGGTGAGACCTACGCGGAGAGGTGAAGAGATCATGTAGCCGGAGTTCGGAGGCGGAAGTGAAATTCTTATTAATTCAGCTATCCACTTTTCAGCGGTTGCTTCTAATTCCTGGCCGACATAAAGGATCTATCATTCCACTGTCCATCTTCTAAGTCGAATTTAATCATAACTTTTTTCACACTACCACACCAACTTAAACGAGCCCTTCCTCTTTTCCTTCTTCCTGTGGGGGACCAATGAATTATCCGTCTGGGCCATCTCTCTTCCTTCATTCTTTGCGTATGTTCGTACCACTGCAATTCATTGGGTTCCTCTTGTCTCCCTTTTTGTATTTTGCACTTATATATGATAAGGTCCATTCTGGTGGAATAGTATCACCCTCTATGATCTGGTTGAAGAGTTTGGTTAAGAAACAAACCTGCAGATTTTCAGAGCGAATAGTTTATGTTGTATGTAACAAAACAGTGTAATGCAATATTGGTGGAAAGTTCGTAGTTTTCTCAGAAAAAAAATTTCACAAATGTTTAACACCCCCTTATACTGTAACTATTGCGAGTAGGATCGTGATTTTTGTCCATATCGACAGAAAATCTAACAAAGAATCGTTTATCCCTATCCGTATTTCAATAGCGTAGAAGGTTTTCGTGTAAATTTAATTTAGAAACCACTAATTTCAAACCATTGAACGATGCAAGCAGATTGCAATGTCGTAACAAGGAAAGGAATGATCGCGTACAGCAGCGGTGGCGAAAATGTAATCGTGCGCCGAGCCACTGTGTAACCTGCAACGTGCATAGCACCTATGGAAGGAGGCGGACACCCGAAGGGGAAGTGAAGCATCTGTCTGACTTATTAACGGATTTTCATTTTGCTTACGTCAAGAACTTAGTACATATAATTTTATATAGTACAAGGCTACAAACTAATGTTTAGTACGTGTAACTAAGAAAGAAATGAATAATATCACAACCTAAAATTAACTGTATTCAGAATGTCTCTGCGACAGAGTTTCAAAATCAGGAATTATGTCACTTACTGCCAGTCGTAGTTGATCATGAAGGTATTTGTCTGTCAGTCGTGATCTAGATTTGATTGTTACTATTTAAATTGTTGAAAATAATTGTTCACAAACGTAAGTTGTAGCGAACATGACTTCAACAGAGCAAGCGAAAGAACGAAGTTTCGGATATTTATTTTTTGGCAAAGATTTGAAAGTTCAACATTTGTCAAGTCCTTACATCTAGCTTTCATTTGATATCACATAGTAAATCAGTGAGTTCAAATTGAAGAGCTAACCGTATTATTCGTACATCTGCTGGAAAAGGGTCGACGTACAGAGATGATGATGATGATGATGATGATGATGATGATGATGATGATGATGATGATGATAACAGTAACACTTAACCTTTTAATGTTTCATCAGTAACATGTAGTATAATGCCGTTTTATGTTATACAACCATTTCCTCGTAATACTTGTGAACAAATCATACATTTAATATTCTCATCATATTAACAGCAAAAAAATGCGTCCTCCCATCCTACTTGGAACTTTCGTACATGGTTTCGAGAGAGACATATGCCACTCGCAGGTCAGTGACAAATACAAATGGAACGGAGTTTGACTCCAGTGAGTGAGAAAGTGGGGCTTGGCGAAGGTAGAAGCAAGCGAAATGTTCAGCTATCACTGCGAGCCACAATGTCTCGCGTGTCACGTTCTCGCCACGGCTGGCGTACAAAGACAGATCTGAGTTCGTTGACATCTTACATGTTTATTACGAGAAGAAAGACGACTGTGTTAGCAGCTAGGTTGTCAGACTTAATTTTCTAATTAACCGTGTATTTAATCACAAAAAGTAATATAAGTTTTCTGTTCATGAAGCCCATCGTCCCTTTCAATCTGCAGGGTTATTTCACTTCCACTCTGTATATAATATATGGATAACGTAAGATTTCCAGAAAACATGGAAATAACATCTCCTAGTCCTCCATATTGAAAGTTGTGCGGTAGGATTCCGGCACTCTGCGCTCGCTGTGCAAGCTTTTAACCCCTTCGGCGATCCTATCCTCTTGCTGTTTTGTAGTGCTTCTCGTACCCTTCATGTGGTAGCTACCCGTATTAGTGACTTGCAATGTTCGAATGTGAGAGAGGTAACCAAGATATTACAAAATCCGTCTTATCCATATAAAAAACTAATCGCAAGATGTGCTAAAATCTTTTAGTTGTTGAGACATGAAGGTGTGGGAGTGGAGGACAGCGAATATTGTCATAACAACACCGAACAAACAAGACAGGTCTTCTTCTGCAGAGCGAACATCGGTGAATATCGAACTTCATCATAGTCGACAAACTTGAACCGAACATAGCTCCTGTAATACACGAGCTAGTGGCTATTACGTTACGTCCATTTTCAGAATTTTCCTTAATAATAATAATAATAATAATAATAATAATAATAATAATAATAATAATAATAATAATAATAATAAATTTAATAATTATTTATTTATTTATACTGGCAGAGTTAAGGCCATAGGGCCTTCCAGGGTGCGAATTAACGGAGGGATGGGGGGTTTCCGCCTGTTTGAAAGTTATTCCCCCCTTCATAAATTCATATTAACATTCCTATCAGGCGATGAAAGAGTAATGGAACGGAGAAAAATTCTCTCCGGCGCCGGGACTTGAACCCGGGTTTTCAGCTGGCCACTAGAGGGAACCCAAGAGTTGGAACTCAATCAGAGACAATTCTGTTCGACGCCGGGGTTGTATCCGGTGTGGCTTAGTGGATAAAGCATCAGTACGTAGAGCTGAAAACCCGGGTTCAAGTCCCGGCGCCGGAGAGAATTTTTCTCCGTTCCATTACTCTTTCATCGTATGATGACGCAGAATATCTGCATGGAAATATCATATGTACTTCGGTACATTGAAATAATATCACTATCAGGGATAACTTCTATCCCCCCCCCCTCACAAAATATAATTGTTTTAATACAAGTATATGTACTTCATAAAGCATAAAGTAAGCAAAGAAAATAATAATGATGTATTATCATCACCAACAAGCTGACAACAATCAATAACTTAGGAATTATTACTCGACGAAGGCGAGTGGAGCCGCGGACGTAATGCGAACTATCGCGATGCGGTATTACGAACGCTGGATCAGCAGCGCCACGGCTCCGGGCTGCAGGACTCCACTGGCCTTGGTCGAGTAATACACATCTTATCTTTAGCCTGCTCATAGATATAGTTGTTATTATGATCAAGATACAAGACAAGCAACTCAGTGCAACCAAGCGTTGAGCCGTATCGAATGAGGATAATAATAATTTTATGTAAAGTTTTGTCTATCTAGGATTCTATCCCCCTCTCATCAAATATTTTAATTCGCATCTTACACTCTACCAGGTCACAAAGTATACAAGCATGGAAATTTAACAAAAAGTTACAGAACAGAATACTAAAATATTACAAAAAATAATAGCATAACAAAATTGATACTGAACAATATGAAAATAATACCATAATAGAAAAAATGAAGTAAAATAACAGATCTAAAGATTAGAATATAATAAAGGAACTCAGTTAGTACAAATAGTTAACAGGGAAAAGTAAGGAAGAATATAACAAATGGAATATAATAAAATTAAAAAAAAAATAAAAAATACGACATTTTAATAAAATTCACAATAAAAAGGGTATTATAATAAATATCCAGTATTCTCTAATGTTGCTTCACATGGAACGGCGAAAATCGGAAGTGACAAGAGGCCAACAGGTTGGAGCTGAAATAGAGTTAAGTTGGCTACTCTGTATAATTTAACATTTCGATGATGTTGAACAGTAACCTCGTATGTACAACACAGATTTCACTTGACACCCTATAAAGAAATTTCCCCGAAACTTCAGCAAACACATCTTAAGTCAAGGCATGGATACAAACTTCACAAGAAGAGATTTAAAACCCTCTTATGTCTGACATTTGTTCGTTTTCAAGATACAAATGTTTCTTCGCTCCCCTGTAAAATTGATTCTTTTTATAGACGAATAGACCTACGTATACGAGGTTACTGCTCAACACCATCGATTTGCTTTAATACTGATCGCAAATTACATCTCCATACAAATATACAGCTTTTCTTTCCCCTTTTATGAGCTGTAATATTTTTAGAACTGAAAGAGTTCCTAACAAACTTACTCGTATAGTTTTACACTGTTTTTAAAGAAAAATTAATAGTATTTCACAAACGGCTCTTATAAGAGTCGTGCCTGAAGCATAATGACTGGTGGATTTTACATAAGATTTCTTTATTCAGAAGTCGCGCTTTCGACTTCATGTGCAAGTAATTTGTTCCAGCTTGTCTTTAGAGTTTCAGTGGAAATTTTAGCCCAACAACAGTGACATAATAAATCGCGTGGGAGCACTAATTTCTTACTAATAGGGGAAAGTAGCCATGGATGAACTGTTGCTTTCAATGGACCGTTGCCATATTCTTGGTCATATTGACTGCGTATGCGTGAAATGTCACCTCAAAATTTCCCCCTTGTGTATGTCACTCCTGAGTTGTCTTTGATGGCGGCAGAAAACACGTGGGATGAACAAGAATCTCAGATACATTTATTTTTATTTTCACTGTAATTTTAAAGTAACTTTAATGACATTAATTATATTAAGTTATCAACTGGCATATATTGCTGGAAGCAGTGTTCTGTCTGCTTCCTTTTAGTTGTACATTCATAAATTTTGTGTAACATCGTCAGCGCTCTTGAAGTGTGATTAGAAAATGGCGAAGTTGCTATAGATGAACCAGCTGGAGTTCCCATGAATGGACTGCATTTTAAAATGGATCATTTATAGAAACCAATTCCAGTCGAAATGAACTTGACAATTTCATTCCATCTCAGCCTCTCTATGTTGCTTTCTTCCACTGGAGAAGAAGATTAAAAAAGCGAGCCGAAAAAGAAGACAATGAAGAAACCTTCAGGAAGCAATCAAAATCAAGACTGCTGGTTTTGTTTCATGTGTGAAGAAACCATCGATGAAAATATGATTCAGTATATGAATTGCAGGAAATGGGTACATGAAGTTGTGAAAAGGAGTCAAAAGAAATAGTTTGTGTGGCATGTGTGTCTTGAAAAAAAAAAAAGACTGTTTTATCAACAGTAATCCCACTAGACGTTTTGATTTATCTAGAGAAAATCAAAACTCGAGTGGGATTTAATTGACTATTACACGATTAGAAGAAAGTATATAAAGATTAGAAGTAACGAAGTACTCCAATACAATAAAATATTAATTGACTTACGAAAATACAACTGTCTTCAAAGGTATTATTGTACCATCTCAACATTACAAATATTACGCTAGATGCATGCTAGATGGCAGTAGTGTCTTTATACAGACGCTGTAATGATTACTATTCAATAAATCTTAATATTAAACAATCTCTGATACGTGACTATCGATAATATCATATAGCAGAAGTTCTTTTTATCCTCTCAGAGCAGAAGCTATAACATAACCTAACTAATATACACAAGTGTTAGAAAAGTTTTAATTAACGACGATGACATAAAAAATAAACATGAATAATTTTAAAAGGAATAATTATTGAATGTACAATTTTCAAATTTGAATGTGGTTGGTGGTTCAATTGATGTTATATTGGACGTGTGCATAATAGAAGTGGAACTCGTTGATTTAGGCCTACATGGTGTATTCAACTTATTCAGGATTTCCGAATGGTGCTCTTCATTTATTTGTAAATCGGATTTCAGAAGATGCATAGGTATGATCAGTGATTTTTATTAATTCTTGTTCTTGAATGCCAATGCGAGTCATATTTGAAACTGCTGTGCATCGACTGGAGTGGTTTGTAATTTTATATATATTTTTGACGTCCAGACCAGCGCAGTTTCATATGTTGGCAAACAAAGAAACAAATGCTAGGGACGCGATAAAATTAAACAAATGCTAGGGACGCGACAAAATTAAACAAATGCTAGGGACGCGATAAAATTAAACAAATGCTAGAGACGCGATAAAATTGTGGGATAAGCAGCCAGGATTGGTTTAAATACGTCCTTTCGTACCGTTTTATTGGTCAAAAGTAGTATAACGTAGTAAGAGTGTAATAGTCTACAATAAATCTCAGACTCCAGAAAATAATTTTATATGTACAATCACATCATTATGTTGCTGTCTTCTAATTTAAAGTTGTCGGCTAACATTTTAACTACTGTATTAGCTAATTTGAAATAGCCTAGAACTTTAAAATATTGAAATGACAAGGACTGAGTTTTTCGTGATTTTCAGTTTCAAAATACGACTACAATTGGATTAAAAGTAAGTTCAACGTCCATTAATCGAAGCTATGTTTCTTAATTGTTATGATTTGTCATTTGTAGACATTATTTTGAAATATTTTAAAAATATTTCTTTTGGTCCATTCATGGGAACGTAGTGGTGCATTCATAGATCCCTGTCGCTTTCATTGAACCAATAGTCGAATTTTACATGAGCTAATCTTTAAACAGATATAGGCTAAATAGGATGTAGTCCTGAAACTTCATTTTATCATTCCTTACTAGTAATGCAATTGTTCAAGCCTATGAACGGAATTTTAAGGCATTGTTTTTGTTAGATCATCATCATCATCATCATCATCATCATCATCCTTGCATGTATTGGGCCTAGTGGCCCGTTACGGTCTCTTGCCAACGCTTGAACGGTCTGCCCAAGGATCTCTTGCCCACAGGATGGTAATTTAAAATTTGGTGGCATTCTGATGACATGTGATCTCCAGTTTTGTCTGTATTTCTGTAGGTATTCCATAATCGGTTCAATTTGCAGTTCTTTCATAATGTCAACATTTCTAATGTGATCAATTCTCGTGTATCCCGCTGTACGACGCATAAATCTCATTTCTGACAGACATCTCTTACCGTCTGTGATGTGCTTGATGCCAGTGCCTGAACTGAACTGAACTGAACTGAACTGAACTGGCATCATCATTGTTTACTAAGCCAGTGTAAGCTTACAACCATTTACAGAGCTGGAGTCGTACCGTACTGTATAATCTTTTTTTCTGAGACATCAAAGACAATGCAGGATGCAATACAAACTCACTCCTTTCTCTTCAATACGAACTAATATAGTCTACTTCTATCTTTCTTTTTTCGGTCTTCTATTATTATCTATTGATCATTTCTTAGGACATCTATTTTCTGCTGCATTTTTGCCCTTTTCTGCTTATGAACGGACATTTTTTACGATGTAGTAGCAATCTATATTCGAGAAACTACTACAGATTGCTTAAGCAATTCGATTGCGTCTTACAAGAATTTTTCTTATGGTTGCATCAGCCTTGAGTCCCGACCAAGTGTGTTAGTACTTCTCCTCGTTCAACGCAACAGAACAAATACTGCAGCCGAAGTGCCCGCAGTCAGCATATTGTATAATACACGTGAATACGAAAAAAAAAAATGAAAAAAAAAATGCCAAAGTAAAATAAAGCAGACGAAGTTTTTTGCCACAGTTAGTGCCTGAGTTTGGTAACAATATACACAGTGTCCCGCTTAGAGGGATAGAGAAATAAGTGCTAATCTATACTAATAATAAATCTGCAGCCGAAATTTTTCTGGTAATTTTCGATTTTCCAAAAATAATTGGTCCTAACATACATAATTAACCACCCTGAAACCGAAAATCGCTTTTTTGAAATTTTTGTTTGCATGTCTGTCTGTCTGTCTGTCTGTCTGTATGTTTGTTACCTTTTCACGCGATAATGGCTGAACGGATTTCGATGAAAATTGGAATATAAATTAAGTTCGTTGTAACTTAGATTTTAGGCTATATGGCATTCAAAATACATTATTTAAAAGGGGGGTTATAAGGGGGTCTGAATTAAATAAATCGAAATATCTCGCTTATTATTGATTTTTGTGAAAACTATTACATAACAAACGTTTCTTTAAAAATAATTTCCGATAAGTTTTATTCCTTGAAACATTTTGATAGGACTGATATTTAATGAGATAAATGAGTTTTAAAATTAAAATAACTGCCATCTAAGGCCGTGTAATGAAGTAAAAAACAAATGACTTCGTCTATAAGGGACCTTGGACAGCAACAATCGAAAGCTATGAAAGATAGCCTACAGATAATGTTTCTGTGTTTGTATGAAGTAATATCGGAAGCAAAATTAACCGATTTGTATAATTAATTATTAATGCACCATTGGAAAGTGTAGTTTCTCTAGATGGACATAATGCTATGATGTTATTACAGTAACTTCTGAGTGAATCAAGGACAGGTAAGATTAAAATAGCTTCTTATGCACAGAAAACTTGATAGGCTATTCTGTACATTCGTTTCCTGTATTTCCTAAAATAATTTTTATGACCAAATGAGTGGTCTCTGGATCAAAATGATCGCATTTTAATTATGCAAATACAATTTAAATTAAGTAACATAATAAACGATTTATCCTATATCAAACTGAATGTTCCATGGATCAAATGTCCTATTTTAATTATATAATTACTTTATATTTATTTCTAACGGGTGCAGCGGAGCGCACGGGTACGGCTAGTTTAAAGTATAAATAATAGTTTTATAACATAACTTTTTGTACAACTTGATGTAAAAACTCTCCGAGTTTCGGAGAATGGTCAGTGCAACTCGATGTGTGCGCCTCGAGCTACCCTGAAGATATCCAAAAGGTACTCAACCTTCTGCCAAGTGTGCCATAACATTTGTGGAGTGATTAGCGAAGCTGCATTTATAATGCGTTGTCTCAGTTTTTCCAAAATGTAAACTGTACTATGTTGGTACACAACATTCGTCATAAAGCCCCAGAAAAAGGTTAATGGGTGTCAAGTCGGGTGACCTAGGTGGCCAGGCAACGGTTCTCCGCCACCTGCGTCGGTCAATCAGTTAAGGCGCTTGCCTGCCGGTCTGAAGTTATGTTCGGGCGCGGGTTCGATTCCCGCTTGGGCTGATTACGTAGTTGGGTTTTTCTCCAAGATTTTTCCCAACCGTAAGGTGAATGCCAGGTAATCCATGGAAAATCCTCGGCCTCATCTCGCCAAATACCATCTCGCTATCACCAATCTTATCGACGCTAAATAACCTAGTAGTTGACACAGCGTCGTTAAATAACCAACTAAAAAAAGGTTCCCCTTTTCCGATCAAACTATTGTGAAAGTTTACATTCAAGAAACCATGCACTGCTCCATAGTAATGGGGTGGAGCCCCATGTTGCTGAAAAACCCATCTTGGGGGAGTTGTATCAACAACAAAAGGTCTGCACATGTCCAGATATGCATTCCCTTTGATTGTCGTCTCGATGAAGGAGAATGTTCTACTCAATGGCGCAGGCTTGTTTCCACGATAAACGTTAGTGCGCATCCGTATGAACATGCAACTGTTTTTAAACCATTGGTGCATAAACTTGGACAGTTTCTGCTTCTTGTCAGATGTAAATTAAAACGATATCTTCATCTGATTTTGTGCGAGATCGTGCGTATTTGCTTGTTTTCCGCACAGAACCAATACGCGGTAAGTGTGAAATACCACATTCAGTATTCCCAATGTAACACACATAACAATTTCCCTCTTCTTACCGGTTAAGCGCGACATTCATTTTACTGCTTTAGGCTTTTAACATATTATTTTTAGAGACGTTTAACATAGTAGTAATTATAAATTGGAAACTTACCACAGCAATTTCACCTAAATTGCAATGTTAATTATTATTGTTTTTAAATATTTGCAAAAATTAAGTAAAGTCTACTACTCCACGAAACTTATTGCATTCCTGATACAAGTAACATTAAGGAAGCCGTGAAAAAATCAACAAGATTCCAGATGCCGATGTTATTACTGCAATATGTTATATAAATAATATTGTTAAGATATTAAAATGAAAAATAAATCATTACATAACCTTACCGTTTGTTTTATGTTCGCATTTATAGACTGGGGGGAAAAAAAGACAGACGTATATCACGGCCTGCTGGAGTATAGTAAACACAGAAAACATTTTACAGCAACAATGTTGAAGAAAGATATTTTGGTGTTCCGAAGTTGGCGTCATTAAACAGAAACCAAGATGGAGATTTCATTGCAACTAATTAGAAATTCGTCTTTCAGGTATGTAATAAACGATCTTCGCACAAAATAATGTAAGATACACGAGCGGTATGTTTGTTTTCATGTTTTCGGAAATTAAAAAAGCTCAACTACGTTTCGCTTTTTCAATCTTTTCCTCGACCGTGAAAACGTCAACATACCGCTCTTGTAACGTATATTACTATTAAATGGTGAGCATTTATTTCTCGATACCCAAGTGGAACACGGTGTATTTTCCGTAGATGGAAGTATAGTATTTTATTTGTATATATCATTATTAAAATCATGTTTTTATAAGTCAATATCATGTTTTCAGAAATGTAAGTCATTTTATGGGTTATTTTTCTGTGATTTTTAGGTCATCAACTTCCCAACCTTACTTATAAATATGCTAGCAAGTGAGTTTATACCGATATTCTTGCACAGCAGTTATTGTTATGTTCGACTGCATGGTACAGAGGTTGTGAAAATACATTACATTTGCTGCTTTCTATTGATTCCTCCACTTCTTAGTGAACAAACATGGATTTGTTGAAGCGTGTGATGCCTTTTGTAAGTATATCCCACACATATACACAATTTTATGTATCAAGAAGCATGAAGTGGCTGGGTAAGCCCGCATCATTCCATGCCCTTAAGATCTCTCTTTTCTCTGCTGGAAATGTTTTTCCCATTACCCCACCAAGAAGGCCTTAGAACTTTTCTGCTGAGAGGGGGAAGAAGATGAATACAAAAAAGGATTGAAGGGCGGAAAGACACCAAATGGAGAATTATGGTCTCATCCTCACGCCTTACATATGTGTGACGTCAGTGATCGCTTGCTATATTTCAATATTTAGTGTCTTGGATAGAAGAAACAAAGACAAGTTAGCATTCTTGCCCAGCCAAGGCTTTGAGCCAAGTTTTCCTAACTTTTCTTCTCTTTTAGGAAGAGGAAGAGGGAGGGTGTGGGAGTGTTCGTAGGGAAGGAGGTTCAGTTTTTGTATACTGTGTGTACGTTTGGATAGGGCCCTGGCGAATTGATTCAATTTGGATCAAAAAGGATCCATATCCAGGAATTGAAATTACTGTGAAAAAATATAATACAAGACGAAACCACAAAGAAATAAATTAAATGAAGAAGCTTTAAGAGAAGAGACTGTAAAAACAGATGTTTCATAGTTTTAATAAATTGAATTCCATCGTTCTTAAATTAATAGTGCTACTAACTTTGGAACACATAATTATAAAACACATCAGAGTATTAAGTTTTAATTTGAGAACATTTTTCTATGGTTTAAACTAGAAATGAAGCAGATTAATAATATCCAAAGTTCATTTTTCTTCTGGTCTTCCGGATTAAACTCTACTTGCTTGTTCCGATTTTCACTGATCCAGTCATCTTTTGAGTGGCCTTCCTTGGTCTCTTCTGCTTCCCCGGTGGCTTGTATGACATTGCTGCTTTTTAAAATGGAGAATGTTGTATCTTGTCTACTAGCTGTTTTCATTTTTGTCTGTAACTGAGGCGTTCCCAGGAATAACAACGTAACGTACTTTACGTATTTTTTTTTTTTCAGTTTTCAGCATATATTGAAACCTTAATAACACCAATCATGGAACGAATTAAAAATCAATCAAGGCATAAATTAACCAGTTTTTCAAGAAACGATTCAATCACTCAAGAAAGGAACTAATCAATCAACCAATGAACCAACCAATCAGTCAACTAACAAGCAAATCAACCAATCAACCTTCAAACAAACCAGTCAGAAACAACCAATAAATAAATTAATCAACCAACAAAACAACAAATCAACCAATCATCTAACAAACCAATCAGTCTACCAACAAACCTACCAATCAATCAATAAACAAACTAGCCAGTAAGTCAACGAAAAAACTGAGCAATCAATCAACGAACAAACCAATCAATAAATCAACGAACACATGGACTAATTAACGAAATAAAAAACCAATCAATGAACAAATGAACCAAATAACCAACCAACAAACGAACACAAAAACCAATCAATTTACCAACAAATCTAGCAATATACAAACGAAACAACCAACCAACAAACTACTCAATAAATCAATAAACAAACCAATCAACAAATCTTTCTGTTATTTTTGCTTACATTTTTATTTTATAACGGTATTTATTTCGCAATGTTCCCAATTCCTTTTTAAAATAACAGTTTGAAAATCAAATAAAACAATATTTGTGGACGATATAGCTCTGGAAGTATGAACGTTTATTATTATATAAAATCACAAATCGTTAAAAAAAACATTTTAATTCTCATACTCATGCTTTCATAAACTTCGAGACTACATTCTTTTGCACCTTTCTGAATCCCCCATTTAAGCAGTTACATTCAATATGTGACAATGACACATTGGATTTTGACATGATTGTTTCCATGCAGAAAACGCAGATACTCTGTTGTGACGTACAAAGTTTGAATTTATGTTATTAAAGTACAGCGTGAATTTAGGCGTGCTAAATTGAGCTGCAATACCTGCCAGAAATACAGTAGTATCACAGTCTACTATATACAGTTGATTTTTGAGGGTGCTAGAAACAATAGAATGTGACGGTACTTTTTGCATTGTCTGTAATGAGGCGATATTAGCGATCCTAGTGGTGAGCAACTATCTAATGTTTGCATATTTACTACGTATTGAGCTTCGCGACTGTATATACTAGACTGTGGTAGTTTCAAAAGATGGTTTGAGAAGTTTAAATAAACAGGCAATGTAGAGAAGAGAAAATCCACAGAGAGGTTGGACACGTCAAATGAAGAAACCTTTGCACGCATTCGGGAAACATCGCAGCAGAGGAGAAGATGGTTGTCATCCGAAATGCTGAACAACACATCACTAATATGTTTCTATTTTTTCGGGAAATATTAGTGAGAATATTATTGCTAGTATTTTAGAAAATTTCTATTTGAGATAAGGAGCTAATATTTCAATTCTTAAAAGTACTTTGTGAAAATTATGATTAAGCTAATAATTTGTGTTTTTTATTTATAAGAAATGCAAAATACATTGTGTCCCGCTTAGAGGGTTCGAGAAATAAGTGATAATTTGAAGTATAAATCGTGGTTTATTAACATAAATTTTTACATAACTCGATGTAAAAACTCTCCGAGAATGAAACTCAATGTATACGCCCTGAGTTGCCCTGCATATATCTAAACGACGGTATTCAACCTTCCGCCAATTGTTCTGTGACATTTGTAGTCACTAGCGCAGCTGCATTTGTGATGCGTTGCCTCAGTTCCTTCAAAGTGTTAGCTCTGCCTTTTTGGTACACAGAATCCTTCACAAAGACTCAGAAAAAAAAATCCAAGGTAGTCAGATCGGGTGACCTGATTGGCAAGGCAACTTGTCCTCGTCTTCCGATCCACCTATCCGTGTACGACGAACACGGCGTTGTACTCGCGCAACAGATTTTTCTTCTGTTAGCCATAGCACACACTGAACTTTCTGTTGTGATGTCCACATGTTGACCATGGCGTGTTCTCCTACAAAATGGCGCCAGGCTTGTTTTAGCAACAAACAAACGAAAGTTACGCATGCAGCTGTTTTCAGATTTTGTTGAGTAAACTTGGACAGTTTCTCTATCTTGCCAGATGTAAATCTCAACGATATCTTTATCTGGTTTTAAGTGGTGAGCATTTATTTCTCCATTCCTCTAAGCGGGACACGGTGTATAATTCATCTAGTTACTTATGCCGGTATAGCTGTATTACTTGAAAAATACAGCCGCTACGAGAATTTTAGCACTTACTCGAGATAATATGAAAGTGGATGTTGGGACAGTAACTTACTGTACATAATCGGTTGCAGAGCAGCACAGAGAATTATACAACTTGTAATGAAGTGTAATATAATTTAATAGAGAAAACAGAAGTTTTTATAAAGTGAAATAATCCGTTTCCCTGTAATTCTTTTGCTTTTAAAATAAATAACTTATACAATACCAGTATTATTTTTTTCGCAAACGCCATATTTGGGAAATCTTCTATAGGAATTGGAGATGAGCCGTTCTTGATCCGGGTATTTCAATTCACTTTTAGTGAAATATGCAGAGAAGGGATTTCAGCACAGCCATTGTACGAAACTACGCATTCTCTTGTTTTATTTTTATCAAAACAAAAGAGAGAGCAGGGCAAGGAGTCTGCTTGAGGAGAAAAGAACGTCGACACAAAATTAAGAATCAACGGAGGACATAAAAAAAAAATTCATATCCATCACTGCACTTTTTATTTTAGGCTGTGATTTATTTTCTGTTACGTTTTATTTTCGCCTCCATTAATTATGTAAACTTCCTTGTTCCCATTAATTTCGTTAAATTTAGAAAAGAAAACAAAACACAATCTCAAAGAATGGGCAGAGATGATAGTGCTGCGAACAAAGGAGGCGTTGCGAGCTGAATCTTAATTTGTCCAGATGGGAAAACAGTTGAGAGTCGGCACGCGCGCGTCATCCTCCGACAATCATTTGTTACTTGCGCCCGTCACATGTCATATCCGTCTGTGTAAGCTTGCGTTACAGTTCATGAATAATTTACATTTCTTTTATATCAGCCTTTCCTAATAATAATAATAATAATAATAATAATAATAATAATAATAATAATAATAATAATAATAATCATCATCATCATCATCATCATCATCAGGGGCGAATGCTAGTCACAAAAGTTAGGCTTGCTCTTTTATTCATAGGGGAAGATGGGAGGATATAATAATTCATAATTAATAAAAATAATTAGACCACATAGCCTAAATAATTTATTTTATAATTATGAAATCATTATGAGTCATGGATCACATTCGCTTATCAAATGTAGAATTTCGATATAATATAACAAACATGGCCAACAAAACAGTTTATTTAGTTTTTTTCGACCCTGCCAACCAACGCACAATGTTGTATTGAGTTGCACTGAAAGAGCGCACATATTCTCTATAATGTCTGTCTTCTCTTGAACAGTCCTTCGGGAAAACGGATTTAATAATAAGGTTTCAATAACACACAATTCCGAATTCATTGCAGTACTACTTCAAATTAATGTTTAAGAATTAATAATACACGCAGCAGCTAACATACACATTCCGCTCATACAATTACATTGCACAGCACATTCTCGCTGTCAATACTATTCTGTGTAACGTTAAATAGTCGTTGGTGTAGCTCTCGGACCAGAGCTTCAAACAACACATAACAGAAGCATGTGCGCCTAGGACGGACTAAGGAGGAAGGCACTTGCGCGCGCATCATATTCTCGCTATTTCTACGTCTTCCTGTAGCTCCGAGAAACGAGCTAGTGTTGCGATACTTGCGGTGTGCAACCTGCGGATGGTATTACGCCTATACAATGTTCCAAAAATCAAAATAAATTTTAATGTACGTAATCCCATTTTGAGAAATGCACATTCTACGAAAATATTGGGCTTGCGTAGCAAGCATAGCATGCCCTCAGAAATAGCCCCTGATAATAATAATAATAATAATAATAATAATAATAATAATAATAATAATAATAATAATAATAATAGTAATAATAATAACAATAATAATAGTAACAATAATAATAACAATAATAATAGGCCTAATAATAATCATCATCACCATAATAATAATAATAATAATAATAATAATGATAATAGTACCAAGGAATTAACATAATGTGAAAATTGTAACAAATAATACATTCTCACTGTATACCTACTCTCCGCAATAGAATCCTATCACATATTGCGAAATTTTAGTTGTTGGAAATATTAAAATTTGCATTCATGTCTACAGAAAACTGAAATAGGAAACCTGTATTTTCATCTCTTCATACAAATTCCACAAAAATTACGGAAAATTATCGGGTAGTTAAATAGTGAATTCATCAAAGTAACAAATGCCCACCAATTAAGTTAATCCTGCAATGTTGTACACCGGTCGGATGTTAGTTATTGTTTAATAACTTACTTTACTGACGTACGGTACTTACTTAATTTAAAAACGATCAAAGTCTCACCCTCTGTTCTTAAACACACGTCAATCCTATTGAAAAGACTGCCAAAGATCCATTACTTACACTAAGAGGAGAAGATGATATAATTTGCTACTTTTTTTTCTGTTGATGCATATTTTCATATTTTTTTGTATGTTAAAATATCATTGCTGCAACAACTTAAATTCGAGATTAGTTTAAAAAAATTGAGTCTCAAATTTTGAAAAAAGAAAAGTACCAGCATACAGTAATTCACTAAAATGGATATATTCAAGTCACTTTTGGAGATATATTCGAAATTCCTTTCACACTTTACTATTAAAAACATATTCTTTAAACTGTCTACAGCATAAATTTTTATATTGGCTTTCAAAATTTTAAGATAAACGACTACATTTTTAGAATTAATTTTAAAGGTACATTTATGGAAACATGAAAGGATATTTTTCAAATGCAACAAAATAACAAATTTTTTTTTTTACGGAGAAAAGTTTTCTAATATCCTAAAGAACGTGTGTTCCAAATATCATGTATGTTCCGAAGACATAAGACTTTCTGTATAAGAATAAAGCAACAAATTAAAGTTACAGTAAATTTCAATCAAAATTTAGTGTCATTTCAAAACAATATGTAAGAAAGGCGACTGGTCTGAAGATTTTACGGAGAAGTGTTGATTCCAATACCGAAGAAAAATGTAACGAGTTCAGGACTATCAGCCTGATATCACACTCGGCGAAAATTATTCCACGAATACTGAATCGACGTTTATATTTTGAGATGGAAGAACAGTTGGAAGAAGAGCAGTTTGGCTTCAGAAAGGGACAAGGTACGAGAGATTCAATTGGACTGCTAAGAACAATCGGCGGAAGATACCTAGAGAAGGATAAATAAGTGCATATAATATTTGTGGACCTAGAAAAGGCGTTTGACAGAGTGGATTGGAATAAACTGATGGAGATCCTAAAGAAAATATGTGTGGATTGGAAACAGAGGAGGTTGTTCAGTAATCTTTATATGAAACAACAGGTGAAAGTCAGGATAGCACAAGAAATGTTAGAAGGAAGCGAAATAGGGAGAAGAGTACGTCAAGAATGCCCTTTAGCACCTATCCTTTTCAATATCTACTTGGAGGATTTAGAGAAGAACTGTTTTCAGAACATGGGAGGGGTGATAGTAGGAGGAATTAAGTGCATAAGATTTGCTGATGTTGTTAGCAGAAGAGGAAATGATACTAAGGGATATGTTACTGGAGGTAAATGACAGATGTGAGCAGTATGGAATTAAGATAAATGCCATCAAGACGAAGACCATGGTCATAGCAAGAAAAGTAAAGAAGGTAAACTTCCGAATTCTAAATGAGGCAGTAGAGCATGTGGACAACTTCAAATACTTGGGGATGTACTATTATAAGCAGTAACATGAGATGCTGCCAAGAAGTCAAAAGGAGAATAGGAATGGCAAAGGAAGCTTCTAATAGGAAAAGTAGCAACTTCTGCAGATCTCGGGAAAAATAACTAAAAAAGAGACTAGTGAAGTGCTTTGTATGGAGTGTATCATTATATGTGGCAGAAACATGGACAATACGACGAAGTGAAGAGAAGCGACTAGAAGCATTTCAAATGTAGATATGGAGAAGGAAGGAACATGCGAAATAGATAGACAGAATAAGAAACAAAGCTGTGTTTGAAAGAGTGGGTGAAGGAAGAATGACGCTGAAACTGATCAGGAAGAGGAAAAGGAATTGGTTGGATCACTGGTTGAGAAGAAACTGACTCCTGAAGGATGCACTGGAAGGAATGGTGAACGGGAGAACAATATTCGGAGCAGAAGAAGATATCAGATGATTGACGACATATAGGACCTATACATAATTATGTAGGTTGTATTGTAAAATTAGGTATTTTATTTAGGCTATGTTTTATTATTATTGTGTTAAATTGTATTGTGTATAAAATTGTATATGTGTTGTAAAATTGTATTGTGTATTGTAAATTTTATTGTGTATTGCTTATCATTTTATTGTGTATTGTTAATATTGTATATACCACTGCCACCAGGTGCTTGCCCACTTGCAGTGTAAATAAATACATACATAAAGATGTATGGGTCATTTATGTAGAGACTAAGATGAAGGCAGAAAATAGAGAAGAGTGAAGAATGCTGTGTTTGCATTGGAAAACCTTCCCTTGGGCTGAAAACTATGAATGAATGAATATTTTTCACAAATAACAAAGATTATTTTAGAGCAATGTTTGTTCCTTTTTGAAAATGTACTGGTTTTTCACCATGTTTAACATCCTTTCCTCTTCAAAATCCTGTGCATCAGAGCTTTAAAAATCGCGTCGCAGCAGCTGACAAGAACATCAATGCACATTAAATTTGATGTAATATATTTTCACATATCAAAGTGTAGCTATTTTAAAGCAAACATTTTTTGCGTGGGGAAAATACACTGGTTTTCCACTATATGAAAACCATCCTCGCTCCTTAAAATTATTTACAAACAACTGAAGCACGAAAATACTCCTAAAACATAAACTTAAGGTAAACATTAAATAAAAATTTGTTGTAACAGAGAACTGTAATGTAAAGACGTTTATAAAATGTGCATTTCTATATGTGTTAAAAGATAATGGGATCAAAACTTAACATACGGAACAGCGGTTCTCAACCTTTTTCAATGACGTATCACCGCTTTTAATTTAGGTCATTAGCTGCACCATTAATGAAATTATTATGAAAAAACATCACGTGTGGCTCTTCAAGGGTCAGAATAAACGTTTCAATGAATTGATTGCTTTCTTTACGCGTGTTTAATAAACAGTGACTATTCGAATTTATTCAATGGAGTGTTGCATAAAATATAAAGAATAACACATTTTTTTATTTGATGGTAATTTATATTTTTATTTCATACTTTAAGTATCATCCAGCAGTGACTGTCGAACGATTAGGGAAAACACAGAAATTTACTTGAAGCAAGTAAAGCAATAGATTTGGAAGTGAACCCCGAAAAGACAAAGTATATGATTATATCTCGTGACCAGATTATTGTACGAAATGGAAATATAAAAACTGGAGATTTTATTCTTCGAAGAGGCGGAAAAATTCAAATATCTTGGAGCAACAGTAACAAATATGAATTACACTCGGGAGGAAATTAAACGCAGAATAAATATGGGAAATGCCTGTTATTATTCGGTTGAGAAGCTTTTGTCATCCAGTCTGCTGTCAAAAAATCTGAAAGTTAGAATTTATTAAACAGTTACATTACTGGTTGTTCTGTATGGTTGTGAAACTTGGACTCTCACTTTGAGAGAGGAACAGAGATTAAGGGTGTTTGAGAATATGGTGTTTAGGAAAATATTTGGAGCTAAGAGGGATGAAGTTACAGGAGAATGGAGAAAGTTACACAACGAAGAACTGCACGCATTGTATTCTTCACCTGACATAATTAGGAACATTAAATCTAGACGTTTGAGATGGGCAGGGCATGTAGCACGTATGGGTGAATCCAGAAATGCATATAGAGTGTTAGTTGGGAGGCCGGAGGTAAAAAGACCTTTGGGGAGGCCGAGACGTAGATGGGAGGATAATATTAAAATGAATTTGAGGGAGATGGGATATGATAGAGATTGGATTAATCTTGCACAGGATAGGGTGCGATGGCTGGCTTATGTGAGGGCGGCAATGAACCTGCGATGTCTTTAAAAGACATTTGTGAGTGACTCACGTACCACCAGTGGTACGCGTATCATAGGTAGAGAATCGCTGTTATGAAACAATTATTTCTGGAAAATCTGAGCGATTTTGAAGAAAATGGTACAGAATTTTTCCATTGAGAATAGGGTAAAGGTTGATAAAATTGTGATAGTCCTTTTTGAGAATTCATTACAATTTTACTGAGCTGCAGAAGGACAGGTTTTGTGCAGACATTTGTTCACGAACATTCCCTTAATACGTTGACGCAATAAACTGATCTTCCTCTCACTCAGGAAAATATTTAATAAACTCTCAACAACAACTATCGCAATATTACTCATATTACAATATTACCAACCTTTACCCTATATGCTCAAGATTCGTCCCTTAAACGAGCTGTTATTGAACACTTTTAAACTGTACAGCCATCATAAATTCGTCCACAGCGTGTTTTTAAAATGTGCTCCTTAATTTTCCAGATTATACGAGTAATATTAGAAGTACTAGGAAGTGGAGTTCCTATACTTATTATTTACCAATTAGAGAGCATATTAGCATTTACGATCCTCATAATATAGGCGTACAATACACCATTAAATCTATAGGCTACAGTTATTAGTAGTTCACATTTAAAGGTTTTTTTTTCTGACAGGAAAATTAGGAACTGTCCCTCTGACTAAAAAAAAAGTATATAGTACTCTCCCTTGACAGATTTTGCAAGCCAACATTTCAACACGAACATTTTCACCTGTTTTACACCGCGTTAGAGTCGTTTAGCGACCGCAGCGCGCCCGCGTAGCTGTGATTTGTAACTAAACTGTGTTCTGACAATTAACGAAAATCAAAATACCGTTATAAGATCTCAGCTGCAAGGACGCTGACAGCCGTGATGGAACAGGGGATTGGCTAATACGCTGTAGAAATGGTTCGTAACGCCGGGAGGTTGCAACGTGCTTTGTTAGGTCAATAAAAACCGACGAAGTTGCGTGGAGGGGGGGAAGCTCTAACGGTTCACAGAGATTCATTTGGAATTTGGAAATGATCCAGAATGACAGTTGAAACTCGGCAAGCGTATTCCAACAGGACTGCCACCCAAAACACTCTCACCCCTCCCACCAGCGTAGAACTTTTTTTTTTGTTTCCAATAAATATTCAAGGATTGCAACTGAAGATCCATTAATTTTCAGCACAAAGTACTTGGCTCGTGTAGCCGATAAGCTGGGCCAGTAAACCAAGATTTTACTATACACCAGGAAGCGGAGAACATTCTACGAAAAAAAGGATGTGTTTGTTTTCTATTGAAATACCATTTCTCGTGGTAGTACTAGGGTTATTTCAAAACTTCATTCACTGACATGGAAACTAAACTAGGATTATTCTGAAACAATATTTATTTCACAAAATATTTGTCCCCTGAGGATTATTCTGAAACAATATTTATTTCTCAACATATTCGTCCCCTGAGGGTTATTCTGAAACAATGTTTATTTCTCAACATATTCCTCCCCTGAGAATTATTATGAAACAATGTTTATTTCTCAACATATTCCTCCCCTGAGGATTATTCTGAAACAATGTTTATTTCTCAACATATTCCTCCCCTGAGGATTATTCTGAAACAATGTTTATTTCTCAACATATTCCTCCCCTGAGGATAATTCTGAAACAATGTTTATTTCTCAACATATTCTTCCCCTGACGATTATTCTGAAACATTGTTTATTTCTTAACATATCCGTCCCCTGAGGATTATTCTGAAACAATGTTTATTTCTCAACATATTCCTCCCCGAGGATTATTCTGAAACAATATTTATTTCACAAAATATTTGTCCCCTGAGGATTATTCTGAAACAATATTTATTTCACAAAATATTTGTCCCCTGAGGATTATTCTGAAACAATATTTATTTCTCAACATATTCGTCCCCTGAGGATTATTCTGAAACAATGTTTATTTCTCAACATATTCCTCCCCTGAGAATTATTCTGAAACAATGTTTATTTCTCAACATATTCCTCCCCTGAGGATTATTCTGAAACAATGTTTATTTCTCAACATATTCCTCCCCTGAGGATTATTCTGAAACAATGTTTATTTCTCAACATATTCCTCCCCTGAGGATTATTCTGAAACATTGCTTATTTCTCAACATATTCTTCCCCTGACGATTATTCTGAAACAATGTTTATTTCTTAACATATCCGTCCCCTGAGGATTATTCTGAAACAATGTTTATTTCTCAACACATTCCTCCCCGAGGATTATTCTGAAACAATGTTTATTTCTCAACATATTCGTCCCCTGAGGATTATTCTGAAACATTGTTTATTTCTCAACATATTCGTCTCCTGAGAATTATTCTGAAACAATGTTTATTTATCAACAAATTCCTCCCCGAGGATTATTCTGAAACAATGTTTATTTCTCACCATATTCGTCTCCTGAGGATTATTCTGAAACAATGTTTATTTCTCAACAAATTCCTCCCCGAGGATTATTCTGAAACAATGTTTATTTCTCAACATATTCGTCTCCTGAGGATTATTGTGAAACAATGTTTATTTCTCAACATATTTGTCTCCTGAGGATTATTCTGAAACAATGTTTATTTCTCAACATATTCCTCCCCGAGGATTATTCTGAAGCAATGTTTATTTCTCAACAAATTCCTCCCATGAGGATTATTCTGAAACAATGTATATTTTCAACATGTATCTGCCCTGAGGTTGCCACACTTGGTCCACCGGTGCTGCAATGCTGCTATACCCTTCTTCTACACAGATTCCGCGAGATCTGGAACAAAGCCTTCTGCTGCTGAGATAACTTCTTCATTTGACGAAAATCCCTTTCCAGCAGTGCTTCCAACAATTATCACCTCAAAGTCGCAAAATAAGATATAAAATATCGTTAAAAAGTCGTTAATTCAATTTAAAAGTAAAAATAAAATCGCATCTAAAAACAATACCAAAAATATATAATAACTTTTAGAGATTTAAATCATCCACATCCCCCACTGCTACTGTAATTGCTAACGTGGAAGACAAGGATTCATATAGTCGGGAAGCGGTATTCAGTATTTCCAGTCTTACGCAGAACACTTTCAGGAAATATGGTATTTGTAACTCGTTTTTCCCGAAATCCACAAGGTGTTTTTGGCAGTAGCTGCTTTGATATGAATTCTGTTGCATAGTTTTGGCTGAACAGGCATTCTACCTTAACATTGGAATAGAAAAGAGGAAGTACGGCGTAGCAAACCTACAAAGCTATTAGAGTTAACTCCAGCGGAATATTTATACTGGTACACCTCATCCAAAAAATGTATTGTTGATGTTGATTTAACTAAACAAAGAATTCGTCAGGGGGATTATCATGCAGGGGAGTACACATGACGTCATGATTCATCGTGCAGAGTTCTTCTTATATAGTTTCCAAAATGTACGAAGAAAAATATTTTCTCTCTAACAATATTTTTTAAAAATTTCAAAATATAAAATTAATATTTCCAAATACATCTTATTAAAAACATGTAAAATGGCAAAAACATAAAAATCGCTAACTTTGCCGCCAAATGACCGCTGTAAACTATAAAACTTCACTGACATAAATACACTTCACAGTCATAATAAACTTCTTCACTGATACAACACTTCAAATAACAAAACATCGTCCTTTAAATAGGTGCATAATATACTATCGTCTATTAGTAAAATCCTTAAGCCTCAAATACATTTTTGGTTATTGCCCAGCTGTGGGAGGGGGTCGCACCGGTAAGCGGCTGGATTGCGAACCGATAGTTTTAAAAGATTACCTATGCATTAAACTCCTTTCAGGGATGTGCTATCGTTTACCGCCTGTATCGATGAACCGGTAACAACTTGTTGGGAATGAATTCTATTCCACACATTTTGTAGTCCAAACCCTTTTACTTGGTTCATAGTAGAAAAGAAAACTGTCTTACATTTAATAAAATTATTCTAACTCCCATAACCTAACAAGTTCGATTAATTTAAATGTGTCTCAGTGAAACGTACAGCAGACTCCGTATAGGTCAGTTTCTGTCAGATGCGTTTCCAATTCACTGTGGGCTAAAGCAAGGAGATGCTCTATCACCTTTACTTTTTAACTTTGCTCTAGAGTAGGTCTATGCCATTATGAAAGTCCAGGATAACAGAGAAGGTTTGGAAGTGAACGGGTTACATCAGCTGCTTGTCTATGCGGATGAAGTGAAAATGTTAGGAGAAAATCCACAAACGATTAGGGAAAACACGGGAATTTTACTTGAAGCAAGTAAAGAAATAGGTTTGGAAGTAAATCCCGAAAAGAGAAAGTATAAGATTATGTCTCGTGACGATAATATTGCACGAAATGGAAATATAAAAATTGGAAATTTATCCTTTGAAGAGGTGGCAAAATTAAAATACCTGGAGAAACAGTAACAAATATAAATAATACTCGGGAGGAAATTAAACACAGAATAAATATGGGAAATGCCTGTTATTATTCGGTTGAGAAGCTTTTATCATCAAGTCTGTTGTCAAAAAATCTGAAAATTAGAATTTATAAAACAGTTATATTACCGGTTGTTCTGTATGGTTGTGAAACTTGGACTCTCACTTTGAGAGAGGAACATAGGTTAAGGATGTTTGAAAATAAGGTGCTTAGGAAAATATTTGGGGCTAAGAGGGATGAAGTTACATGAGAATGGAGAAAGTTACACAACAGAGAACTGCATGCATTGTATTCTTCACCTGACATAATTAGGAACATTAAATCCAGACGTTTGAGATGGACTGGGCATGTAGCACGTATGGGCGAATCCAGAAATGCATATAGAGTGTTAGTTGGGAGGCCGGAGAGAAAAAGACCTTTGGGAAGGCCGAGATTATTATAGATGGGAAGATAATATTAAAATGGATTTGAGGTAGGTGGGATATGATGATAGAGACTGGATTAATCTTGCTCAGGATAGGGTGCAATGGCGGGCTTATGTGAGGGTGGCAATGAAACTCCGGGTTCCTTAACAGCCAGTAAGTAAGTAAGTATAACCTAACACTCAGATTATATCTGAATTAAAACAGTAGTTGAATATTATTACTAATATAAGAGTATAAGAAAACCAACATAAAATCATACAGGCTTTTACAATCTCATTGAAATAATTCCTGTTTCAAAAAGTTTGGAGCGACATTTGGCTCCACTCTTGAGCATTTATCGCCAAGTTTTGTGTGTAATTTCGCTTCGTTTTTGTACAGAGATGTGAGGTTTCATTGCTGTCCTAACTCGTTCCACTATTGCTACTTGGGGACTACAGCAAAGGACATCTAAATGGTTTTATAGCACTCTCACTGCCGTATGAGAGGTTTCTCTTGCTTCTGGAATAGGCTATTGATGTTCCTAGTACAGGCCACGATTCGAACTGTAACGGTTTTTATGATAGCAACTGAATATTCGTTTGTCAAAATCAAACCCTTCTCTTACTGCACATAAATGAGGAAAAGTCATATGAAAAGTTAACATATTAAATAAGTGTATTGGATTTTTCAATAAAGAGTGAACAACAAAATAAAAAAATTACATTACAGTTAATTGCTTATTGTTTTAATTTGAGCTTCTATAATCTCCTCAAGGATATTTCATGTCCCTCACTGTGGAGTAACATGGAGTAACGGTTAGCACGTCTAACCGTGACACTAGCGGACCCGGATTCATTACCTGGTTGGGACAAGTTACCTAGTTGAGTTTTTCTGGGTTTTTCCCTCAATCCATTAAAAGCAAATTCTGGATAATAGTACATCTCACTTGACGATACGTCAGAGGAAGAACAATTGTTTTTATTCATCTAAGTCTGACTAGTGTAATATGTAGCTAGCAGTGGCGGCTGATTGCCTGGGGCAAGTGAGGCCGGGCCTCAGTCACTTGGCTTAACTGAAATCAAATTTTGTGTTTTTATATAATGTATTAGTTCATTAGTTATTTGAATGAAGCATATATCGCTGTAGAAGCATTTGAAAACTTTTGATGTATATAGACCTGTTTTGCAGTAAAATTTGTTCCTGAGGCCAGGATCGCTCGTGCTGGGTCTGGCTTCTGCATTTCGTGTGTTTTCGCGGGCTTTGAGGTTGCGCTTAAAACGTCGCTGAGGCATAATTCGTCTGGCCTCGTGGCCTGGTCATGTTTCACTCCTCCCATCCATGGGCCGGCCTCAAGGGTAGAGTGGGGTGGGAATAGCAATGGTGACTTGTCTTCCTAAATAGGCCATAAATAACAAAAATTTCAGCTCTTTGGTAGGCAGAGACCCACACTATTCTCTCCTCTTATGTCTTAGTTTATGACTTAAGCGAGGGTGTTGTACTATTGTACTTCGTAGTACTACACTAGTGAATCTGGGCCAATATTGTTACGTGTTTCGGGAAAATATAAACAGGAACAAATGCGAGAAATAATGCTGGTGTGGTTAATTCACTGTTAGAGTGTCCTTTTTCGAGAAGAAATAATATTGAAAGAAAGGAAATTTTAAATAAAGAGAAGCCTACCGAGATACCTACGACATCGCTGGCAATTTTTCTGACGGATAATCTTAAAAAGCGAGTTTCTATTGCATCCTGGTATGGGCAACATAAATGGTTAAGTGGTAATGTAGTGCAAAATAAACTCCTCTGTTGGTCTTGTTTGTTGTTGCCAAAGGGAAAAAAATTAAAAGAAAAGAAAGAAAGGGGAATTTCAACACATAATATAGGTTGCTTCATTACATTGAAACAATCACTCAAACTCGTAGCATAACAGCTTATTTGGTGAGTGAAATTATTATTTTTCATTAATAATAATACAGTAATAATAGTATTAATAATATAATAACAATAATAATTAATATCATAAATAAGCATTTCCTATCGGAGGCACTTAAACTAGATGCATCTGGCCTCACCGAGAGTTTCGATAACCGGCCGCTACTGGTAGCTAGTCAGCAATGTATGCAATGGAGGGAGAAACGAACTGGCCACCCTACCCATTATCTCCTGGTCTAGTTGCCTTATAAGTTTGCCTTCTTGGTACCACTTGTGAGGTTCAGACCTGTCTTCGAACTGTTGACTATACAACATATACCAAATTTACTTTCAGCTGTCACGTGTATGTTTGTTAAGGCACATGATATCCTTCATACAACCTGATATTTGCGCTGCTTTATCATTTTGTTACTTTACTTCTTGTTCTAAGTTCTTGTTTATTACTTGAATTAGTCTTCTTCTTCTTCCCTTCAAGTATTAGACCAAATGGCCTGTTACGATCTCACAGTTGAATTTTCAATCCAGCGCTTCTTTGGACAACCGAAAGATCTCTTCCCGTTTGGACGATAGTGGAGCATGACTTTTGGGATTCTATCTCTATACATGCGAAGCAGATGATTTATCCAGTTGTTCCGATAATGTTTTACGTGATTAATTACAGGTTCTAATTGTAATTCTTCCATTACATCTTCATTGCGTTTGTGATCCCATTTCGTATATCCCGCTGTATATCTCATAAATTTCATTTCATTAGCCGTTATTCTGCTTTCGTCTTTCTTCCTCAATGTCCATGCCTCACTGCCGTAACGAAGTGCAGGTCTCGCCAAGGTCTTGTAAAGGCAAATTCGAGTATGCCTTTGTTCTAGGGAAGGTTTCATAATGGTGTTAATTATTCCCATTGTTTTGGTGTATTTAGAAATTTTCTGTGAAATGTCTACTTCATTGAAAAAAGATAACGTGTATCCGAGATATGTAAAATAATTTATCCTTTCTAATATTTTTGAATCCTAACATATTTTGGTAGGCACAGGGTATTTTCCGCAGAAGGCTGTAATTTTAGTTTTTTCTTTATTGATTTTCATATCATATTTAAATCCAATTTTGTTAAAATTAAAAATTGAACGTTGTAATTCAACTTCTGAGGATGCCACCAGAGCTAAATCGTCTGCAAAAAGTAATGAATCTAGTTGTAAATATCTATTGAGTTGTATATACCTTTCTTCTCGTTTCTCTTATCTACACTCTAATCACGACGTAAATACCAGATCACTTATCTGTGGCACGCTAAGTATACCTCTTCATAGAACATCTTGTTATTCATCATCTTTTACAATATCCACCTCGCGCCAATGGAATTCCTTGTCACAAAGTATTAGGGGCTGCAAGACAACAAACACCTTTAAGAACAGCTTAAAAGATAACCTTATTAGCATTTCACTCCAATCATACTGATTTAAACTATCACTGACTACATTGTTACTTTTTTCTTTAGACATCATCCTGATTGTGCTGTATTTTCAAAATTGTCTCATAATAATCTCTTTCTATTATCTAATATTATTTGTAATATATTAACATTCTATGTATTTTAGTTTAATGCTGCTACACAGTTTATTTCAGTGTTTAATTAATAGTTCATAGTATTTTGTTGTTTAATTCGTAAATAACTCTTGTATACATGTAACTCTCATCTAAATCAAATTGTTGAATTCTTTGTAAGTTCATGCATATGTATATACACTTTTTGCTGGTTGAGTGGAAGAGAAGGCCTTACGGCCTTAACTCTGCCAGCTAAAATAAATCATTATTATTATTATTATTATTATTATTATTATTATTGTTATTATTATTATATCCATGGGGCAAGTCAATAATAAAATTATGATAACCGTTCTGTTTATTTTTCCTTCTATTTATAATTTTCATCATACTGGCTCTTGCAAAACAATCATACATTTAGTTTCAATTGTATTGAATTTCATGTTTTGTTTTATGTACGGCGCCATGCTGATGTATCTGTTTGAAGTAGGTAGAAAATGGAAAAACAGAGACTATAAATTCCCTGTACCGTATATTGAAAAAACTCGCTGTGTAGTGAAAGTAATACCATTTCTTTTATTAAGTATGACATGAAATTTATTTGATTTTCAGAATTATTCATTTCCAACTAACTACACTTTTGCGAGAATAAAAACATGAAAAAAAAAAACGTTTAAAAACGAAATTACAAGCGTTGCACTAGGAAGAGGGCTGTCGATAATTATGACGTTTTAATCGCGTTAATATTCCGTTCATACATTTATCAAACTGTTAAATTTTTAAATATCAAGACGGCCGTTTAAAAATGGATATCTGAATCTATTTAACTTTCAATGGTTTGATAAAATTAACTTGCAATGTTATGATAAAATTAATAGGTACTATACATGCTTTTACAGGCCAGTAATGGTGGGGGGAGTAAAAAAACAAGAATTTATTTTCAGCTCTCCCTAATACTAATTTGCAAATGAACTGCAAACATCAGTCAGAAATGCTGCAAAAAGCACAATATTTATGTTGATTTGAGTGCGAAGATATAAATGCTCTGATTAGAGACCGGAAAATGGCCTGTTTAATGCTTCATGGCGCATTAACCATTATCAATGTTCATTTCAGTTGTTAATTATATACTAACGGGATTATAGGTTTAATGTTATAATTACTGTTTGATTATGTATCGAAGAAAAAATAAGCATTTTACATGAGTCACCGACTGTAGCAGACAGCACTTCCAGCTGTTTGGGTAGTGAGCACACAAATGTACGTAACATAAACACAGGATAACCAGTAGCAATGTAAATTAATAATTATGTTAAACTATACTCGTCCCGCGCCGTGGCGTCGCGGTCTAAGGCATCCTGTCTAGGATTCGCGTTCCGGAATGCGCGCTGGTTCGAGTCCTCATGGGGGAAGAAATTTTCTCATGAAATATCGGCCAGTATATGAGACCGGTGCCCACCCAGCATCGTGATGCACTTGGGGAGCTACGATAGGTAGCGAAATCCGGTTGCGAATACCAGCTATAACGGCTGGGGGGATGATCGTGCTAACCACACGATACCGCCATTCTGGTTGGATGATCGTCCACCTCTGCTTCGGCATGTGGGCGTGAGGCCAGCAGCCGGCTGGTCGGTCTAGGCCCTTCACGGGCTGTAGCGCCACGGATAAAAAAAAACTATACTCGTACAAACGAAGTAAAATGTTAATTACTAACAAGAAACCTTTCAAAATCATCAAATTTAAGCACTATTGAATGAAAAACTGTGGAAAGCTAGTTACTCTAAAGTAGAGTAAGGTTGTCATATACACTGCATATTTTTTCCTTTCATATAACAATGTATAGCGATGTTAAAATTGTTTCGTAGTTGCATAACCTTGAAATTAACATAGGCTAGTTACAGCCTAAATTATTTTGCAAATTTTGTTCTAATTGAAGAGTCCACTGCAAGAATGATGGATGTCACTTTCTTGTCGAAAATGAACCAAGACTGTCAATGCATAGCTTAAGACATACAGAATGTACATATAGAGTTATATGGCATTAACACCGATAGTCATTGTCCAGTAATAATCGGAAAATCACAGTTAAGCTTTGAGCGCTAAGCATTTCAAACTTTCAATTGCTTCTCCTGCAAAATGTATTCCAAATGACATCCATCATCTTGCAGTGGATTCTTCAGTTGTTTACAACAATATTACGACGAAATGAAGAGAAGCGAATAGAAGCATTTGAAATGTGGATATGAAGAAGGATAGAACGTGTGAAATGGACAGACAGAATAAGAAACGAAGCTGTGTTGGAAAGAGTGGGTGAAGAAAGAATGATGCTGAAACTGATCAGAAAGAGGAAAAGGAATTGGCTGGGACACTGGTTGAGAAGAAACTGCCTTCTGAAGGAAGCACTATAAGGAATGGTGAACGGGAGTAGAGTTTGGGACAGAAGACGATATCAGATGATAAACGACATTAAGATATATGGATCATATGAGGGGACAAAGAGGAAGGCAGAAAATAGGAAAGACTGGAGAATGCTGAGTTTGCAGTGAAAGACTTGCTCTTGGACAGAAGACAATGAATGAATAAATGATGGTGTCACGATGGGAGAAATGTGTTGAGAGACTTGGTTCCAATGTCGAAGAATAGGTAAAACCTGTAGCTTTCTTGTGTATTATTTCGTTTTGCTTATCTATTAAAACCGTTGCCACAAAACAGTACCTTATGCAACGAGCCTATAATGGTAGTAATTAAGACGCGAGTATGTTCATGAAACGAGCGCAAGCGAGTTTCAAAATTTTCATATGAGCGTCTTAATTACCATTATAGTCAAGTTTCATACGACTTTTTATGCTCGACCATATTTCTAACTTGAAATTATTCATAAGTATTCTAGTTATTGTTATCTAACTGAGGAGCGGAACTGACCTTGTGCAATACCTCGTAAATTGTGAGTTGTGCGCAGACGCGAAAGTATTGATTTTTTCCGAAAAACAAATATCGACATTGACCTTGATATAATCTAGAGAATAAAATAAACATTAATCTTGATATAACCTTGAAATTGAATTAGACATTGAAAAACGAAATGGCAAATTGAATTTATTTGAATATTATTTACAATTAACGCTAATTATTATAGTAACAGAACTAGTTGACTTTCGATTGCACATCCGAGAATAATCGAGACTTGCGCTTTCATATTGCTGCAATGGTATTTTCTGATTAGTGGAACATCTGAACTTTAATGAATAGGTGTACTTTAATGAGATCCATTAAAGGGCTGCTACTAGGTGTATAATTACTACATTTCGGCATGGTCGAGCATAAAAATTGTTGTGCGTTACTTTTCGATCCTCCTATGTATGACAAATTTTCGGACTCATCCCTCTTCATCACCATTACCTATTCCACAGAGATATTATTTTAATGTATCGAAGTACATATGATATTTCCATGCAGATATTCTGCGTCATCATACGATGAAAGAGTAATGGAACGGAGAAAAATTCTCTCCGGCGCCGGGATTTGAACCCGGGTTTTCAGCTCTACGTGCTGATGCTTTATCCACTAAGCCACACCGGATACCCACCCCGGCGTCTGAGAGAATCGTCTCAGATTAAGTTCCAACTCTTAGGTTCCCTTTAGTGGCCGCCCTCTGCACTACGTCATAGATGTCTATGAACGTAGGACTGAAGTCCACATGTGCTGAGGTACACTCGTTTTGAGTGACTAGTTGGCCGGGATCCGACGGAATCTGAGACGATTCTGTCCGACGCCGGGGTGGGTATCCGGTGTGGCTTAGTGGATAAAACATCAGCACGTAGAGCTTAAAACCCGGGTTCAAATCCCGGCGCCGGAGAGAATTTTTCTCCGTTGCATTACTCTTTCATCGTATTGCACAGAGGCTAGCAACCTCGGATTTGATACGGCGGCATTAAATGGCCGATTAAAATAAAATGATGACGTATCTAACAATACTTACAGCAACACTTTCGAACAGAGATTACTAAATAATAAAGAACAGACTATACATAGTTTATCGTGTTCCACTCATTTACCATGCTGTACATCATTGTTTTCTTTCAACATGTAACAGTAATTTTTGATGGAGTGATTATGTTTACTCAATTAGAACCGATGGTTAATTAGTTAATCTAGATCGGATTAATCTATTAATTGTGCAGTCGCTTTAGTAACGAGTTGCGCATCATAATTAGTAAGTAAACTCCGAGCTGGTGGCGCTACAAGTGTGGGAATGAGGGGTGGAGCAGTGGCCGCGCCAGCTTTGATGACCCATCGGGGGAACAGTGAATATTTTTATACATACAAACACTTTAACATTTTCTTCAAATTTACACGAAATGGTGCCTCTAATTTAGCACTGCAAATCTTCTTAAATTATTCTCAAACAGGTATTCAGATCTCGTTCGTTCGGAAAGATTTTAAAGAAAATTGCTGTGGATAAAGAAATTTGCTGCAGTTTACTCTGAGGTAGTATCAACTGTGATTTTCACTTAACCTTCAATTATCTTTTGAACGTGGAGCGTTTTTCTGCGTACCAGTCGAGAAAAACTAGTAACAAGGATTAAAATGCTGCCTTTCATGATAGATGTGTCAATACCACCAGCAAAACATTCGTCAGTTAATTAACTTAATTTGTTCATTCATGGCCCAGGTTATGTTCCTACTATAACATTCATCAAATGGAATGAGCGAACTATACTTATTGTGGTGAGTGGATCCATTATTTATTTTTATATTAGATTACAACAGATCATATGCATAGCAGACTTCTTTACGCGAAATGCCGGGTGTCTCCTAGAAGGATCAAAGAAGGAACACAAACTTGATTCCACTAGTGAACAGTACCAAGAAAAATGGTTAGACTACATGTACTATACAAGTGGCTCACTGGGACTTCCATAGTTCATCTGGTGTAATAATTAATCATTGCTTCACGTATGAGAAATATTTCTTAAGAATATACAGGTAAAATGTATTTATCAACAGTAATCTCACTAGACGTTTTGATTTATCTAGAGAAAATCAAAACTCGAGTGGGATTTAATTGACTATTACACGATTAGAAGAAAGTATATAAAGATTAGAAATAACGAAGTACTCCAATACAATAAAATATTAATTGACTTACGAAAATAGAACTGTCTTCAAATGTATTATTGTATCATCTCAACATTACAAATATTACGCTAGATGCATGCTAGATGGCAGTAGTGAACAATGCCTTCTCGTCGAGAAGTTCTAGATCTATACACGATGGCAATGTTACTAGTCAAGAAGGCTTTGTTGATTCAGTTTCATTTTTATTATTAAAACAGTTGCATTCCACTTCAATTATCCGAATCCCAGTAATCAACGTCACTTGACAGATGATTTTCAATAAATCTTAATATTAAACCATCTCTGATACGTGACTATCCATAATATCATAATGCTATAACATAACCTAACTAATATACTGTACACAAGTGTTAGAAAAGTTTTAATTAACGACGATGACATAAAAAATAAACATGAATAATTTTAAAAGGAATAATTATTGAATGTACAATTTTCAAATTTGAATGTGGTTGGTGGTTCAATTGATGTTATATTGGACGTGTGCGTAATAGAAGTGGAACTCGTTGATTTAGGCCTACATGGTGTATTCAACTTATTCAGGATTTCCGAATGGTGCTCTTCATTTATTTGTAAATCGGATTTCAGAAGATGCATAGGTATGATCAGTGATTTTTATTAATTCTTGTTCTTGAATGCCAATGCGAGTCATATTTGAAACTGCTGTGCATCAACTGGAGTGGTTTGTAATTATATATGTAATTATATATATATATATATTTTTTTTTTTTTTGACGTCCAGACCAGCGCAGTTTCAAATGTTGGCAAAGAAAGAAACAAATGCTAGGGACGCGATAAAATTAAACAAATGCTAGGGACGCGATAAAATTAAACAAATGCTAGGGACGCGATAAAATTGTGCGATAAGCAGCCATGATTGGTTGAAATACGTCCTTTCGCACCGTTTTATTGGTCAAAAGTAGTAAGACGTAGTAAGAGTGTAATAGTCAACAGTAATCTGGCTAGAGGTTTCGATTTATCTAGAAAAAATCAAAACTACAGTGGGATTTAATTGACTATTACACGATTAGAAGAAATAAAGTACTCTAATACAAAAAAATATTAATTGACTTATCATACTAAAATTCTATTTCACTAATGTTATCTTCACTGAAATGTTTGAACGGAGCACCATTTTCAGTTGACTATCTACGCGGTAAACAAATGACGACCGCAAAACATGTTTTATAGTACCGTAAAGAATTTTCTTTTTGAAATGTTGGCAACCAAAGAAACAAATGGCAAGGAGGTGATAAAAACGAAAGAAAGTATATAAAGATTATAATAAATAAAGTACTCAGATATAACAAAATAGATATTAATTGACTTACCAAAATTCTATTTCACTAATGTTAATTTCACCAAAACGTTTGAACGGAGACATCATTTTCAGTCGACTATCTACGCGGGAAATAAACGACGATCGCAGAACATGTTTTTTAGTACCGTAAGGAATTTGCAGTTCGAAATATTGGAAAACAAAGAAAAAATGCTAGGGGAGTGATAAAAATAAACAAATGCTAGGGAAGTGATAAAATTGTAGCGATAAACAGCCGTGATTGGTTGAAACAGGTCCTTTCGTACCGTTCTATTGGTCAAAAGTAGTATGACCCAGTAAAGGTGTAATAGTCTTTAAGGGGTCAGGTACAGCGTAGAGCAGTAAAAGTTTTGGAAATATTCAACATTTCCTTCCTCCATAAGTTACTGTATCTTGTAAAATAATAAAAATTGGTATGTGTAAAACACTGTTCTTCTGCTATAGGAAGAAAATATTTTTACGATTTAAAAAAAAATTATTTATGTATTTTTTTCACAATTCAAAATGGTGGCAGTTCACTGTGCAGTGATGAAGCGTTTACATCATAACTCATAAACTTGTTAACTTTTTCATTTTCTCTCTCTTTTATTTTATTGCTGAAACACCTATTTACAATATCATGCTCTTTCAACTACATTCCTTAACAAATAATATTTTTTTTTATTTTGTCTTAGGAGAAAATACTGTTATTTAACCATTTTTTTAAATGAATTTATTTTTTATCAGACAATCTATCAAAGTTAGAGAAGTGATTTTGCATCATATTGTAGATATGATATACACAAATTACTTCTACTTACATACAAATGGCTTTTAAGGAACCCACAGATTCACTGCCGCCCTCACATAATCCCGCCATCGGTCCCTATTCTGTGCAAGATTAATCCAGTCTCTATCATCATATCCCATCTCCCTCAAATCTATTTTAATATTATCCTTCCATCTACGTCTCGGCCTCCCCAAAGGTATGACATGCACAAATACACAAAAAAATTCATCACATAATGTTGGATAATTCTTGAGTTATAAGGGAAACGCTTCATCACTGCACAGTGGACTGCCACCATTTTGAATTTTGAAAAAAATATATATATATTGTCGGACCATCGGATCTGTGCCCCTTCAGCGCTGTCGTCGTTCTTGGAAAAGTTAACGCCTGTACTCACTCCATTCCACCCGCTTTCCTCCCACCTCGTTAAACAGCAGGCCACGAAACTTGCCGAATAGGGATGTTGCCAAACTTCCGTCAAACGGTGTCATAAATAAATGGTCCTCCATGGTACAATATTATTTCTTTCAATCAAAATACATCTTGTATTTCTACATTTTTTAAACGTAAATCCCATGTCTCGAATCACTTTCCGTAGTTTTTCTCTCCAACTTTGGAAATTATTACTTCTCTTCAGTAATTTCTTTAATGTTGAAACTTCTTTCTGAACGGTATAAAATTCTTGTATCTTTCTTCTGAAATTACATCGGTTCAAATCATCTAGAATAATTAAAAGTTCCCTTGGTCTGTTGTTCTCTGGTGATTCTAGCTTTTCATCTCCTGCACAGACTCCCTCTCTCCTGATTTTCTTTATTAGGAGTTCTGACCTGTCTATATAAATTACATAAAATGCTGTATTATTAGTATTAGTTAAGTAAGTAATTTTAATACATAATCAATTGAAATAAAATAAGCCTCACCTGTGATATCAGTTGCTCTTTTCGTTGCCTGATTTATAGGAAACAGATATTGACCTGTTTGTTTCTCTTCATCGCAAAATGCTATTACGTACTCGATTAATAATATTTCTTTCGCCACTCCGTCTACAGTATTCATGTTGAGTTGACAACACTGGACTGCAAGTGCAAATAAACTGTGCCGCAAGAAGGCCAAAATTGTGAGTAGTAGGGGACAGAAAGGGGGAGAGATGGAAAAGAGAGAGATAGGAATGCAGGGAGAGAAATGAATTACCGAGGCTGAGAAGGAATTAGAGTTCAGTTCGCATATCTTACGGGGGCACAGATCCGATGGTCCGACTATATATAATTCGTTTTTAAATCGTAAAATTATTTTTTTCATATAGCAGAAAGACAGTGTTTTACACATACTAATTTCCATTATTATACAAGATACAGTAATGGAGGAACATAATGTTGAATATTTAAAAAATGTTAATGCTGTAAGCTGTACCTAACCCCTTAAAATTTCATTAGTTTTTTCTTCTGTATTCCAGTAAATTGAATTGTTTATGCTCAATTAGTATAGGCCTGTCATGTTTTCTTTTTTTTAATTATTGCCATTAAACTTTCTGGCACGTATTTTTACTCTTTTGTGGGAACATCCTATTTTTCCTCCAACAAAGGGCGCAGCAAACCGTGGAGACGCATAAACACATCAAACAGGTCCCCGTAGCAACGACGCATATCCCAAATGATTTTTATTGCACTGGAAACAAATGACAATTAACGAGGATTGCTTAAAAACAAGGGAAACCTAATTTAATATGGTAACGGCCATTCATTCCCCTATGGGAGGATGTTGCTATAGCAACTTCTCTCCTTTAGAGGTTTCAACCGTAACATTATAAACAAACCGTTCAGCTTTCATGCAGTGATTTAATAAAATATGTTATCACATTTTTGTGATCATGCAGCTTGGAAGTACGTTTTGTGAGAATATAAATGGATTCGCTCATCATTAAAGGATGAAATTTCCGCTTTTCAAATGACAAAAAATGGGGTTAATTAAAAATAAAGCAATTTCTTACACACAATCAAACAAAGGGGGTATTGGAGTATGTTATTTGTGTTCTCTTCGGCGAACCGTGGCTTTGCGCCCGAGGCTGTTGTCAGCGTCCTTAAAAGTCACTTTTACAATATGCCGATGTATAATCGAATAACGGTAGAAAAACAGATAATAAATCGTTCCACGAATATCGTTCATCCATTTTATTATTTTTTTGTAACTTTCTATATTCTTGTACCTTTTTATTTTATTTGTATTGCAGACTTCAATCAAGTTATTGCAACTTATGCTAAAACTCTAAATTATTTAGAAGTCAGAATACTTTTCAAATTTATGAAGGTTTAGCTAAAACTAACGCATAATGTCTTCCCCAAAAGAATCCATTTCACGTCTCCAAACTTCTGAATCTTAGAAATCAGTACAAATACACTGTGTCTACAGAAACATATCCTGAATATAAACTGCTATAATTTTGTAAATATGTAGGATTCCCATTCGTCCCGTTTTCTGATGATATTGTAAATTTATTTCTAGACAACAATGTAATTTATTGTCACAACAATAACTATTCACTCTCTACAATTTAACTTCACTCCCGTCAACAATGGGATTTGCTCTCCGCACAGCAACACAGCGTTCGTTATTGCACTCCACAAACGACAATGACAATTTACTTGGACTATTACGAACAACAATGAACTGTTAATCTTAACTAATATTTACAAAGCACTATTTACAAATCAGAACAGTCAGTTCTCAGTTCACAGTTCTTCTAGCTCAGTCACTCGAGTTCACAGAATCTCGAACCACAGACCTTGACAGACAGTCCACTGTACTCGAACTCAGGTCCCTCCAACTGCGGTCCACTGCACTCGAACTCAGGTCCCTCCAACTGCGGTCCACTGCACTCGAACTCAGGCCTTCGGATGCTGACACAGTTGCGGACGCACACTCGAGTCGAACTGGCTTGCTTGCTCTGGCTTACTCACTGAATGGCTGAATAAACTGAAAAACTGCTCAAGTGCGCTCGCGTTTCTTCTTTTATAGCAAAATCATAGTTACGAGAAATTTCTACGGGGTGTCCTCTCGAATTAGCTGGATATCTCCACTTCGGACGGACTTCTCTAGAAGATTCGGGAGGGTCCGTCCCCCCTTCACTCCGCAAGTAGCAGCTGCGCGCGCAGCCTCCCCTCGCCGCGTTGACGTAATACACCCTCCCTCTGCCCTTCAGCATGCAGATGCTCCCCGTACCAGCGTTTCGTCTGTCGCGCGCCCTGTCGGACGCGTGTTCGAACCCCGTTGCAGCTGTCACAATATTTCCCGGTGTCCCGACTTTTTTTTTTCTTTTTTTTTTTTTTTTTTTTCAAATGTCCCGCTTTTGAATAGCCTTTCTAAAAAATGGATTACGAAAGTTGTTCTCTCTTCAATAAGTAGCGCTCCTGGTGAATGTTGGTGATACTTAGAGCGATGCTCTTTTCTTCTCTCTCCATGCTTATGTTGGCAGTATTAGTTATAATTTCCGTTTCCGATTACATTCAGTATCATAGCATCACAGTCTACTATATACATAACACCACACCATGAAAGTCTCCAGAACGATTCAGACGCTTCTGCCACCGGAAGGGGAAACTCAAAAATGTATGTATGTATGCACAGTGTTCTGCCCAAGAGCAGGTCTTTAACTGCAAACCCAGCATTTCCCTTTCTTGCTTTCCTCTTAATCTCCCCATATAATACTTTAATGCTGTCTATCAACTGATATCTTTTACCCCGAACTCTTGTCCCGTTCACCATTCCTTAAGCATTCCAAATTAACAAATTAGGCCTACACCAAAATAATTAAAACAAAAAAATAAAGTAAAAAATAAAATAAAATAAAATAAATAAAAAGCCAATCACCGCACCCACACACCTACTGGCACTTAAGCCAGAAATAGTGTATAAGTATGTAAATATATATTTATTGTTATTTATGTACAATGGCTGGAGAGGGCATCCTGCGCGTATAAGACCCTAAAACGGCCTCTGGCTCAAAGCCAGTAAAGTCAATAAACATCAACACTATATACAGTCACGAAGCTTGAGTTTTGAGCGTGCTAGAAACAATAGACTGTGCCGGTACTATTTTGCATTGCCTGTAATGAGCCGATATTAGCGATCATAGTGGTGAACAACTACCTAATGTTTGCATATTTACTACGTATTGAGCTTCGTGACTGTATATACTAGACTCTGTGATAGCATCATAGCCGAAAGTTGAGGTTGTATAGTGCATTATAATTTTGTATCGTTTTTCATCAAGCCGAAACGTAAGTGCAGTATAAACGATAGCATCAGAAGAGAATTCCCATTCGTCAAAGGTACCGATAAAAATGTGGAATGTACATTGTGCAATTCTAGATTTTGCATTTTACATGGTGGTCGGTCAGACATAGTCAATGATGTTCATAAATCTGAGAAATACTTGAATGCATGTTAAAATATTATCTTCACCTTTGTTTACAGTGCCTATCATGAAGTTGTATAATAATAATAATAATAATAATAATAATAATAATAATAACAATAATAATAATAATAACAATGTCAAGATTTGCCGAATAGGCATTAGGATGTATTTTTATAATTTGATTAAAATGTGATTGTGACGTATGTGATGGATTTATTTAAAAATTTGCAGTTTTTATTGTGTCCCTTGTTTCTACAAAATGTCCCAGATTTTTAAGTAAAAAAAAGGAAATGTCCCAGTTTTTTTAAATTACATTATGGGAACCCTAAAGTATGAGTATTACGAAATTCATAACTGTCCCATTAGACAGAACGGCTCAAAGAATTTCAGGGGATGTGTAATTGTAATTGTTGGTGGAAAACCCTGTTAATAATATATCTGAACTGCGACTGAACAGGAGCGCTGCTCATTCGGTCCTCAAATTTTGTTAATATTACCGTATCTCTTTTTTTATATTGATTGTATTATTTTATCTCTATTTCTCTTGTTTGCAATTATATTCTGTATTCTATTCTGTATTCTGTATATTTAAATTTAATTAAATGAATATACACTAAATAAATATACATCATAAGAAAAAAATGCAGTTCCCGGCCTTTCGCTTGTCATTGTGGCGTTGTTGGATAGAAGCAAATTGTGTTAAATGTTGTCAGTGTTTACATTTCAACTCAGTGAGAATTTTGCAGCATTTAGTGAGTTATGGCGAACCCACAGGAACGTAGTTGGTGTGTATTGTACCATCTCAGAATCATCTTGTCAATTGGTGCCACATGCTGAAACTCCCATCTGAAGGTGCGCTGAAATCTCACTACACTCCGTGTGCTATGGTATTCCAATACATACCAACTACATTCCTATGAGTTCTCCATAACTCTGTTAAATGATACAGCACTCATACGGAAAGCTGTATACTACAACGATCACATTAATGAAGCGAAAGATGTTGTTTCAAGTCTAGAAGACGAGTCTGCAAGCATTGTTTCTGCAGAGGAAGTGATGGAAGATTCTGGTATTGAGAGGGATGTAGCATTTTTAAGTCACACTTCACTTTCCTAGTGCACGTTATTGCATCACTGGAAGCAGCAGGAAAACCACTGTATGAACAAATGAAAATATTTCATGATATGCAAGAAAGGATCAAAAGTGTTCCTGGTTCTACTGGAAATAAAGTACCGGTACGGGATAAAGTGGAGCAAGTTCTCCAGAGAAATGTAGGGCTGAAGGACCTGCGTACTGCTTCAGATATCCTAGCAGGGAAGAACACGGATTTACAATGCAACATTCCTGTCCAACTAATGTCAAAATTGAAATACGATCCTGTTACTTCAGTGGATGTGGAGCGTTCATTTTCAGCATACAAATTTGTATTGAGTGACAGACGGCATTGTTTTTAATTGATAATTTAGAAAAAAGTATCGGTAATTTATTGTGAAGCTAATTATGGACATTAATGGACAAGGCTTGGTAAAAATTGATTTTATATGACTTGTTGTATACTGAATTTACGTCTAAAACATTTTTCACATTTCATTGTTTAGTTTATGTATAACGAGTTATATGTTCGTTGTTCTTGTAGTTCTAGTAGTAGTAGTGGTGGTAACGGTATATAAACATTTAAAATTATTCACTTCTAAAAGTGAATTCCTGATGATTTGAAACATGTTAAAAAATATTATTTTTTGTTAGAGCCTATTTCCAATTCTTTAGAGGCTATTTCCTACACTTTTAAGCTATTTTAGGCACCTAAAATTATATTTTAATGACCTAAAAATCCGTACTCTAATAATAACTAAAATTTATTTTTATTTATTTTTGTATTTAAATTTAAATATACAGAATAAAGAATATAATTACAAAACAAACAAGAGAAATAGAAATAAAATAATACAAGCAATATAAAAGAAGATACAGTAGTATTAACAAAATTTGAGACCGAATGAGCAGCGCTCGTGCTCGGTCGCAGTTCAGATATAATATTAAAATAAAAAATAATAATAAAAATAAATAAGTAAAATAAAATAGGAACTAAAATATAATTACAGCGTCAATGGAATTATATAATATAATATTAACACTAGAGAAGAATAATATCGCACGTGAAAAGTAGGACTAATATATATTTCAGAATTATAGAATACAAATATAATATAGGTTGATTAATTCATACACATAGGCTATACATTTATTTAATCAAATTGAAGATATTAACACGTTTCTAATTTTCTTGTTATATGTTAGTGGGTTACATGTTAGAAGTTCTGGGTGTAATTCAGTTAAAGCATTGTACAACCGAGGGCCAAAATTTATGCTATGCTTTAGATCAGCAGATGTGAGACATTTAGGTTCTACTAATGTTGAATTAATATTTTGTCTTGTGTCATAATTGTGTGTCTGTAATACAAACTTATTACGATTTTTATGATAAAATTTTAACAACGTATACTTATAAATTTGTTCAATATTAAATACATTAAATTCAGAATAAATTAATTTAGTTGGATAATCGAAACGTTTCTTCAAACAAATTTTAATTATTCGTTTTTGTAGTAAATTTAACGGACTAAGATTAATTATTGTACTTCCACCCCAAACAATTATACCATATTGAATGATAGACTGAATAATGGCCAAATAAACATTTCGTAGAACTCTAATAGATAAGTAGCATCGAAGATTAACAAATTTATAAATTGTTTTACGAAGCCTCTTACAAAGATAAGTAATGTGATGAGGCCATTTTAAATTCTGATCAATAATGATACCCAGATATTTGACATACGTGGCTTCTTTCAATGGTGGACATTTACAACTTTTGGGATCTAAACAATTTTCACTGTGTATTATTAGTCTATATTTATCGCTAAATTTTAAATTTTGAACACAGGCAGCTGTTAACGAAAAAGGAACTAAAGTTGATTTAGATATATTTAAAGAAAGGAAGTTGGAATTAAGCCATTTTTTAACAATGTTAGCACCTATATTAGCATTTTTATATGCTTCCTGCCAAGAAAAACCACTGAAAATAACTACTGTAGCATCCGCATATGAATATATAGAGCCATTAAATTTTTCTAAATTTATATTTAGCAGATCATTAACATATATTAGAAATAAAATAGGTCCCAAAATTGTTCCTTGCGGTACACCTATATCAATATATTTGTATTCACTAAATGTTTTTATAGTTTGCATTGTTTGACTAGGCTAATACTAATAACAAATATATTGGTGATATTGAAGTTCACTGATGAATTTGGGTAAATATGTTGCTCGTATAAAATCTTTGAATAAGTCTGCTACACTATTCCTGTAATCGTAGTCATAATATCCCGATTTATAAATATATTTGACTTACCATTATGTAGTATTGGACTCTTCATTTAGTATTTAACAAAATGAAATATTCTCAGAATGCAATAAAACATGCAGTAAAGTAAATTTAATATAAACTCACAGATAAAGATGCTTGCTTACATGCTGCCGATGCGCTTGGGAATCAAGAAGGTAGAGTTCCCATGGTTCGTTGGTCATGGAAGCAGAAAGAGATGGCCTGACTTTCTGCTATCTCCTGAAAGAACAGAATTTTCAACTTTGTAGGACACTGAATGGATGTAGAAGTCAATTTTTATTTATACTATATATATGTGACTTACTTCATTTGACAATAAATACAAAATAAAACAAAGAAATTATTGTGCAAAACAAAGTGAATTGTTTTCAATTCTTCCGACCATCTCACTTTCAGTATCCAGATCTGAAGGAGGAAAGCTCTCAACAGCGTTTCTAACAATTTATAATGTACTAAACCATCCAGATCGTTCTTCAGTAAGCAGTTTCTTCTCAGTCAATGACCCAACCAATTCAATTTTTTCTTCATGAATACAGCTTCGTTTCTTATTCTATCTGTTCATTTCACACGTTTCATTCTTCTCCATATTCACATTTAAAATGCTTCTAGTCGCTTCTCTTCATTTTGTCCTAATATCCCTGTTTCTGCCCCATATAATGCCACACTCCACACAAAGCACTTCACTAGCCTCTTTTTTACTTCTTTTGCCAGAAGTACACAGAAGATGCTCCTTTTTTTTATTAAAAGCGTCCTTGGCCATTCCTATCCTACTTTTGACTTCATGTTACTGGTTATAGTACACCCCAGGCATTAGAAGCTGTCCACTTGCTCTGCCTTATTTAGACTCCACACATTTACTTTCTTTATTTTTCTTCCGATCACTATGGTCTTCGTCTTGTTGCATTTATCTTCATTCCATATTGCTCACAGCTGTAATTTAGCTCCAGTAGCATATCCCTTAGTATTGTCTCCTCTTCTACTTACTTACTTACTGGCTTTTAAGGAACCCGGAGGTTCATTGCCGCTCTCACATAAGCCAGACATTGGTCCCTATCCTGAGCAAGATTAATCCAGTCTCTACCATCATGTCCCACCTACCTCAAATCCATTTTAATATTATCTTCCCATCTACGTCTCGGTCTCCCCAAAGGTCTTTTCCCCTCCGGTCTCCCAACTAACACCCTATATGCATATCTGGATTCGCCCATGCGTGCTACATGCCCTGCCCGTCTCAAACATCTGGATTTAATGTTCCTAATTATGTCAGGTGAAGAATACAATGCGTGCAGTTCTGCATTGTATAACTTTCTCCATTATCCTGTAACTTCATCCCTCTAAGCCCCAAATATTTTTCCAAGCACCCTATTCTCAAACACACTTAACCTATGTTAGTTCTCAAACTGGGAGTCCAAGTTTAACAACCATAAGAACAACTGGTAATACAACTGTTTTATAAATTCTAACTTTCAGATTTTTTGACAGCAGACTGGATGATAAAAGCTTCTCAACCGAATGATAACGTGCATTTCCCATACTTATTCTGTGTTTAATTTTCTCCCGAGTATCATTTATATTTGTAACTGTTGCTCCCAGATATTTGAATTTTTCCACCTCTTCAAAAGATAAATCTCCAATTTTTATATTTCCATTTCGTACAATATTCTGGTCACGAGACATAATCATATACTTAGTCTTCTCGGAATTTACTTCCAAACCTATTACTTTACTTGCTTCAAGTAAAATTCCCTTGTTTTTCCTAATCGTTTGTGAATTTCCTCCTAACATATTCACGTCATCCGCATAGACAAGCAACCCGTTCAATTCCAAACCCTCTCTGTTATCCTGAACTTTCCTAATGGCATACTCTAGAGCAAAGTTAAAATGTAAAGGTAATAGTGCATCGCCTTTCTTTAGCCCGCAGTGAATTGGAAACGCATCTGACAGAAACTGACCTATACGGACTCTGGTAACAACGCCATAATCATCCGCAAAACTTATACACTTTATTCTTCTTCCCCCCCCCCATATTCTGCAAACAGTTTTTCACTAAATCCCCTAAGAAGATGTTGAACAGAGTAGGTGATAAAGGGCATCCTTGTCGTGCTCCTCTCCCTACTTCACTTCCTTCGCGAATCTCATATAGTTTACTATTAAGGTTGTCTTTCTTTCTGTACAAAAGAATTATTTCGTTTCTAAGTTAATTCAACTGGTTTTGGTTTTAACGGCTGACAAACTTTTATTTCTAATGTTATTTTTTGCATATTTTGTTATTACTTTGTTTTCTAAACATGTGGCATTTGCGTCATGATATCTGGCTACTGGGATGCTTATCCAAGTGTTATTTATTTAACATCAGCAGCCAGAGCACAGCAGTCGTCTCGTGAGTAATCAAAAATCGATTCTTCGTAGCTCAGTTATACTGTAAACACTTTAACGCTTATAAGTAATAAACACAAAATCTCTGCCTGCCCGCCCGTCTGCCTGCTTCCTGTCACCAGGGTGAGGGCAGGGGAAATACTGCTACCCGCCAATCCGTGCTATGGCTTTTTACCTTCCATGTGCTTCACTTGAAACATCAGAGTCGATTATTTCATTGCTGTTAGTAGAGATTATTCTCCATCTTATAAGGCAGTCATGTCAATTGATGCCCATAGGAGCAAGCGCGCGCTTTAGAGCTCAGGAGAGCCTGAGCGCTTTACAGCGAAAAGGAAAGAGACAGAAGAAAGAGATGGTATATACCGTTTGGTCAAGCTATATTCAGGGATGACCAGCATCGACTCAATAGATAAAGACAAGAGTTATTAAAACTGTATCCATGCTAATTTTTAGATTTGTCTGAGAAGTATAACTGCATTATTAGAATGTAAGTATTAATTTTAATGCTCATTTTTCACAAGTTTGATTTTTTTATTCAAAAGAAATTTTAAATATTCTCAACTTTTTTTTTATAGAAAAGTGAAATTTTCAGATATAGGCCTCTTTATTTAGTAGCCTTACAGAATGTTTTCGTAAATCTAATATGCCGTAAATATTTATTTATTTATTTATTTATTTATTTATTTATTTATTTATTTATTTATTTATTTATTTATTTATTTATTTATTTATTCATTTATTTATTAATACGTATTACTGAAGATAGTGTATTGAAAATTTTGAAATTATTCTCATGGAAAATATTTGTAAGGAAATGAATTAACAAAGCAACTACTGTTACATCATAAGCAAAAGATAGGTGCCCATGTGTTGTAAAAATGTCAGCTCTATAGCTTCAGCACATTTCGAGAATATAATTTAATATTCTGATGATAGGAAGTTGCTCAACAATATCACCTTAAAAGCATAATGCGATGAGAGTTTTGTTATGGAGTATTAGTTACACTTAAAACATATACAGCACCTAGGAAACTTTGCTTTGTACAGTAATATTGTTTTGATTAGTATATTTTATTTATTTTTTTGGGTTATTTTACGACGCTGTATCAACATCTAGGTTATTTAGCGTCTGAATGATGTGAAGGTGATAATGCCGGTGAAATGAGTCTGGGGTCCAACACCGAAAGTTATCCAGCATTTGCTCATATTGGGCTGAGGGAAAACCCCTGAAAAAACCTCAACCAGATAACTTGCCCCGACCGGGATTCGAACCCGGGCCACCTGGTTTCGCGGCCAGACGCGCTAACCGTTACTCCACAGGTGTGGACGATTAGTATATTGATTACTTTTATAAGGCTAAAGGTACCATCAATATCAATTCCAACTTATCTTGTCATACTCAATCTCTTTTTTAGGGGATATCACTTTCTTTATGAATGATGTGTTTCATCCATTTAGTACAGTGTAGTTGTACTACTATGGAATTTAAGTGAATATTCCTCCTTAACTCATGTTATTAACATTTAAAAGACAGCTGCAATATTAAGAAATTGGTACTAGTACAATATAGATAATATCAAACGGAAAGAAGTCATATAAAAATAACGACATAAAATTTCAAGTTCCGTTTGAAGTTTGTCCACCAGTGTTTTCTTAATCCAACAGGCTGCTTATTCATACACACAACCCTTCTTCTTTCCATACTTAGCGCTTGATGCCCGCGCACGACGTCAAGGTCAGAAAAATGCGCTTGCTTTGACATCACTGTTATAAGGTGTTACCCTCAATTATCTTACACATTATAGGATGACATTACACAATGGCATGAGAGATAGTGAATATCATGACATTTCTCCGGAATTGAATCTAGATCCTATATCGTAAAAAAAAAAAAACTCTCAGCAATTGAATAGTTAGAAAAACAGTACTAGATGCCATTCTCATACTCACAAAAGATCTTCGTACCTACTCACAAAGTTCACTGAAATAATGAAGGCAGACTGCGGTAATGTTTCCACTAAACTATCAATTTATGTTTATCATGTAGCATTCAAATGTTTTTATTCTCATAGTCGTCTATTTTTATGACAGTTTTTTGTCGGCGTATGTATACAAAATAATAATGGGACATAATTTCGCCCCCTCCATATCGACTGCCATATAAAAGGCATAAATCTGCCAATGTTGTCTGTTTAGAAGTTATTAAACATTGCCATGTCCCCTTCCTGTACATTTCAATATTTCATGCTTCATGAATAATTGATTAAACATAACCCTGTCCAATCCCTCTTCCTCTCCCAATGTTTCACCCCAACTCCACGAAACTGTATTTAGTCAGTGAATTTCACTGCATCAAAATTATCTGCCGTGTTCATCTTTAAACTCACTTGTGGGATTCGACGAGATATTAGACACATATTGGGTAGGAGTCCGTAGAAATGGGGTCAGTAAGGCTGCGTGTACACTTTATTACTATTATTATTATTATTATTATTATTATTATTACTAGCCGTACCCGTGCGCTCCGCTGCACCCGTTATAAATAAATATAAAGTAATTACATAATTAAAATAGGACGTTTGATCCAGGGAACATTCGTCTTTGATATAAGGATAAATCGTTTATTATGTTACTTAATTTAAATTGCATTTGCATAATTAAAATGCGATCATTTTGATCCAGAGACCACTCATTTGGTCATAAAAATTATTTTAGGAAATACAGGAAACGAATGTACAGAATAGCCTATCAAATTTTCTGTGCATAAGAAGCTATTTTAATCTTACCTGTCCTCGATTCACTCAGAAGTTACTGTAATAACATCATAGCATTATGTCCATCTAGAGAAAATACACTTTCAATGGTGAAAAATAATAATTAATTATACAAATCGGTTAATTTAGCTTCTGATATTACTTCATACAAACACAGAAACATTATCTGTAGGCTATCTTTCATAGCTTTCGATTGTTGCTGTCCAAGGCCCCTTATAGACGAAGTCATTTGTTTTTTAATTCATTACATGGCCTTAGATGGCAGTTATTTTAATTTTAAAATTCATTTATCTCATTAAATATCAGTCCTATCAAAATTTTTTGAGGAATAAAACTTATCGGAAATTATTTTTAAAGAATCTTTTGTTATGTAACATTTTTCACAAAAATCAATAATAAGCGAGATATTTCGATTTATTTAATTCAGCCCCCCTTATAACCCCCCTTTTTAAATAATGTATTTTGAATGCCATATAGCCTAAAATCTAAGTTACAACGAACTTAATTTAAATTCCAATTTTCATCGAAATCCGTTCAGCCATTATCGCGTGAAAAGGTAACAAACATACAGAGAGACAGACAGACATACATACAAACAAAAATTTCAAAAAAGCGATTTTCGGTTTCAGGGAGGTTAATTGTATATGTTAGGACCAATTATTTTTGGAAAGTCGAAAATTACCAGAAAAATTTCGGCTACAGATTATTATTATTATTATTATTATTATTATTATTATTATTATTATTATTATTATTATTCCTAGTTTTCTGCCCAAGGACAGGTCTTTCACTGCAAACCCAGCGTTCTCCAATCTTTCCTATTTTCCGCTTTCTTCTTACTCTCCGCTTCTGAACCGCATACAAGTTGAATCGTAAGTACAGTAATGTCATTAATTTCAGTGGGTTATTCTTCGAAATACCTCGAGCTAAGAAGTTTAATACAATTTTGCTCGTTTTAGCTTCCTTTTCGAGATAAAATTGTTTTATATGAAACATTTCATAGGATGTTTTGGGAAAGCCATTGATTTAATTCCCAATATTCTCAGTGAATTCAAGAGAACACTGTACAGGGTGATCCTTTTGGGCACGGATAAAATAAAAACACCATAAAACATTTACTACTGAACTTTATTTATTGAAACTTTGTGTATACAACACTAAGAAGATGGGAGATTCCTCAGAGCTCAACATGACCCACATTGCGCACCCTGCACAACTCATAACGGTGATGCAATTCAACTCATGTCCGTTGTAACATAAGAGGAGTGATTTGTTGAAAAGCTTGAGTAATTTTTACTCTCAGATCATCAATGTTCCTGGGTTTCTGTGAATAGACAATGTCTTTAACAAAAACCCTACACGAAGAAGTCAAGAGGGACTAGATCTGGGGAGTTTGGGGACCAAGCCAAGAGATAGCTGCTTCTCGTACTGGGTTTCGCCTACGACCTCCTGCATGTTGTTTTAACACAGAACCTGTTTCTACAAATGTTCGACACCACAACATTATGGAATCGTATTTAGGTACATTACACACCAACTCACGTCAAAATTCCCTTTCAACTCTTTAAAAACTCTTAAATTTAGCATACCAAAGAATACATTGTGCCCGTTGTTGATTTGTAGTAGTCATTTTAATTATCTACGATTTTCATTTGTCCTTTCAGATTATACGTCGTTGATTTTCATGTATGGAAACTCCCATTTTTTAATCATAATATAATTAGCAAGAAATTTTTCCTACTATCATAATAGTTTCATGATATTATCCATACCCAAACAGATCAGATTGTATTATGATAATAAATAGTTGAAAGAATTTTAGTTTCACCCCTTAAATGTGCAGAAATATGATTGGAACAAATAAAGTAACTTTTCGTTCTGCTAAGAAATTTTACAATGTTCCATTTGTTCGGATCAAATTTCTGCATATTTAAAGGACAACATTAATAGTACATTATGCAACGAGCCTATAATGACAGTAATTAAGAATCGAGTATGGATATTTATGAAACGAGCGCAAGCGAGTTTCATAATTTTCATACGAGCTTCTTAATTACCATTATAGGCGAGTTTCATACGACTTTTTATGCTCGACCATATTTCTAACTTGAAATTACCGGTACCGGTATTCAGATGTATACATTTTATATGTAACTGACACGATCGGAAGTGACCTTGTTTTAGGTCGTGAATTGTGAGATGTGCGCAGACGCGAAAGTATTGATTTTTTTCCGAGGAACAATAATGTCATTGACCTTGACGTAGTCCCGTTAAACTTGATAATATTATAATATTATAACCTTGATTATTGAATTCGACATTGAAAAACGAGATGACAAATTGAATTTATTTGAATATTATTTACAATTAACGCTAATTATTATAGTAACAGAACATAACCTTCTGCGACAGTATTGGATTTCCAGCCTCCGTGACTTTTCGCTAATTCTCTTTCAATTGCATATCCGAGAATAATCGATACTTGCGGTTTTATAACGGTACAAAGCTGACTTGTCACTGGCTGAACACATGTAAGCTGAGTTATCATTGGCTGAAGACCTGTACTTTAATGAGTAGGTGTACTTTAATGACATGCATTGAAGGACTGCTACCAGATGTATAAATTAGTACATTTCGGCATGGTCGAGCATAAAATTATTTCAATCGCTGCTCTCTTAAATTGACTGAGCATATTGGGAATTCAATCAATGGTTTTCCAAAAACACGCTATGAAACATTTACTATACAACAGTTTTAATCTCGTAAAGGTAACAACAGCGAGCAAAATTATATTACAATTATTTTTTTCTTGAAATATCTGAAAGAATAACCCCCTGAAATTAATGACATTACTCATGGCTCACCCTGTATAAATTATATGTAATTTGTTAGAGCAATATTTGTATCACAATTCTCATTGCATTGTTGGAGATTGATTTGTACTCTTGACGGAGATTAATGGAAATTCTGGAAAATACAATTATTTTGGAATTCACATTAAAGGTTCGTTGGATTCTTGTAAAGGTAAAGTATGGTCAATAGACAATACTTGTTGAATTGAGACTGTATTTAACACACATACATTAAAAATGAGAAATAAAACTTGCAGCCCTAAATTAACACTTTCAAATTATTAGTGAAATGTTGAATTCTCCGTCGTTTGAGTTCACTAATATAATTAGAACACTTGGAACACCATGTAATGTAGCCTACTTGAATATGTAACAAATTCAAGTAAAAAAACTCAGAATATGAAATTTGCTATAAAACGACGCAATAGTAATAATTCGCGAATGTGTTCATATTTCGCTATTAGAACTCTATTTCTCGATTTGTCGCGATTTTTTTATCCACATATTATTAATCAGAATCACTCAATTCGTAAAGATTAGTAAAATTCTATTGCATATCTATTATGTCGTGATTTTCGCGATCTCCATAAATACCCGGCCCTGCCAATTAACATACTGTAACTAAAACTGGACAATCAGATATTGAAACCAAGTATTACAGAAAACTAAATAATGAATCAATGAGTAGATTAAGAATTGTCTTAGATGGTATTGATTGTAATTTGTTATTATCTGGACAAACGACTGTAGAGATTGCTTTTAATATATTTTTGGATTCTATACTTGGGGTGTTTAATGAATGTTGTCCTATTGTACCTAAAGCTGTGACATGTAATTCCAATAGAAAGGCTAATTTAGCTGGGTGGTATACACCTTGGTTAAAAAAACTAAGTTCGCTTTTAATGATTCTTTATACTAAGGCAGTGATGTCTAAGCAAGCACATTTTTCTGACCTTGACGTCGTGCACGGGCATTAAGCGCTAGGTATGGAAGGAGGAAGGATTACGTATATGAATAAGCAGGCAGTTGGATTAAGAAAACAGTGGTGTACAAACTTCAAACAGAACGTGTAATTGTATATCATTATTTTTTAAGACTTCTTTCTATTTTATATGTTCTATATTGCAAATCAAGATTTTCAGGTATAACTCCCTGTAAAGTTGATTTGAATAATTTCGAGGGAAAAATTGTTCCGGAGCCGGGTATCGAACCCGGGACCTTTGGTTTAACGTACCAACGCTCTACCACTGAGCTACTCGGGAACTCTAACCGACATCGATCCAATTTTTCCCTCTATATCCACAGACCTCAAAGTGGGCTGACAACCGTCAAGCAACCAACTTCGAGTGCACACTAACTCCGTGTGACTTAAATTGTGGTTTTCTGTTAACGAACAGTAACGTGTATTATGCAAATCAAGATTTTCAGGTATCGAACCCGGCTCCGGAACAATTTTTCCCTCGAAATTATTCAAATCAACTTTACAGGGAGTTATACCTGAAAATCTTGATTTGCATAATACACGTTAGTGTTCGTTAACAGAAAACCACAATTAAGTCACACGGAGTTAGTGTGCACTCGAAGTTGGTTGCTTGACGGTTGTCAGCCCACTTTGAGGTCTGTGGATATAGAGGGAAAAATTGGATCGGTGTCGGTTAGAGTTCCCGAGTAGCTCAGTGGTAGAGCGTTGGTACGTTAAACCAAAGGTCCCGGGTTCGATACCCGGCTCCGGAACAATTTTTCCCTCGAAATTATTCATGTTCTATATTGTCTGTAAAACAAAAGTACTAACACCAGTTTTTATTTCTTAATATTGCAGTTGTGTTTTAAACGTTAATAAGTAGTTAAGAAGGAATATTCATATAAATTCCATAGTAGTACAACTATACTGTACTAAGTGAATGGCCACCGCCGTGGTTCAGTCGGTTAAGGCGCTTGCCTGCCGGTCTGAAGTTGCGTTCGGGCGCGGGTTCGATCCCCGCTTGGGCTGATTACCTGGTTGGGCTTTTTCCGAGGTTTTCCCCAACCATAATGTGAATGCAAGGTAATCTATGGCGAATCCTCGGCCTCATCTCGCCAAATATCATCTCGCTATCACCAATCTCATCGACGCTAAATAACCTAGTAGTTGATACAACGTCGTTAAATAACCAACTAAAATAAAAAACTAAGTGAATGAACATATCATTCATAAAAAAAGTGATATCCCAAAGAAAGAGATTGAATATGACATGATAACTTGGAATTGATCTTGATGGTATCTTTAGCTTTATAAAAGTAATCAATAAAATAATCAAAACAATATTATAGTGCAAAGCAAAGTTACCTAGGTATATGTTTTAAGTATAACTAATATTACATAACAAAACTCTTATCGCTTTATTTTTAAGATGATATTGGTGCACGACTTCTTATCATCAGAATATTAAATTGTTTTCTCGAAATGTGCTGAAGCTCTAGAGCTGACGTTTTTACAACATATGGACACACATGTTTTGTTTATGATGAAACAGTAGTTGCTTTGTTAATTCATTTCCTTACAAACATTTTCCATGCAAATATTTTCAAAATTTTTAATATGAAGAGTCCACTGCAAGAATGATGGATGTCATTTGGAATACATTTTTGCAGGAGAAGCAATTGAAAGTTTGAAATGCTTAGCGCTCAAAGCTTAACTGTGATTTTCCGATCATTACTAGACATGACTATCAGTGTTAATGCCATATAACTCTCTCTGTACATTCTATATGTCTTAAGCTATGCATTGACAGTCTTGGTTCATTTTCGACAAGAAAGTGACATCCATCATTCTTGCAGTGAACTCTTCATATACTATCTTCAGTATGGTCACTGTAAGAATTTTGACCATAGAATTTCTCAATACATTATCTACAGTGATACGTATTTACGATATATTAGATTTACGAAAACATTTTTTCAGTACCTGTAAGGCTACAAAATAAACATATCTGAAAATTTCACTTTTCTGTAAAAAAAAAAAAAAAAAAGTTGAGAAAATATTCCTTTTAGAATAAAATGCAATCTTGTGAAAAATTAGCAATAAAATTAAAACTTACTACTTACTTCCCAAACAAATCTAAAAATTAACAGTGCTGGCCATCCCTGTATATAGCTCGACCAAGCGACATATATTACCTATCTCGTCTGGCTCTTTCCTTTCCACTGTAAAGCGCTCAGGCTCTCTTGAGCTCTAAAGTGCGCGCTTGCGCCTACGGACATCAATTAATATGGCTGTACTAAGGCAAAGTTGAATGAAATATTCATGAATTATTATAAGACTATATTATTCTCACTCCTTCAATTCCCAGAAGCAACTAATTGCTGGGATGTTTTGTAGAACTGGCTTCCCACGCTGCGATCGGGGGAGCAGGAAGTCGGCCAGCGGCGAAATTATGCGAAGATTCCTCGTAAAATGAGAGCGTTGTATATAAGTACTGTATACCATAATGCTTTTGTACCTACAAGCAAGGAAGAAGAAATAAGTTCTCACTTACAAGGCAAACATTTGCTTTTCCAGCACAGGGGTTGCTTGTAAGCTCCACACGTGAAAGAGATCTTGAATATAGCAATGCTATCTGAATTGCATATGGAATGCTATGTATATTCTATGTTTGTTGATTTGAAGGGATCTGTTAAGTTTGGCCAGCCCTCAGTGGTCAGTGCCGTGGTTTTGCCATGCCGCGGGAGAGGTGGGGTCGAGGGTGGCGGACAAGTGTAACTTGAACATTGCAGCCCCCACCCAATGAGCAATTCCAATCACGAGCAAATTACGTGATCTGTTTTAGTCAGCGAGCAGCGGCACAAAACTTTATGCAAACATCCACCACTAAAAGCATGCAAGTTATTAAACGAGACTTCATATTAAGGGCTACAAACTGTCCGTAACAATTTCCCTCCAAATGCGATTGTTTTTGTACTAACTACTGGAAATTGATTCGTTAACTATTTTAAGCTGTATATTTGTTCCAATTTTTTTTTGCTCAAACGACGGAGCGAAAACATTTAAGAGCATTTAAACACGATGGAAATATTTAGAGAGTAAAAGAGATTTTTTTGGCTTTACATTTAGATCCACGTATAAGTATGGCTTTTTTGTTGAATGAATTAATAAAATACAACAAGTGTTACATGTATTATTTAGCTAAATAAATAAACGAAGTTTAAACTGGCATAATCTACGTGACAAAATTGTACTAAAACTATACTCAGAATTTGTTTAAAATTGTGACATGTTTACACTTTATGGAGAGAGTAGATATTATAGCGAATGTGTCTCGCGTAGTTTATATTAATGGTTAAAATTATTTCAACTTAGCCCAGCCAGCACAATTTACAGTCGTGTTACATTCATTACATACACATCTGAACATTATATTAATTCTTCTCGTATCACGTTATCATAGTACATCTACATCATCCTCCCTCTTACACTTATTTCAAAAGGCGAATATTGCTCTTTAGACTTTAAATACTTTTTCTGCTGTTTAGACTAAATCTTTATCCTATAGTGTTCCTGTGTTAATAGTTCCTATTAGAGATGAACAACGATCGAGGAAGCAAGAATAACGGCGCCCTCAAAGCCGAATACCTGCACGACAATGTTCTGTAAGTCGCGTCGTTGACTTAAAGCAGCGGTGACCAAAACTCGAGCTGCAGTGATTACATGCGACAGACAGCCTATGAAGTAAGGAGACGAAGGAAAGGTACTTGGCATGAAAACTACAACCAGTGGTGGTTCCTGTACTAACATCTTGATCAATCCCGGGGATATAAATCTCAAGCTTTGCTGCATCAGTAATGTCACTGCTGCCTTCAAGAACCAGTGAATAATATACGATTTTTCTTGCTTCTCTTTTAACCTTCCTCTTGAATATAATCAGGAATTTTCTAAATTCTTCTCATGATACTTGCTCGAGAAATTCGTAGTTTTTTTAAATAAAAAAACTTTTTATGGACAAGTTATTTAAGCTATTTTAATCATTACTTTTTTCAGAAGTTCTGTTCTATTAAAAGGCTCTGGAATACGAAATATTTCAAACCCCATTAGGTAGGTAGCTGACTTTCTTACATTTATTTATCTCAGCTTTCTCTTTCTGGCGATGGTTTAGGAAAAGTCAATTCCTGGCGTTTAGCAGTTCGTTGGCACATAATAATGAATCAGTTTTTCTACAATATTATTATTAAATGAATAACTAATAAATAGTTACCCTCATATAAAGATTAATAGGATTAAGATTGAAATAAAACTTAATAATTTTATCCTTCTAGGGAGAAGATCTAAAAATATGAATATTCATGCACGTACAGAAAAATTATAGAAACACATACTTAGTGATCAGCAATAATAATAATAATAATAATAATAATAATAATAATAATAATAATAATAATAATAATACATTATTCAGCGTGGAAATTAATGTTTCTATATACTCCTAATTGAACCGTTGAGCAAAATAAACATATTACATTAACTCTGCCAGCTAAAATAAATTATTATTATTATTATTATTATTATTATTATTATTATTATTATTTTGTCCGACAGAACAACAAAAAAGTTCTCGTTCTTTATGAAACCACCTCTTACTGCTTGTAGAGACAGAGTTTGTAGAGCAACATGATACCACCTCTGCTTGCATTCAGTACGTGAATGAAAAACACAGCAATGCACAGGAAACTCCTCGTACCCGTTTGAATGTCTGTGATTACACGATGTAATCACGACACCAGCTTTGGTCACTGCTGACTTAAAGACTGCTTCTGAGTGTTTGAAGAGTCGAGATTGATTACTCCCAAAGTCCCGAACGTCAAGCAGCCTTGAATCGCCACAGTTGTTTATATCTGACTGAACTTTTATCTATTTTGGCAACTACTATATATGTGTAAAGAATCAAGTAGCCTATTTGAAACATCATCTCTACCTTTCCGTGTAAATTCTAACGTACCTTGTTTACATGTTTCGACCTATTTACGGGCCATCTTCAGAACTGGTCGTTGTTGGTCTTGGCGCCTCTTGTTCTGTTTCCTATGAGGGTGCGTTCGTGTGGTACAGTGTAGAGTCAAACAGTGTGTGTGTTTTTAAATTGAGTTGTGTGTTGAGAATTTCGTTGGGGTGTGTTTTCGTGTGTCTGTATATTTCATATTATTCTAGTGTGTTTAGTTTCTGGCTTTTTGGTTGGATGTGTAGTATTTCCATCTCTGTGTTGATGTCTCTGTGGGTGTGGTTAGCACTTGTGATGTGTTCTGCATATGTGGAGGTGTTTTGTAATTTTGTTATGGTTGATATGTTCTTTGTAACGTGTTTGAAATGATCTGCCTGTCTGTCCTCTGTAGAAGTTGTTGCAGGTGTTACATTTGAGTTTGTATACGCCTATGTGGTTGTATTTGTATGTTTGTGTTGTTTGTGTGTTGAGATGTTTTTGTAGGATGTTATTTAATTATTAGAACCTTATTAAAAGGCTAGGAATTTTCTTTTCATATGTTTGAGATCAAGTGTGCAATTTCAAGTAAAAAAGATATTAACGTTATGTTTTGTTTCTTAGAAATGCAAATCCATATGACAATTTTTTTTCTATTTATATAACCACAGGTAATATCACATAATAGAACCAGAATATCGATCGTCTAGTTCAAAAGTGTGACAACTCAAAGAAAACAGTTTTGAGATATCATCAGTTGAAAGTTTCAAATAAAACACTTAGAAAGGAACAGAGTTCTGGTTCATAACCACGACAATTAGAAATGAGTCAGTATTCAGGACGAGTTTATCACAATCTTCCAGTTCATTATTAACACATTTCGAAATGTACTAATAATGAATTAGTAAAGTCCATAGTTATAATTACCTCTAAAGCAGTTTATTTAGTTTTTTTTTTGTTCTTTTTGGTTGTAAATATGACTTATCTCAATACTGAATCGGAAAGAGCTCCGAAAGGGGCTTTCAGTAGTATAAATAACTAAAATATGGCAATTTTTGAGTTGTCGCACTTTTCAACTGGACGATCGATATTTTGATAACTAATGATACTGTTCTGTTTTGTCTTTTTGTCCCATTTAAACATTTATAATGCTATCTGAGCCGTTGAGAGCAGAAGTGGTGTAAGGCAAAAATGGATAATGAGGGTTAAAGTAAACATTCTGTAAAATACAGCGTAAAGTAGCAATTAATATTCATTTTATTTAAACTATTAGTAGTCAGTGGATAGCACGAAGAAAACATACTAATTGCTACTTTGCGCTGTATTTCACAGAATTTTTACTTTAAGCCTCATTACCCAATTTCGACTTACACCACTTCTGCTCTGAACGGCTCATTTATTTTAATTATGTATGTTATTCAAAGTTACGAAATCTTTCCACGCCGACTAAATGCTATTTCGAGAATGATGAGCGAGACTCGAAAGACAAATGCAACGAACACAGCGAGCGAGAGCGGCAGTTAGTTTTGTTCATCTCTAGTTTCTACATAATATTATTGGCCTATGTAAATTGTGTTGTATGACCATGTAGATACTGTTTTTGTTCTTCCAACACATGTTTAAGTTACCGGCATTAATGACAGTAGAGAAACATTAAATCCAAACGTTTGAAATGGACAGGGCATGAAGCACGTATGAGTGAATCCAGAAATGCGTACAAGGTGTTACTTGGGAGACCTGAGGGAAAAAAGACTTTCGGGAGGCCGAGACGTAGATGGGAAGATAATAATATTAAAATGGATTTGAGGGAGTTGAGATAAAATGGTAGGGACTGGATTAATCTTGCTCAGGATAGGGACCGATGGCGTGCTTATGTGATGACGGTAATGAACCTCGCCGTCTTTATCAATAAGGAAATGTCCCTGGTACTCATTTTGTGTTAAAGACTGAGTAAATCCCAGGGCCATAGTGCGACCGGAAGGATGTGATCAATGGAGAAAATTCATGGCCCGATCGGGAATCGAACTCGCGACTTTCCGGCTTTGCAGTGTCACACATTAATCGTGACGCCACAGCTAATTAATTACCTCAGTAAATTTGTAATCCGTCCACCGTTATGGCTGAGGGGTTAGCGAGTCTAACTCCGAACCTAGCGAGCCCGGGTTCGATCCCCGGTTGGGACGAGTTGCCTGGGTGAGGTTTTTTCAGGGGTTTTCCCTCACTCCTATGGATGAATATTAGGTAACTTTATCAGGCGATTGGAACCTCACTCATCTTCGCCACTTCCTTTCCTCCCCTATCATCCTTTCATTCGTCATCCTTTTACTACTTCTGGTTTTCAGATCGCTCTACAGGCGGCCCTCCGAAGCTGCTGGCTCTCTCGACCGGCCTCCGTGGATTGTATTCATGCGATGATGGATAGCTTCTGCAACTGAACCCGGGGCAGACCTTCTCTGGGGAGGACTTACGCCTCGAACCCTTAAGGGAGCCTTGGGAGGGTTGCCGAAGTAGGAGTGGTACATGGACTCTGTTGGCTGTAGGGACAGATCGTTAAGTGGTTAGGTCGGTGCGCGTAAAGGATCGGTGGGCACGCAACTCATCTCATATAGGGGAGTGTAAAATAGACCTCAGGTCGTAGTGCGTCAGATGTTCCCTCCCCCCCCCTCGCAACAATGAAAAAAAGTGTATAATCCTGTATCGCATAGTTGATATTTCCTCCATCTCATTTATTTAAGTCACTGCAATTGGGTTGCAGTACATGTTTAACCATTTATTCAATGTTAAGAGTTAACCAAATTTATATTTTTTATATAGCGGTAGTGACGAGTACTTTTCAGTCCGCTATTTCGTTGTTAATTTCTTCCCTATCTGATATTAAAGTCACTGTTATTGCAGTGCTAATTACATGTTTATCTTTCACTGTATACAGCTATTCTTATAACTAGGGACCGTACTTTGTCCCAGGAGGCTACACGACTAAAAGTGTTCCTGGGGTTTTTAACTGAACGACGTACGTGCATTTAGCAATTGGAGTACTTGACTGAAGTACTGACGCGAAAATAGTAAAAAGTAATTCAGACCCGGAATGTTATACAAGATCGAAATGCGAGTTCCGAAAATTACCAGACGTTCAAAACGGCGCACCATGTAGACACAAAATCTTAATGTATCTTAATTGAACGTGCGTTTTAAATTTCATTCTTTCAAAATTCTTCCCAGATTGCATTCGTAAGCGCATGGAAAATTGAATCGTGTAGATGCAGCTTTACGGATCACGATAAAATACAAAACTGATCAATTTGTCATATCCATGACCATTAAAATATGCCGAAATAAGCATAAATCCATTTATACTCTGACACAGTGCGTTCGCTTCCCCCTGCGGCCGGCCAGCAAGCGCGGAGCATTAGTTAGCGACGTGTATCAATCCTCAAGCTTATCCTACTCATTTATTGTTATCACTTGAGTACTAACCTTGTTACAAAAGATGCCGAAAGTGGTGTCCATCTGCATTGATACATTCTTGACTGTGTCTTCTACACTGACAAGCGTAAACTGACTGCTCACGGAAACCACCACGCGTGGCCTTCAGGCGTTTTTTTAAGCGCTTCAGTAAAGCAAACTGATTGTTGAAACAGAACGAAATTAGGTCAGCTGACTGCAAAATGATGGCCAGCTGTTGAGTGATTCTTAAGCACGGGTGGCAGCACGTTGGTATGCTATATTATTGCTGCTCCGCGTGCTTGCTGTTCATCGCCAAGCCGCAGGGGGAAGCGAACGCCCTGTATATTGATAACCAAGGATCATTAGCCTATGCAGTTTAATATGATCTTAATCAAAGAGCATGTGAACGATAAGAGCGAATAAAATGGAGTTCTTTTCTTCGATTTTATCGTATATCTTCGCTTTTATCGTTACTTCAATATGCACACCTCAATGGCAATGCTTGCTTCAATTCTCTCTGATATAGCATCGCTGCTTCTTTTATCGTTTATCGTCGCTTCAACGTGTATGCATCCTTATACGCAATGAATCAATCTTCCCTACTCAATAAATTTAATAATGAATTCAAAATGAATTGTAAAATTCCCTGCTCAGTTTTCTTCATTCCCACCAATTAACTGTTCATCATTTGTTGTAGAAAATTTAATATACATTTTTTTTACGGAAGGGTTGCACATGATAAAATGTGTTTCATTTCTCAACGTGTAATAACACATCGCTCTCATCGCCTGTGCTACAAACGAATTTTGAACTTCAGAATACACTTACCACTTGTCATTTTCGTGTCTGACTTATACGTATCCAACAGCAATATCCTCATAATGCTCTCTACCTACTCTTTACTTCAGAGAGATCAATTTATAACTTGAAAGTGCATGACATTAGCTTTCTACCAAGTACTCTCTGAAACAATGCGCTAGAATGACACACACTACTGGACTGTCACCAGTGTTGCCAGGTTTTTACGAAAGAAAATCCCTCAGATGGGTTGAAAAATCTCTCAAATTTAGAAAAAATTGCTCTTGGGGTGGTCTAAACTCCAAAATAAGTACAAATTTTAAAAACGAATTAAAATAATAAATTAGAACAAGACAATGTTCCTAATAAATATCACAGTGCAACAGAGTACTCACCCTCAGATCGGCATATTATTGATGATCCTGTTCACGTTCTTCTTCTGCAACCAGGAGCCAGCTATTTTGTTGTCTCTTGAATCCATATTTTCATCATTTCGTCGGTGATTGGATAGTTGTAACACTTTTTGTTCATGTTGCTCATGTCAAGTTTCACCCGCACTAGAGACGACACTGTTTTTGCTGATAGTTTATTTCTTTTCTTCGTTTTTATATCACTTACCATTGAAAATATGCGCTCTACAGCTCAATTAGAATGGAGCAAAGAAAAGAAAATTTTGGCTAGTTTTCCTCAACTTTTTAACACAAATTCAGAATTGAAATTTTGACATTCTTCTATTCGCTTCCAAATTTCTAGTACAGGAAAATTTAGATAAGCAGTTTTCTCTTCAGAAGAAAAGTAATTGGGTAAAAGACTCCATTCATTTAATACTGATTCTTGGTTTACTTTTGTCTTATATTTATCAACTAGTAAAGTAAGTGGGTTACTAGACCTTTCAACAATCTTACTGACACCTAATGGATCTAGAAATGCCAAATTACTTATAACATCTTGTTGAAGGGGCAATCTTTTCAAGGACTCATTGAAAGCTACTTGATATAACTCCAAACATCGTAATCTGAACTTTTACTTTGTCATCAGATGGCTTTCTTGTAAAAACACTGGTAATTCTGGGGACATTTTTTAACTGTAATGCATTTTTTTATGCGAGGGCCTGGAGCTGTGTCTATCTAATTCACTCTTACCGGCCGATAGTTCCTTTTTGCAACACAAACATATCACTTTACAGGGATCATTAGATTTAGCCAACCAACCTTTAAAATGAGGTTCCTCCAACCATGATTCAACGAATGATTGTTTCCGCCAAGATTTCTCACTTTTAGATAACTCTTCCCTGATATCACTTTTTTTTTTCGGAGTGGACGGCCCTTCTTGAGTATCACTCATTGTACCAATAAAATAAACACTCGCTTAAAAATATCATTAATTTAAAACTAAGAAAATAAACAGACACTTAAAAAATATCAACTTAAAACTATGGTCATAATGTACAATATGTACATTTATTCCGGCTCTTAACATAAGACGTGAACTCAAACTACGGTATATTCCTAACATACTCATGTTCACAACAATCTGTCTATTGAAGTACTGAATCGATTTGAATATAAAGCGGGAAGACGCAAACGACAATGGTAAATGGCAGCCAACAAGCAGTAAAATTAAATCTCATTGGTCGTTTCTATGTGAATCACTCAACTCTTTGAATTAAATTTATTATATGTTATAACAACCCATTGTTGACAAACCAGATATTAAGCATATAATAGAGTTTTCAGTGTTAAATCACTTTTATGTGCTTTTAATAAAATATTAAGAAACTTATTTCATATCTGAAAAATAAAAATATTTTGAAAAATATTTTAAAAATATATAGAAAAATTGGAAAGGTGTGAAAATCCCTACATTTTGTGTCGTTCTGTCAAAAAATCCCTCAATCCCTTTTCGATCAAAAAATCCCTACGCCGAGGGATAAATCCCTCAACCTGGCAACACTGACCGTCACACGCAAATTCTCCGTAAAGGTGACTCAGTGCATGAGAGAGGTGGTGACGTAATTGCCGATAAGTCACTGTATAGATGTGCGCCATTTCCGCTCTCAAATTATAAATGAATATATATATATATATATATATATATATATATATATATATATATATATATAGGCTATGATTTATTTAATGACTCTCACAACAGTCGAGATTATATCAGCGTTGCCTGTGTGCCGGAATTTTCTCCCGCAGAAGTTCTTTTACATATCAGTGAATCAACTGACATGAGCCTGTCGCATTTAAGCACACTTAAATGCCATCGACCTGGACCGAGATCAAACCCGCAATCTCGATATTATTATAAATGAATCTCTCTGTATTGTACGGAAGTAAAAATTAAAAAGAAACTTTCATGATATATAAATAACCAAAATGAATGGTTCATGAATAACCCATACCAGTACTACTTGACTAATAGCCCTAGTCTTGGAACCTCGAATTTTGACTGAAATCAAATAGTCATGTTTTCTTCTAAAAAGTAGATACTGTATATAAATTTAGACGTGATAGATTATCGGACTGCAGCTTCCTGAAATCTTCGTCAAATATTAGACGTGACAAAAAGAAACAATCGCTATGTACGTGTATGATGTACATGTATGTAAATAACAATGTAGTGACAAAGCGAGCATAATCTGAAGCACTAACAAGTAAAACAAGATCGTCTGGGCAATATCTTTTGCTATAACGCCACATTCTTTTTTAATTGTTTAACAAAATGAATAACAAAGAAATGTCATTTGTACAATAAAGATATATTTCGATAAACAAATATGTAATATTTCCCTCTAATTGAAGGTCACAGAATCTATTCAAAGAATATACAGGGACATCATTTTATTTTTAGTAACATTTCTAATATTAACTTGGCTATACCTTTGGATCTATGATTGAGAACCGGAAACACCGTTTGCTACCCCCTTCCACGACTGGAGTTCGATGATACTGGCGTAAAATACAAACTAATCACTTTACTAGGTATAGGAGGGAAGAGAAGTAGTTCATCCATTTACGTAAACTAGGAAATATCGCGATTTTGAGTTTGATAATTTGCATTAGGTACTTAATCAAAATAAAGTACAGTATTAACAATGAGTGCTTTTACTCACGTATTCATTATGCAGTGTATCCTACTGTCTACAGCACATTAGCGTACACTATAGAGAATGAAGTTAAATTGAAAAATAATCATAATATGGATATTTGAACACATTTTTGAAAATGGTAGCCGTTCATTTCGATACAGACTTCAGTTCTAATGTGCATATTATCGCACTATAGACTATTGTGTGTAATTCCAATTACCAGGTTCGTACTTCGTATCAGTAACTCATGTTGAAATAATTCTGTACCTACTCTATAATAGAGTACCTTACGTACTGTAAATTCAGTCTTCACTTCTGCCCGATCCGAAAAGATAAAATTACTCAGACATGCTATCCACTGTCCGTCCAAGTGGTTATGTCGCAGGGTCGTAGAAAGGGAGGAAATCACATGACAGTTAATTACTTGACGAGGCCCTTTTATTTAGTAACATATTTAGTAAAATTCTTTTATTTAAGTTATTTTAAACAATGTTATGGGTATAATATTACGTAGACGTCCAATTCCTAACAGAAATTAATGTTCTCAGAAAAGAGGTAAGACAGCCCAGCCACTAGCCTTTACAGAGAGGCGAATAGAAGCAGGTGGGGGAAACCGGGATGCGACGTAGGCAAATGGACGACAGTACCTGTGCGAAAATGATTCAATATTGAAAGCTCTTTCGTCACTGGAAAACGCGAACATATTTTTGGAACGTACTGTTTACTATGACCCTAAGGCTACTATGACTGTATATGCGGTCTTGGATCTGTGTGGAGGACGGTTGAACTTCATTAGTAGAAGGGGTGGGAGTGAAGTACATTCAAAAACTCAGGTAAAATAAAAAGTGAAGTAAAAATAAAATGATGTTCCTGTAAAATGTAATACACATTACTGTTCTTAAAATGTACACAAAAACAAATTTTATAGTCGCGACGCTGTTATTCCCAGTGTGACTCCTCCTGTTTGCTTACGTCTTAGGAAGTGAAGGCTCTATAAAGTCCAGGTAGGTAGTATCGTTAGCCATTTTTGTTCTTTCGTTGCCGAGCTACCATATGAAGAATATACAGGGACATCATTTTATTTTTACTTCAATTTTTATTGTACCTGAGTCTTTGAATGTACTTCACTCCCACCCCTTCTACTAATGAAGTTCCAATTCCAACAGAACCAAGACCGCAGATAGTAAGCAGTACTGAGTTACTGAGTATAGTACGTTCCAGAAATATGTTCGCGTTTTCCAGTGACGAAAGAGCTTTCAATATTGAATCATATTTTCGCACAAGTACTGCACTGTCGTCCGTTTGCCTACGTCGCATCCCGATTTCCCCCACCTGCTTCTGCTCGCCCCTCTGTAAAAGCTGGGCTGTCTTAGCTCTTTTCTGAAAACGTTAATTTCTCTTAGGAATTGGACGTTTACGTAATATTATACAGCTGTTTAATTTAACTTAAATAAAAGGGCCTCGTTAAGTAATTAACTGTCACGTGATTTCCTCCCTTTCTACAATCCTGCGGCATAACCACTTGGACGGACAGTAGATAGCATGTCTGAGTAATTTTATATTTTCGGGTCGGGCAGAAGTGAAGATTGAATTCACAGTACGTAGAGTAGGTACAGAATTATTTCAACATGAGTTACTAGTACGAAGGACGAAACTGGCAATTGGAATTAGATGCAATACCGGTAGTCTATAGTGCGATAATATGCACAAAAGAACTGAAGCCTGTATCGAAATGAACGGCCACCATTTTCAAAATTGTGTTTAAATATTCGTATTATGATTATTTTTCAATTTAACTTCTTTCTCTATATTGTACGCTAATGTGCTGTAGACAGTATAATATACACCGCATAATGAATACGTTCGCATGGATAACTCACTTCGTGAGTAAAAACACTTATTCTTAATACAGTACTGTACTTTGATTAAAGAAAAACCTAATGAAAATTATCAAACTCAAAATCGCGATATTTCCTAGTTTACGTAAATGGATGAACTACTTTTCTTCCTTCCTATACCTAGTAGAGTGATTTGTGTTTTACGTCAGTATCATCGAACTCCAGTCTTGGAGGGGGGAGCAAGCGGTGTTTCCGGTTCTCTAAAGGTATAGACAGGTTAATATTAAAAATGTTAGTAAAAATAAAATGATATCTCTGTATTTGCCACGCCGTTAAACATTATCATGTCGTAGCTCCTATGATAATAAATCAAACGCACTGTAATTCAGCAAATAATTGAGCGGGAAATAACGTCTTCGTGTGCTTTCTGCGAACGCCAACGAAAGAACCAAAATGGCGGGCGATTATATTAAATATTTATCGAGCCTTAAGAAATGAATAACGTCTTCATCAGCGAATCAGAAGACGCACACGTTTAAATGTAGCCGACCTGCAACGCGATTGGCTGCCGGAAATTAGAGCGACGGGACTATAGGTAATTCTATTGACTTCAACTGCTTTCCCTCTCCGTTGCTGTGATCGTATTATGCTCCTTATGCCATTGTTGCTGGTTATGCTTGCTGAATGCAGCCACAGCTGATGCTAGGAGCATGATGCAGGGCAGAGGCCATTATAAATGTTGATAGCGTTAAGCTAGTAATTTTTATAATGCACCGTATGAAGTGGGGTCACACTTTATAGTGCTTGATGAAACATGTTACAAATTGTTACATATTTCATCTATTATATTCATTGGTTTTTAATGTTTGTTCTTCCCACCCTACATTATAAACAAAAGTATTCAAATGCAATAAATACTAATTTATCTATATATATATATGTCTCTCGCATTTTTATCATCTGAACTGCCTGATCGCTGGCTTCCTATATCGAGTTCGAATCCGGTAATTTGTAATTTGCAAAAGAATGGTATAACAGATTATTTCGACACAATTCTAGTTTTTCGTAGAACCGTTTCATAAATTTTCTTATACGAATCCATCGCTTAATGTTAGAATACGTTTCATTATTAGCGGTAGATTTTTAAATGATTTTTTTTCTTGTTTATTGAACGATGCTGTGTCAACTACTAGATAGCTCCGGATTAGCAAGCAAACATTCCTGCCGCCTGAGCTATCCCGGAGGCCTAGATGACATTCTAGATAGTTGTACAATATTTACCACATTGAATGTACTGAACAAGTTTTACCTTGGGAATGGAACTGAATTCAATTTCTGAAGGAGATCACTACGACACGGCACTGCGACCTTTTATGATCAATTGCTCTAACTCTAAAGCTAAGCGCATTTACAAATCCACACGGGCTGACTCTACTAAGGTTTGCTGCTTACGCAGGTTTCGAGCAGGCAACTTCCCCTCCTCACTAGATTAGCCCCTCCTTGCGTCGCCTGTCGACGATCGGGTAATGCTATGAATGATGACGGAATGGAGAAATGTTGACAGAACGATGTATGGGGAAACTGGAGAACCCTGAAAAAAAAAAACAGCAACTACAACTTGTCCGTCACAAGTGTTACTATGAATTCTTCGATAAAAAAATTCCAGGCCTGACCTGGAAAACTGTGGGATTTTTTTACCACATTAGACCTCAACGTGCCCAGCATTGTGTACACAAAAGCATTTCACATCTTGAGGCTATTTCTCCGATGCGTAACCTTATATCTCGAGGTAATTATTTTTTTTTCAAAAGATGAGAAAATTTAAGTTTTCAGGTCATAAATATCCCGCAATTGCTCTGCACATAGATGTGTATATATATATATATATATACACACATAGTTGTGGTGGTATAGGTCTTGCAAGCAGGGAATACCGACGGAAGGAATGCGAATGAAACAATGCAATAAGGAAGAGCGGGCGATAGGAAAGGTCATGAGATAATCTGTCTTGCGTTGTGATAGTTACATTACGACTTTAGCTTGTTCCATTGCATGTGAACACGTGTCTTGTATCGCACGGTATTATTATTCCATTCGTAAACATATGTTGTGGGTTTAATTAGCTTCGAATTTTTCTCTTGCTACGTTGCTTATTTCCACAGCGATGTCCTCATTTGTTCATCTGCTTGGAAGAGGCAGTTCTTCCATCGGCCCACACCTCTCGCCTCGTCGGCGTGCCTACATACACAAGTTAAAACAGACAGCAACGCCACCATTGCTTTTCGGTAATCGTTCTTTGCGCGAGCTATACTGTAATAGTAGTTTATTTAACGACGATTTTAAATGCAAACATTATTCAACGAAGGCGAGTAATAGTCAATAAATTTTTCCTGGGGCTACTATCAGTGAGTGTTGTACATTGACCATAACATAAAACTGCAACCCCCTTTCTTTGTTCTCCTTGCCCTCCCTGTTATCCTTATATTCCTCTAGTTCTCCTTGCATTTCCTTCGTTTTTCTTGTCTTCCCCTTGTCCTTTCCTCTTTTTCTCTTGTCTTCCCTTATTCTTATTTGTTCCCCTTCTTCTCCTTATTCCCTCTCTGTTCTCCTTGTTCTTCCCCTGTTCTCCTTGTTATTTTTGTGTTGCCCTGGCTCTCCTTGTGTTCCCCTGACCATTCTTGTGTTCCCATGTTTCTCCTCGTTTTTCTGTTGCTCTCATTGTCTTTCTCATGCTCTCACTGTCGTCATCATCATCATCAACTTCAGGGATTAGGTCTATCGATCTGTTCCGTCCTCTCAAAGAAACTGGTCCATCCATCTCTTCTCAAGTCTTCCTCTCTCTCTTCTCCCTTTAGGCTTATACTGTATGATCTTTTTGGAAATACGGGAATCTGGCATCCGTGGCACATGATCATAATAATTTTCTTGATATTCTTTTATTTCATTATTTAATTAAATACGTTCAATTCTTCTCTCTCATTGCCTCATTAGATTGTTTACCTGACTTTCTATATCCAGCAACTGCCCTCAAGAATCTCATTACTGATACTTCTATTTTATGTTTTTTACTTTTTGTAAGAGGCCAGCATTCTGAGCCATAAAGAAGAGTTGGGACCGCTAAGACTTTATAAAATTTCAAAATCGTATCTTTTCGTGTTTTGTTTTAAAATGCCCTTCTAATTGTTCCGCATATTTGATTAAAACTCTGTAATTTCTTTGGTAGGTCTAGTCCATTTATGGTGCCGATTTCACACCCTAAATATTTGAATTTTGTAACTTGTTCTATTGTACTATTATTGATTAAAATTTTACATCGTAGTTGAGTTTTACTCTGGAAAGCTAAAACTTTTGTTTTTGTTGGAGATATAGTTAGATTATAACTTGAGGCTATGTTTTGTAGTTCATGTACTAATTTCTGGAGACTGTCTTCTGATGCAGCTAATACTATTTGATGGTCGGCGAATAAGAGAGTTGTTAAATTAGTTTTATAAACTTTCCTAACAGAATCTAGCCATTCAATAATGACTTGGTCAATGTATAAATTAAACAACATGGGTGATAATGGGCACCCTTGTACACTTAAGTTAATTAAGATATTTTCCTTGCTTCTTTTTTCACAACTTTATATTAGTATTTTAGTTTCTGTGTAAAGGCTCTGAATGGCTCTAACGAGATGTAATGGAAATCCTTTGTCCTTCAGTACATCCCATAATAAGTTTCTTCGTACATTATCGTCTATGAAAGCAATGTACAGAGGAAGATTATGTTCTCTTCTCTTTTCCATCATCTGTGAGACTGCAATACAATCGATGCATGAACGCCCCTTCCTTGTTGTTCTAATAATATAGTCTCAGACATTGTATTTATTCTTTTTGTTACCATTTTTGCATAAACTTTGTAAGAAGAGTTCAAGAGGCTTATTCCTCTGTCTCATTGTCTTCTCCTTATATTCCCCTTAATAGCCGTACCCGTGCGCTCCGCTGCACCCATTAGAAATAAATATAAAGTAATTACATAATTAAAATAGGACATTTAATCCAGGGAAGATTCGTGTTTGATAGAAGAATAAATCGTTTAATATGTTACTTAATTTAAATTGTATTTAAATAATTAAATTGCGATCATTTTGGTCCAGAGACCACTCATTTGGTGCAATGACAATTCCTTTAACATGTTTCTTAATTTTTATTACATGCATCCATACTTTAATGAACATTGACATATCATTTAGATTTAATGTGCATACTTTATTTTACTTGCTATATGTTTCCATTGAATTATGATAATAACTTAATTTTAACCCTTGTTTTCCACGTATTCAGTAAATGGCGCTTGGGCCACTATGGTTCTGAACCCTTCAAATAACTTAAATAATTTAAATTATATTATATTATATTATATTATATTATATTATATTATATTATATTATATTATATCATATTATATTACTAGCCGTACCCGTGCGCTCCGCTGCACCCGTTAGAAATTAATATAAAGTAATTGCATAATTAAAATAAGACATTTGATCCAGGGAACATTCGTGCTTGATAGAAGGATAAATCGTTTAATATGTTACTTAATTTAAATTGCATCCAAATAATTAAAATGCGATCATTTTGGTCCAGAGACACTCATTTGGTGCAATGACAATTACTTTAACATGTTTCTTAATTTTTATTACATGCAACCATAGTTTAATGAAGATTGACATCATTTAGATTTAATGTGTATATTTTATTTTACTTGTTACAGGTTTCCATTGAATTATGGTAATAACTTAATTTTAACCCTTGTTTTCTACGTATTCAGTAAATGGCGCTTGGCCCACTATGGTTCTGAACCCTTCAAATAACATATTATATTATATTATATTATATTATATTATATTATATTATATATTATATATTATATTATATCAGAAGTTACTGTAATAACATTATAGCATCATGTCCATCTAGAGAAACTACACTTTCCAATGGTGAAATAATAATGAATTATACAAATCGGTTAATTTAGCTTCCGATATTACTTCATACAAACACAGAAACATTCTCTGTGGGCTATCTTTCATAGCTTTCGATTGTTGCTGTCCAAGGCCCCTTATAGACGAAGTCATTTGTTTTTTAATTCATTACACGGCCTTAGATGGCAGTTATTTTCATATTAAAACTCATTTATCTCATTAAATATCAGTCCTATCAAAATTTTTCAAGGAATAAAACTTATCGAAAATTATTTTTAAAGAATTCTTTGTTATGTAACATTTTTCACAAAAATCAATAATAAGCGAGATATTTCGATTTATTTAATTCAGACCCCCTTATAACCCCCCTTTTAAATAATGTATTTTGAATGCCATATAGCCTAAAATCTAAGTTACAACGAACATAATTCATATTCCAATTTTCATTGAAATCCGTTCATCCATTATCGCGTGAAAAGGTAACAAACATATAGACAGACATACAAACAAAAATAAAAAAAAAAGCGATTTTCGGTTTCAGGGTGGTTAATTATATATGTTAGGACCAATTATTTTTGGAAAATCGAAAATTACCAGAAAAATTTCGGCTACAGATTTATTATTAATATAGATTTTCTTTGATTTCCACTTGCTTTCCTAGTCTTCCCCTTGCTCTCCTAATACTTCCGTAGTTATCCTAGTCATTCCCTTATGCTCCTAGTCTTTCCCCTGTTTCTTTCGTTTTCCTTGTCACCTCCTTCTCCGCCTTGTCTCACCCTCCTTCTGTTTGTCTCCCCGCCTTCTCCTTCTCTTCCCCCTTTTCTACTTGTCTTCCTCTTCTTCTCCTTATATTCTCCATTTCTTGTCTTCCCATTATTCTTGTATTTTCCTCGTTTCATTTCTCACAACACCCACACGTAGTCCTACGTAAATAGGCCTATATTCAGCATGCAGCTATGCACCTGTCGGCAGGTGATCACACCCACACCTACTGTTCGCGCAACTTATCTAGGCAGCTGGGTCCCTAGTGCTCTCTCGCTGCCCCGTAGCCAACTGCTAGCTACCTGACCGTGATGCTGCAGTTGTACGTAGTTACAAAAACATCGTTCGGTATTTATTTTCAGTGCATTCCATTGGATATGATAGGTGAAAGTGTATGGATTCTCAAGAATATAAATAAATCGCATTTTTCTTCGTCTGTGTGCATTCATTCATAGTGTTCTGCCCAAGTGGAGGTCTTTCACTGTAAACCCAGCATTCTCCAGTCTTTCCTATTTTCTGCCTTTCTGTTTGTCTCCTCATATGATCCATATATCTTAATGTCGTCTATCATCTGATATCTTCTTTGCCCCGAACTCTTCTCCCGTTCACCATTCCTTCCAGTAATCTTTCAGAAGACAGTTTCTTCTGAACCAGTGACCCAGCAAATTCTTTTTCCTCTTTCTACATCATTCTTTCTTCATCCACTCTTTCCAACACAGCTTCGTTTTTTACCCTGTCTGTCCACTTCTCACACCATCCTTATCCATATCCACATTTCAAATGCTTCTAGTTGCTTCCCTTCACTTCGTTGTAATGACAATATTTCTGCCCCCATACAATCCTATACTCCACATATAGCACTTCCCTAGTCTCTTTCTTAGTTCTTTTTTCAGAGGTCCGCAGAAGATGCTCTTTTTTCTATTAAAAGCTTCCTTTGCCATTGCCATTCTCCTTTTGACTTCTTGACAGCAGCTCATGTTACTGCTTATAGTACACCTCCCAAGTATTTAAGCTGTCCACTTGCTCTACTGCTTCGCAAGTTTACCTTCTTTATTTTTCTTCCTATGACCGTGGTCTTCGTCTTGTTGGCATTTAGTCGGCGTGGTTGGCAGAGATATCAACTCCGCTGGCCTTCTAAGCCCGAGGTTGCGGGTTCGATCCCGGGCCATGTCGGGGTTTTCTCGTTCGGATGTTGCGCATCTTTCCTTATTCTTAGTATGGACCGACACCTGTATATCTGGCAGCTTTCTCGATCGCCTTATTAATGTTTATTGTTAAACATTCCACTTTCGCCTCTCCATCACAACAAGCAACCACTGATCTTATCTCCCTCTGCTTACTATGTATAACCTTGTTGGATCTCGTATTACTACCAACCATTGCATGAATGCAAAACTGCTGTAAATACAACGAACACTTCGATCACAATAAGCAATAAGCAAGCAAATGTATTCTACCTGTCTCATAGACCGTCCTTCCCTCTCCTGCCTTGCCACCGCTAGAAGCTACCTCTCTGCTCCCCGCGCAAATCTCTTTTAACTGCCCATATAATTTCGCGGACAACACTTCTATACAGGGTGATTCAGACCACCCGTAACAGTAATTTATTTCGGAAACTAATGCATGAAAATTTTCGAGAAAAAAATATTTATAACAAAACCACATGTGAACTTTCACTTGAGATTGATTTCATCAATCAGCTCTAACAGGAAGTAGGGTCAGTGGCGTATCACTTTAAAATTTCAAATGGGAGTCGGGTCAAATAAGGTACCATTTGATAGAGCTCTTCAAAACAAACAACTTTCATAGGAAACGTTTTTATTAATTCCTACTCTTTGAATGAGAAAACGTACAAAAAGACAATGTCATCAATATTGAGAAATGTTACAAGACGAAAATGTAAACAAGACAATTAATGTTGACATGTTACTGAAAGGCTTGACAATTCCATTAATTTTTTTTTTTTTAATTTTTAAACTATCTGCCGTTCTGAGCAGCACACACCTGTACTCTTCTTCTAACACTGTGAGTGACTCCTGATACTTCGGCGTGGTCAAGTGACTGGCAGAGTAGGAATTAATAAAAACGTTTTCTATGAAAGCTGTTTGTTTTGAGAAACTCTATCAAATGGTACCCTATTTGACCAGACTCCCATTCGAAATTTTAAAGTGATACGCCACTGACCCTACTTCCTGTTAGAGCTGATTGATGAAATCAAGTTTTAGTGAAAGTTCACATGTGGTTTAGTTATAAATATTTTTGTCTCGAAAATTTTCATGCACTAGTTTCCGAAATAAATGAATTCCGGGTGGTCCGAATCACCCATTGTTTTTTCGTACGTTTTCTCATTGAAAGTGTAGGAATTAATAAAAACGTTTCCTATGAAAGTTGTTTGTTTTGAAGAGCTCTATCAAATGATACCTTATTTGACCCCGACTCCCATTTGAAATTTTAAAGTGATGCGCCACTGACCCTACTTCCTGTTAGAGCTGATTGATGAAATAAAGCTTAAGTGAAAGTTCACATGTGGTTTAGTTATAAATATTTTTGTCTCGAAAATTTTCATGCATTAGTTTCCGAAATAAATGACTTACGGGTGGTCCGAATTACCCATTGTCTTTTCGTACGTTTTCTCATTGAAAGAGTAGGAATTAATAAAAACATTTCCTATGAAAGTTGTTTGTTTTGAAGAGCTCTATCAAATGATACCTTATTTGACCCCGACTCCCATTTGAAATTTTAAAGTGATACGCCACTGACCCTACTTCCTGTTAGAGCTGATTGATGAAATCAAGTTTTAGTGAAAGTTGACATGTGCTTTAGTTATAAATATTTTTGTCTCGAAAATTTTCATGCACTAGTTTCCGAAATAAATGACTTACGGGTGGTCCGAATTACCCATTGTCTTTTCGTACGTTTTCTCATTGAAAAAGTAGGAAATAATAAAAACGTTTCCTATGAAAGTTGTTTGTTTTGAAGAGCTCTATCAAATGGTGCCTTATTTGACCCCGACTCCCATTTGAAATTTTAAAGTGATACGCCACTGACCCTACTTCCTGTTAGAGCTGATTGATGAAATAAAACTTAAGTGAAAATTCACATGTGGTTTAGTTATAAATATTTTTGTCTCGAAATTTTCATGCACTAGTTTCCGAAATAAATTACTGTTACGGGTGGTCTGAATCACCCTGTATAAAGATATGTAGTACATTAAAGTTATCAACCTATGGAGTTGTATTTATTTTTTTCCGAAAATCAAGTATACAGGATCCATAGCTTTACGTCTCTGGCTGGGAAGTGATATTTAAGTATTGTATCGCTCAATAAATTCTATCGTGCTTCTAATCAAAGATACCATGGCTGCAAACGCTCTCGACTAATATCTTTTATTGAATGATTTCGGTTAAACAGCCTGTTCCCGGATAATCCAGAGTCCTCAATAATAGAATTTACCATTAGAATAGATCCTAATGAGAATTTACAGCACTCTATGTACCGGGAAACAGTGTTATTGAATTGCTTATAACTTTTGTGAAATATGCTCAACAATTTATTTTGTATGTATACATACACAAACAGCTTACTTTGGGGGTGACAATAGTGAAAATACTTACTTACAAATGGCTTTTAAAGAACACGAAGGTTCATTGCCGCCCTCACATAAGCCCGCCATCGGTCCCTATCCTGTGCAACATTAATCCAGTCTCTATCATCATATACCAACTCCCACAAGTCCATTTTAATATTATCCTCCCATCTACATCTCGGACTCCCCAAAGGTGTTTTTCCCTCCGGCCTTCCAACTAACACTCTATATGCATTTCTGGATTCGTCCATACGTGCTACATGCCCTGCCCATCTCAAACGTCTGGATTTAATGTTTCTAATTATGTCAGGTGAAGAACACAATGCGTGCAGTTCTGCGTTGTGTAACATTCTGCATTCTCCTGTAACTTCATCCCTTTTAGACCCAAATATTTTCCTTAGAACCTTATTCTCAAACACTCTTAATCTCCGTTCCTCTCTCAAAGTGAGAGTCCAAGTTCCACAACCATAAAGAAGAACCGGTAACATAACTGTTTTATAAATTCTAACATTCAGATTTTTTGACAGCAGACTAGATGACAAAAGCTTCTCAACCGAATAATAACAGGTATTTTCGATATTTATTCTGCGTTTAATTTCCTCCCGAGTGTCATTTATATTTGTTACTGTTGCTCCAAGATATTTTAATTTTTCTGGCTACGGACTGGAAGGTCCGGAGTTCGATCCCAGGTGGTGACAAGATTTTTTCTCGTTGCCAAACATTCAGAACGGTCCCAAGGTTCACTCAGCTTTCTATAAAATTGAGTATCGGGTCTTTCCCGGGGGTAAAAGGCGGTTAGAGCGTGGTGCCGACCACACCACCTCATTCTAGTGCCGAGGTCATGGAAAGCATGGGGCTCTACCTCCATGCCCCCCAAGTGCCTTCATGGCATGTTACGGGGATACCTTTACCTTTTACCTTCGAAGGATAAATCTCTCATTTTTATATATCCATTTGTTACAATATTCTGATCACGAGACATAATCATATACTCAGTCTTTTCGGGGTTTACTTCCAAACCTATCGCTTTACTTGCCTCAAGTAGAATTTCTTCCACACCTGTGGAGTAATAGTCAGCGCGTCTGGCTGCGAAACCAGGTGGCCCGGGTTCGATTCCCGGTCGGGGCAAGTTACCTGGTTGAGGTTTTTTTCCGGGGTTTTCCCTCAACCCAATACGAGCAAATGCTGGGTGACTTTCGGTGCTGGACCCCGGACTCATTTCACCGGCATTATCACCTTCATTTCATTCAGACGCTAAATAACCTAGATGTTGATACAGCGTCGTAAAATAACCCAATAAAAAAAAGTAAAATTTCCGTGTTTTCCCTAATGGTTTGTGGACTTTCTCCTAACATATTCACGTCATCCGCATAGACAAGAAGCTGATGTAACCCATTCAATTCCTAACCCTCTCTGTTATCCTGGACTTTCCTAATGACATATTTTAGAGCAAAGTTAAAAAGTAAAGGTGATAGTGCATCTCCTTGCTTTAGCCCTTGGAAAAGCATCAGACAGAAGCTGGCCTATACGGAATCTGCTGTAAGTTTCTTTGAGACACATTTTAATTAATCGAACTAGTTTCTTGGGAATACCAAATTCAATAAGAATGTTATATAAATAGTGAAAATAATGGCAATAAATTTTGATTGACTGCATTCGTATTCCCTGCGAAGTATACACGAACACAGAATAAAACTCGAGCTCCCACCGTGTAGTACAGCCTTGTTAAGATCCCACATACACATGTCGCTCGTCTGGGCCCCTGCCGCCATATTGAAGACGTGTTCAACAGCAACGCGGGCGCTACCTGTTGTCGGCCGGATTACGCTGGTAATCCCGGGTTAAACCCTCTCTCTCCCTCCTCTGCGCCTCTCGCTGGTTTAATGCGGCAAATTAAATCGCTTGTATGCTTTATAGATGACATTAGGCCGCCCTCCCCTCACCTCTACGTAAGTCCACTCCCCTTATGTTATTACAAGGAAAGGCGAGTAAGATCACTATGTGAAGTCCGGGTTTCCATTCATATCGTGTGACTCGGATATACATAATGTTAATTCAGTTTCAAACGAAACGTTGAAGAGTTCGACTTCCAAAAATGAGTACCAACGAAAATGAAAAAGAGACATGAAGTAAATGACCGTGAAAATGGTGGGATATTCAAACAAATCAAAGTACAATCCATCTTTTCAATCTGAAAGGGATATCTCCCAGAAAATCAACAAATACACTAATGCCCGGTTTCTGGTACACCTCAGTTAGCTCTCAGTTACTTAACTGCACTTATAAATTTAACTGCACTGATAACTTTAATGAGTTTCTGAAAAGTTAAAGGTAGATTTATCAGATCTTGTAACTAACAGTTGAGATAACTTCAAGTTCAATATCTCTTGTTGTCCATAGATGTCTCCACAAGTATTTTGTAAGTGATTTTTTTTAGTTATTTATAGTTATTTTTATTTGCAGAAGTTTTCAGTAGTAATATGACAGTAAGCTCTGTAATAGTAGCAGCAAGGGTTTTTAATTAAGGAACCGTGTGATAAACGATAATGTACACTTCCATCTCAGTCGTATTATGATTAAAAATGCAATAATTGTTGGTATTTGGCGTGATCATCGAGGTAAATAATACTAGTGGAGAGAGAACTACTTCAAAACTGCAACCGCAGTCACCTGTGGTGGTTATGGCAGCCATATTGGTAATATAAAAATATGTTACATTCGTCCATATGTATGCTTTCATGTGTTCAAATGCACTTTTCGGAGACCGAAATACCATTGGCATTGGTAGAGCACCCAATAATAAAATATTCCTTGACTGTTGACGTAGAATCTGAAGTTTATGATGAAAATTAAGCTTAAGATATTCGAAATTGTCTTTACAAACACACATTATTGTCCTAATATATCATAGAAAGTAGAACATTTACCATAAGTTACGTAAATAAAACGCCAATTTTTTTTTAAACTATACCGATAATACAGAGTGTTCCGCTTATAAGTATAACAAAAGAAATAGCTATAACTTCTGAATTAATACAAGTATATAGTTGAAACCAACTGCTACAAAGAATGAAAACTGGGAATTTTTGTTACCTTATGTTCCATAAACCTCAACATGGCTTCCATTGGTGGCACGGGAAATATCCAACCGGTATTCAACCTCGACCCAAGTGTTATGAAGCATCTGTGGTGTAACATTGTTGACAGCAGCATAAATTCTTTCTTGTAAGTCTGCCAAATCACGTACTGGCGTCCTGTAGACCTGGTCCTTAACAAACCCCCAGAGGAAAAAATCAGGTGGTGTTAGATCTGGTGATCTGGCAGGCCATGTGATGTACGGTGATCTTCTTCCGATCCATCTTGCAGGGAATTGTTCGTCTAAGAATGTGCGAACCATGTTGGTAAAGTGTGGTGGAGTCCCATCTTGCTGGAAAATTGCTCCATCTGGGAGTTGTGGCACAGCATACAGTTGCAACATATCCAGGTACGTGTTTGCAGTGACTGTCTTTTCAGCAAAGAAGTAGGGACCAATGATTCTGTCACGCATGATCCCACACCAAACATTCCATTTAGGGGAATCCCGTTGGTGTTCAATTACGACACTTGGATTTTCCGACCCCCAGATGCGACAATTGTGTCGGTTTACTTCCTGTTTCTCTGAGCTGCCTATCCCATTTCATTATTGAGACGTACGTCGGTACAGTTTCCCTCGGTCTAAGATTGTACTGACGGCGAAACAAGCGCTGTACACGAATTATGGATCTATGTTCTGCTAATGACAGCACACAAAAGGCTTTCTGCTGTGGCGTCCACATGCTGACTGTCTAAAGATACGATACGAATTCTCTTATTTAATGATCTGCGCATGCGTGAGTCTTCTAAAAATAAGTAACAACAATGGATTAAAACTTCCCAATTTCCTCTTTACAATGGTACCAATCTTAACCCATTTGCATGCATTGTTATGAAATTATAACTATTTCTTTTATTATACTTATAAGCGGAACACGGTGTATAGTAAATTAATTAATTCCATTTTATAATATCATTTAATATCAGTTGTTATATGTTACGAAACAGAAATTCAGTAGCGCCGCATATCTGTATTTGTTCGAATCAGCATTAACAGCCAGGTAACTACAGGCCGAGGCACAGTTACCAGTTGAAGCACAGATAACTGTAAAGATTACGATAACTGTTGTTTCAGAAACTCGTTTCAAACATATCAGCGTGTTAAGTCGTAGATAACTCTGTATGTACAGGTAACTGTCTTTCCAGAAACCGGGCATATAACTATGAGCATAAGCTTGCAATTGTTCAAAAATACACCCGTTTACGCCTGTATAAGAATATTCTTGCAAGACCAGTTCTCTCTCTCTTATGAAAGTGAGACAGGGACCTTAACTCTGGAATGGTAACGTGGGTGTCCACCAGACCTCCACATGCTTATTTCCTGGAATACTTCCGATGGTATATGGGCTACACTTTCAATCTTTTTGATAGCTTTCCATTGTTGTTCCTGCTTACCAAATAATAAATTACAGTTCAATTGTTGTACTCCTCAGTAGTGAAGCGGTTCGTTTAGTGTAGGCTATGGGGTGTCTGTAGACCCCACGTTTTATTTGTGTTTATATTGTGCTAATGTATAGTATTTGAATTTGGAATGTTTTATAAGAGGTTTATACATACAATATATTATATTATTCTCTAGTAATTGTTGTATAGTAAAGCAGCGAATAATACTACCCTGGGTAGTAATTTTTTTCAGGTTTCTGGATATTGCAAGTATAAACGGTTATATTATCCATGCTGCAAATAACTCTGTTTCGAAAATGGAGAGAAACGAGGACTTGGTTCAAACTGGATTCTTTCTTGCAAATCTAGCTTTCAGGTAAAGCTCCCTGTGAAGCAGATTTGAATAATTTCAAGGGAAAGATTGTTCCGGAGACGGGTATCGATCCCGGGACCTTTGGCTGAACGCATCAACGCTCTAACGACTGAGCTACCCAGGAACTTCAGCCGACACGTCTTAATTTTTCCCTTTATATCCATATAACTCGAGTGGGCTGACAAGACGCCAGAAACTTACATCGAGTGCATACAAACTCTGTGTGACTTGAAATTGTGTAAATAATGATGTAAACTTGCTCGAAATGGTTTAGGAACGGAGGTATTTTAGCATTGAAATGTTTATTTCATATTTTCTAATTTTTCCAAAATAAATTTCAAATTTTGGCAAAGTTTTCTTCATATTATGCCGGACTCTCTCATGATTCTTTCGTAACAACATAAGTTTTCGTGTAACTATCGACCACCCAGTTTAAAAGGGAAACAACTCAAAATTTGAAGTTTTGAGATGCCTGTATTTTAAAGCTTCATGTTGCTCTGAAATATCTTATTAACACATAGTAATTTGAAACTTATAATAGTATATATAAACATCATTAACAGAATTTGGAGTAATTTCAACGATCCTTTAATTTTTCACAGCAACATGAAGCTTTAAAATACAGGTTTCGGAAAACTTTAAATTTTGAGCTGTTTCCCTCTTGAACTGGGTCCTAGCTGTGAGGACATGAAAAGTCACGACATTTTCCATAACAGAAATTCTGTATCTCTCCATTTTCTTCTGATGAATTTCAACTGCCAACATGTACAGGAATAAATTTGATCAATTTATTTATAAACTTCAATTAGCATAATTTTAAAATATCTTGAATAAGAGTTATTACTAAGGAGCGGATTCCTATGTAATTAAATATTATTTTTGCGTATGATAAAACGCAATTAACAAAGTAACAAATTCCGTACATGAAGTTTCAAGTTTAAAACCCGAATTTTATTTCACATAAAACACATATTTTCACAAAAAATTATGTAAATACATATTTTCAGGAAATCTATTATAAACACATAAATCTTGGAGTTTTTTTACTTAAATAATTTTTACAAGAACTTTTAAACATTTTAAAACTAAAGCAATTATGTCACTCAGAAGTACGTTATCTTTTTAAGAATTCTTGGTTGCTTCGAGTTCCTAAGCGCTGTGTGGTGTATCCGTGATCCATTTTTGTAATAGTATCGCCTCAAGTTCTGAGAACTGCTAGGCAGCATATCAGTGTTGTTATTAGAGAATAAATTAACATGGACAAGGAGGAGAGATCTTGCAACACATAATTAGGAACGTTTATTGTTGCTGAAGATGATTTCATTCCACGCTTTGTTTGTGAAACACAACAGATAAGAGCTCGGGTATGAACATTATTAAATTTAAACAAATCTCTCGCCTCTCGCTAATGTCCATCAAGTGAGGCAATACGTCTTGTTGTGATTTCCAGTTACCGGGCTTCGTCAATCGATATCCTTCAAGATATACTGAAAGATGGTTGTTCAAAAAACGATTTGGCTTTCCTATTAGCAAATCTAAGCTTTTTGTGAGACATCATAAAAAACTCGAAACATCCAAAAACATGTTGTCTGAAACAAGGAGGTGCGTGCCGTGAAAATTAAACTAGACTCGCTACCAGGTTCAGAAGTACAAGTACTAAGGGACAAATTCCAGCATGTGTTTGGGAAAAACAGTGGATATAAAAAAATGTGTAAAGTTGCTCAAGTATTGGAGGGTGTGCCTGTAGGTGAAATTGACGGTGTATGTGTTTGTGACATTCCTCTCTTAAAATATGCACGTCTGACGTCCTGTGATGTGGAAAGATCGTTTTCACAGTATATGTAAGTCGTTGTTCAGAAATAATCGGCATACATTTGTGATGGAGAATTTGGGGATGACTTTTGTTGTTCACTGCAATTCTCGGCCAACTACTAGCACTCAAGTGTGGTGGGTGAGTACCTAGTAACATTTTTTTTTTTTCCAAGCTAAGTAAGGTATTTTTGTCATATTTAAAAGAAATATTTTTTTATTTTTAGCAAATATTTTCGTACTTTTTAGCACATAAAAATAAATATATTTAAATTTTTTAGCACATAAAAAGCCGCTCCCTAGTTATTACTGGTATTTCGCCGCATGGCTATGTGGATAGCATATGTTCATTAAAATGATAGTAATCAAATCACAATAGGTATTGTAATCCAAACTGTTTAGAATAATGGCAGTAGTCAGTTGCTTATGACAGTATTCAATTGATTACAATGATGTTAGTAGTCAATGATTATCATAATAATTGCCAATCATTTCGTTTATGGTAATTTTATTATAGGGCTTTGTTGTGTACGAATTCGAATATTTAGACGGTACTTAATGTATTTTAAGTTGTATCCATTTATGTCAACAGTTCTATGATCTTGATGATGGGGACTGTGATGATAGAACAACATTCAGCGGTGAGCTTACCTGACTGGAATGCGCATGCGCAGATGCTAAATCACAGCGGGTGGTTACGCCGTCAGATAGCACGTGATTTATTAACTCATTTACAAGGCACAGAAATAACTCACGCGTCGGTAATACAGAGAACTGCAGCCAGAAACAGTGCTCTGATGAAATTCGCTGCACAATTGTTCCAGAATGAAGGGAAAACATTATGTACGAGGGTCATACTGTAAGTCATGAGCAACCCATTGTTATAAATCCTAATTTTTATTTTTTGTACAAACCAGGTATATCATCTTAATCTACAGACTTTTCTGTCACTTTTCAAAATAGTCTCCATTTCTTTACACACATTTTTCCCGCCGTTCTGTAAGTTTTAAAACTCCCTTCATCTTCCCGAAGACACTGATGCACTGCTTTCCGGGTGTCCTCCAGCGTCTCATAGCGTTGGCCTCGCAGCTGCTCGTTTACAGAACCGAAAAGATTGTAGTCAAAGGGTGTCAAGTCGGGACTGTAGGGAGTTGCGGAAGAGTTTTCCACCCAAATGTTCTGTTTTTCTCCACGGTGACACGATCAGTGTGAGGCCACGCGTTATCGTGTTGCAGGATGATCTTCTTTCTAGGGCGTTTCTCGCGCAATGCACGATGGAGCTTCAAAACTGTCTGAATTTAGCGGACAGCATTTTTTGGTCTGTTCATATTTAAGAAATTCAACCAAAATACATCCCAGAACTCATCAACTCTTTCCTTGCTGCGTTCCGTGGAGGCAGTTCGAGGGCGACAGCTACGATAGTTTGTAGTCATCCTGTCTGTAATAGTCCTCAAATCCGTCCGTATTTAATCTAAAAATTGGAAACCAAGAATAAAGTCGTTTCACGAAATCCAAGGGCTGTCAATTATCTCCTGTCAATTGTTTACTTCTAGCAAAGGAACATTAATTTCTTTTACTAAAATTACTACTTTCCTGCACATAATTCTTGGATAACTTGACTAACAGATGTTGACTATGGGAAAAATTCGTCCATGAGTTCAGAAGAAATCACCGTGAATACAGAGATAGGGAAGTAGACAGATTGCATACGTACAATCATTTTTCGGTATCAGTGGTAATATAAACATGTATTTCCACGAAGACCTAGAGACAGAATTTTTAAGATAGCAGCATTTTCTAGATCTAGTCACTGCAGCAAACACAAAAATAAATAATACCACAATTACATACAGTAAGACAGTAAAAAATTTAGGAGTATATTTAGATTCAAATTTAAATTTTCAAAGTCAAGTGACCTATATGTGTAAGAAAACTTTTTCCATAATTCATTTCCTCAGACACTTAACTAACGTTTTACCTCTCAGCCTTAAAAACAACCTGATCCAAACTTCAGTGATGCCCCACTTCGATTATTGCAATTCTCTATTCACTAATCTAAATACTGATCTTGCCCTCAGACTACAGCGTGTTCACAATATCTGCGTTCGTTTCGTTTGTAACATTAGAAAATTCGATCATGCAGATAGACAGATAGATAGATGAATTTATTGAGTAATATTATACATACAGATTTTATATTTTCATAATTTTCTCTAAAATCCAATGCACGGGTCTTCTGACCGTAAGTGCTTTGTACCCAAAACAAGTCCTCTTTTGTAGGTTCCCCCCCCCCCATCTATGACTATATCCAACTACTCTCTAAAAGAACACACACATTAACATGGAAATGGCACAATAAACACATTATATAATATATCCTAACCTAAAAGACATAAAAATGTACAGTTGGGCAGATACTATTATCCCTTCCTCAGTTCGCGTCACAAACTTCAACAGCTGAAGTTCTAATCTTTCTCGCGTCATTAGAATTGTTGTCTTGGAACCCACTTAAAGAAAGAAGACACTTCAACGCTCTCTTATTACTATTTAAAATCATCCACACCTCCACACCCTCTTACCTAGCATCTCGTTTTGTTTACCTTTCACTACCTCGAACCCGGAACATTTACCTTCTCTCTGTTCCTCTGCACAGAACATCCTTCTACTCATCATCTTTCAGCATATCGATTCCACGCCTCTGGAATTCTCTCCCTGACCATGTCAGAGACTGTCGGACAATATCGAAATTCAAATTTAAATAAAGAATCACATTCTAGTTCATGCAATTGCTTGTCGAACACCTGTCAGGTTGCGCAACTTCGGTTTAATATAGTAAATATTGTAACTATGCTGTTGTAAAATTGACAATTAATATGTAATGTATTATTATTATTATTATTATTATTATTATTATTATTATTATCAGTTGTCACTATCATCATTGCTATCTTTATTTTTATTTCTTTTTTTCCTTGTATTAGCTCGATGAGAGCTCTATAGTGTCCTTTTGACCCTCTATAGGGCTTCAATTTAATTTGTATTATTTTCATCAGTGTTTGTATTTTTTTTTTTGTATTTGTATGTGCTATCTGGTAGGATGGTAGAGAAGGCCTTATGGCCTAAATCCTGTCAGATTAAATAAATAAATAAGTAAAATAAAACTTTCTTTACTGACAAGAGAAAATTTTCATGGGGACAGATAAAGAACATTTTTTTTTCCAACATGTTAACAATTTCAAAACAAGTGCTTATACAAATTTTGGTCACTCGAATGCAATCACGAGGGCCTCACAGGAAATAAGATTTCCTGGCACCGTTTACGAAAAGAAAACACAATTTCATTGAAAGATGTATTGGAACGGATACAGCAATTTTGTTGAGGTATTTTTCAATATACTTCCCACTCAAATTGAGATATTTCTCATATCGTGCGATCAATAAATAGGTACAGACGGCTGTCACACTGGTTTCGATCTCAGACGGCAGACTTCTACGACACAGGGATACAAAAGTTGATCCTGCGATAAGACAAATGTCTCACTTCCGGTGGAGAATAATTGAAAAATACCCATAGTTCAACAATATCTGTATCTTCTCCAATAAATCTTTCCATGCAACTGTGTTTCCTTTCTGTAAACGGAGCCAGGGAAACTTACTTTCTTGGGAACCCTCGTAATTGCGGTCGAGTGGTCAAAATTTGTATACGAACTTGTTTTGATATTATTAATATGGTGGAAGAAAAAAATTAACTTTATCTGCCATTATGAGAATATTTGCTCGTAAGCAGGCAAAATAAAAAATGTGCAGTGAGCTGACGAACTGAAGCCAGTGGTCAATAAAAAGAAAGAGTGAATAATAGAAAAAGTACAAAGACGAGAAGTCCTTTAGAATCGTATTTATAAGCCTGCTTACTTCAGTGCAAAAGTCTTTGTCCTTTATGTCTCTTATGGCTACGAGAATAATAGAAACAGAAATGGATTACAAATGTTTTTAAGATCAAGAAGAGTGCAGCAATAGTTCTTCTATGTCGTAGTAATGGTTCGAAGTGTCCCCTCCTGAAATGCAATTAAAAAAAATTACCGTTTATTTAACGACGCTCGCAACTGCAGAGGTTATATCAGCGTCGCCCGTGTGCCGGAATTTTTGTCCCGCAGGAATTCTTTTACATGCCAGTAAATATACTGACATGAGCCTCTCGCATTTAAACACACTTAAATGTTATCGATCTCGGCCGGGATCGAACCCGCAACCTCGAACATAAAGGGCAGCGCTATATCAACTGCGCTACCGAGGGCGACAATGCAATTCACTTCATTCACTATACTACATATCCCGAACTCTGAAGCTACGACCTTCTCTGAGAAATTTTAATACTGACACCCAGCTAGCCGCATTCCCAAATAGCCCTACCTGACTACACTAAGGTTGCTAGGTATTCAGGTTCAGAGCAGGCAACCTTATTCTTCCCTAGATCACACGCTCCGTGCGTCGCCATCCGGTGATCGGGGAATGCCATGGAATAATAATGAAATGGGGAACGAACGGAAAGATGTTGATGGTTAAGGTAAGGAAACGGCAGAAAGGCGAGAAAAAAACCACAACTACGACCATTTTCACATGTGCCACTAGGAATTTTTAAAATAAATTCTTCAGGCCTGATAAAGACTTGAACTCGAACCGCATGTGAGACAGACTGAAGATCTGCCCACTGAGTAACCGCAGGGGTATTTGTTTCCTTAATTGAAGCGTTGGGCCGAATAACGGTCTATGTTACAACTTTCCAAAATCGAGTTTTTAATGGAATAAGCTTCTACCCGAGTTACAACCGTGAATTTCTTGGTTGGAACAACGGTCTATGTCACTAGTCACTTCTAGCGTATCCAGTTGTTTACATCGTATCGGGAGTTATTGCACGGGAGTTTGTTCTCTTTACGAATACTGGGGACTTGAACTCTGTATATCAGTGAAAGAGTAATGGAACGGAGAAAAATTCTCTCCGGCGCCGGGATTTAAACCCGGGTTTTCAGCTCTACTTGCCGACGCTTTATCCACTAAGCCACACCGGAGTGCACCTCAGCACATGTATGGACTTCGGTCCTAGGTTCATAGATATCTATGACTTAGTGCAGAGGGCGGCCACTAGAGGGAACCCAAGAGCTGGAACTTAAAACTGAGACGATTCTTCCGACGCCGGGGTGGAATCCGGTGTGGCTTAGTGGATAAAGCGTCAGCACGTAGAGCTGAAAATCCGGGTTCAAATCCCGGCGCCGGAGAGAATTTTTCTCGTTCCATTACTCTTTCATCGTATGACGACGCAGAATATCTGCATGGAAATATCATATGTACTTCGGTACATAATAATAATAATAATAATAATAATAATAATAATAATAATAATAATAGTAATATATATATATATATATATATATATCTGTATATCAGGTTTCGGTTGATCTATTACGTAAAATGGACGACTTGAAGACAGTGACAATTTCTACGGTAGATATTGACAGGCTAAATAAGTCTAAAAAAAAAGATTCAGACAAATTAATATTAATAAGTAGAATGATGTGTCATGAAAACCGCTGAGAGATAGTGGTCTTGAGAATATAACAAGGAAGACAAAGTCGCAAGTTAGCGCGAAAGATCTCCGAGTAATGTAAGTTCCTGTATGTTATTTTTGCAGTATTTTATTACTTGTATTTTAATTTACACTTTACCTACTGTTACTTGGTCTACGTATGTTGTGTTTTTCCACTATAGTTTATCTTATAATTTTATCAAGATATTTCGTTTCAGGAATAGAATTGTGGAAATTCTTGTAAGGAGATGTGCTCACAGTTTGTTCTTGATGTCAGAAAGGAGCTGTTTAAAATGTATTACTCTTTTACAGTCAGCATTCAAAAACTGTGACTGTTATTGTCTTCATTATTAATAAAATTTATACTTAACAGATAAGTCATCTGTTGGGGTGGGTAGTGAATATTCGGGAAAGGGGTTCAAATTCCATCTCCCAACAATTTCTCAACTGTAATATTTAATTTTCTTTATTCATTTGTTATTGTTACAACTTTAATTAATTTAATGGTGTCTCTACATTTCAATACTGCAGTTATTTTCTAATAATAGTGTTATTACTTGATCAATATTGTAAGTTCATTCATAATATGACCTTGAGTGTAACTTTAATAAATTACATTGTGTTAATTCATATTAATATATAGCATTTAAAAATAAATGTCGTAATCATTTTGTTCATAATTTAACCTTTTTTTATTGATTTTGTATATTTCATAATATTCTGATCGTATAAAACTGTTTATTGTCTGTATTCCCCAGTAGCATTTCTGTGGAATTAGGCTAATGTTACAAACGTCTATGATGTGTAATATGACTTTCAATAACATACAATCATATACTTCGCTTAGTGTACAAAACATATTGCTGGAATAACTGTCTATGTTGCCCGTCCGATAGTAAATTTTGTGAGCAGAATTACGATGTAACATTTTTATTCCTCCTGCACAATTAGCAGATTGTAACATATTATTCGACCCAACGCTTCAGCTATCGTACCATTATTTTCTTTATTGTTTATTTATTCTTTAAATAATTTGTTTTTATCCTGTACTCGTTTCCTACTTATTAATTGCGTTTATAGACTTATTTATTTATTTTACATTTTCAGTAATTTCATTCCTACACTTATTTATAATATTCATTTATGCAATTCTAGCATTAAAACACGCTTGTTATGACGCTATAAATCCTAAACAATTGACCTAATTCTGGCACTGGTGCCAGAAAAGGTTACCTAGTAACTAGTATTCCATGACGTAATCACCGCCTTACAACACAAGTTTATACAACGTACCTGTGAGAAAAAGCTTCAAAACAACAACAACAAAATAACATTGTCTTACTTGCTTATTGGCTATTAAGGAACCCGGAGGTTCATTGCCGCCCTCACATAAGCCGTCATTCGTCCCTATCCTGACTAAGATTAATCCAGTCTCTATCATCAAATCCCACTTCCCTCAAATCCATTTTAATATTATCTTCCCATCTACGTCTCGGCCTCCCGAAGGTCTTTTTCCCTCCGGCCTGCCAACTAAAACTCTATATGCATTTCTGGATTCGTCCATACGTGCTACATGCCCTGCCCATCTCAAACGTCTGGATTTAATGTTCTTAATTATGTCAGGTGAAGAATACACTGCGTGCAGTTCTGTTTTGTGTAACTTTCTCCATTCTCCTGTAACTTCATCCCTCTTAACCTCAAATATTTTCCTAAGCATCTTATTCTCAGACACCCTTAATCTCTGTTCCTCTCTCAAAATGAGAGTCCAAGTTTCACAACCATAAAGAACAACCGGTAAGTTAATATAACTGTTTTATAAATTCTAACTTTCAGATTTTTTGACAGCAGACTGGATAATAAGACATTGTCTTAGTAACAGTTACTCAGCAATCGTGCAATATATTACGTCATATCCAGTACTGATATCTCTACTACGTCATAACATTACATTTTATAAATTTATAATAGATTTTCTTTACATATTTTAATGCTAGAATAGCATAAAACGTTGTATGCAGCACGTGTATAATCTTCATTATAAACACTCGTTAAAAGTAAATACTATTATTTATTTAGTTCTCATATTATTTAACTTCCTTTACCACATGTAGATATCACAATTTCAACGCCCGAAGCGTTTCATATATTTCTTTCGCTTACTGTTACCATGGAATCGTATTTTTGTCAGTTTGGCCTTACACGTCACAGCCGTAAATGATATCTCTATGCTAACGCACCGTTCATTTGACAACGCAGGGACTAACCTTTGATTTATGTGGGATTTTATTAATGGTTAAACGCGTGTAACGAACTCTGCTTTCCCGTTCCGCGTTTTGGAGCGAGTGGCTGTAAGTTCTCAAAATGCAAAGTCCGACAGACTAATACCAGGCTCAATGTAGTGCTCAGAAATTACATGTTAGACAACTCGAGTGATGTGTGTAATTATTTATAACTAGATTTGTTCAAAACAAATTATAGTAAGCAAATTTTCTAATACTAGGATGTCTATAATTAACTACTTCGGTTACCACGTGGCTATTGTAACATTCGAAATTCAACTGACCGTTCTAAGTATTATGGTCTCGTTTACAGCAGCGATTCCCAAACTTTTTCAGTCACGGAATCCTTTCTGAAGTAAAAGTTTCTCGTGGAGCCCCAAGAAATGTTCAGTGTCTAGTTCATCTGTCTATGGTCTATGAAGCATACAACACACGAAACATATATGGAAATATTAATAATAATATTAATAAAGAGAGCAATAGTAAAAAAGAAGTGGGGACAATATTATTTAAATTTACAATATGATATAACAACTAGTTAAGGGGTTAGGTAGGGGAGAGCTGGGTAGTATCGGACATCGGGTAATATCGGACAGTTCGTTTCTTTCATCTACCACAGTTGGTAGTACCTGAATGACGTGGTTACGTAACTGTATGCGACATCACAGAAACGTAACCATGTCATTCAGGTACTATCATCTGGTTGCAGATGAAAGAAACTCACTGTCCGATATTACCCGATGTCCGATACTACCCAACTCTCCCCTACAGCTTACAGCAGTAAAATTTTGAAAATATTCAACATTTTTCTCCTCCATTGTACAATAATGAAAATTAGTATGTGTAAAACACTGTCCTTTTGCTATATAAAAAAATATTTTTAATATTTAAAAAAAATTATTTATATTTCTTTTTTCAAAATTCAGTTCCCTGTGCAGTGATAAACATGTCCCACATAACTCAAAAACTATCTAACATCCTGTGATGAAATTTTTTGTGTGTATTTATGCATGTCATATCTACAATATGATGCAAGATTACTTCCCTACCTTTGATAAATTGTTTGACAAAAAATAAATTCATTTTAAAAATTGTCAAGTGTCAGTGTTTTCTTCTAACACAAAATAAAAAATATATATTATTTATTAAGGAATGTAGTTGAAAGAGTATGATATTGTAAACACGAGTTTCATCAATAAAATAAAAGAGAGAGAACATGAAAAAGTTAACTAGTTTATGAGTTATGAGGGAAATGCTTCATCACTGCACAGTGAACTGACACCAGTTTGAATTTTGAAAAAAAAAATATACATATATAATTTTTTTTAAATCGTAAACATATTTTTAAGCTCGACCATGCCAAAATGTAGTAATTATACACCTGGTAGCAGCCCTTTAATGGACCTCATTAAAGAACACTTATTCATTAAAGTTCAGGTTTGCCAGCAATCAGAAAGCAATATGAAAGCGCAAGTATCGATTATTCTCGGATATGCAATCGAAAGACAACTAGCGAAACGTCACGGAGGCTGGAAATGCAATACTGTCGCAGAAGGTTATGTTCTGTTACTATAATAATTATCGTTAATTGTAAATAATATTCAAATAAATTCAATTTTCCATCTCGTTTTTCAATGTCTAAACCAATTTCAAGGTTATATCAAGGTTAATGTATATTTTACTCTCTAGATTATATCAAGGTCAATGACATTTGTTTCTCGGAAAAAAATCAATACTTTCGCGTCTGCGCACATCTCACAATTTACGAGGTAGGCTATTGCACAAGGTCAGTTCCGCTCCTCACTTAGATAACAATAACATGAATACTTATGAATAATTTCAAGTTAGAAATATGGTCGAGCATAAAAAGTCGTATGAAACTTGCCTATAATGGTAATTAAGACGCTCGTATGAAAATTATTAAACTCGCTTGCGCTCGTTTCATAAACATACACGCGTCTTAATTACTGCCATTATAGGCTCGTTGCATAATGTACTATTTTTTTCATAAAGCGGAAAGACAGTGTTTTACACGTACCAATTTTCATTATAGTACAAGATACTGTACAGTAATGGAGGAAAAAAATGTTGAATATTTTCACAAATTTTACTGCTGTAAGCTGTACTTACCCCTTACGATATTTAAAAAATGTTACAATGTTACATGTACACCCGAAGTTAATGTGAAGAATGTGCCTGTTTCTTGCGGCAGAGTCTGTCAATGTCCGGTGTCACAGAAGTTAATTGAAGACGCATATCGTCTTCTGTGCCCAAACGAGCTGGATATATATATATATATATATATATATATATATATATATATATATATATATATACACACTTTTTTTAAAGCCATGTACCTCGAAAAGACTGTTTAACAGAGGTACGTAGTACCAAAAGCAGTAAGAGAAATTTAGCTTTTGAACTTAATATCGAAAGATCTTTCCCTATCTGAGTCCAAAATTCGGAAAGTGGCTCGCTTTTAAATGATGCCTGACAGTGGCTCGTTAGGCTCCATCCGTGGCACACATATTTTCTAAGCTTCAGAAGATGGTTTTAAATCTTCAAATTTGATGCAATTTTCTTATGAATATAGTAGGAACTTCACTGCTGGATTAAGAAAGTTCAGGACAAAATGCATCTGAGAGACTACACACGTATCACGTTTTCTTATCGAGGATTAATTAAGAAGTTTGGAGGAAGTGGTTCAGTTCATGATAAAATTAAATTGGAAAGAGAAAGAATAATTAGTGGTATTCACGTTGCAGAGATTCTTCATGAAAGCTAAAACCTACCTAGAGAAACCCCATTATCAGACAGCAGTGCTAATATGCTTGTTATTGCCTTCAGAACTTCTAGAAATAATAATAATAATAATAATAATAATAATAATAATAGTAATAATAATGGTTTACTTTAACTGGCAGGATTAAGGCCATTCGACCTTCTCTTCCAATCAACCAGTATGATACAAAATTACTACATTGCTATAAACAAAACATATTTAATACAATACAATGCAATATACAGGGTGTCCCATTTATCTTGTCCACCTATATAACTTTTTTGTTTGGGTAGGCATTGGAATTTTTGTTTTTGAGCGTTGTGTTAGAACGAGGGGCTAACATGAGTGTGGAGATTTGGTGAATGTAACTACATTATGGTACAAGATACATGTGACGTCATCAATTTTTCAAATATCACTACATATTTTATCATGTTACATTGATTGCACACATTAAGACGAGTTCAAAAAAGTGTCACAATGTCACCTTCCTAATCAATAACAAGAAAACAAAACAAAAACAAAAACGTACTTCCAATGTGATAATGTTATGCTTTGAGAGTCACACAAGATGTTCCAAATTGTGACCATTCACATTAATGCAAATTCGAAGGCGTTCCCCGAAAGACCGTATGACTGCCCGGCATGTTGCTGGCTCAATGTACACAAAAGCCTGTCGAATGCGTTGCTGCATGTCGTCTGGTCTTGTCAGAATGTTCTGGTACACACTGTCCTTCACAGTTCCCCATAGGAAGAAGTCGAGTGGCGACAGGTCCGGAGAACGTGCAGGCCAATGTACGTGGATTGTGGCGTCGACAGTTTTTGTGGTTTGTTTACATGTTAAGACAGCAAACACACAACACACGACGTGTACGGACGTCAGTCGTCTTTCGTTTTGTGTAAGTTAATGCACAAGTTGAATGGGGCACCACAACAAACGGCACATTCTGATGGCATTAATTTTGCATTTTGTTGTTATTGATTGGGAAGGTGACATTGTGATACATTTTTAAACTCGTCTTAATGTGTGTATTCAAGTAATACGATTAAAGCATGTAGTGCTATTTTAAAAATTGATGACGTCACGTGTATCTTGTACCATAATGTAGTTACATGCACCAAATCTCTACACTGATGTTAGCCCCTCGTTCTAACATAACTCTCAAAAACAAAAATTACAATACCTATCCAAACAAAAAAGTTATATGAAGTGCACAAGATAAATGGGACATCCTGTATAATTAATATAATACAATGACAATTCTTTTTATCTTCCCAACACACCAATAAAATAATTATGTAATAATAATATAATATTAATAATAATAATAATAATAATAATAATAATAGTCATACCTAAATATAATTAAATTATTAAACTCAATCATGATTATCATTATAACTTCAATTTGACAGTACCCGTAAGAAATCGTTTAGACTGTTCTTGAAAGTAGTTACTGTCTGGCAGCCCCTAATCTTCTGAGGTAGAGAATTCCATTCACTGGGGCCTGAGATAGTAAAAGAGGATGAATAGGAGGGTGTTCTATGGAGAGGAACTGCTAGGATTTGGCTCTCCTGTGACCTGGTGTTTAGATTGTGAGTGGAGGATAAGTAGTTAAACCGGAAACGAAGATAATTCGGAATAGAAGCACAGTACAGTATATACATTCACGAAGCTTGGGTTGTGAGGGTGCCAGGAACAATATTGACTGTGCCGGTACTATTTCGCATTGTCTGTATTGAGGCGATATTAGCGATCCCCGTGGTTAACAACTATCTATGGATGCATATTTACTACGTATTGAGTTTCGTGACTGTATATACTAGACTGTGATAGAAGTGTGGGGAACTTGAAACAGAAAATACAGCGAATGAAGTATTCTACGGTTGTTGAGTTGCAGCCAGGATAAATATTTGAAAGAGGGTGTAATGTAGTCAAACCTGAGAGCATTTCTGTTGAATCTGACACACATATTGTGCACATGCTGCAGCTTGTTCGAAAGTTCAGTTGTCAAGTCTTACGTCGCAATAATCAAATAGCGGTAATACGAGGGTTTGCACTAAAGTCTGTTTCAATTCTAGCGGGAAGAAGTTTCTGAATGGGTTAAGAGAATGCATGGTATAGCACACTCTCTTGGATATTTCCTTTATTTGGCATTTTCAATTTAAATTTTTGTCTAAGTAAATTCCGAAGTTTCTGACGACAGAACGGTACGGAATAGTGACATTATTTACTGTAATGATTGGGATATGTATCCTTATAAACTGCATTAGTAATATCTGAATTGAAGAAAGCTGATTATGAAAAGAGATACAATTTTTAAAGATATGTATTATCTCAGATGTAAATTGAACTGCAATGATTATCTCTTAATGTCGAATACTGTGGACAGACGATCACCACTCCTGACTTATAACGGGTTTTCTCTAGGTTGGTTTTAGGTTTTCATGAAGAACCTCTCCAACACCAAAATCACTAATTCTTGGTCTTCCCGATTTCATTTGATCATGAACTGACCAAGTTCTACAAACTTCTTAATTAATAGGCCTACAACAAAAACAGAAAGCACGATACGAGTATAAGGACCGCTCTCGAAGTAATTTTTGTCTGAAATCTTTTTAATCCGGCAGTGGATTCCTATTACATCCATAATAACATTGTACCAAACCAATTCTTATTTGAAGATTTAAAAACATTTTCTGAAACCTGGAAACTGTGTGTATAGACAACTCGTTGTCTCATGAAACCTACCTGTGCGTGAGGGGGAGCAGAAAGTGAACTAAGAAGCTTCCCTCCCTCTCTTTGATTCCACTTGTAGCTAGCTAACTCATTTAACCCCACCGTAAGTGTCGTACTATAAGCTACGGCGCACGCTTGCACTTGGTTTCACGAGATAACGAATGACTTATAGCACACAAACCAAGTGGCTAACAAATGTATGTTTATTTTTCAGAGCTTAATGGGTTAGGTACAGCTTACAGCAGTAAAAGTTTTGAAAATATTCAACATTTTTTTCCTCCATTACTGTATCTTGTACAATAATGAAAACTGGTATGTGTAAAACACTGTCCTTCTGCTATGTTTTTTTTTTCAAAATTCAAAATGGTGGCAGTTCACTGTGCAGTGATAAATCGTTTCCCTTATAAATCATAAACTCGTTAACTTTTTCATGTTCTCTCTCTTTTATTTTATTGCTGATACTCAAGTTTGCAATACCATGCTCTATCAACTACATTCCTTAATAAATAATATATATATTTTTATTTTGTGTTAGAAAAAATATTGATATTTGACCATTTTTTTAAATGAATATTTCATCAGACAATCTATCAAAGGTAGAAGAGTGAGTTTACATCATATTGTAAATATGACATGCATAAATACACACAAACAATTTCATCAAAGAATATTGGATAGTTTTTGAGTTATGAGGGAAACGCTTCATCACTGCACAGTGAACTGTCACCATTCTGAATTTTGAAAAAAAAAAAAAAAAAAATGTAAATAATTTTTTAAATCGTAAAAATATTTTTATATAGCACAAGGACAGAGTTTTACACATAATAATTTTCATTATTGTACAAGGTACAGTAATAGAGGAAAAAAAATGTTGAATATTTCCAACATTTTACTGCTGTAAGCTGTAGCTAACCCATTAATTGTAGCATCGTAAAAGTGGCAGCATTTGTCGTAACACGGAATAGCTAAATCCCGTTAAATCATTAAATAGCTGCTTAGTTCATTTTGATTGCTCAATTAAATTAGAAATTATATTAATTTAAATTATAACAGTTAATTTATAATGAATTAATGACCTTATATATGCACTATTTTGTAGATCTATTATAATAAATGTATATCTCAGTTACAGATCGAGTCATTGTATCATGTTTCGTATCAAGATTTTAGATTTATTGAAATACAAATATATAATACATTTATAGATCAATTGTGAGAAGTACGACTTTATATGGGGCAGAAACTTGGCAATTTCAAAACGCATTCAAAAATACATTTTTGGCCTTAGAAATGGATTATTGGAGACGATCAGCAGGCATTTCAAGAAGTGATAAAATTAGAAACGATATAATCAGAGAGAAAATTCAAGTTAAGGATGATATTGTAGAGGATATTTTCACAAAACAACTAATATGGTATGGGCATATGATGGGAATGAATACGGAAAGATTACCAAGGTTGGCATATGATTGGACCCCATCAAGAAGAAGAAAAAGAGGAAGACCTATGACAACATGGAAAAAGGGCATTCTGGAAGCTATGGAAAGAAGACAATTAGGAGAATACCTATGGAGGGATAGAGGGGAGTGGTATCTTGCAGTGCGATACATTTATCAGTGACTGTAAATTAATATTTGGCTGTCAGAAAATGTCAAAAGTCATTGTAAACTGATTAATATAAAATATAACATAAAAGCACAGCACAATAATAATAAAAAAATAAAGAAAGAAACTACATTCTCTTTTCCGTGAAGATTCCAAATCATACTTAAACTATATTTGAAAAATTAAGGACGCAAGTGGCCAGAGCTGAATGATTGGACTGAATGATGTTTTGTGCATAAAATGTCTTGCACTATGAAAGTCGTACATTTCAACAAGACTAACACTTCTTTTGTTCCGTTTCCATGGCAACCTTAGCGGCTGATCTTTGAAGAGCTAAACGACTCCTATCTACAGACAGAAGTGCGATTTTTCAGACAAGACAGAAATAAACAATCTACGGCAAACCAGAGCAAGTAACCTGCTCGCGGAGGAGAAATGAGACATCGTCATGGTGGCAAACCTGCTGTTAATATCACGGTGCGCGCGTACCCACTAATTTATTAGTTCAATTAAGCAGGAGCGAAGCCCCGAGTTCGATCTACCTGCCCTCCACTGGTCTCTGTCTTGCGCCTATCTCTAACTCAGGGCTGCCAACAATTGCTTACAAATAACGCGGGTAGTACACACTTAGCGTAAGGAATCGTTTTGTTTTTCACTTCTCATTACATTCCGTATATAGTAGATGATGGTATGGCAAGGTATAATGTTATAATTTTTAGAGAAATGTACGCTTTCATTATACGCAACAAATAAGAATTCAATTTTGTCTCTGTGACATGATTCCTTGAAGCAAAGGCTGCAAGATACTCAAATTATCCATCCATCCAGCCATCCACCCACCCACCCACCTATTTACCTATCTATTCACCTACCTACCTACCTACCTATTTATTTATCTCTTTATTTATTTGTTTATTTATTTATTTACTTACTAGCCGTACCCGTGCGCTCCGCTGCACCCGTTAGAAATAAATATAAAGTAATTACATAATTAAAATAGGACGTTTGATCCAGGGAAAATTCGTGTTTGATATAAGGATAAATCGTTTAATATGTTACTTAATTTAAATTGCATCCAAATAATTAAAATGCGATCATTTTGGTCCAGAGACACTTATTTGGTGCAATGACAATTCCTTTAACATGTTTCTTAATTTTTATTACATGCAACCATAGTTTAATGAAGGTTGACATCATTTAGATTTAATGTGTATATTGTATTTTACTTGTTATAGGTTTCCATTGAATTATGGTAATAACTTAATTTTAACCCTTGTTTTCTACGTATTCAGTAAATGGCGCTTGGCCCACTATGGTTCTGAACCCTTCAAATAACTTAAATGATATTATATAATATTACATATTATAATATATTATACTGTATAATATATATATTATATATATAGGACTGCATAATATAATATAATATAATATAATATAATATAATATAATATAATATAATATAATATCATATCATACTATATCATATCATATATCATATCATATCATATCATATCATATCATATCATATCATATATCATGTCATGTCATGTCATATCATATCATATCAGAAGTTACTGTAATAACATTATAGCATTATGTCCATCTAGAGAAACTACACTTTCCAATGGTGAAATAATTAATTATACAAATCGGTTAATTTAGCTTCCGATATTGCTTCATACAAACACAGAAACATTCTCTGTAGGCTATCTTTCATAGCTTTCGATTGTTGCTGTCCAAGGCCCCTTATAGACGAAGTCATTTGTTTTTTAATTCATTACACGGCCTTAGATGGCAGTTATTTTAATTTTAAAACTCATTCATCTCATTAAATATCAGTCCTATCAAACTTTTTCAAGGAATAAAACTTATCGCAAATTATTTTTAAAGAAACGTTTGTTATGTAACATATTTCACAAAAATAATAATAAGCGAGATATTTCGATTTATTTAATTCAGGCCCCCTTATAACCCCCCTTTTAAATAATATATTTTGAATGCCATATAGCCTAAAATCTAAGTTACAACGAACTTAATTTATATTCCAATTTTCATCGCGTGAAAAGGTAACAAACATACAGAGAGACAGACAGACATACATACAAACAAAAATTTCAAAAAAACCGATTTTCGGTTTCAGGGTGGTTAATTATATATGTTAGGACCAATTATTTTTGGAAAATCGAAAATTACCAGAAAAATTTCGGCTACAGATTTATTATTAGTATAGATTAATGTCTATAACAGGGCAAAGCCCCAATTACAATAGACAGTACAAATATTTGCTTAGAACGTAAAATTGGAGATAATATGAAAAAAGAGATAGAACAGATACAAGTTTAAATACAAATGAAAAATGAAAAAAGAGACAAATAGATACTACATACATAAAAGACACAGATGTAGATATAAATGAAAGATACAAAATAAAAATACATGAAAAATAGATAAATATAGATATAATAACCAAAATATGTAAAATGTAGCTATAAATGGCAAATTACAGAGTAACAAATAGATAACAATATTATTTAAAATCAACTACCTTCAGTAGGCATATATTAATATGAAAATGTTTATATTTCATGTAAGAAATGCTGAAATCTAGATCCCATGTTTTACATATTTCATTGAATTTACAACACATTTTTAACTCTGGTGAATTTTTATGTGCTGAAGTCTTTGGTTTTTTATAATGTAACAATTGACGATTTCTTAAATGTGATGTTCTAGCGTTAAGGTGGATTTGTGCCAATATTTCGCTATTATCCAGTAGACCGTTGAATATTTTATATAATAAAAGTTGCTCTGTAGTAATCTACGACTGGCAAGTGACATTAAATGAAATTAAGCAAGTATATTGTTGTACGAAATAATTAGGTAGCCACAAGTCAATTTACCCGCGAATGATATACATGAAATACAATTTGTCCCAAAATGATCCTATGTTCATATGGTTCAAATAAGACAACAATTACATCCTTATTCATACTTATAAACAGAACTACATTAAACTAAACATTCCTAGTCTAAGACCCTCTTACAAAAGCTATTTTTAAATGATTTACAATTCAAACCAAGGGAGTAACTCGTCAGGCTAAATGAATACATGTCACCTTAAAAAATAAATGTCACCTTAATTTTAATTTACACTTTATACACAACGTTTCAAGTTATTCTTGAATTTCCTTGACGAAGGACAGCTCTCAAAGACCGCTACAGGTAGGTCATTGCAATCATTTGTAGTTCTATTTCAAAATGAGAATTTACTTCCATCCGTTTTCTGTTTCTTACATTTGATTTTAAAATCATGATCGTTCCTACCCTAGTACGTTGGCTTCTCTAACCGAGCCATTATGCCTACCCATGCTTTTTGACCTAGATGTGCTCTATACAGTGATGTAATTCTAGTTTTTCTACGTCTGTTTTCCAGTGTTCCCCATTTAATATGAGGACATTGAAAAATTTCACGTAGCTACAAATACAGTGTGTCCGCAGAAACATTTCGGGGTTACAAACCGCTATAATTCTGTTACTATGTGTTTTACGAAATTAATATCGGTTTCATTAGAAAGAACAGCTCAAAGAATTTCAGGAAATGCGTAATTGATAATTGTTGACCGAAACAACAGATGGCAGCACAAGAAGAAAGAAAACAAATTCCGTTTCCCCCATTTCGCTTGCCATTAAGACATTGTTGGATATCAGCAAATTGTGTTAAATCATTTGAATGACGAATTTTCAAGTTGAAACCTGATGACAATGCAAAACGACGTCTTTTCTTTGAACATTTATTGACACTAATGTCGGATGATGAAGACATTTAGCAAAGTCATTTTTAGTGACGAGATAACGTTCCACATCAATGAAAAAGTAAACAAGCACAATGTTAGGATTTGGGAGAGCGAGAATCCACATTTCATTTTGGAGGTTGAACGTGACTCCCCTAAGCTAAATGTGTTTTGTGCCGTTTCAAAACTGAAAGTGTATGGCCCATTTTTCTTTCAAGAGAACACTGTCACCGGTATGAATTATCTTGATATGCTTACTGAATGGCTGTTTCCACAATTGGAAGAAGACAATGAATTTCTTTTCCAACAAGATGGAGCACCTCCTCACTGGAATTTTGATGTACGGAATGTTCTAAATCAACAACTTGCAGAAAGATGGAATGAGCGCGCTGGGAACCAAGATAATGTCTTCTGCAGCTAGCCTCCGAGGTCCCCTCACTTGACCGCCTGTGACTTTTTTATGGGGTCACATAAAAAATCTTGTCTATATACCTGCACTAACTCAAAATCTGCAATAGCTCCAACTTAGTATCACTGCCGCCATCGAGTCCATCCCTGTAGATATGTTGGAACATGTGTGGCATGAGTGGGAATATCGCCTTGATGTCTGCAGCGTGACACGTGGAGCACACATCAGTGTCTTTGAGGCAGGTACGAGAATTTTTTGAGTTTCTCTTTCTAATGATACCAGTTTCGTATAAATCCGGCAACTGGCAGCGACGCTATAGCAGTTTATAACTCCGGAATGTTTCTGCGTACACACTGTATTTCTAGCAACAAATTGAGCTGATTCTGCTTTCGAGAAAATCATGGAGAAGTAATTAAAAAATCTTTTAAAGTTTATGAGTTTCGAGTATTTCCAATAATTGTGCGGACAATAACAAACGTTTGGATATTGATAATAAATTTACTAGATGTAGAGAAATGTAAAGTTGTGTAATGAAATAAAAGTTCGGAGTCAATCATTGATTTGTCTGAACAATTCTGTTAGCTTGCATATGTGGTAAGTCTGACTTATTTACGAAACAACGGATCACGACCGTTACATGTAATTGCGAAGTTGATTTAAAATTTTAAAATCCAATTTCGAAACTAGGAATATTAATTATGTAGATTTTATATATAGAAAATGTAGATTTAGGAATCACTTTATTTTTATTCGTATTTGAATTGAATAATTTCCATAGTAACAAAATTACAAAAAGAAATAAAATAACATCAGTATTGGAAAATCTAACAGTTCTGAATTGGTTTTATATCGTGTTAATAAAACACAAAAGCATAGATATTCTTTTCTGCGTAAAATCCTTGCAGCGGGCTAATAGCTTTTTTTACAATGCCAATACGAAGAGTTAAAAAAAAAAAAAGCCCATACACATACCTATCATCATTATCATCATCTCCGTCGGCGTCGTCTTCGTCGTCATCGTCGTCATCACTACTATCGTGATCCGGAGACCGACGACTCAAGATTTCTTTAAAAAAATATCATGAATTTTATCATCAAAAAGGATATGAACTCAATTGTAAGACAATTATCCTAACCTCCTGAGACCTATGGCCCGCCATCGGTCCCTATCCTGACCAAGATTAATCCAGTCTCTGACGTCATATCGCAACTTCCTCAAATTCATTTGAATATTATCCTCCCATCTACGTCTCAGCCTCCCAAAAGGTCTTTTTCCCTCCGGTCTCCCAACTAACACTCTATATGCATTTCTGCTGAATTCACCCATACGTGCTACATGCCCTGCCCATCTCAAACGTCTGGATTTAATGTTCCTAATTATATCAGGTGAAGAAAACAATGCGTGCAGTTCTGCGTTGTGTAACTTTCTCCATTCTCCTGTAACTTTATCTCTCTCAGCCCCAAATATTTTCCTAAGCACCTTATTCTCGAATAACCTTAACCTTCTTTCATCTCTCAAAATTAGAGTCCAAGTTTCACAACCATGCACAACAACCGGTAATACCGTATAACTTTATATATATTATATATATAAATTATAACTTCCAGATTTTTCGAGAGCGGACTGGATGATAAAAGCTTCTCAACGGAATAATAACAGGCATTTCCTACATTTATTTTGCGTTTAATTACCTCTCGAGTGTCATTTATATTTGTTACTGTTGCTCTACCATTTCAAAAAATAAATTTCCAATTTTTTATTTCCATTTCGTACTATGTTCTGGTCACGAGACATAATCATATGGATTGTTTTTTCGGGGTTTACTTCCAAACCTATCTCCTTAATTTCTTGAAGTAGAATTCCCGTGTTTTCCCTAATCATTTGTGGATTTTCTCCTAGCATAGGTATACACATCGTCCGCATAAACAAGCAGCTGATGTAACCTTTTTAATTCAAAACCCTCCCTGTTTCCCTGGATTTTCTAATATCATATTCTAGAGCAAAGTTAAAAAATGAAGGTGATGGTGGATCTCCTTGCTTTAGCCCACAGTGAATTGGAAAAGCATCTGACAGAAACAGGCCTATACGGACTCCGCTGTAAGTTTCACTAAGACACATTTAATTAATTGAACTAGTTTTTTGGGAATACCAAACTCAATACGGATATTATATAAAATTTCTCTATTAACCGAGTCATATGCCTTTTTTGAAATCTATGAATAACTGATGTACTGTACCCTTATACTCCCAGTTTTTCTCCAATATTTGTCGAATACAGAAATTAGGTCAATAGTCGATCTATTACGCCTAAAACCACATTCATGATCCTCAATAATTTCATCTACATAAGGAGTTAATCTTCTCAAAAGAATATTGGCCAAAATTTTGTGTGTCAATAAAAGCGATATTCCTTGAAAGTTACTACAGTTAGTCTTTTCTCTCTTTTGAAGATAGGTACAGTTATGGACTCCTTCCACTGGTCGGTACAATTTCCTTTTCCAAAATAGCATGTATAAGCTTTTAAATTTCTCTAGCTAATGCGTTTCCACCCTCTTGTATTAATTCTGCTGGAATTTGATCGATATCTTGAGACGTACTTTTTCAGATTTTCTATCGCAATTTCTATTTCAAAAAGTGTGGGCTCGGACATAAATGGCTCAGCAATTTGTATATGAATATCGTCCCGATCATTTCTATTTGGCCAATTCACATTTCGTAGTTGCCCAAAATAGTTTTTTTCCGTCTGTTCAGGATGGAATGAAAGTCTGCAAGCAAACACTTAAAAAAAAGTCACTGGCATGAGGAAAAATGTTGAAAAAATTGTGCAGGCTACAGTTAGGGCGCAAATGCAAATATGTTATACTATACCTTGGATCTCTGCGCATACATTTTATATCATAATCATGTTTGAATTATAATATAGTATAGACTACTGTACTCTCAGACTCTGTTCAAATTTACAATATTGGAATGTTATGATGGATGAAAGTTGTGATTAAAATAACAGTTATTCAAAACAAGAGGCCATCTTATTGTCTACGCCCCATGTGCATAAGATTTTCTTACTAGAACGCTGCATTACGATTGGAGCAGAAGTTATAAAAAGTCTTTGTAGGCTTCTTTGCACTCTCTAACCTCGAATTTCGCCATGTCAACAATAAAATAGGCACGATAATGCCATTTTCTGTTCTTTTATGTAACAACGTGGCAAATCAAAATATTTCATTTTATTATAGTGACAGTTCTCAGAACATCTTCTGTGTATAGAATGCATTATATTTTAGAACAGCTTACAAGCAAACATTCTGATTGAGGCAGATAAAAAAAGTTAATTTTTTTCTTTCACCATGTTAATAATGTCAAAAGAAGTGCTTATACAAAATTTGGCCACTCGACCTCAATTACGAGGGCCGTAAAAAAAATAAGTTCACCGGGACCGTTAACAGAAAGAAAACACAATTTCATTGAAAAAATTATTGGAACAGACACAGCAATTTTCGAGCTAATTTTCAACATATTCCCCACCGGAATTGTGACATTTGTCATATCATGAGACCGACAGAGAGGTGCAGACGGCTGTCAAACGCTGGTTCCGATCCCAGACGGCTGACTTCTACGAAATAAGAATACAAAATTGATGCCATGGTATGACAAATGTCTCAATTTCAGTGGAGAAAACGTAGACAAATAGCGCAACAATTACTGTATCAAGCATGTATTTGTGCTTTTTTTCTGTAAACGTCCCCAGGGAAAATCACTTCCTGGAAGGCCTCGTAATTGCGGTCGAGTGGTAAAAATTTGTATAAGCACTTCTTTTGACATTATTAACATGGTGGAAGAAAAAAAATTAACTTTTTATCTGCTCCCGTGAGAATGTTTGCTTGTTAGCTGCAAGAAAATTTATTCATTTTGAATTAGTTTTATCAACGATGCCTAACGAAAAATATGCTAGAAGTGTACTGCTTAGGCAGTGGGTTGAAGAACACGCACGTTTAGCACTTTATTGATGATGTCTCAATATTCTTATGCAGGACTATAACAGAAAAACCATCAATAATAGTAAATTGCCATATTTATTCTATTTTAAGAGTGCATATTTTGTTATTTTTAGTTCGTATATTGTGGTTTTTAAGTACATAAGTGCAGGCATATTTTCCCGTTTTTTTAGTGCATATGAAATCGCGCCCTAGTTATAATGAAGTTAACCTATTTTCTATACCCATCCTAACACAAAACAACAATTTCCAAGAAATACGATTTGTATCACATTGTACATTATTAATATAAATCTAATTGTTCTATTAGCAAGAAGTTTATACGACATTTTAATAACTAAAGAAAGCCACCCAAACAATGCGTTATCCTGACGAAAATTCTGGCTTTGAAATCAAACCGTGGTTTGTACACCCCTGTCGTAATTAAACGAAAGCTTCCCTATTCAGGTCTCTTAATTATGCGTGCACTTCCATTAGATGACGTCATTTAAGTTGATGTACCGTTCGGCTTAATGTGGTTCAGTATTGAATTATTTGTGCAGTAAGAGGCTCTTTTTAACTCTTAATCAAAAGGACTGGGCATTTTCACGAAGTATGGGCTTCCATCACTATTTGTTTACAAGTTAGTATTAAAGGAAATACTCAGAATTTTTTCAAATAACGCTCTTCGCCGAATTTTTCATCAATAGCCTCTTTGCCAACGCAACACCACCAAATTAATGCAGGAAAGTCGTTGCTAGGAGATGGGATTCCTGGTGGGACATTTGTATCAGCTTGTGGCTTTCCAGGTAACCAACGTAACCTGATTTCCCACTCCCGGGCCTCCCGAAGTATCACTGCAAGCTAAACAAGGCACTAGGCTAGCGGCTCAGAGCCTAAATTTGTTACACTGTGGTTTTCACACGCTTCTACTTGCATTTTTCGCAAATAAATAATTTGTGCTGTGTGTATAAACGAATGTGTCTCAACACAGTGTGCTCATTCTCATCTATAGACATAGTTATAACGTGTCAAAGTTTTATATGTATGTGAAAGAGCAGTATGTAATTTCATAATAAAGTCAATAGTTTAACCACAGTCTACTATATATAGTCACGAAGCTCAATACTTACTAACTATGCAAACATAGATAGTTGCTAACCACCAGGATCGCTACTATCGCCTCATCACAGACCTTTCCTTAGCAGACGATAGAATGTATTGTACCTACTTTCGATATCGTGTTCTTTTGAAAAAAAATTACACCTTCCTTCCACTATCGAAATATGAAATACATAAGGTTTATATATTATTTTCATAAAGTATATATTATATTTTATAAAATCACCTTCCTGGATCTTTCGGAAGAAGGAAACTTCAACCTATTTTTCTTACAATTTATAGTACTACAAACGTCTCCTTGTCCCATATTGTTATTCAGATTATTGTATTTTTAGCCATTTACAGTTATTACAACCGATAACGAACATTTCACAGTTTACACAACTTTTCACAACAAAGCAAAATACGGCACAGTCAGTCGATCTAGAACAGGCAGTGTATGGAGCTCAGTGAAATATTATATTATAACTTTATTTTGTATCATTGCTAAGCTTTATTTAGTGTAATGTGTCCATAAGTTCCGTTTACTTCTTATTGCATAATTTGTTGTAGAAATAATTACAAAACTGTGTTATTTTAATGTGAAGAGAATTTTACATGTTAACATAATCTGTTCGCATCAACGTTTTAAATTTAGAATGGAAGCTATTTTGAGGTTTAATAAAAAAGATTTTATATTGTGATTTTAATTTAGCACATCCACCTTCCTTAATTGTAGAAAGAAATTTTATCATACCACCCCTATGAAATTAGTGTACGTACGATTGTGTTACTTCGTATCTTAGGTAGTAGATAAATACAATAATTCAGTACCGGTACTCAATTGTAGTATTAAAATACAGAAAAATTGAATGTGCCGGTATCATAGCCTACATGACATGCTTAATTATAATGTATAATTTCGAATTTAGGAATATAAGATATAGTAAACCTAACCTATAATTACCATATGAATGGCAGGGCATTGGAGACCACTAAAATTAGACAGAAAGGGGCAATTGGGACAGTAAACATAACCTATAGTTTGAACGCATCTAAATATCCGTGCGGTGCAACTGAAAATTATTGAATCGTGCATAAATGAATGTATAAGAATTTCGCAATATTTAATCGAAATAAAGGCAGGTATTACACATACGAACATCGTAATTTTCACACCAAAAATAATATTACACCTTAACTTATAAGTGAATTGTCTGAAGTGTCCCATAATCATTGTTTTAAATTTTATTATTGCAATTACACTACATTTTAGACAAATATATGTTACTCTTTATGCATACCAACTAATTTATATGGTTGAAACGCCGCCCTTCGTGATCAGGATAAGCGAGTTACATGGTCTGACTTACGGCCTGTATTAGATCACGATGACAGTGACACAGTCTATTGTTCCTAGTACTCACAGCGCTCCAAGCGGCTAGCAACTATCGTGAGAAATGCAAGAAATCATCCCAAGCTTCGTGGCTGTATATATTAGACTGTGGTTTAACTATTTCTGTTTTGACAAAAAATTAAAAAATATTGGTATTGGTCCAATTTAGAACACACTTCCATAAAGATTATAATTTTATAATGCTCTCGGAGGGCTTATAAAATTAAACACTTTTTCACTGAAATTGTGTATTTTAAGGAAAACTGAATATTTATATTGTACGAAATGGAAACATAAAAATTGGAGATTTATCCTTCGAAGAGGTGGAAAAATTCAAATATCTTGGAGCAACAGTAACAAACATACTGTAAATGACACTCGAGAGGAAATTAAACGCAGAATAAATATGGGAAATGCCTGTTATTCGGTTGAGAAGCTTTTGTCATCTAGTCTGGTGTCAAAAAATGTGAAAGTTAGTATTTATAGAACAGTTATATTACCGGTTGTTCTGTATGGTTGTGAAACTTGGACTCTCACTTTGAGAGAGAAACAGAGATTAAGTGTGTTTGAGAATAAGGTTCTTAGGAAAATATTTGGGGCTACGAGGGATGAAGTTACAGGAGAATGGAGAAAGTTACACAACGCAGAACTGCACGCATTGTATTCTTCACCTGACATAATTAGGAACATTAAATCCAGACGTTTGAGATGGGCAGGGCCTGTAGCACGTATGGGCGAATCAAGAAATGCATATAGAGTGTTAGTTGGGAGACCGGAGGGGAAAAGACCTTTGGGGAGGCCGAGACACAGGTGGGAGGATAATATTAAAAGGATTTGAGGGACGTGGGATATGATGATAGAGACTGGATTAATCTTGCAAAGGATAGGGACCGATGGCGGGCTTATGTGAGGACGGCAATGAACTTGCGGGTTCCTTAAAAAACATTTGTAAGTAAGTAAGGAAAAATGAAGTCCATAAGTGTATTACATCGAGGGATTAACATGCCAAGGCAATCTGAAGTCACATATTTTTCGCCATGTGTCTGTCGGAAATTGAACCCAAGTCATATTTGTAAGAAAGTGGCTGGTAATTGGTCAAGCTATGACTGAAACATATTGTCAGCTGAATTGAACTAAATTTAATCACTTCTAGAGCTCCAAATCCCATTTAAATATCTATCAACTTGGCACAAACGTGTTTGTAGTATATACAATGTACTTTTTTTTTTACAATGCTCGAATTTCTATTGAAATTTAAACTGCAAAATACAGTTGTAACACAGATATACACACACATACACACACTTGTTTTGATGCATGTTTACAAATATCTCCTAGCGTTGTAAAAATACTCTCACCGCTTTTTAATCCGCTTGTTTAGTTCGGGAGATTCTCTGTAGGAGCGCTGGCAGCCATGGAAAATCTCTCGCACAATTGTAAAGTGGCTGTCGAACTGTTGGCAGACAAAACACTCTGCACCCGTCACAGTCAAGGGCCCTTGTACTGGGAAACAATCGTCGATTCCACCAAAAAAGTCCACCACATCGTCGATGGAAGCTTTGCAATGAGTGCGTTTCCAGAGAGATTACTCCATGGGCGATACCGCTGCGCCATTACCAATCTTTGCAGCTCTTCAATTGTTTAGTTTTACTCTGCAAAATCTATTTTCGGACTCTGATCCATTCGGGACAGGGTGATCAAAAAAATTTGCTTGTTAGAATCTGTCACAATCGAAGACCAAAGCGTTGTGACAAACAGTAAAGTCTACTGCTATTTCTTGTTCCGTAGAACATTGCCCGTAATAGAGTAAGAGGTACAAATATGGAATACCATTTTGTTTTTTCGTTTTGGAACCTACATAGTTTGAATACTGAACATAGAGTATCGTCCTGTTTATTGCTGAATGTCCCTGTGAATGGTACACCGGACTTAGAAGTTCGTAGATGTCATAAAATGATTGAAAAATATAATTTCCTCAAAATCTAACATATTTTCTTCATAAAAATGGAGTAACAAATATGGAATATTATTAACATGTTACAAAATTAACAAAATTGGAAAGTCAAAATGGCGTCTACTAAAGAAAGCACAGAACAAGCGTTCAGCATCTCCATTAAAAGGCGTTTTCCCAATCGTAATACTGAATCCAGATGAATCGTCTCTCACGTATTTTCTCTAACTTGTTTTATGGCTTCTTACATTGCCTTTTCATTCCACTGTTTTTTTTAGTTTGTTGAAAAGTGAGGATTTTCCCCCTCCTCCAGGTGCCAACACTAGTAACGAAACAGAAAGGCAGGGTATAAAGATGGAATACTAATAATATCAGTGTTTCATATTTGTGACACACTGATGTTATTCATAACCTCAAAACATATAATTTAAAAACGAAATCAATTAAACATACATTGCTATAAAAAGTAGATTATTTCTCCTTAAGAATATACAGGGACATCATTTTATTTTTACTTCAATTTTTATTGTACCTGAGTTTTTGAATGTACTTCACTCCCACCCCTTCTACTAAGGAAGTTCCAACTCCACACAGAACCAAGACCGCAAATAGTAAGCAGTACTGAGTTACTGAGTATAGTACGTTCCAGAAATATGTTCGCGTTTTCCAGTGACGAAAGAGCTTTCAATATTGAATCATATTTTTGCACAGGTACTATCCGTTTGCCTACGTCGCATCCCGATTTCCCCCACCTGCTTCTGCTCGCCCCTCTGTAAAAGCTGGGCTGTCTTAGCTCTTTTCTGAAAACATTAATTTCTCTTAGGAATTGGACGCTTACGTAATATTATACAGCTGTTTAATTTAACTTAAATAAAAGGGCCTCGTTAAGTAATTAACTGTCACGTGATTTCCTCCCTATCTACAATCACGCGGCATAACCACTTGGACCGACAGTAGATAGCATGTCTGAGTAATTTTATCTGTGCGGGTCGGGCAGAAGTGAAGATTGAATTCACAGTGCGTAAAGTAGGTACAGAATTATTTCAAAATGAGTTACTAGTACGAAGGACGAAACTGGCAATTGGAATTAGATGCAATAGTCTATAGTGCGATAATATGCACAAAAGAACTGAAGCCTGTATCGAAATGAACGGCCACCATTTTCAAAATTGTGTTTAAATATTCATACTCGTATTATGATTATTTTTCAATTTAACTTCTTTCTCTATATTGTACGCTAATATGCTGTAGACAGTATAATATTCACTGCATAATGAATACGTTCGCATGGATAACTCACTTCGTGAGTAAAAACACTTATTCTTAATACAGTACTGTACTTTGATTAAAGAAAAACCTAATGAAAATTATCAAACTCAAAATCGCGATATTTCCTAGTTTACGTAAATGGATGAACTACTTTTCTTCCATCCTATACCTAGTAGAGTGATTTGTGTTTTACGCCAGTATCATCGAACTCCAGTCTTGGAGGGGAGGAGCAAACGGTGTTTCCGGTTCTCTAAAGGTATAGACAGGTTAATATTAAAAATGTTAGTAAAAATAAAATGATGTCCCTGTACGTATATATCATTAATATTTCTAACATTGAGAAATAACAATGTATGTTCAAGAAAGAACTTACCGCCAAGTTTTTCAGTTTCCTCGAAAACCCAATAATGATAAATGTTTCAACAGTTCAGTTTCTAACTGCAAACTAACACATTCCCCCGAAAGAGAATATCAGTGCAAAGTAATTAGGAACGTTTGGGCTAGAATAGAATTTTGTGTCACGTCGTATATCACACTATTTCATATGTGTACTTCTATTTCATATTTGTAACACTAACTCTTACAATATTTAATCTTCCTCAACTTGGTGAGGTTGCCAAAGACAAAGAATGTTAAACAGTAACATTTAAGATGTGACACTTAAATTCTTCACAAGAAAGTAGTTACGTAAGTTGAAATTTACATTATAGCTATTAAATGACTTACAATTATTAAGTTCATGAAAATTTTCAGTGAAGCAAGAACATTTTTTTTAACTAAAAGAAAAATAAAATGACAAAAAAATTCAATTGTAGTTAAATTGAAGTACAAGTGCCGCCGTAAAATCTGCAGAGAACTCTTCAAAGTTAGCAAATAAATTTCCTTTATCATTGTTGATGTTTCGGCCTCATAGAGTTTGTTTCGTAACATGATGACACGATCTGTAACTTACTGTTACTGTTACACCGACGGCAAAGTTAATGTGAATTAATCTCAAAGAATAACCCCCTGAAATTGATGGTAATACTTATGGTTCAACCTGTATTACCAGACGGAAACTCCAAATCATCTTCATTATTTTATAATCAATCGACTGCTGATATTTTATGTAATAGAAATTTAATTAAAAAAAGCCTTGTCACCCATTGTGCCGCAGAAATCTGTACTTTCTGGAACTGTCTCCTATGTCTTGGAATTGAATCATCATCTTATTGGGAGATTATGTTCAACAGTCTTCCTGCCATGATGAATTTCTAACCTTAAAGAAACTTTAAGAATTTAAATTACAAAATATTGAGTGATTAAGATAAATACAGGTTAAAGAATGATTAAATACATATGAGGCGTTCCGTAAGAGAAGGGAAAACCCGCCAAATGTACCTGTAGAAATAATCGATGTTCAAAGTATTTTATCTGAAAACGCGATAAGGGCGAAGCCGCCAAGGACACGTCTGTAAATAATTTAATTATTTTGTACACTGAAAAACGAATACCTTTATTGAAAATTGCAATTAAATGTCCAATTTAATATTCCAACTTAATAGTGATCATAGATGACATTATGAATTCATCAATATTATGGGAATAATTTGAAAACAGTATATTAGAAAAAGCAAAGAGCGTAGAATGAACTCAATAGTGGCTGACATTAATAATAATAATAATAATAATAATAATAATAATAATAATAATAATAATAATAATAATAATAATAAATAAAAACACTTAATCACACTGTGATATGATGATTACAAGTGTTTGAAATTATTAATAGACTAAACAAAAAATAAGTAGATGCCTGCCATGTTATTAACCTTACTATCAAAAAGATCTCACTTGTTCTGGGAACAGAGGCGCTAATAATCCATTACATCATCTTCATGAAGATGTTCCTCTGAGTCGGTCACTGCTAGTTTTCGTACTAATGTACGATTCACCTTTGTTCCTTTTAATCTTAGCTTGTACGTTTTTCCATTTTTTCGACATGCCCCTGACGTTTCCTACAATGACCAGATATGCCTGGTTGATTATCACTGACACTATTACTCATAATAAGCTGTTACAATGTCCATAAATACACGTAACACGGTTGTACTCGGCTGGGTGGTTACAACAACACTGAGACAATGAATGGCGCACGCCTTCAGGCGGAGTGGCGTATTCGCTCTTCTCGTACGAAGTAATATGAATATTATGAACCTGTCACAGACTACGCAGTTTCTCCAACCTTACAAACAATAATAATTTCGATGTAGTAAGAGCGAGCCCCGCCAACGTCTGCCAGGCTTATGTTACAGATATGTGTCTTAAATATTCGGAGGAGTAAAAGACACAAAATTCAACCCTTGGCTGACTCTCCCTTCTCTTACGGAACGCCTCATATGGTGTTGGTAAAATTATTGAATTCTTTATCTAGTATCTAAGGTACATTTAAAATCTTACTAAAGTTAAATGAGTTTGGTGTGGTGAAATGGGCCTTTAGAATACCATACAGTGGCATCAGGGTTTGGATACATTCCGAAGCTGAAGGTAGGTACTGTGGTCAATGATTTAACGGTCGTTTATAGTTTATTATTTTTTTCTTTACATATTAATAAATAAAATGTATCCTTCCTTCATAAGACAGAATCTACGGGCGATATAGGACTGGAAACTTTACTCCTCTCGTGTAGGAAGCCATCACCTCGGCAGATTTGAACCCGCGGTACTTGGGTGCAGTAATTACAAGCCACCGAGGACGAGCCATTCATTCATTAACCAAGGTGTCGTTACTGACCAGAGTCCAGTGCTATTCTCAACAAAGAAAATTCTGCTACTTCTGTGTCCCAACCCCCGCTGCGGTGGGTGGTTGCACGCATGAATATGTAGGTTCCGCGCCCTCGTTACACGTAGAAATCAGTCAACTTGTGCATAATTCATCCAACCGCTAATCACGGTCAACAAAGCTGCCATGTTTTCTGAGCCGACTAATTCCCTTGTAACATATACCTCAGAGTTCATAGATTACTCTGCAGTAGTTATAGGGAACGTCCAGCATCCCTGGTTGCTGGGATACATCTGAATTTTGATATCAAGTCAAGGGAGTACAGCCAGGTTATGATCTTGTGGCTCTTGCGCAAATGTCAATTTTATTTCCTTCCAGGCACAGTTGGAGTGATGTATGCCAGAATATAGTTTTCCTTTACCACAGGCAGTGATGTCAAATCAAGCTCATTTTTCTGACCTTGACGTCGTGCGCGGGCAGCAAGCGCTAAGCATGGAAAGAGGAAGAGTTGTGTATATGAATAAGCAACCTGTTGGATTAAGAAAACAGTGGTGCACAAACTTCAAACGGAACATGAAATTTTATGTCGTTATTTTTATATGGCTTCTTTCTGTTTAATATTATCTATATTGTCTGTAAAACAAAAGTACTAACACTGATTTCTTAATATTGCACTTGTATTTTAAATCTTAATAACATAATAGAGAGTTAAGAAGGAATATTCACTTAAATTCCATAATAGTACAATATTATACTGTATTAAGTGGATGAAACACATCATTCATAAAGAAAGTGATATTCCAAAAAAAGAGATTGATTATGACATGATAAGTTGGAATTTATATTGATGGTATCTTTAGCCTTACAAAAGTAATCAATAAACTAATCAAAACAATATTACAGTACAAAGCAAAGTTGCCTAGGTACTGTATCTGTTTTAAGTGTAAATAATATTACATAACAAAACTCTTATCGCGTTATGCTTTAAGGTGATATTTGTGAGCAACTTCCTATCATCAGAATATTAAATTATTTTCTCGAAATCTGCTGAAGCTACAGAGCTGACATATTTACAACACATGGGCACGTATCCTTTGCTTATGATGTAACAGTAGTTGCTTTGTTAATTCATTTCCTTACAAACAATTTCCATGCGAATATTTTCAAATTTTTCAATACACTATCTTCAGTAATACGTATATCCGGTATATTAGATTTACGAAAACATTCTGTAAGGCTACTAAATAAATAGGGCTATACCTGAAAATTTCACTTTTCTATACGAAAAGCTGAGAAAATATTTCTTTTGAATGAAAAAATCAAACTTGTGAAAAATGAGCATTATAATTAAAACTTACATTCTTGTAATGCACTTATACTTCTCAGGCAATTTAGAAATTAACATGGATACAGTTTTAATAAGTTCTCTTCCCTTTATCTATTGAATCAGTGCTGGCCATCCCTGAATATAGCTCGACCAAGCGGCATATAGCACCTCTTTCGTCTGTCTCTTTCCTTTCCGCTGTAAAGCGCTCAGGCTCTCCTGGGCTCTAAAGCGCGCGCTTGCTCCTGTGGGCATCAAGTGACATGCCTGGTCTACAGGATCAAAAAATGTCCATGTAACATAGGGTCAAAACTTGATAAAAATATTTCTTCTCTTATTTTATTCGCATTATATTGCTTATATGGTTAGTAAAATTACGAAAACAATTACATCAGTAGGTATATCTAGCAGAGAGTTAATATTAGTTTAAATATTATATTTGTGTGTTCTATTACGTTTTCGTGAAATTAAATAAAATTGCATGCTTAAATTTGTTAATAATCTGGCGTGAGAGATGTGGCAACGTATTCAGCAGGCAGTACTCTGCACAGACGTACGTACAGCACGTCAGCTGAGTTCGAGCTCCCTGTCCATAGGTCTACTGCCGAGCGGATGACAGTTCCGTGCCAGGTATTCGATAAACAACTTGCAATGTCATTCACAGTTTAGGAATGTCATATGAGCCATTCAGAGCAAAAGTGGTGTAAGTCAAAATTGGATAATGAGGTTTAAAGTAAAAATTCTGGAATATACAGCGCAAAGTAGCGATTAATATGTCCTTCTTGCTATCCACTGACTACTAATAGTTTAAATAAATTGAATATTAATTGCTATTTCCCTCTGCATTTTACAGTATGTTTACTTTAACCTTCATTACCCATTTCTGACTTACACCACTTCTGCTCTGAACGGCTCATATGTTATTAATTTACGGAGAAAGACGTCGTAATTCAAATGAGGCAAGATGAAGTACCGTCAATGTTTTCCGCAATGTAGGTTATCTAATCGGCGAACTTTTGTAGCGGTTTCTCAACGATTATTAGAAACTAGGGGCCGTATTCATAGACATTCTTAGCGCGGGCTTCCGGTGGATAATCAGCGAACCAACATTTTTCGTATTCATAAACCAGTGTTAGCGATATTATATGATATGATAGCTTATGAATCCTGTACAAGTAACCAGTCGATAGCCGGGGCTAGTTTAGCACGCTTGTAGCGCGGGCTAGCGAAATGTCTATGAATAGCACCCTAGGAGCCTCTTACCTCATTTCAAAATTCACACAAACAGAAATTTCTTTAAAAATGGTAGTGCTTTATAATAATAATAATAATAATAATAATAATAATAATAATAATAATAATAATAATAATTTATTTTAGCTGTCAGAGTTAAGGCCGTAAGGCCTTCTCTTCCACTCAACCAGCAAAAAGAGTATATACATATGCATGAACTTACAAAGAATTCAACAATTTGATTTAGATGAGAGTTACATGTATACAAGAGTTGTTTACGAATTAAACAACAAAATACTATGAACTATTAATTAAATACTGAAATAAACTGTGTAGCAGAATTAAGCTAAAATACATAGAATGTTAATATATTTCAAATAATATTAGATAATAGAAAGAGATTATTATGAGACAATTTTGAAAATACAGCACAATCAGGATGATGTCTAAAAGAAAGAAGTAACAATGTAGTCTGTGATAGTTTAAATCAGTATGAAATGCTAATAAGGTTATCTTTTAAGCTGTTCTTAAAGGTGTTTATTGTCTTGCAGCCCCTAATACTTTGTGACAAGGAATTCCATTGACGCGAGGTGGATACTGTAAAAGATGATGAATAACAAGATGTTCTATGAAGAGGTATACTTAGCGTGCCACAGATAAGTGATCTGGTATTTACGTCGTGGTTAGAGTATAGATAAGAGAAACGAGACGAAAGGTACTTTGGTGTTAAGGTGTGCAGAATTCGAAAGAGTAAAGACAAAGAGTGTAAAGTTCTGCGTTCTTTAAGTCGGAGCCACGAAAGACTTGCGAAGGACGGTGATATGTGGTCATATCGTCGGATGTTGCACACGTATCTGACGCACATATTCTGAGCTCGCTGTAACTTGACTGACAGTTCAGAACTTAGGTCACTTAACAAAACGTCACAATAATCGAAGTGCGGCATTACTAGGGTTTGTACTAGGGTAAGTTTTAGTTGCTGGGGCAAGAAGTTTCTCAAGCGACTCAAACAGTGAATGCAGGAACAGATTTTTTTTATCGTTTCTTTAACTTGAAAACTCCAACTTAAATTATTATCAAAAAAGAAGCCAAGATTTTTTTACGACAGATGAATAAGGGATTAGCGTGTTGTTAAGGGTAACAACTGAAAGATTACTGTTATTAAGGGAGTTAACTAAACGCTTATGTCCAATAATTATAGCTTGAGTCTTACTTTATAGAAGCGGGAGAGATTAAAATGTTGCTTTAAAAAAAGTTCGTGTGATTTTGTGTTGTAAACAATTATTGTTTATTTTTAGAAGTACAAAAAATGGACCAATATTACCAATATTGTTAAATAAAATGGAAATTTACCATAAAGCTTTATTAATGAGATTGATAGTTTGTATTTGCTGTTCGTTTTATGTAAACAACGGTCCGCCCCTGCATTAGAACAGAGCATCTGTTTTGTACCGGTATGTCTGTTGAGCTGTACTGTGTACTTGTAAACTCCCTCCTCCCCATCCAATTACGTTGCCAAACGCCTAATATTGTAAATTTTAATAATTAGTTAGATATTGGAATTAGAAAAAAATTGTGAGGACATTTTTTTCTTCCTTATGACATGAACAATCATCAGTTAAAACAATGGCACTTATACCCCTTACACCCTGTATGGAGGATGAAAAAATGGCATATGAACCTTGGTTCGTAAACGCTTTATTTCCTTGTTAAAGCCCTTTTCTTACAACTCTGCTTACATTGTATGATAAGGTACAACATGAAATAAAAATAGCATATCACATGAAAACCTGTCTTACAGGAAGTGTAGAAGATAGTCCCCATTAGCCTGAATACATCCATCAACCCATCGTCGCATTCAATCTCGGATGCGCTGATAAATCCCTAAAGAATATCGTTTTGTCTCGCGTCCGTCTAAAATAAGGGCTCAGAAGTTTTATTCTTTGAAAAATTTTGATAGGACTGATATTTAACGAGATAAATGAATTTTAAAACTAAAATAACTGCCATCTAAGGCCGTGTAATGAAATAAACAAATGACTTCGTCTATAGGCACCGTGCAAGCTCCTCTGGTGGCGACTGTTGTTACTAACTGCGGGACAGCAGCGATAGAGTTGTGCTTGAAGCGTATGAATATACTTAACATCTCAGGTTAAATGATTAGAAATATGGATGATCCTAAAAAGCGGAAAGGTAACGCAAATTGCTTTGTTCTTGAGTGTAGTAATGCTTATAGGAACACACCAACCGATATTGTGTTTATTCATTCCCAAAACAGAAAACTGAAGCGCGACGACGCTAATTGTGAATCCATGCAGTACGCAGACGAAAGTAAATAAGGCTACATTGCTTGTAATCATAGTATTATTATATACTAAGCCTGATATAAAAAATAGAATGTATATAGTATTAAGTTTATAAATAACCATTAAGTTAACAACGACAGGAATTTATAATTTAAATTTCAAAAAGTACATAATTACCTAGTTCTTTACATATATAGGCCTATTATGTATAATATTAGCAACAATAAATAATAATATACTTATTTTTAAATGTATTCATATCGATATTTATTTCTTGATTTCAAGTGCTGATGGTTCACCTTGGAAACCAACACCCGCAGCAAGAATTTGTGGTATTCATTTTATTGGGAACGAGATCAGAACACCCCCAAAACTAGCATACCGTTCCCATATGTTTATAAAAGATTACAAGAAAAGACTGCCTCATCTCAACTAGCTCCGGAAAGGTACGAAAGAGACGCATAAAGAAGAAGAAAAGGTGAAAATTTAAGTTTTATGGAAGGCGAATGCTCAACAAGTGTTATTTCGAAAAATGAAGTAGCCATACAGGCAGAAGTAAATGAAACCATTCTTAGTGATTTTGTTTTTTCTTTCACAATTGAATTGTGTGAATTAGTGTACTCAAGTGTCTATTCCATTACATGCCGAACTGAAGTCGCGTAAGAAATGTTATGACAAGCGTTTAGGAACAGATTATATGTTTAATGAAATGCAAGGTTTCCGAAATTATTCGAATATATTGTTAAAATTGCTGCCAATTGAAACACAATCATACCCGTAGAATCATAATAAGAAATATTTCCAATCCTATCATTTAACCCAAAAATAGCTACCATATATAGTCGAAACGCCCCAAGATGTAGACCACACATACTATTTTTGCCATTTTTATTAGTGAATTTCACATCGAAAGCTTTCGAAAAATTCTGTCCAAGAGTAAGATTAGTAAAGAAAATCGTCTACTCATATTTTCCAATTAAAATGAAAACTGGATTGTCGTATTCTGCTATGAGGGTGATGTTCGGAGTTAATCGTACAATTATAATTATAATGTATTTTTACCGCCACTTTAATGTTGTTGACATCCACAATGGTTACTGTTAAATTTAAATTAATTAAATTATTAAATTCATTTATTAAAATTTAAATATACAGAATAAAGAATATAATTACAAACAAGAGAAATAGAAATAAAATAATACAATCAATATAAAGAAGGAGATACAGTAGTACAGCACTGTAATTTTGGGTTTTGGCCTAGCAGAGAAAGTATTCAGGATACAATGCCTGCAATATTGAAAAATGTAGAGTGACAGACAATTAATTGTTCAGAAGTGGATCAGCCAACCAATGTGGATCAGATGGTGGCCTTGAAATCTAAATGCTACCGAGGCAGATCGAGTGACACATTCATAACAAGTGATTGCGGATTATTGACTTTATTAGAAGGTGGTGATGAAGTCAGGTTTTCCCGGAATAATAACAAACCTCTCCGATAAAGGGATCATTGTTGTTACTCCACCGTATCTGCACGATGGTAAATTAACAGCTGAAGAAGTCGAAACTACTTACAGCGTTGCCAGTGTTCGAATTCATGTTGAAAGGTGCATTCAGCGAATTAAAAGATACAGTATAACATTTTACACAAACTATCAATTGAACTGCTTCCGCATGTTGATCTTGTTGTTTATTCAACTGTCCAAAGAGAAGTCTGAACCTCATAAGTGATACCAACAAGGCAACTCTTATGAGGAAACTAGGCCAGAATATCATGGGGTAGAGTGGCCAGTTCATTTTCCCTTCCATTGCATACATCGCCGACTAGCTACAAATTACACTAGTCAGACTTCGTATGCATACAAACAATATTGTTCTTCCTCTGACACATATCGTCAAGTGAGATGTACAGCCTGATAACAGATGTACGCATCAGCCAGAACCTCAATCAGAGGTAGTATGTTGATGATATTGTTCATTACGTGTTGTGTTTTAGTGAATTTGCAGTCGCCCATTATTCAGGAAGTGTAATTGAGACTACTTTTAGAATTAAATCACATTAAAATAAGTAATTTATAGAGACATTATACACACAAATGTTACACACATCATGACATCAAATATAAGTATATCAATGTTTTCGTAATATGACTGTTCACCCTCATTCAATGGTCTGAAATATGATTTAAATGCCAAACTACTTCACTGATATTTCAGGAACTTTGTAGTTACATTTTTACACTCCTCTAGCAGTACTGAACTTTCCACTAAGTCTATAAAATAATTAAAGACTGGAGATTGCTGGGTTTGCAGTGAAAGACCTGCCCTTGGGCAGAACACTATGAATCAATGAACCCATTCTTACTAATATTATAACTTTTTATCGGCAGAAAGCCGCATGTAATTTCTATATCACACATGACTAGTGAATGACTGCGAGCCTGTAGTTAATTAGGAATTGAGACACTGCGCGGCGCCACCAGTACGATTTTGAGACCCATGCACGGTGCCTATAAGGGGCCTTGGTCAACAACAATCGAAAGCTATGAATCATAGCCTACAGAAAATGTTTCTGTGTTCGTATGAAGCAATAACGGAAGCTAAATTAACCGATTTGTATAATTAATTATTATTTCACCACTGGAAAGTGTAGTTTCTCTGTATGGACATAATGCTATAATGTTATTACAGTAACTTCTGAGTGAATTGAGGACAGGTAAGATTAAAATAGCTTCTTAAGCACAGAAAACTTGATAGTTTATTCTGTGTATTCGTTTCATTATTTTATAATCCAAATTTTAACTATGCTCAATTGAATCGAGTTAAAATACATAAAATACATATGCATTAAATGCAATGCAAAAAATTTGGATAATGAGCCAAGCAGATTATGTTACCCTGTTGTAAAATAAAATTTGTTGCTCCTGAGATTCAAGAACCCCCATAACAAATTGAAAACTTACTTATCGGGGTACATCCGTTATCAACACACTTTTTATATAATATAATATAATATAATATAATATAATATAATATAATATAATATAATATAATATAATATAATATAATATAATATAATATAATACAATATAATATAATACAATATAATATAATATAAAATTATTTAAGTTATTTGAAGGGTTCAGAACCATAGTGGGCCAAGCGCCATTTACTGAATACGTAGAAAACAAGGGTTAAAATTAAGTTATTACCATAATTCAATGGAAACATATAGCAAGTAAAATAAAGTATACACATTAAATGTAAATGATGTCAATGTTCATTGAACTATGGATGCATGTAATAAAAATTAAGAAACATTTTAAAGGAATTGTCATTGCACCAAATGAGTGCTCTGTGGACCAAAATGATTCAATTTTAATTATTTAAATATAATTTAAATTAAGTAACATATTAAACGATTTATCCTTCTATCAAACACGAATATTCCCTGGATCAAATGTCCCATTTTAATTATGTAATTACTTTATATTTATCTCTAACGGGTGCAGCGGAGCGCACGGGTACGGCTAGTCACAAATAAAAGTCTAGTGAATTTAAGGTCTGGAGAGCGCAGGGGTCAAGGTATTGGCCCACCTCTACCTATCCGTCTGTCACGGAACTTTTGAGTTTTTCTCTTGTACGGAGAAGGGACCCGAAGGCTTACATTGCAACCTGGGGCTTATTGTGCTTACCACTCTTATTCTGTGAATGATTGAGTAGCCGAACGGCCGCACCGTGAACATAACCCGGACTATGGTATGGATGACGATGATATGTGAATTAATAATGGCGAAATGAGTCAGCAATGCTGCTTCAATTGGTTGAGGGAAAGCCCCGGAAAACACCCCAACCAGGTAACCTGTCTGAATCAGGATTTGAACCCGAGCCCGCTCGTTTCACGATCAGCCGTGCTAACCGTTACTCCACAGCGGTGGACAACCCTTGATATAGAAATCAATGAACATTGACATCGAAATAAATAGATGTTCCATCGTACATGAGATATATGTTTCGTCGTATTGCTAACGGCACATGGTGTAACAGAACAGGTAAGGTGTTATCAAAGAACTCTTTCTATTTTTCTCCGTTGAGCCTGGGTGGAAGAAAATGAGATCCCACCAGAACGTGACCAATAATGCCGACCCAAACATTGATATTTCCATGTGGTATGCTATTTTTATTTCATAATATACCGCATCAATGTAAGCAATGTTGTACAGGGACATCATTTTATTTTTACTTCAATTTTTATTGTACCTGAGTTTCTGAATGTACTTCACTCCCACAACCTCTACTAGTGAACTTCCAACTATTCTCCTCACAGAACCAAGCGTATACAGTCAAAGTCGCCTTAAGGTCGTAGTAAACACAAACAGTATTGAGTTAGTGAGTATAGTACGTTCCAGAAATATGTTCGCGTTTTCCAGTGACGAAAGATCTTTCAATATTGAATCATATTTTCGCACAGGTACTGTCGTCCGTTTGCTTACGTCGCATCCCTATTTCCCCCACCCGCAACTGTTTAAAATAACTTAAATAAAAGTAATTAACTGTCACGTGATTTCCCCCCTTTCTACGACCCTGCTACATAACCACTTGGACGGACAGTAGATAGCATGTCTGAGTAATGTTATCTGTGCGGGTCGGGCAGAGGTGAAGATTGAATTTACAATACGTAGGGTACTCTTTTATATAATAGCTATAGAATTATTTCCACATAAGTTACTAGTACGAAGGACGAAACTGGTAATTGGAATTAGATGCAATAGTCTATAGTGCGATAATATGCACAAAAGAACTGAAGCCTGTATCTAAATGAACAGCCACCATTTTTAAAAAATGTTTAAATATCCATATTATGATTAATTTTCTATTTAACTTCATTCTCTATATTGTACGCTAATGTGTTGTAGACAGTATAATATACACTGCATAATGAGTACGTTCGCATGGCTAACTCAGTTCGTGAGTAAAAACATTCATTGTTAATACTGTATTGTATTTTGATTAAACAAAAACCTAATGAAAATTATCAAATTCAAAATTATGATATCTTCTAGTTTACGTAAATGGATGAACTACTTTTCTTCCCTCCTATACCTAGTAAAGTGATTTGTTTGTATTTTACGCCAGTATCATCGAACTTCAATCGTGGAAGGGGGTAGCAAACGGTGTTTCCGGCTCTGAACCATTAATCCAAAGGTATAGCCAGGTTAATATTAAAATGTTAGTAAAAATAAAATGATGTCCCTGTATAAAGAGGGCTGTGGCAAGGGAATAATGCGTTTCCGAAGCTTACACGTGGAACTCTTTTTCACGTCGTGTACAAATGTCGAGAGACAAAGAAAAGGAAGAGAGAAAGAAAGAAAATATAAAAAGTGAGGCAAAGGAAAAAAATAAAGAGAAAAAGGAAGAGAAAATAAATAGAAAAAGAAGGATAAAATTAAAAGAGAAGAAAAGAAAAAGAGAGGAAGGAAAAAGTAGTTAGAACAGAAGATAGAAAGAAAGAGAAAAGAAAAAACAAATAATATATAAAAAGGAAAATTTATGGAAGAATGAAAGAATGAAATGAACAGATGTAAAAAAAAATGCAAAAAAAAAAAATGAGAGGTGGAGACGGAAAAGGTAGGAAAGCTAAAGAATAGAAGAATGAGAAAGCAAAGAAAAATAAGGTAAAGGGAAAGAAGGAAGGTAAGGGAGTGAAAAAGTGGTAGAAAGGAAGGAGAACTGGGAAACATGTTCCAGTGACGAATCAATCGTGTGCAGTTGTGGAGGCAGGACGTTCTGCGCATTTCTTGGCTAGGTCTGCTGTGTAATCCTTTTTCCGCAAGTCGACAGGCAATTGTCTGATTTGTAGCAGAAAGTTCATGACGATGTAACGTGCGCTCTCTTTCACAGACAGCCAGACGTATAAAGGAAGAAAGCAAACTATCAGCTTCAAGTGAACTTACAAACGACCAGGACGGAAAGAAAAATCTTTATGTAGTCGAAGATTTCACTTTCTGCTTAAACTTTCAAATGTTTCTTTTATTACTTAAGTTTTGGACGCCGATGGTCATTGATGTAGCTGGGGAAATGAATTCTGAAATAATTTATTTATACTATTTCACATTGCACGACTAATAAAAGCCACATTTTTAGGCAGCTTTCTTTAACGACGCTGTATCAACCACTACCCTACCAGATTAACATCGAAGCCGGTGAGAGGAGGTACGTACATCAGCACTAGTACTTAGCTACGTAAAGATTAATTTTTGGTCCTACAGAATATAAATGTTATGGTGACAATGATTATTAGAGGAGAAAAATTCGCTCCGACGCCAGGGATCGAACCCGGGTCCTTGGTTCTACGCACTAAGTGCTCTAACCACTCAGCTACGCCGAAGTTCAATCCACAGCACCGGATGGAATTCCGGTTTTGGTGAGATACGTTCAGCCAGGAAGGTCAGTGACGAATTGTATCAGGCGGGCATCACAGATTTTTTTTTCGAACTTTCGACTCTTGCTGGTCCCTAAAATCCACCACTGATGCACTGTGCGTTTGTTCATAAGTCGGTGTAAGCGAAAAGGACATGGGCAGGGGTTTCTCACTCTCTTTCACTTCCCCTCCTACGCCCAGGGCTGCCCTAGTAGTTCGCATACTCTCCGCATCTAAAATTAACATATCGGGTATTACACGATTTTCCGGCGTTGATATTGTTGGTAATAACGAAATGATGTTCGCAGAAATGACTATGATTCTTCGCCATGAGATTCCCTAATATTCGGCTTGCAATTGAAGAAAATATCGAAAAAGACCTACGTCCAAGCGCATTCTCGGAGCACAAGCCCCTTTATCTGTATACCAGTGACTAGCTTTCTTTCAATAATATTTTCATTTTTATGGGAATCAGAGTGGATTCACATAAGACAGGATCCTTCATAAATATACAGAGTGTTTCCGAGGTGGTGTTACAAACTTTCAAGGATGTTGGGGAAGGGCACATGTATCATTTGAGATAAGGAACCCTGGTCCGGAAATGACTGAGTCGAAAGTTATAAGCAAAAATAGTTGTGTGGAAATGGAATTGTAATTTGGCACCACGTGCCGTCCTTTCCTTAACCTTTGGAACAGTCGTGGAAAGATGGTATGGGCCGGATGTCTCCTACGTGGATACTTGTCCCGATACAATCTGTGAGCTTGTCCACTGTTCCCATTGGCTCATCCGTATTCGAAAATCAGGTCTGCTTATTCCGCTCTCATGTACTCCTCTATTTCACTAGGACTGATCGACTGGACACTGCAACTTGTACACATACACTGCTGTAGACAGACGTGCATATTAGGACCGACCACGTCCGTTACACATTACGCTATCTGCATTGCTTTAGTGTAGTTTCCTGTCCCCATCCCTCAGACAGCGCTCTGAATGGAATACATTAAGTAGACAACGTAAACAGCGTCATATGAATACAGTATGTGTAAGATGTACAGATAAATACACATAAATAAGGTGTACAGAGGAATAAAATTATTTTATTTCCACACAACTATTTTTGTTTGTAACTTTCGACTCGGTCATTTCCGGACCAGGATTCCTTATCTCAAATTGATACATGTGCCCTTCGCTATCATCCCTGAAATTTTGTAACACAACTTCGGAAACACCCTGTATATATATGACGCTTCCCTCACACTGCTAACTCAGCGGCATTTTTCTATTGTACGCTTCCGACAATTACCGCGAAATCGATCGCTGTTTCTACGGCAGTAACTTTAATTCCTGAAATTCGTTTGATTTGAATCTGAAATTTTCTATCGTGATTCTAAATCCGATCTGCTTGAATCACAGTAGAGTCGTCTACAATATCATTAATCCACGAGCTCAATTGATATAATTTTTCACATGCAACACGAATTCTGACGTGCTACAGTGCGTTAGAATTGAACTCTCATCTCTGAAACGAACATATGGCAGAATCCTTTTCACCTGCACTGGACGGCGGCCAATTTATCGCCCTCCAGTGTTGCTGCTGTGAGCTCAATGGATCGTGTGATTGAACCCTACATCCGCTGGATGGGCTTCGAACTCCAGCCTCGAATTCAAAGGGTCACGGTTGAATACCCTTCACACCTGTTTCCGGGCCTAACACATGTCCCCTTCCTTTACTTTCTGTTTCTCCGATGTTGCTTGAAATATGAGCTACTGTGCTGCCCTCTATTGAATGGCTTATGATTAGCAGTTCCAGCTATTGGCTGCGTCACAAAGTAGCAAATTAGTCCTTTAAAATGTTCTGTCGTGTATGATAAATCACGTGTTACTCAATCTAATGCTTTATTTCATGCCCTTCCTGAACAATGTAGAATAGTCGGACTTGATAAGACTGCCTTTTAAATTGTAATTCATTTTTATTTGGAATCTAATCGGGGTTAGGTACAGCGTACAGCAGTAAAATGTTTGGAAATATTCAACATTTTTTTCCTCCATTACTGTATCTTGTACAATAATGAAAATTGGTGTGTCTAAAACACTGTCCTTCTGCTATATGAAAAAAAAAATGTACGATTAAAATAGTACATTATGCAACGAGCCTATAATGATAGTAATTAAGAATCGAGTATGGATATTTATGAAACGAGCGCAAGCGAGTTTCATAATTTTCATACGAGCTTCTTAATTACCATTATAGGCGAGTTTCATACGACTTTTTATGCTCGACCATATTTCTAACTTGAAATTACCGGTATTCAGATGTATACATTTTATTTGTAACTGACAAGATCGGAAGTGACCTTGTTCTAGGTCGTGAATTGTGAGATGTGCGCAGACGCGAAAGTATTGATTTTTTCCGAGGAACAATAATGTCATTGACCTTGACGTAGTCCCGTTAAACTTGATAATATTATAATATTATAACCTTGATTATTGAATTCGACATTGAAAAGCGAGGTGACAAATTGAATTTATTTGAATATTATTTACAATTAACGCTAATTATTATAGTAACAGAACATAACCTTCTGCGACAGTATTGGATTTCCAGCCTCCGTGACTTTTCGCTAATTCTCTTTCGATTGCATATCCGAGAATAATCGATACTTGCGGTTTTATAACGGTACAAAGCTAACTTGTCATTGGCTGAACACATGTAAGCTGAGTTATCATTGGCTGAAGACCTGTACTTTAATGAGTAGGTGTACTTTAATGACATGCATTAAAGGACTGCTACCAGATGTATAATTAGTACATTTCGGCATGGTCGAGCATAAAAATTATTTATATTTTTCTTTTTCAAAATGCAAAATGATGGCAGTTCACTGTGCAGTGATGAAGCGTTTCCCTCACAACTCATAAACTTGTTAGCTTTTTCATGTTCTCTCCCTTTTTATTTTATTGTTGAAACTCATGTTTACAATATAATGCTCTTTCAACTACATTCCTTATTAAATAATATTTTTTTTTTTTTTTTTAAATTCTGTGTTAGAAGAAAATATTGATAATTGAGCATTTTTTATATGAAATTATTTTTTATAAGACAATCTGTCAAAACTAGATTTTTCTTGTTGATAATTGAAAATGGTGGCAGTTCACAGTGCAGTGATGAAGCGTTTTCCTCATAACTCATAAACGTGTTAACTTTTTCATGTTCTTTCTCTTTTATTTTATTGCTGAAACTCATGTTTAAAATATCATGCTCTTTCAACTACATTCCTTAATAAATAATATTTTTTATACAGTGTTAGAAGAAAATACTGATATTTGACCATTTTTTTTAAATAAATTTATTTTTTATCAGACAATCTATCAAAAGTAGAGAAGTGGTTTTTCTTTTTCATAATTCAAAATGGTGGCAGCTCACTATGCAGTGATGAAGCGTTTCTCTCGTAACTCATAAACTTGTTAACTTTTTCATGTTCTCTCTCTTTTATTTTATTGCTGAAACTCATGTTTACAATATAATGCTCTTTCAACTACATTCCTTAAAAAGTAATATTTTTTTATTCTGTGTTAGAAGAAAATACTGATATTTGACCATTTTTAAATGAATTTATTTTTTATTAGACAATCTATCAAAAGTAGAGAAGTGATTTTTCTTTTTCATAATTCAAAATGGTGGCAGTTCACTGTGCAGTGATGAAGCGTTTCCACCATAACTCATAAACTTGTTAACTTTTTCATGTTCTCTCTATTTTATTTTATTGCTGAAACTCATGTGTACAATATAATGCTCTTTCAACTACAATCCTTAATAAGTAATATATATATTTTTTTATTTCATGTTAGAAGAAAATACTGATATTTGACCATTTTTTTAAATTAATTTATTTCTTATCAGACAATCTATCCAAGGTAGAGAAGTGATTTTGCAACAAATTGTAGATATGACATGCATAAATACACACAAAAAATTTCATCGTAGAATGTTGGACGAGCAAATATTGTTGTCATTGATAGAAAAAGGAACACACGAACAATACTAGATCCGACTATCAGGTTTGAAAGAGATGCACAACAGCCAAAACGTACTGATGATAAAAAGAGAATCATCTATGAACCTTGCATTCCTTATTTTAGCGAACAGTACAACATCATGGCTGATCGTTGGTCAGTACACGGACTTCTTTTTGGAGTTCGTGGTACGGATAAATCGCAATATAGCGAACGCCAGTAGGGGAAGTTATCCCCACCCACATGAAATGTGTATTCGACACAACACTCGCCTATCACGTAGAGTGTCTGATGAGCTAGTAGGGGAAAAGTGGAAAGGGTCGTGGGCGGAGCTTCTACGTTCGCTATATTGCTATTTGCCCCGTGGTACCATCTCTAAATACACCTGTAATCTTTCATAATCAAAGGGATTCATATTTTACAATGTTGAGAAAATCCTTAGAGAAATTCTAAAAGACTCAATTAAAATTTTGCAATTTCATGTCTGTTTCAAGTAATATGATTAACTTTTACTTTCTTTTGAAATTTGTTGTATGTATTTTCATTGTAAACTTTTATATTTGTACAGTGGAAGCTCTTACGTTCGACAGAAAACAATACTTAGACTGCTTACGTAGGAGAATTAGATACGCCCCTATATGGACACTAAGAAATGGGTTTACCATCTGAATGGGAATTGGTTGTGTGTCTTGTAGCGATACTTTTGTTAAAGGAAAACAGGCTATTTTATTGATGAGGACATCCATATGTAATCACTGATTTTAAATTAATGAACTCTTCTTTTTCTTTTTGGGAATTGTGCCCTTTCTGAGACGGAACTGTCGAAACCCACTGTGGTACTAGAAGCGCATACACAAGTCTCGGGGAGGCAGGAAATGCAAGTACAGTACTGTATTCGTTGATGGATAACCAATACGAATTTGTATTATTTCACCTGCCACACCCACTACCCTTATTGGACTGAACTTTCAATTCTGTTCTGTCGAACTTAGGAGAGTCCACTGTATTTGTTTTCTGGATCCTTGTGGTCACCCTTAGTGAAGGCACAGAGTTTTATTTTTTAATAATATCCACCTAAATTAAAACGGACTCTTGTACAGGGTTTCATTCTATGCCACTTCGGTTACCGCGACGTTTTGTTCAGTGATCTCAGGGTTGATCCCTCCCAAAAACTATAGCGTGTTCATAACGAGAACGCAGCTTCATTTGTAACGTTCGATACTATGATCATAACTCACCTTTCGAGAAGTTATCATGGCTTAGGTTGTATGAAAGGGTATTCGCTTTTTCTCTCATATCGAACTACTCGTAAACACACTACAACCCTCTGTTGTTTATTCGTTTCTATATTCTTTCTCACTATCATAACTTCAATACTCGGATGACAACTCGGCTAGAAACTCCTCTGCAATCCTCAACATTCACCATTGCTATTTCTCTCCATTGGAATTCTCTACCGCCTGAAGTCAAGGGCTGCGGAGTATTGAAATCCTTCAAATACAAGTTATAAAATTATCTCATGACGTATAAGAAGCGTATTGTAGTTTCCATATATTCTCCAAATTTAGATATTTGGTGAAGCTTTATTTTAGTATTGCCAGTATAGGGAATTAAAAACAAACACTGAAAATACCTTAGTTTTCTAGTGTGGAGTAGTATTGTATTGTATTGTATTTATTAACATTCCATGGTATTCATACATGCTTACAGCTAGAATATGGAACAAGTCAAAAAACTTAATACTATTATAAAATCTTAATTTATAGTCACAGTCTAGATGAAATATATACAGACGAGATTTACAATATAGTCTACTAGTACAACACATAGTTTTAGTATCAATTTCATGAAGTGTTATTGAATGTCATGAATTCACCTATAGAATAGAAGGCGTGAGAAATTAGGTATTTCTTTAATTTGGCCCTAAATAATTTTATGTTTTAGTTTCATTTTTTATATCGATAGGGAGGCTATTAAAAATTTTTACTGCCATATAACGCACTCCTTTTTGATAGCACGATAGACTTGCCGATGAAGTATGAAAGTCATTTTTATTATGCTATGAACTGTTGAATTAGTTACAAAGTTTTCACGATTACATACGAGGAAGACTATTAATGAAAAGATATATTGACAAGCCATGGGCATTATTTGTAGTTTTTTTAAATAGTCCTACACGATTCCCTAGATTTGGCACCTACTATTATTCTAATTACTCTTTTTTGTAATAGAAATATATTGTTACTATCTGTGGAATTTCCCCAGAATATTATTCCAAAACTCATTACCAAGTGGAAGTATGCAAAGTATATTGTTTTTAAGGTATTGATATTTACAATCTTTTGCATAGATCTAATAGCAAAACAAGCTGAATTAGTAGAAACTCCATTTGATCACTGGGAGAGCTGTGGTCTCACCCAACCCGCCCAAAATAGGTTCCTTACTTATATAGGAAAATCGTCCTGCTTGAATAGAAAAGGCGGTCATATTTCGTCGTTGTGACGTAATTTGAGGTGGAGTGGGAGAATGATTGCAATATCGCTAACTGTGATAACCGTTCATACAATCTTACACACCTAATCTAACCAAACCTAACCTAACCTAACCTAACGTACTACACACCTATTGCAACATTCCTCACGTTTAGCACATCTGTTATAACATTCCTCACATTAGTTTCATTTCGTTTGCCGATATTGGCATCCCTGTTATGTCGTCTGCTGGAAATCGAGAGTCATCTAGTGGCAGTAAAGTGAAAGTGTGTGGTTCGTCATGGCGGAAGAGACATACGGCAACTCTCTTAATTACATTTTCTAAGTTAATTCTGTGTTATTTGTGTCATTGCAGTGATAATTTCATATATATTGCACAATAAAAATTCAAATGTGTCGTGGCTGTGATGAAAGTGTTCAAAATTGATTTCCAGCGCCACAATCCCTGTGATAAACGTGTGAATATTCGTTAGGAGTCCGTTGGAAATGGCAAGGGGAAAATAAAGCTTGACCAGATATTTTAGTAACTTTTTGCTCAATTTAATTTATTTGTTGTCTCTCATTATTTTTCCCTATAACGTCTGTCATGTCAGAACACGTGCTTCTTATTCTCTTAATTTTTTTCCTTAGTGTACAAAAATTAACTTTATTGTATGCTCCGTACTCCTATTATCAATTATCATATTTTTTATACATTATATAGGCTGAGCAGTAAGTAATGCCATTAATTTCATGGAGTTATTCTTTGAGATAATTCAAACAAAAGGTTTTTAATACAATTTTGCTCGATTTTGCTTGATTTTCGAGATAAAAACTGTTTTATATTAAACATTTCATGGAGTGTTTTGGAAAAACCATTTCCCAATACGCTCAATCAATTTAAGAGAGCAGTGTATTATTCGTATGATAATAAATTATTGAAAGAATTTTAGTTTTGTGGAAGAGAAGGCCGAATGGCCTTAACTCTGCCAGTTAAAATAAACCATTATTATTATTATTATTATTATTATTATTATTATTATTATTATAAACGTGCAGAAATTAGATCTGAACAAAATGTAACTTCTCGTACTGGCAAGGAATTTTAAAATGTTACATTTATTCCGGTCAAATTTCTGCATATTTAAAGAACAAAACTAAAATTCTTTCAATCATTTATTATCATAATACGTACTCTCTTAAACTGACTGAGCATATTGGGTATTAAATCAATGGCTTTCTCCAAACATGCTATGAAATGTTTTATATAAAACAATTTTTATCACGAAAAGGAAGCAAAAACGAGAAAATTGTATTACACTTTTTTGTTTGAAATATCTCAAGCAATAACCCCCTGAAATTAATGACTTACGGTTCACTCTGTATATGTCTCATTCATTTTGACTTACTAATTACGCTTCATTGTGCTTCTTTCTTTCTTTCTTTCTTTCTATAATATGTTTTATATGTCCCATTTCCATAGGCTTATTGTTTACACTGTACTATGACCATCTCTTTCAATTTTTTTACCCTTTCAGACCTGAATTTATATTTAAAAAAATTGAAAAAAAAAACTGGTCAAATAATCATTCTGGGAATCCAAAATTCCCATATCAAGCCTTCACATAAAATCAAAATTTGGGCACAATTTGGACTCCTGGGGTCCCAAATTTTTAAATTTTATTTTTAGTTTAGGTATAGATATGTTTCAAAAATAATATTCTCCATTTCTACCACATTGAATTTTTCAAAATATTTAAAAGTTTCGAAGACATTCCAAAAAAGAAAAAAAAGAAACAATGTACATTATAATGTACATCAGGCCTGAAGAGGTTAAAGTACTTTATTTGGCATATTAAATAGTGTTTTCTGTATCCAATTCTACTCTGAATGTTAGAGAAGGCCTTAACTTAACTTAAAGCTCTGCCTTAACTCTACCAGGTTAAATAAAACTATTATTATTATTATTATTATTATTATTATTATTATTATTATTATTACTACTACATACTCTATTCAGAGAGAACAAGATTATCGTGACTATAAGTCGTTTAATATCCATTTCATACTACAAGTCCATTTGAAGACAAGAAGGAGTGCTTTTTATTGTCTTTTAAAATGCAAATACCATTTAGATGCTACACGATGATTCCGACTTTTTTTTTTATCTTACATTTTAAACTAAAGAAACTATTCAAGGATCAAATATGATGAAGGTGAATATTTAGAGACACTTTTCAACAAAATGAGACAATTCAGAAACGATTGATTACTGTAATTGAATTTATGTATTTATTTCGCTGTCTATTTATTTATTTATTTGTCGTCTATTTTCAAATACAGGAACTATGTACATGCGAGATTATTATATTTGTACTCTTTTGTTTGCCGATGATCAAGCGATTTTCAGTAATTCAGAAGACGGTTTGCAAATAGCAACAAATAAGTTATTGAAAGTTATTAAAGATTATAATCTTAAAATATCTGTAACAAAAACTAAAGCAATGGGCTTTCTGGGGAGTAGGCATCTAAGGACCAAAATAGTAATAGAGGATAAAATAATTCAGCAAGTGAGTAGTTTCAATTATTTGGGTTGCAACGTATCGTATTGCGAAAATAGCGATGTTAACAACAAAATAAATAAATTCCAGAGAATGTGCGGTACAATAAAAAGAACTTTATCCCGGAAAACACTAAAAGATACCCAACTAAAATTCTATAAAGTAATGGTAGTCCCTGTTTTTATGTATGGCAGTGAAAACTGGGCATTGACGCGATCAGAGAGAAGAAGGATAGAGGCTGCAGAGATGAGATTTCTGAGATCATTGGCAGGTTACACTCTATTGGACCAGAAAAGAAGCACAGACATTAGGACGGAACTGGGAATTATCAACTTAAACGACAGATTAGTAAGACAAAAGAAAAACTGGAAAGAACATATTTTAAGGATAAATGAAGACAGATTCCCCCCCCCCCCCAAATATATATTAAACTACAGACCGGAAGGAAGGAGGAATTTCGGAAGATCCCGCAATAGATGGGAGGACACTTTCCAAGAAGAAGGAAGAGGTCATCAGGCCTAAACCCAGTCTACTATATACAGTCGCGAAGCTCAATATGTAGTAAAAATGCAAACATGGGTAGTTGCCCACCACTAGGATCGCTCACAGATCTCTCATCATCACAGATTATCACAGATCTCTCCTGGCAGATGACAAAATATGTTACACTTTCGTTGTCGTGTTCTTTTGGAAAAATTAGCACCTTCCTTCCATTATTGAAATATTAAATGGATAAAGTTCATTTATTATTTTAATGAAGTATATTAAATTCCACCATAAACTCGAAGATACCTGCAAGAAATAGGTTAATATTATTTTTGTTTGTGCAAAACGAACTGAAATTTACTATAATCGCTTCACTTATTGAAGAGTATAGCGATAATGAACTATGAAACCAATAAATATGAATTTAAATTTCCCTTTACAACAATAATATAATAACAATAATAATGGAAATATGAATTAATGGGAGTAACTTAAGTGTACCGGTACTTGTAGTGTAGGCTTACGTAGTTAACAACGTGGGATGAGGTTAAGCAATAATAATAATAATAATAATAACCACACCAGAATTGGAAATAAAACGTGATCAATAAATTTTATTGTAACAGACTTACTTTTTCTACGTCTCTAGTAAAGTAACAAATAAAAATAACAACAAAATTAACAGCTATAATTAAAACATATCCTTTGAAAAAAAAAGTAGGCCTAAGTTGTCTGAAAATGTACAATTATTCAAGGAATCAGCTGATACAGACGTAGAATTAGTGCAAAGCTTTTGTTTCTCAGCTGCAGGTAATAACAGAACAGGTTTATTTGAAATATCAAATCAAGTTGGAACTGCATTCCAGATTAATTTATTTTTGTTATCATTCATAAATTGTGTGTTTTCGAAATGAAGAGAGCAAAACTTTATATTATTATAAAGACATGCTTCATTCTTTGTCATAAGATCTTCCCTCCTGCTGTTTATTAACCACTTTTTGCATCTAGAAGTAAAATAAGAAATAGATGTTAGGATTTTTCTTCACGAGCATCAATGCGAAATACGCAACGACCTAGCACTCTATGGAAATGCGACTCAGTCCACTCTAAATCCAAAGTCGACCGTGGACATTCTATTATTTCTAGTTGCTAACCGCTTGGAGCACTTTATCGCGAGATTTGCAAAAAATCACCTCAAGCTTCGCGACTGTATATAGTAGACTGTGCCTAAACCTTGAAGATTATGATGATGATGGATTATTATTATTATTATTATTATTATTATATTTGCAGTTTTTTCTGTAATTTCCTCTTTGAACTACAGATACTATTCACAGACAATGGGAGATAATTGTTGTAGTTTTCTATTCAACGTCCCTATTTAGATACAAAGACTATTCAGAAATCACAAGGCAAGTGTTAACTTACAGTTTAACGTCCTTTTCCAACTTCTAAAACCATACAGAAGCGATGAAATAAACGTAACGTAGCTCTATATGGATCCTTATCAACTATGGAGACTATTCAGATTCGATGACTTGACAGCTGTTATTTAAATTTTTATTACACAACCCTGGCATGCCGCAACTACGTCACATCCTTCAACACAGCAAATCTTACGTAGTAATTCTAACTCACGACTGTAAATAAAGGACAACTCTGATAAGATCAATTAATATCCGTATGTGAAGACATTGTTGATATTCCTTTCATTATTTATTTTCTTATTTATTAATTTACTTATTTGTTTATTTACTTATTTGTTTGCTTATTAATTTGTCCATTTATTTATTTATTCATAATTCATTCATCCATGCATTCATTAATTCAAATCGATAAAATTAAAGAAACTGAAGAAATAATATAATTATGAAACGTTACTTTGCTTTTTCCTCAATCTATTAGGATTTACATCATTTTTGCAGTAAAATAGTACCTGTATAGCTCGAAAAGTGTTCAATGCGTCAGAACAAAATAGAAAACAAGCTGTCAATAAAACTTACAATTTACTGGTTTTACAGTGAGGGGAGGGGTTGGATTGAAGGGTTGCAGGGAATTAAAGTACAACCAGAGAGTCTGTGCAGTGCCATCCGTCAGCTGAAGTCCTGATTTAGATTCATGGACAGGGAAATATATTACACATTTTTTCCTCTGCATGTGTTATTGACACATTCCTGTATGAATTACGAAAAAAAAAATGCGTACTCATTTCGTTCACATGATGCGTGTAATATCTGCCGACAAAATGACGTGAGTTTTGACGGTAACCTGCAGACTAGTGAAATTTTAAAAAGTTCATTTACAAATAGACGTTCAATATGATGGTAACGGGAGATTTAAAAGCTTAAGTATAATATTTTAAATATTTATTGCTATTTAAAATGATTTATTGATCATCTAAAAAGGACTGGGATTCAAGATTAATAAACTATAAGGGCTTTAGTGTGCTGCTACTAATTTAATTTCGTAGATCAATTTTCAAAACCTCGGGACGTACAAATAGTCACAGATCACATCTTCGAAGTTCTAGAATCTTGGTACAGTCCAGGAGAGGTCTTGGTAGGCTTAAACAGATCTTATCTTTCCTTGATTATTACTTACTTACTGGCTTTTAAGGAACCCGGAGGTTCACTGCCGCCCTCACATAAGCCCGCCATCGGTCCCTATTCTGAGCAAGATTAATCCATTCTCTATCATCATATCCCACCTCCCTCAAATCAATTTTAATATTACCTTTCCATCTACGTCTCGGCCTCCCTAAAGGTCTTTTTCCCTCCGGCCTCCCAACTAACACTCTATATGCATTTCTGGATTCGCCCATACGTGCTACATGCCCTTCCCATCTCAAACGTCTGGATTTAATGTTCCTAATTATGCCAGGTGAAGAATACAATGCGTGCAGTTCTGTGTTGTGTAACTTTCTCCATTCTCCTGTAACTTCATCCCTCTTAGCCCGAAATATTTTCCTAAGCACCTTATTTTCAAACACCCTTAACCTATTTTCCTCTCTCAAAGTGAGAGTCCAAGTTTCACAACCATACAGAACAACCGGTAATATAACTGTTTTATAAATTCTAACTTTCAGATTTTTCGACAGCAGACTGGATGATAAAAGTTTCTCAACCGAATAATAACAAGTATTTCCCATATTTATTCTGTGTTTAATTTCCTCCCGAGTATCATTTATATTTGTTACTGTTGCTCCCAGATATTTGAACTTCTCCACCTCTTCAAAAGATAATTTCCAATTTTTATATTTCCATTTCGTACAATATTCACGTCACGAGACATAAGCATATATTTTGTCTTTTCGGTGATTTACTTCCAATCTATCTCTTTATTTGCTTCCAGTTATTAAAGGAGAAAAATTTGCTCCGGCGCCAGGGATCGAACCGGGTCCTTGGTTCCACGTATCAAGTGCTCTAACCATTGGGCTACGCCGAAGCTCAATCCACAGCACCGCATCGAATCCCTCTCCTCTAGTGTTTTTTCCTTTGTGGCCTGACTCCAAGTTCGACATATATGTTGACGTATATTAAGTCAGCTGCCATTATACAAGAAGCGCACTCAACTGACTGACTTGGTGGCCGGGATTCCACAGTAATATGCACTGTTGGGCGAAGAATCCACGTAAAGATCAAATATTGGTCCTATAGAATATATCTGTTATGGTAACAATGTTTCGGTCAAGTTGTTGTATGTACTACTCTAGCAAGATTTTGCGAAATTTCCGTACTGCCATCTCGTTCAAAGAAAAAAGAGCATAAACAATTTAGTTCTTGAACCGGTAGTAATATCTGGTCCGTTGACATATTCATTCATAAGCCATTAACATTTTTTTTTTTTTTTACATTGTGCTCATTACAAACAATACACCAGAACACACCGCCATGACACAACAGTGCACGATGTCTGCTAATTCCCGCCCTGTACAAGAACCAATCAGATTCACTATGGATACTGCCACCACCTCTGCAAGCTGATGGAACCGGTGCGACACCGGTGGAGCATCAGTGACGTCATCGTTGAAATTCGGAACACCGTGATGCCATCAGATTGCTCAGCGCTGAGATTCTGAATACGCCCATACCACAGTCCAGTCTATACAGTCACGAAGCTCAATATATAGTAAATATGCATCCATAGATAGTTGCTAAGCACTAGGATCGCTACTATCGCCTCATTACAGGCAATGCGAAATAATACCTGCACAGTCTGTTGTTTCTAGTACCCTCATAAACTCAAGCTTCGTGACTGTATATATTAGACTGTGCTCATACTCTCTCTCGTATTAATAAAAATATACAGAGTGATTCACGGCTAACATCCCGCGCTTCAGGAATCAGTTCTATAGGCTATTTTGAGCATAAATGTCATATGAACATGGCTCTGATTAACGACATTTAAGCTGATTGAACTTTTATGAAAGTAGCAGTGGTCCTGAACAGAACTACGAATTATTCACTTAAAATACAGGAAAATATTAATTTAAAATACTGTATTAATCATAAAATAAACGTACCTCAGTTTCGAAGCAGATTTTCAAATATCCCTCCTTCCACTTCAATGCACTTGACCCAACGGATGTGAATGGCGCTCGTAGCGTTCCGTACCTAATCACGGCCATCCCTGATAAGCGCAGCCGACAATCACTGGATCTATCTTCCCCTTCACTCCGGTACTTCATGTGACAGACCAACCCGCCTTTTAATTTACGTTCCAATGTTTATATTACGATGCAAACAACTCCAAAGCCTGATTCACAATAAGACGCTTTGATTTTTGTGAATAACTTTCAAACTAATGATAAATAATAATCGGAGTCATGTTTATATAATATTTTATGCTCAAAATGGCCTATAGAATTGATTCCTAAATCGCGGGTTGTTAGTCGTGAATCAGTCTGTATACTCCACGGAAAGAAGGCAACTTTAACTACCAACTCAGTTCACGAAACAGAATCTGTTCAATTACTGTGAAAACAATAGCGTATAATTTTGCTTAATTTATAATTTGCAATGAAACTGATGTATTGGTGGTTGTGTGATTGCAGGGGCCATCTTCACAGAGGACCAAAAGGACAGCAGCTCTGAGCTGGCCTTCAAGTACGCGGTGTACCGCATCAACAAGGACAAGGACCTGCTTCCCAACACTACGCTGGTCTACGACATCCAGTACGTTCCGCGGGACGACAGCTTCAGAACTTCTAAGAAAGGTAAGATTTGAGCTGCAAGTGTTAACGGAACGAGAGCATGGTGTGTTTTGAATGTGCTGGTAGTAACAAATTTTTATATTAATGAACCCTTAAAACAGAGGAGACCATTGAGGATGAGTTACCGACAAAGCGACTAAAAAGCAATAATGAAATACGTTATACGCAAGTGTTAACGGAACGAGAGCATGGTGTGTTTTGAATGTGCTGGTAGTAACAAATTTTTATATTAATGAACCCTTAAAACAGAGGAGACCATTGAGGATGAGTTACCGACAAAGCGACTAAAAAGCAATAATGAAATACGTTATTGCAGCATTGCAGACGAAAGCGAAATACTGATGGAAAATCTATCCCAGAGTCATTTGATCTTCAGAGTCTCAGAAGACAGACCGGGTAATGGACCCTTGTTTCTGTCCTTCATGAGATGTTAGCTAACTTAGCAGAGCGTGCCGCTTCTAAGTAATAAGGACATTCGTTATTAATAGGCCTACCTACAAATTGTATACATTAATTATAACGTGCATATAATGTGGATCAGAGTAATAAATTAATTGTTTACTTGTGTACTTATTTCTTTCTATATCCCTTTCTTTATCATTTATATTTCTTTCTTTTTTCATTTATTCCTTTCTTTCTTTCTCTGTCCCTTTAATTTCTTTCCTCCTTTGTTTCTTTAATTTATTTCTTTAATTTTCTCCTTTTCTTTATTTATTTCAAATATTTCTTTCTTTAATTTTGTTTCTCTATATTTCTTTCTTTTTTTCTTTATTAATTTCTTTAGTTTCTTTCTTTCTTCCTTTCTTTCATTTATTTTTTTTTAAATTTGTTACTTTATTTTTTCCATTTCTTTGTTTCTTCCTTTTTCGTTTCCTTCTTTGTTTCTTTTCTTCTTCTTTCCTTCGTTTCCTTCTCCGTTTCCTTTCTTCTTTGTTTCCTTCCTTCTCCGTTTCTTTCCTTCTTCGTTTCCTTCCTTCTCCGTTTCTTTCCCTCTTTCTTTCCTTCTTTGTTTCTTTCCCTCTTCGTTTCCTTTTTTGTTTCTTTCCTTCATCGTTTCCTTCCTTCTCCGTTTCTTTCCTTCTTCGTTTTCTTCTTTGTTTCTTTCCTTCTTTGTTTCTTTCCCTCCTCGTTTCCTTCCTTCTCCGTTTTCTTCTTTGTTTCTTTCCTTCTTTTTTTCTTTCCCTCTTCGTTTCCTTCTTTGTTTCTTTCCTTCTTCGTTTCCTTCCTTCTCCGTTTCTTTCCTTCTTCGTTTTCTTCTTTGTTTCTTTCCTTCTTTGTTTCTTTCCCTCTTCGTTTCCTTTTTTGTTTCATTCCTTCTTAGTTCTCTTCCTTCTCCGCTTCTTCCTTCTTCGTTTTCTTCCTTCTCCGCTTCTTTCCTTCTTCGTTTCCTTCTTTGTTTCTTTCCGTATTTGTTTCTTTCCTTCTTTGTTTTCTTCTATGTTTCTTTCCATCTTTGTTTCTTTCCCTCTTCGTTTCCTTCTTTGTTTCTTTGTTTCCTTCCTTCTCCGTTTCCTTCCTACTCCGTTTCTTTTCCTCTCTGTTTCCTTCCTTCTCCGTTTCTTTCCTTCTTTGTTTCTTTCCCTCTTCGTTTCCTTTTTTTGTTTCATTCCTTCTTAGTTTTCTTCCTTCTCCGCTTCTTTCCTTCTTCGTTTTCTTCCTTCTCCGCTTCTTTCCTTCTTCGTTTCCTTCTTTGTTTCTTTCCGTATTTGTTTCCTTCCTTCTTTGTTTTCTTCTATGTTTCTTTCCATCTTTGTTTCTTTCCCTCTTCGTTTCCTTCTTTGTTTCTTTGTTTCCTTCCTTCTCCGTTTCCTTCCTACTCCGTTTCTTTTCCTCTCTGTTTCCTTCCTTCTCCGTTTCTTTCCTTTTTGGTTTCCTTCCTTCTCCGCTTCCTTCCTTCCTTCTCCGTTTCGTTCCTTCTCCGCTTCCTTCCTTCTCCGTTTCGTTCCTTCTCCGTTTCTTTCCATCTTTCTTTCATTCTTCGTTTCTATCCTTTTTCGATTCTTTCCTTCGTTTCCTTCTTTGTTTCTTTCCTTCATTTTCCTTTCTTTCTTTGTTTCACTGTGCAGTATGAGAAAATCTTCGCTTTACCGCGTTCATAAAGACACGCGTTGTTACGGCCAAGGAAAGCGGACAGTAGAATTCTCGAAGTGAATAAAGAACGTGTGTCGTTGTGTTGGTGCGTCAGCGAATACAAAAGTTACTGCATAGCGGTGTAGCGAAGCTTTTTCACTTTATAGTTACATAAACTTAGATAAAAATATTAGATAACACACTGAGCTGCATGTTGAGAAATTACAGTAAATAAATTAAATATGTTTATTTCAATATATTATTCGGCCAAATACGTATACATCGAACGACATAGTTTTTTTTTTTCACCACTACGGTGGTCTAGTGGCTAGGGCGCGTCGCAAGACGTCCTTCAATCCATCAATGGTGTCGTACCGTTCTTGTGCAACATACTCTTGATGCAAACCCACAGCGCAATGTCACAGATTGTGAGGTCAGGGCTGCGAGGTGGCCAGCCAAGAGGAGCTGGTAAGATAGGTGACACATAGCCAATCCATCGTTGTGGAAACCTGTAACAATGCGCTGTGGAGTTTCATCAAGAGCATTGTTGCACAGGAACGGTACGGCACCATTGATGACTTGAAGGACGCGGTGCGACGCGCTTTGAAACACATTACACCAGCAATGCTGAGGCGAATATCACACCGATCCTGGCGACGCATTATTTTGTGTGAGGAGAATGACGGGGTACATACTGACCTTTTGGACACTTAGTGTAAAGTGGATGTATGTCTGCATTATGACCGAAATTACATAAATAATGTGTGTATATTTGAGGTATTTATAGGGGTAACGGGACTTTGTGCCCACCCTGTAGACCGAAGATGACCATTTCGATATATCTGTTGTTATAAAGCCAGTTCCCCTGGCGTTGCTTTAGTTCCAGAATCCCTCTTTGTAGTAAAAATGAATATACATAGTGGATTTCATAAAGATGTGACTAGATTACGGGTAGAAGTTAAAACCCTGCGATTATAAGCTTGGTATAAGGAACCGTAGCAAAATGCAAAGAGGGGGATAAAGGAAATTAGATTGCAAAGAAAAGAACAATGGAAATTAAAACAGATCAGGGCATTAACTCGGAAAGAAGCTATCCCTTTAAGCTTTATATTTGTGTACAGGCCATCGGATCTCGTCTTAGGTAGCTTTAACGTCTAGCATGGAACATTTACTATAGTACACCTTAATGCAGGGTTGTCCAACCTGGTATCACGCAACATCTAGTTCAGAAAATCTCGAAGTTTCTTTAAACCTATTTTATCCGTCCATCCGTCAATATATCAATACATTTATGTGTCTTTACATTTAATTATTCGTATATCCATTCATATATTTGTCATATGCTATCATGTTATCTCTCTATCCATCCATTCGTTCATCCATCCATCCATCCATCCATCCATTCGTCCATGTCTAAATATTTATAATATTAGAACCAACTTTATTCTTTTATTCGTATATTTACCATATTATATCATATCCTTTTCTCCATTCATCTATCCAAAAAAATTAAATTATGGTTTATTTAACGACGCTCGCAACTGCAGAGGTTATGTCATCGTGTGCCGGAATTTTGTCCAGCAGGAGTTCTTTTACATGCCAATAAATCTACTGACATGAGCCTGTCGCATTTAAGCACACTTAAATGCCATCTACCTGGGCCGGGATCAGACCCGCAACCTCGAGCAAAGGTCAGCGCTATACCGACTGCGTTACTCAGGCCGACTCATCTATCCATCTACGAGTATCTAACCTGTTCTTTTATCCACATACTATCACGTTATATCATATACTTTCATCTGTTATCCTTTTTATCATATTATAACCTATTCTTTTATCAATATATTCATCATATTATATCATGCCTTTCATCCTTTTACAAATTTTTATCATATTATAACCTATTCTCTTATCAATACATTTATCATATTATATCATATCCTTTCGTCTCTTATCGTTTTACAAATTTTTATCATATTATAACCTACTCTTTTATCAACAGTAATCTCACTAGACGTTTTGATTTATCTAGAGAAAATCAAAACTCGAGTGGGATTTAATTGACTATTACACGATTAGAAGAAAGTATATAAAGATTAGAAGTAACGAAGTACTCCAATACAATAAAATATTAATTGACTTACGAAAATACAACTGTCTTCAAATGTATTATTGTACCATCTCAACATTACAAATATTACGCTAGATGCATGCTAGATGGCAGTAGTGTCTTTATACAGACACTGTAATGATTACTATTCAATAAATCTTAATTTTAAACAATCTCTGATACGTGACTATCCGTAATATCATATAGCAGAAGTTCTTTTTATCCTCTCAGAGCAGAAGCTATAACATAACCTAACTAATATACACAAGTGTTAGAAAAGTTTTAATTAACGACGATGACATAAAAAATAAACATGAATAATTTTAAAAGGAATAATTATTGAATGTACAATTTTCAAATTTGAATGTGGTTGGTGGTTCAATTGATGTTATATTGCACGTGTGCGTAATAGAAGTGGAACTCGTTGATTTAGGCCTACATGGTATATTCAACTTATTCAGGATTTCCGAATGAATAATTTTAAAAGGAATAATTATTGAATGTACAATTTTCAAATTTGAATGTGGTTGGTGGTTCAATTGATGTTATATTGGACGTGTGCATAATAGAAGTGGAACTTGTTGATTTAGGCCTACATGGTGTATTCAACTTATTCAGGATTTCCGAATGGTGCTCTTCATTTATTTATAAATCGGATTTCAGAAGATGCATAGGTATGATCAGTGATTTTTATTAATTCTTGTTCTTGAATGCCAATGCGAGTCATATTTGAAACTGCTGTGCATCGACTGGAGTGGTTTGTAAATTTATATATATTTTTGACGTCCAGACCAGCGCAGTTTCGAATGTTGGCAAACAAAGAAACAAATGCTAGGGACGTGATAAAATTAAACAAATGCTAGGGACGCGATAAAATTGTGCGATAAGCAGCCATGATTGGTTGAAATACGTCCTTTCGTACCGTTTTATTGGTCAAAAGTAGTATGACGTAGTAAGAGTGTACTAGTCAATATATTCATCTTAATATTATATCATGCCTTTCATTTGTTATCTCTTTTACAAAGTTTTATTATATTATAACCTATTCTTTTATCAATACAGTATATCCATCATATTATACATGCCTTTCATCTGTTATCCTTTTACAAATTTTTATCATATTATAACCTATTCTTTTATCAATATATGCATCATATTATATCATGCTTTTCACTTGTTATCCTTTTACAAATTTTTATCACATTATAGCTATTCTTTTATCAATATATTCATCATATTATATCATATCCTTTCATCTGTAATCTTTTTACAAATTTTTATCACCATTCAATTTATTATTGTTATTATTATTATTATTATTATTATTATTATTATTATTATTATTATTATTACATCTTTTTCATTTTGATATGATATTTCACAACCCAGATAATTGAAATTTTGCACTTGTTCGAGGCATTGGTTATTGTGTATTATCTTACTTCTGACTGGGTCTTGTCCTAAAAATGCCATTACTTTTGATTTTTGTGCTGAAATTTCCATCCCAAAAGAAGAAATTTTAGAACAATTAGAAGTAGAGTCAGTAGAAGAAAAAAATCAGCATATACAAATTCAATTGGCTAGATCATGTAAGAAGAATGGAAAATTCAAGAATCCCAAAACTTATGTTGCAGTAGAAACCTAGAGGACATCGTCGACCAGGAAGACCTTTAAGAAGACTGCTAGATGGGGCCGAAACAGGTCTACAGAGGCCTAATTAGTGAAGGATGATGATGATGATTATTATTATTATTATACTTTACAGATTCAATGGTATTATAACATGGCGATGATATGAGTATGATATCTATGGTTGCATCGCAAGCCGTCCAAATTTCTTATGAATGCCATATCGATGCAAGATGAAGAGCCGCCGAGTGTGGCAGGCGCCATTGTCGATGCGAGCCCCTAACCAAACGTGTCACACATGAACTTTTTTTAGTAGGTTATTTTACGACGCTTTATCAACAGCTCAGGTTATTTAGTGTCTGAATGAGATGAAGGTGATAATGCCGGTGAAATGAGTCCGGAGTCCAGCACCGAAAGTTACCCAGCATTTGCTCATATTGGGTTGAGGGAAAACCCCGGAAAAAACCTCAACCAGGTAACTTGCCCCGACCGGGAATCGAATCCGGGCCACCTGGTTTCCCGGCCAGACGCGCTAGCCGTTACTCCACAGGTGTGGACCACATGAACTCCAGGAAGACTGCGCTCTCGCTTCTGAAATTGCCGGAGATAACGATGGGCATGTTGTGGTAATACAAGGAGATCTAAAGCAATACAAGGAGAACAAGGGAAATACAAAGAATTGTTATGAGTTCACGATCTTATTTCGCATGTCACGTGACAGGATAACGATTAATAGATGATGGCATGTAAACTATACCCTCAAAGAAAGAGTTGTTGTTCCTTAATGCAGCATTCTAATCAAGTTTCCACATATTTACAGGCAGTATAGACGGCCAATTTCGATACAGAACTACGTCTTTACCCTCACTAGGTATGGGGAGGCTAACTTGGAAATTGATCGTCACATAAAAATGCAACCCCCTTTCGTCGTTACTGCTTGTAGTCTCGTTGTTCTTTATACAGGGTGATTCACGAAAATTTACCGTCCTTTACGGAGCTTATTTCCGAAGACATTCTGAGCAAAAAATGTCATATAAACATGGGTCCTATTCTCAATATTTACAGAGTTACGTTTCGTTATTGGAACGCATTGCTGTGAACGCGTGATCTTGGTCAGCATGCAGTCAGCAGCCAGCGCGAGCGCTACGGAAATCAAAGATAGCCGTATGCAGTTACGTAGAGCGACGAGTCCCGTTCACAAGCGTGCGGCCAAGTGTACTCAAGCGGACGGCGACATTTTTTAAAATTTGTTGTAAACTCTCCAAGATTGTAAATTAGGATGGAAAATTAACTGCAAATAATTAAGTCGGTGGAAGTGGTGTGATTTGTAATAATTGTTGTGATAAGTGCATAAGAATAATGCAATTTTCTAGTTAAAAATAGAAAAAGATGTCTGTATGAAGCAACTAAGGAGTTCACAGCACATTTTTAGCTTCATAATACTTACTAATTAAAGAAATGATACTTCTGAATGTTTCATTCTCTATTTGTATTATTCTTTTACCTTCAAACTAAAGAAAAAACATATTTTACAAACAACTTTAAATTAGTGTAACTCTGACAATATTGAGAATAGGAACTATGTTTATATGACATTTTTTGCTCAAAATGACTTCTGAAATAAGCTGCTTGATGGTAAATCCTCGTGAATTACCCTGTATATTACCTTCGTTCTCTTTGAATCCCCTTTCGGATCATGAAGTTTTCATGACCTCTGCAGTAGCGTGAGGTGGTATGGTCGGTATCACATTCCGACCATCTTTAACCCCCGTGAAAGACTCAGTACTCAATTCCATAGAAGGCTGAGTGTCCCCCAGGGCCGTTCTGGAAATTTTGGAAATGAGAAAATTCCTGCCACCACCTTGGATTAAACGCGGGACCTTGCAGTCCGTAGCCAGTTCTCTATTAAGCTTTTACAAACATACTTTCATAATGATTTCAAGTAAGTTATTAAAACACAATTTTTGCAACAACGGGTGCTTGTGAAGATTTCCACAAGACAGCGTTGCTGCAGCCCGGCGCGAAATCAGCTGAGGAGCACACAAAACAAGTGACAGTGGCGGCGCGCTGGGAGCAGGGCGCTATATATCTCACGACTACATAAATCAAAGTTGTGCGGGTTGCTTACGTAACCGGCTCAAGTCGTCCACTTTGCAAGTAACTTGCTGGTCAACTACTGTACAAGTTCCTAGTACTTTGCCCAAGTACTGGGCTCAGATTCACGAACATCGTGAAACTTCTCTACTGCCTAATCTCACCTAGAAAGTCCATCGTTCAAAGATCTGGATATAAAACATGTTAATCCATTGTGATTTACAGAGACCACTTTGAGAAGGTGACATGATAATGAAGTAATGACGAACTTAAGAGATGAAGTCAGAATGCTACTAGCAAACAGAAACCAAAACAGACTTTTCCCCATATAAACTACAGAATTTTCCTGGAACTGAACCTCAATCCTTTTCCTTTGAAATATGAACTGATGTAATGAAAGCAGTTCCATTTTAAGAAGCACGCAAGAAGCAGAGAAAAGTAGACACAGAGGAAGGAAGGCACAGAGCAGAAGAGAGACAGAGGAAGGAAGAGACGGAGGAAGGAAGAAAGACAAAAAAAGAGAAATACTGAAAGTTAGAAAGGGAGGAAGTTAGATACGGAGGAAAGTAGAAATATAGGAAGGTATAAATATAAGAAAGTAGAAACATAAGAAAGTAAAAACATAGAAAAGTAGAAACAGAGAGTGATAAATACAGAGGAATGTAGAGACAGAAGAAAAATTAAAGTAGAAAGTAGAAACAGAACATTAGAGACACATAATGGTAGAAACAGAGGTAGGTAGAAATACAAGAAGGTGTAAATATAAGAAGGTAGAAACGTAAGAAGGTAAAAACATAGAAAAGTAGAAACAGAGGGTGGTAAATACAGAGGAATGTAGAGACAGAAGAAAAATTAAGGTATAAAGTAGAAACAGGACATTAGAGACACATGATGGTAGAAACAGAGGTAGGTAGAAATACAAGAAGATGTAAATATAAGAAGTTAGAAACGTAAGAAGGTAAAAACATAGAAAAGTAGAAACAGAGAGTGGTAAATACAGAGGAATGTAGAGACAGAAGAAAAATTAAAGTAGAAAGTAGAAACAGGACATTAGAGACACATGATGGTAGAAACAAAGGTAGGTAGAAATACAAGAAGGTGTAAATATAAGTAGGTAGAAACTTAAGAAGGTAAAAACATAGAAAAGTAGATACAGAGAGTGATAAATACAGAGGAATGTAAAGACAGAAGAAAAATTAAAGTAGAAACAGGACATTAGAGACACATGATTGTAGAAACATAGGTAGGTAGAAATACAAGAAGGGTAATTATAAGAAGGTAGAAACGTAAGAAGGTAAAAACATAGAAAAGTAGAAACAGAGAGTGGTAAATACAGAGGAATGTAGAGACAGAAGAAAAATTAAAGTATAAAGTAGAAACAGGACATTATAGACACATCATGGTAGATACAAAGGTAGGTAGAAATACAAGAAGGTGTAAATATAAGTAGGTAGAAATGTAAGAAGGTAAAAACATAGAAAAGTAGAAACAGAGAGTGATAAATACAGAGAAATGTAGAGACAGAAGAAAAATTAAAGTAGAAAGTAGAAACAGAACATTAGAGACACATGATGGTAGAAACAGAGGTAGGTAGAAATAGAGCATGGTACATACACAGGAATGTAGAAGCATAGGGATGTAGATAAGAGAAAGATATACACAAAGGAAAAGAGAAACGAAATAAATTAGAGACAGAGGAAGATACAAAATGACGAGAGTACAAATACAGAAAGGTAGAAGTAGACGAGAGAAAATTTGAAGAAAGTAGTAGGAAGCAGAGGGAGAAGGAAATCGTACCAGAATTAAACCAAACAGTTGAATAGAAAAGTAAAATCTGGCGATAAAAAATGAAATGGTGGAAATATGGAAAAATAAAAAATGGATCAATGGGAAGGTGAGTGAGTGAAAAAATGAAATAAATGGCATTAAGATTGGGAAAAATAAAAAAGAACTCAAAGGAATGGAAGGACCGAAAGAAATAAAGTCTGAATTAATAATGAAAGGATTGAAAGAATGGAACGCAAGTGTAACCAAATTAGAAAGAAGAATGAAATAAATGATAGAGTAGAGAAGTAGATAAAATAAATAGAAGAATAGTAGAAAGAAGAAATGTATCAAAAGTTAAGAAAGGAATATAAGAAAAAACATAAAAAGTGATAAAACAAAATTACGAAGATAAGAAAAAGATCACAATTATAGGAAATGACAAATGAGATATGTAAACATGAAGAGAAATGTATGACTGGATAGCTACATACAAAAATTGATAGAACGGCTATATACAAAAGTAAGAGAAGAAGTAAAGGCTGTTATAGAAAAATTTGAAGAAAAACTTAGGTACAAAGAAGGAAAGAGAGAAAAAAGAAGAAAACAGAAAAATGAAAGTAAATATATTTTATAATTGTACTATTTTTACTTTCTAAAAATAATAGGAAGTATTATTTCCTTCATTACTTCAAGTTAGGTGAATTCCCGCTCCATTTGATCATGTAAAAACAAAATTTTTCCCAGAGTATGAAGATTCTTTAAGACGGAAACTCCCAGATCTTGAAGATGTAACATGTACTACGGAAGTGACGTAATCCGAACTTCCTGTGAGGTCACCGAGCCGAGAATTTGAATCTGGTACGAGAAGTTGGTGTGCGTGTGTAGGCTGTTAATGATTGATGAAGGGGTAACCATTTCCGAAACTTGAGAACCCCTTTCTCCAGAACCTTGTACAACTTTAGCTACCTATGGAGTGGAGTGTTAACATTTGATCCTCTGTCCACTGAAAGACTCACAACACAAGTAGAACGTAAGAACAGAAGCCTAAGCTCCAACTAAAAATTTGTCACGAAGGTGAGATAGATTTTCTTATTATAATTTTCACTGGTTTCATCACAATTCAAGTCTCTTATGTTGCGAATAATACAGAGTGTTCCAAATTGATGTATTCACTCTATGAAATACTACTTCACAGAAAGAAATGAGATAGAAATACGATTTTTGCGGTTTATGATTCATGACAAGAAAATTTAATATAATCAGTTACTTTTTGAATTCAATTATAAAACTTTAAAATCTCGACGATTAATAAATAGTCAAATTTTACTCCATAAGACTGTTAACGGTATATTGAATAACTGCGATTTTCTTAAATTCCTGGAATTCAAAGTAAAAAAAAACAGAATTACGTCATAGGCAACCTTTTGTTATTCCCATTCCTAGAATTGTTTTCTTCAAGAACACTCCATTGTTTGTTATGTCTAATACTTACAACTCTCTGTATTTAAACTGTGATTCTCAATTAGATTTCAGTTTATCAGTCAAAAATTTTCATACAATATTAAAAAGAATTATTGTATTTCCTTAGATATTTAAATTATGAAGAAGTGTATTATAATATTTTTACTCTAGTTTTTAAATAATTTTGTATCATTATATTGACATTTGGCACTATATTAACTGCAATATTATATTCTAGCATCTACTACCGTTATGTATTTTCTTTCTTTCGTTTGTGTTGTTTGTTTTGTTTTTTTCTTATTATGTATTTTGTGTATGTATCTGTGTAAGCCACCTGTAATTGGAAGCCTGCTTCTGTTGGTGGTGGATTTAAATAAAAGAAATAAACAAATTAAAATTAAATAAGGCAGTGGAAAGCATGGAAACAAGTTCATCTGTTTATAAACAAACATGGCGGCGCAATTATCGTTCGATGAACTAAATGAATACTGAAATGTGATTGGAAAGTGGAGAATGTTGTTGAGGTTGGAAAGTTGAATTTGGAGCACCAACACCAACCACAACTATCACAAAAATCCGAGACAAGTTTGAAGTCGGCGGAGATGTGTTCAAAGAGCGGTGCGGAAGAAAGAGAAGTTCCACCAATAACGGGAGTGTTGATACAGTCATGCAGGCTTTTGCACAATCCCGAAAGAAGTCAATGAGGCAATGTTCTCGTGATATTGGCATCAGTAAATCCAGTATTCATCGAATTTTACGAGCTCAAAAATGGAAGCCTTACATTCCGATACTTGTTCACGCACTAAATGAGGACGACCCAGAGATGGGTAGGACGAAGAGGAAGTGCTGCAGAGTTCCCGCCTCGATCTCCGGATTTAACTCCTCCAGACTTCTACCTATGGGGAGCTCTGAAGGACACAGTGTACGCCACAAAACCACAAACACTGGAGGAATTGAGAGTTCAGATTGAACATGGCTGTAATGATATTCCATTAGCAGCAATCCAGTTGGTATGTCGCTCTGTTGTACGTCGTTGTTGGGAGTGTACTGTGTCGGAAGGGGGCCATTTTGAAAATGTACGGGCTTAAGGATTACAAAACTACAAAAATCGTATTTCTGTCTCAACTCGTTGCTGAGAAATAGTGCTTCAAAATGTGTATACATCAATTTGGGACACTCTGTATTGAGGAATAAGTAAATGACAAATGAAATTGTAATATTCCTATTTATTTCTTGTTGTTCATTTGTAATTAATTTTTAAAAATATACACTGGCGTTCATGAGCACCTGACCCCTACTAATAGATAATGATGGATAATATGTTCGTGAACTGTGGCTTCATTATTTATTACTTGTATGAATAGAAGGCACAGACGAGTCAGTGTTGCCAACAGTATGTAAAATAAATACGCTAAAGCAAATTTAAAGATAAAAAAACGCTGTTGTTAATACTTTAACTACATTTTGATGGTCTGGGATGGATATTAAATGGTAGGTGGTGTCACTAACTTCCGGGAACGATAGTCAACGTCCAGTTCTCATTAGTGGGTAAAGACTAAATCTGTTTGGGGAACCTTCTCTAAACATTTGTTATTAATAATGATTTTTTTATTGAATTCTGTCCTAAAAATGTCTTTGTTTTGGATTTCTTTCTCTATATTTCCATCCCACAACCCTTCCATATATTCTGTAATGCAAATACCTTTCTCTGTTAAGTGTCCTCCGAATTAGCAGTGATCACTTAATCTTCCACAAAAGGTAGGATATTGAGTTTTGTAGAATTCGAAGGGAATGAATGCCTTGTGAATACATTTGATTCCATGTGGAAATCCATTCATGTAGATATTAAATAGGGTTGGTGATAAAACCTTTCGAATGTCCATTCAATGGCTCACCCACGCGTAATAAATGCTTTCATAATCGAACGAACATTTATCTTAACAATAGGGTCTTCCGGATTTTCCATATCTAGTCACCTCTGAATTTTAAAATATTTCCCAATAAAATGTATAAATAATTCTGCATATAATGATTAATTTCCCATAACCATAGGGTCTGTGTGAAATATGGGGCTTCTCATTTCATATATCACTTTATGTTGTGCAGGAAACAAAATTAACATAAAACTGTTAGGGTTGATTTTCAGTTTATTGTCATTTTATGCTTCCGATTCGAAATAAATAATTTGTCCCAAAAGTTAGTTAGGGGGAATGATAAAAATATATATTTTCTACAATTTTTAAAATAGAGACAAATAATGCATAGTGGAAACTCGGCTAATTCTGCAGTACGGGTAATTCCATAGTAGTGCATATATGATTTTACTGCGGCTTTACAATAGCTTGAACATAAGTTTTGAGAGGCTGTCAACAGGAGGCATGTCCTCTGCAGTACTATAGAAAAAAATCAAGGATATTGGTCGACACGTCTGTCGCCAATATAGTGAAACATCGAAAGTTGGCTGTTTTTCGTGCTTTGCTACATAGCTGTGAAGAAAGTGAGCAATGTTACATATAAATTGTTCCTTTTGTGTTACTTTCATAATGTATTTCATATTATTTACTACTGCGGAATTAGCCAGCCCTATTTCGGATTTATCCGCACTGTTGCGGAATTACCCGAGTTCTTTTTCAACTGTAATGTATGTACAACTAAGTATATTCGCATTTTAATAGGTCTCTTTATCTCATTTAGCAATGAAAGATTTCGTCCATGTCTATATACCTTGATAATTTTTTTTCAATAAACATTTTGATAAAAATATGAGAGATTTACTTCTTAATATTGTGGAATTAGCCGAGTCTGCCCTACATTTCATCGCCTTCCTATAAGTACTCTTGCATATAAATTTCATTATGGCCAGATTAATAGTTCTTGACATTCATAAAAAAAATGGTGTATTTTTAAAACCGATCTCATCTTACAATATTTAAGTTCCACGCACGACTGTATTTTTAAATCTCTGATACATTCATTCATAGTGTTCTGCCCAAGGGCAAGTATTTCACTGCAAACCCAGCATTCTCCAATTTTTTCTATTTTCTGCCTTCCTCTTTGTCTCCTCATATGATCCATATATCTTAATGTCGTCTATCATCTGATATCTTCTTCTGCCCCGAACTCTTCTCCCGTTCAGCATTCCTTCTAGTGCATCCTTCAGAAGGCAATTTCTTCTCAACCAGTGGCCCAGCCAATTCCTTTCTGTCTTTCTGATCAGTTTCAGCATCATTCTATCTTCACCCACTCTTTCCAACACAACTTCGTTTTTTATTCTCTCTGTCCATTTTACACACTCTATCCTTCTCCATATCCACATTTCAAATGATTCTAGTCGCTTCTCTTCGCCTTCTTGACGTCTAATGTAGTAACACATTCTTAAGAAAGTGGAAAAACTCGATGTGTCGAGATATTTCCATGACGACTGTCTTATTGATATAGTGACACATTGTAAAGGAAGGAGAAAAAAATGCGATATGTTGAGATGTTTCCATGGCTACAAGACGACGCAGCTTTTTGTCTAGTTTCACTAATCGGCTCCATTACTGTCCGCGACGCTGGTGCTCGTTAGCGCCGGACAAGCGTCGTTACGGGTCCGACGCCTCACCCCAGTCTTCAATTAAAAGACGCCAGTTCTGTCCAGGCGCGACACCTGCTCCACACACCCTCGTCACCTTGTGACGGCCATCTGAGATTGATCTAAGATCTAGCAGCGCCTAATTCTGCGTTTGGTTGAAACTGTACAGGGTGTAAACAATATGAACTGCCAAAAGTATTTAGGCAGTACATATCGATTTGCTCAACAAAATATCTAATGAAATTTAATTACTTTTGAAATTCTCTCCATTTATAGGTGTAAATTTAATATCCTGGATACTTAATACTTTTCTAACCATATCAGATATAGTCTAAGATGGAAGAACAGTTGGATGAAGAGCAGTGTGACTTCAGGAAGGGAAAACGAGAGGCAATTAGACAGCTACGAACAATCGGCGAAAGATACCTAGAGAAGAATAAAGAAGTGTATGTGGTATTTGTTGTTGCTGTTCAGTCATGGTCCATGATTCACACCCACAAACCACTATGGGTTTAATTATTGTTTTTAGATGGGAAAGAAAAATTCTGAGAAAGATTTATGGTCCTGTCAAAGAACAAAATAATTGGAGAATCCGTAGTAACTTGGAAATAGAATAAGAGTATATAAGGAACCTAATATAGTAACTTCGATAAAAATAAGAAGACTTGAATGGGTAGGTCACTTAATTAGAATGGAGAACGAAAGAATGGCGAAGATGATCTTCACTGGAACTCTGGAGGGAAAGAGAGATAGGGGTCGTCCCAGATTGAGATGGTTAGACTGTATTGAGGAAGATTTGAGGAAAGTGGGAATAAGGAGATGGAGGAAGAGGGCAGAGGACAGAAGTGATTGGGCTGTTGTTTTAAAGGAGGCTTTAGCTAAACTATAAGAGCTGTATGCCAGAAGAAGAAGAATATGTGGTATTTGTGGTCCTAGAAAAGGCGTTTGACAGAGTGGATTGGAGTAAACTGATGGGGATACTGAAGAAAATTGGCGTGGATTGGAAAGAGAGGAGGCTGTTCAGTAACCTTTATATGACACAACGAGTCAGTCAGAATAGGAGGAGAAATGTCAGAAGGAAGTGAAATAGGGAGAGGAGTACGACAAAGATGCCCTCTATCACCTACCCTGTTAAACATTACTTAGAGAATTTAGTGAAGAACTGTTTTCAGAACATGGTAGGAGTGATAATAGGAGGAAGAAGAATAAAGTGTATAAGATTTGCTGATGATATTGCGTTGTTATCAGAAGAGGAGATGATACTAAGGGATATGCTACTAGAGATAAATGACAGCTGTGAGCAGTATGGAATGAAGATGAATGCAAATAAGACGAAGAGCATGGTCATAGGAAGAAAATTAAGGAAGATAAACTTGAGAATTCTAAATGAGGCAGTAGAACAAGTGTACAGCTTCAAATACTTGGGATGAACTATAAGCAGTAACATGAGCTGCTGCCATATTTATTTTTCTTTTATCGGATACCATTCTCTGACACCTTGTAAATGTAGGTTAAAAGGAAGTACATCTGTGGCCGGGAGGGAAAAGGTCTTTTTAAGTCAATTTTTTGTGAAAATGAGATTTTTATATATTCTGAAAGCGGAAACAATTCTCTACAATCTGGTAAAACGGCTAAAGTCAAATAAGACTCCTGACTGGATTTATAGAGCGTTACCAAATGTCCTAAGTACTTTTTTGAATCGAGCACACACAGAATAAAGGACTTAAATATATTTAATACTTTATTCCTTACAAACCATCACATGTTTACTTTCCATGCTTCCCTATTAAAAAAGTGTAACTTGTATTTTAGCCATTTTATCACATACTGATGCCCTTTCCTTTTAAAACTTTAAGTACCAGGGTAAACAGTCCTATAATTGTTTAAGATCCATTTTGCATTCCTAATAATTTACATTTCTCATTTATTTTGACATGAAAAAGGTCTTATGTTTAATAGTCCCTTCTACTCAGTTTGGCTTCTAGTCTTAAAAGGGCTTAAGTGCGGCTATTTTTGGAAATAATCAAGAAAATTGTTAAATGAGCAACATTATCTATTGTAGAAGAAATATAAACAAATAATTTCCAGGAAAAACATCTTAATTAAAAAAAAAACTCTATAATTGACACCAATTTCAATCTTTCTACTGCTTTCCTGAAAAGTATAAAATTTTTACTTAAGACCTTTTTCCTTCCGGCCACAGACATAATATTGTATTCATCACTTTACCAGTAAGTACTTAATCCGAGTATAGATCTTTCACCCAAACATTGAATTTCCTTAAACTCTCTGTAAATATTTTACATACCCTTATATAATGTAGATACTTACCAGAGTGCATCAATACAATTAATTCCGTAATTGCTATAAAACCCCAACGTATCTCTACCGAGGCATATAAATCGTTCTTCCAGCAGAGCCTCAAAGTACAAGGCAAGTTTGCAGAGGTTGAAAGTTATGACTCTCCATCATTAGCTGGAAATTGGCGCTCGTCCTTGCGGAAGACGTCACGGCCCTCAAGAGCTCTGTCATATTCAGCCCGATGCATCAATCACCGCGCTCTAGCGGCCACTTTCATTACCACTTAATGACAGACAAGATGTCGCCACCGTCGTCCTGTGGAATTCCATACCGGCAATGTTCTCGTGACATTTAACACTTGAAGTGCGATTCGATTTTGTGGCGTTGCTATGCATACCAAGTCTTGTGAAACAGAATAGAAAATTCATTTAGTGTTCTATCCAAGGGCAGGTCTTTCACTGCAAACCCAGCTTTCTCCAATCTTTCCTATTTTCTGCCTTCCTCTTTGTCTCCTCATAAAATCCATATATCTTAATGTCGTCTATCAACTGATATCTTCTTCTGCCCCCGAACGCTTCTCGCGTTCACCATTCCTTTCAGTGCATCCTTCAGTAGGCGGTTTCTTCTTAGCAAGTGACCCAACCAATTCCTTTTCCTCTTCCTGATCAGTTTCAGCATCATTCTTTCTTCATCCACTCTTTCCAACACAGCTTTATTTCTTATTCTGTCTGTCCACTTCACATGTTCCATCCTTCTTCATATCCACGTTTCAAATGGTTCTATTCGCTACTCTTCACTTCGTAGTAATGCCCATGTTTCTGTCCCATGCAATGCCATACGCCACACAAAGCACTTCACTAGTGTCTTCTTTAGTTCTTTTTCCAGATGTCCCCAGAAGATGCTCCTTTCTCTATTAAAATTTCCTTTGCCATTGCTATCCTCCTTTTGACTTCCTGGCAGCACTTCATGTTACTGCTTATAGTACACCCAAGTACAAGGTGGGTCAGTCAAACAGAAAGATATCAAGGCGCAGAAAAAGGATGAAAAGTTACTATTATATCAATGTAATGAGTAGAAGTGACAAGTACATGCATAACCATTAGATATGCAACAAGAAAAAAATATTTCTTAAAAATTACGTCAGCCAAGTGACCTCCATTGAAACGCACACATTCTTCGAGTCTGGCCACGAACTGTTGCATACCCCTCTCAGCATATTGACAGGTATCGCAGCGACCTCTTCTAGTATCCGTTGTTTTAGGGCTGGAATTATTCTGGGTGGATTGCTCCCAAACACCTTCGTTTTGACATGTCCCCATAGCAAGAAATCACCTACCGTTAAATCAGGTGACCTAGGCGGCCAAGCGATATCCCAATAGTTATTGTTCGATCGTTGTGGACTTCTTAAAACCCCCTGTAGAACTCTTTCAATGTTCTCTGGGGTTAGAAATGTTTTAACACTACCGCCCCTTTTTTTGTCGTTGATCCAGTTGCCTACGAGTCACTCAAGTTCGAATAGCTTTATCCGACGGTACAGGCTGGTTGCGCAGTATGTTGAAATGCACACAGAAAGCTCGTCGGGTTTGCACCAAACTTTCGTTATGAAGATAATACGCTTTAAGTGCGTAGCCGCGCTGTTCCCCGGTCCAACGCTCCAATGAAATCAATTCATTGCAGTTTGCAGCTGAGTGCTGCATTGGAGTTAAATCGCTCGCTTGAACTCGGTCGAGTGTCGCACCCTCGAGTGAGATTCGATCGGTCGTGATACGCTCGTAATAAATAGAAGCACAGTACAAGGTCATCTCACCGACATGTCTTATCTTGTATGGAAGGCGACAGATAAGATACACATATGTTTCGCTCACACGGTAAAAATAAGGCTTTATTTTCTGCGTTTATACCAAACGTTTAATGGAACAGTCAATGGAACGTACCAAAACAGGAACATGAAGTTATAAATAAAATAATATGAAAAACTTCGATACACAGTTATTATTCCTAGTGAATAATTATTCAGCATTTGATTTACCACATATATAATATGATAGGTCCATACATAGTGTTCCGCCTATATACTGCGACAATGTAGAAACGTTTTACAAAATATTATTGATATAGCAGTAGATTAATAACAATATTAGTACAGAGATAACGTCACAGAAAATATAATAAAACGAATAATCATGCTGCACAACTGTTGCAGACGCAAAGATTGATACACTAATTATTAGAGATTAATATTATTATTATTATTATTATTATTATTATTATTACTACTACTACTACTACTACTACTACTACTAGAAAACTTGATACAGTTCTTGCATTATCGTGATTGTGTTCTCTGTTTATAATAATTACATTTACATCCAATAACATCTATCAGATGTGGCAAAAACAAAATCACTCCTGTGTGGGGGGGGGGGAAATTACCTACAACATTTATATTACATTTTAAAGCAAGTTTTGTAGTTGTACTATGGAGAGGTTAGTTAAACACTGCCAAGTTTTAAAATGATAAACATCTATGATGTTACCACACAGTTCATCACTGTAACAAGAACGAATGTCTAATGCTCGGCTTATACCGTTCGAGGATTTATCGCTCATGACAATTTTACCCATCATGCATGTGCGCTGCCTATCGGATTATGCTATGAAATACTTGGCGCTCGAGCGAAAACGTCCGATGCAGACCTCTGGTTTGCAGTAACGATGAGCACCATTGAACAAAACATGGTAGAGACAAACAACTTGGTTACTAGGGAACGCGGAGATAGTGACGTTACCGCCTAAGGAGGCATAAATTGTAAAGTAAATAGGTAGAGAATAGACGGTTATATGCATTCTCACCCTCTCCATATGAACAGTGAACTCCCATCAAATCTTTCCGTTTGACTGGCCCACCTTGTATTTGAAGCTGTCCACTTGCTCTACTGCCTCATTTAGAATTCTCAAGTTTATCTTCTGTATTTTTCTTCCTCTTCTTCTTATTTACATTTATCTTCATAATATATGACTTCCTAAATATACGGGGTGCACACAAAAGAGTATCTGAGTTTTAAGAGGTTTGCATGGCTACGTAAGCAACAATAAGCGATTATATCCCACATGCGAGGAAAGAGCAGCTGTGGAATTAAAGTCCCAACCCTGACTGCCACGTAGGAGGTTTCATAAAATCAACAACGATATTTCGAATAAAACTCCTATTTCTATTGCAAGTAATATTAAACAAATATGTGAGGCTTGGAATGAAGAAATGGTCGTCACTTTAAGCTAGTTTCCCAGGTTTCCAAACAACAGACCGGAAATTTGTCTGGAAACGGCCCACCGCTCTACGGTGTGGAGATCGCTATGCAGGCTAGAAACGGAACAATTCTGTAGTTTCCATAGCAACTTGGAATTAATGTTATGGGGTCTGTAATTATGTCTGCAGCTTTGGACTTCAACAGTTCAGGAATACAAACATGCAAATTAAGCTTAATCAGAAAGTGCTTTCTATCAATTATTTGAATCACTGAAGCGTGGCAGAGGCCGAGTTCGAGGAGGCAGAAGGGATTGCTAAGAAAAATGAGATTACAAGGCGAATGGATATACTTCAGGGGTGAAGAGATATGTTAACTAAGCCCAAGTTCTATTAGCCCACTAGCTTCGAAATGGACAGTAATTCTCGGTACAGAAAATCAAGATTGTGAGACACATGTTCCATGACAAAAGGTCAAATATAAAAATAATTCAATCATCTGTGTGGTATGTACCACTACATCTAAGGGTGAATTTTCTGAAATGTTCAATATTAAAATTTTCATACTAAGAATGATAAAATTATCCATGGAGTTCTATATACTCTACGACCCAATATTAAATAAGATCAGTGTCCATTTGTTTAAGTGTCCGAATATAAGGAGTTCCGTAAATAGCAAATGTATGTTGATAAGTAAGTGATTTGATGTGATGTGATAGCTGTATGACCAGAGGTGAATGCTGTTATTAAACATTGTAACGCACTGTAGCTGAATGAATGAATGAATGAATGAATGAATGAACGAATGAATGAATGAATGAATAAATGAATGAATGAATGAATGAACGAATGAATGAATGAATAAATGAATGAATAAATGAATGAATAAATGAATGAATAAATAAATAAATTATACATAAATAAATACATAAATAAAAAATAAATAAATAAACATAAATACATAAATAAGTAGACTAAATACATAAATAAGTAAATAAATACATAAATAAGTACATAAATACATAAATAAGTACATAAATAAATACATATATACATAAATAAATAAATAAATACATAAATAAATATACAAATAAATAAACAAATAAACAAACAAATAAATAAATAGAAATTCATTGAATGTCTCCCCGCCATCGGCGATTGATTCTGACGAACATCAGCATGCTGTTCTGAAGTGACTATAAGGCTTAGAACATGCATGGGCTTAAGAGAGGGAAGGTAAAAATGATCAAATTTACTCCTTCCAAAATATTTCGAACGTAGCTGATATGTTTACATCAACGGGTATTCAGCTTAGGGATGTACAAAACTAATGCGGCATGCCATTACATTAAACATTTAATACCAAGTGAAATATGTAATATAGGGAGTGTTATGATTTTATAAATTTACAATTTCTCTGTATTTTATTTTTCTGGTAATATACTTGCTCTAATAAGTAAAGTTTCTAATACAAAAATATATACGACAATATCTCCGACTCATCTCGCGAGATATCACCTCTCTATCACAAACTCCATCAAAGATAAATACTTACTTACTTATTGGCTTTTAAGGAACCGGTAGGTTCATTGCCGCCCTCACATAAGCCCGCCATCGGTACCTATCCTGAGCAAGATTAATTCAGTCTCTATCATCATATCCCACCTCCCTCAAATCCATTTTAATATTATCTTCCCATCTACGTCTCGGCCTCCCCAAAGGTCTTTTTCCCTCCGGCCTCCCAACTAACACTCTATATGCATTTCTGGATTCGTCCATACGTGCTACATGTCCTGCCCATCTCAAACGTCTGAATTTAATGTTCCTAATTATGTCAGGTGAAGAATACAATGCGTGCAGTTCTGTGTTGTGTAACTTTCTCCATTCTCCTGTAACTTCATCCCTCTTAGCCCCAAATATTTTCCTAAGCACCTTATTCTCAAACACCCTTAATCTCTGTTCCTCTCTCAAAGTGAGAGTCCAAGTTTCACAACCATAAAGAATAATCGGTAATATAACTGTTTTATAAATTCTAACTTTCAGATTTTTTGACAGCAGACTAGATGACAAAAGCTTCTCAACCGAATAATAGCAGGCATTTCCGATATTTATTCTGTGTTTAATTTTCTCCCGAGTGTCATTTATAGTTGTTACTGTTGCTCCAAGATATTTGAACTTCTCCACCTCTTCAAAAGATAAATTTCCAAATTTTATACGAGACATAATCATATACTTTGTCTTTTCGGGATTTACTGCCAAACCTATCTCTTTACTTGCTTCCAGTAAAATTCTCGTGTTTTCTCTAATCCTTTGTGGATTTTCTCCTAACATATTCACGTCATCCACATAGACAAGCAGCTGATGTAACCCGTTCAATTCCAAACCCTCTCTGTTATCCTGGACTTTCCTAATGGCATACTCTAGAGCAAAGTTAAAAAGTAAAGGTGATAGTTCATCTCCTTGCTTTAGCCCACAGTAAATTGGAAACGTATCTGTCAAAAACTGACCTATACGAACTCTGCTGTACGTTTCACTGAGACACATTTTAATTAATCGAACTAGTTTCTTGGGAATACCAAATTCAATAAGAATATCATATAAAACTTCTCTCTTAACCGAGTCATATGCCTTTTTGAAATCTATGAATAACTAATGCACTGTACCCTTATACTGCCATTTTTTCTTCATTATCTGTCGAATACAAGCCTCGTAAATTATACAGCATCGTTAAATAACATAATAATTGACAGTTAAAGTCACTGAGGTTCGCGAACCACGTGCTGCGAAACGTTACTGTGATACCCTGTCGTTACAAGGAAGATAAGTCACAACTTGAAATGGGAGGGATTTTTGTGGGTTGCAATGAGTTTAATATCGTACTCGGGTTAGCAATGTGACAGCACGGAATTAGAAATATAGCACGTACGAATTTTTATGCACAAGAGTTAAATTACAAAATTCCTGAAAACTTGAGCGATTTATCAATTAAAGCATAAAAAACAGAAATGGACTCCTAGCTGAAATTAATTAAACGAGATCAATTTAAAGTGTTTTATATATATCAAATGGGGATAAAATTTACTCCGAGGGGATGGGGGTGCCGCAGAATAAAACTCTATACACGTTAATGTCACCCCGTCAACCATAACTCCAGATCCACCAAATATCACGCCCCTGCTTTCATCAACCCCTCCCACGCGATTTGCTGCTGTCTGACCGGGGGCGAGTGCAACCCCATGTCACAACAGTAATGAAACCGCGTGAATTTGCTCCAAAGCCTCCAATAATGCACTTTTAAAACACACTTGTTACACCGCGCCCCATCATGGACTGGCTTGCACCCATTTATTGTTGGGTAAATTCCGCACTGAGACACACTAACCCATAACTTAAATACGAATGCACGTGTCTGTTTAGGGGAGAGAAGAGAATGATTTTTTTCTGTTTCCGAAGAATACCTACACTGCATTTATGGCTGCATCCGAATTGGCTCCCATTTTCCGGATTGGCTCCTAGATTATAAAGTTCTAAAATCCGAATTGGCTCCCGGTTACATCCGAATTGACTCCAAAGCGGCTGAAGTGCATCAGCATTTTCCTTCCCAAACTTAGGACTGTCTACATTAGGTAGGTCTGGTTAAAAATTTCGTTGCAGTAAATCAATAGCTTCGTTTGATTTAAATTTGTGATAAAAACTTATAGGCCATGTGAGAGAGTCTTGTGTTGCTCCGAAGGAAGACCAAACACCTAGAAATCTAGATTTCTAGACGTGACTCAGTGATATCCCACTAGACTCGCATTCGGGAGGTCTCGGATTCAAACCACTTGGTCGGCCAATGACTAAGGTTTTTCATGGTTTCCCTTAGTCACAAGGCAAATTGTCTAATTGGAAATTTACATACCATTATTCATCACCATTACCAATACCATCATCATCTCTCTCTAATATTATATATATATATATATATATATATATATATATATATATATATATATATATATATATTTGAACTGGTAATGGAAATTACGAGAAAACGGTTGAACGGATTTTAATTAATGACCCCTCATTTTGAAGCTTGACAACGAAAGATATACAGAAAAATAGTAGTTTTCAGTGAAATACCCATTTTCCTACGTAATTTTCCTATTTTCCAAAATCCATCTGGCGTTCTTTTGAAAACTAATTGTTTTTCAGAATAAGACAAAAGAATAAAATAAACATTATAATGGAGGCCATGACACCAGGATTGTCAATAGATTCTCTGACATCATAATGCCAATAGGCCGATTTTCTGAAAAAAAATAAAAAACTTATTATAAAGGTTGTATTATCATGAATTTACAGATCTGATTCTCGTTTGTGTAATTTTATTAGTATAGCTGTATATAGGTTATTAAAAACTACAAAACTCAAGAAGTTGTGTTGACATTATCACCATTAAAATTGTAATATTTCAGGTAATTCCATGGTGTGCATACTTGTCACTATTGATATTCCTTAATACTATTATTAATGATATGAAAGTGAAACCTTTTGGGGTTATTTATGTAAACGTAAAGGATATCTTAGATTAGAATTTTCATTTCTATAACTTTCTGAGTAACGACTATACATATACTGTATGTTACTGAAAGCTACAAAACTTACGTAAGATATCATTGTTATAAAAATTAAATATTTTTATACTCATAGTTATAAATCAAGTGGTGTGAATCTTTTTCAGATATTAATGGCGGTGTGGTGTAGATATTTATGTGTGATTCTCTAATTATTCTAGGTAGTAGTTCAGTACGAACTTATGGCCAATAAATACGTCATTGATTGAACAATTATTATGCTAACATTTTAACGTGGCCAAAATGATGTCCAGCATTTACTGGTATCTAATACACTCCAAAATGTCATATTCTTGCCAACAATCCGCAATGACCCGAAATAGCTACTACTCTAATCCCACATGAAAAAACCGGTGGTTGTCCTGACATTATTACTTGGTTTTCGCATTGAAACTAAAAGGAATGAAGATGGGTATGTCCAAGAAAATGCATGTGGCATAAAATCCCGTCAGAGGAAGCTTTTTAAAAAGAGATATTTTTGGCAAGGTTACACTTCATTGAGTTATTATGTTGCTTTCAATCTTACATCTTTCGTGGAGTACATTGCATTGTTATGGAAGCAAATAACTTTCAAAATATCTCGTATTCTGCCTGGAAAATAAATATGAAAAAATCTTTATTTAAACTTCTAATGAACTTACTCTGTAGCATTTCTCTAGTACAGCGTTTCTCAAACTTTTTTGAAATGGGGACCACTTTTTAAAGTCAGAACAGTTCCGCGGACCACCTTATTCTTGTTCCCTTCGAAAAAAAAATGTATCATTTTCGTAACATATTTTAATGCCAGTATACTTATATTTTAAAATTGAATTAAGGTTAGGTACTTTGGTCCTCTGTTATGAATTCGGGTGGTCCCTGGCTGCGTTACAGGCGCGGCGCCAGATGTGCAGGGGAAAGATGCGAGAAACACCACGTGTTTTAAATCCCTCTTTTGCTGCTGAGAGTAGAATGGGAAGTCGATAGATGGGTAGGGTAATAAACTTCATAAAATGCAGTACTTGGAGAAGAAGTGAAATTCGATTGCCATGTGTCATTTCCAAACTCTGAGATTCTACGTTATAGTGTGATACGCAATTCGTTTGAATTTTATCTTTTCTTCTGACATTTTTTGAAGGACCACAAAGGCAGACCTCGAGGACCACAGGTGGTCCGCGGACCATAGTTTGAGAAACGATGCTCTAGTATTAATTAAAAACTGAAATCAGTTAAAATGAATACAATCCATTACAACATAAGGCAATAGAAACAGAATCACAATAATAGCCCATGACCTACTGGCATGACCAATAATCCTACACATGCAGTACGATCTGATGTTAAAGCATGTGTAATTAAAGCTAAAAAAAGAAAGCAGAGTGACAATAGTTTACATATCGAATTTTAATAAATAACGTATGCTCCTAATAACTGCACAATGTGCTTCTTTCAATCATTCGATTAAATGATCAATCGCAAAGAGAGCCACTTTATGTCCTGTCAAAAATATCGACATTTCCATTTTGTCAGTGACAACATTGTTTGGAATTGTTTGCACTTTTCAAATAAATTGAGAAAGGAAAGACTGTTGCACAATATGACAGTTGACTGGTTAGATTCTGACGTTTCGCAGGTTCAGAATTTCAGCAAACAAATTCTATAATATAATACAGTATTTGCACCGTGTCATGAACGGATCGCTGCACGCATTCCATCCCCACCTCTGCAGTTCGGAAATAATGCGCCATGCGGCGTGACTTATGAACAGGCCGATCGTAATTAGTTAACCTCTGCTTTTTTTAACATTACATTTCCGTAGTAGACAGTCGTAGAATCACAATTGCTTCTCAATGAGAAATTTATACAATAATGCCCAAATTAGTGACGGCGTGTGACAGCGTTTAGCGTCTAGTCCGAACTGTGACAGCTCCGGAAAAATCACTGTAGATTTTGGCGATTTTGTCACAATGTGATTCTGTTCGGCTGATTCTTGGTGACTGTGTTTGTCACATACCGTCGTATAGCCTAATCTCTAAGTCAACTTCATCATCATCATCATCATCATCTTCTTCTTCTTCTTCTTCTTCTTCTTCTTCTTCTTCTTCTTCTTCTTCTTCTTCTTCTTCTTCTTCTTCTTCTTCTTCTTCTTCTTCAGTAGGTGCTACAACTTCGTCTCAATTAATTTACGCCATTCCTTTCTGTTATGAACAAGATTTGGCCAATTCTTTACATTCAGTGTTTTCAAATCGTTGGTTGTGTTTTCCTTCCATCTACTTTTTGGTCTTCCTTTTGCTCTTTTGCTGATGGGGTTCCATTTATATATTTTCTTAACTGTTTTACCTTCATCCATACGATTGATATGGCCAAACCTTGCCATCCTTTGCGCTTTAATATAGTTTACTATGTGTTGGTTTTGTATTAAAATATTTAACTCTTTATTATTCCATTCATCGTTTGCATCTTTTATTGGGCCAAATATCCTTCTTAGTATTTTCCTTTCAAAGACCAGGAGCTTTTGCTTAGACAATTCAGTTAGGGTCCAGGTTTCACTTGCATATGTTGTAATTGGTTTTATTACTGTTAAATATAGTCTTAATTTTGCTTGATGCGTACTTGCTTTTGAATAGGTTGAGATTTGCAAAGTATGCTTTATTTGCCATCTATTGTTTATTTCTTCCTCGATATTGTCTTCGTCGTTTACTATTGATCCCAAGTATTTGAAGGATTTTACTCCTTCAAAAATAGTATTATCCATCTGTAAGTTTTCGGTTCATTATTTTTGGTTGAACATTTAAAAAATGTTGTTTCTTTGCATTTATGATTAATCCATATTGTGCTGATTCTTCCATTAACGTTCCGAGCTTTTCAATTAATGCTTTCTTTGATCTTGCTGTTAGTTGTATATCGTCTGCATATGCTGTGCATTGTACCAATCTTGTGCTTATATTACCTCTAATCTCTAGTTGTTTGATTATCAAGTCCACCAGTAGTATGAAAAGTGTTGCAGAAAGCGGATCTCCTTGTTTAACTCCTCTATTAATTTGAAAACTGTCACTTAGTTTGTTATTTATTTTGACTACCGCTGTTGTATTTGTTAGCGTTATGTTTATCACTCTGATTATTTTCGGGGGAATCTCTTAGTCATCATTATCACTACTACCACCGGTGTAGTTCAGACGGTAACGCACTTGCCTACTAGAGTGTGAAGGTGAAATGATGGAGGGAAAATAGAGCACCGCCTCTCAAAAAAAAAAAAACCCTCAGTAACCTTAGCTTTGTCTACCACAAATACAATTTCGGTATCTCTGGGAGTCGAACCCCGGTTTATAATCATCGTAAGCCATGCCCCGCTAACTAAGCTATCAAGGCAAATTAAGGGAGAGTAGCCACTGATGAACCATTGCTTTCAATGGACCGTTGCCATATTCTTGATCATATTACCTGCGTATGCATAAACGTTACCTCAAGGCTTCCTCATTGTGTATGTCACTCTTGAATAGCGGCAGCAAACACGTAGGCTGAACAAGAAGGTCAAACATGTTTTTGTTTTTTTTTTTTAGTATAATTTTAAAGTAAATTTAAGTACAGAGCACATCGGCTTAATGATATTAAGTTATGGAATGACATATAGCTGGAAGCAGTGTTCTCTCTGCTTTCTATTTAGTTGTTATTAAAATATTTTTGTAACCTTTTCAGCGGTCTTAAAGTGTAATTATAATATGGCGAAGTCGCTATAAATGGCCCAGCTAGACTTCCCATGAATGGACTGATTTTAAAATGGATTATTCATGGAAACCAATTCCAGTCGAAATGAACTTAACAATTTCATCCCATCTCAGCCTCTCGATGCCGCTTTCTTCCACTGGAGAAGAAAATTAAAGAAGCGAGCCGAAAAAGGGGACAATGAAGAACCCTTCAGGAAGCAATCAAAATCAACACTCCTGGTTTTGTTTCATGTGTGAAGAAAGCATCAAGGAAAATATGATTCAGTGTATGACTTGCAGGAAATGGGTACATGAAGCTTGTGCAAATGTTAGGCGGAGTCAAAAGAAATACATTGTGTGGCATGTACGAGTATATCTTGAAAAGGAAGACTGTTTTATCTACAGTATAAGAATAATAGCAGACTCCACAAAATAATTTTATATGTAAAATCACATCATTATGTTGCTGTCTTGTAATTTAAAGTTGTCTGCTAACATTTTTAACTACTGTATTAGCTAATTTGAAATAGCCTAGAACTTTAAAATTTTGACATGACAAGGATTGTGTTTTTCGTTATTTTCAGTTTCAAAATACTGTTACAATTAGATTAAAAGTAAGTTCGACATCCAATAATCGAATCTATGCTTCTTTCTTGTTATGATTAGTCATATGTAGACAGTATTTTGATGTATATTTTAAAATTTTCTTTTGGTCCATTCATAGGAACATTGTGGTCCATTCATAGAACCCTGTCGCCTTCACTGAACCAATAGCCGAATTTTAAATGGGCCAAATTTAAACAGATATAAATAGAACGTAGCCCTGAAAATTTATTTTATCACTCCTAATTATTAATGTAATTTTTCAAGTCTATGAACAGAATTTTAAGACATTGCTTTTGTTAGATAAATAATAAGAAATCTTTAGATGGTCCAATGATTAATACTTTCCCCTATGTGGTTTCCTTTTCATTTACTGTATTCGATGCATATGACATCAGTATTGCAGCTTTAAGATGTAGAATAAGTCAAACGTTACACAAAATATACACTACTTAGCAAGCAGAACAACTTAATTTACAAACAGCTGAATACGAGATGTGAATGTGGAGAATTTTTGTTAATCTTGATCTAAATATTTCTCTTGGCGCTTCAAAACTTTAAGAAAATTAGACAGATATTGAAGACCGTAGTACATGAAACGTTAACTCCCTTTTAAACCAGCTGAGGATAAACAGAGATATGAATCCCGAAAAGACAAAGTATATGATTATGTCTCGTGACCAGAACATTGTACGAAATGGAAACATAAAAATTGGAGATTTATCCTTCTTAGAGCAACAGTAACAAATATAAATGACACTCGGGAGGAAATTAAACGCTGAATCAATATCGGAAATATCTGTTATTATTCGGTTGAGATGCTTTAGTCATCTAATCTGCTGTCAAAAAATCTGAAGGTTAGAATTTATGAAACAGTTATATTACCGGTTGTCTTTATGGTTGTGAAACTTGGACTCTCACTTTGAGGAACAGAGATTAAGGGTGTTTGAGATTAAGGTTCTTAGGAAAATATTTGAGGTTAAGAGGGATGAAGTTACAGGAGACTGGAGAAAGTTACACACCGCAGAATTGCACGCATTGTATTCTGCACCTGGCATAATTAGGAACATTAAATCCAGACATTTGAGATGGGCAGGGCATGTAGCACGTATGGGCGAATCCAGAAATGCATATAGAATGTTATTTGGGAGACCAGAGGGAAAAAGACCTTTAGGGAGGCCGAGACGTAGATGGGAGGATAATATTAGAATGGATTTGAGGGAGGTGGGATCTGATAACAGAGATTGGATTAATCTTGTACAGGATAGAGACCGATGGCGGGCTTATGTGAGGGCGGCAATGAACTTTCGGGCTCCTTAAAAACAATTTGTAAATAAGTATGAATGTTACAATACTTCTTTTCAACAGATAACCAGATTTACTTCAATTGTCAATATCTTGAAAACAGGTTTTTCTGGTTTGTCTCTTATTGCATAACTCCGTCCAACTTATCTCGTGATTAGACAAAAAGAAGGAATCGACTTCTTATAACGTAAGATTCTTTTAGAAGCTTGTCTCTTCTATTCCGTTTCCAGCAATCTACCACGAGAATCTGGTAGATCGCTGCTGAGGTTACGGCAATACAAAGTTTCCACTTCCAGCTTAGCTCCAACATACCCGAGGTTCTCCGTGACCTATGGTAATAATTTTAACCACATTATAGTCGGCTATGCAATTTCACTGTTAGCAGTCAATTATTAGCATTACTAAGAACCACGCAATCTGAACATGATTGCGGTTATACACCGAACACTTCGCCACTAACTGTACATAACCGCGTGCTAATATGAGAGGAACAGGGAGACAACGAGCAGAAAAAGGGAAATATAAGGAAAATAAGGGGAAGCACGGAAGGGGGTTGTGTTTTTATGTGACGACCAATTCTCTCGAGGAGAAAGACGCAATCTCAATTCCGGAAAATGTTCAGTTATATTCGGGAAAGGTGTATACAATTTTATTTCGGAGGAAGTTAATTCAAGAAAGAGGATAGTCAATTTCGTAAAAGGTAACTAAATTCGGAAAGCTTAATTATTATTTAAATTATTTTTTCTTTTCAATCATATTGTATCAACTTAGATGTAATAATAATAATAATCCGTGGCGCTAGAGCCCATGAAGGGCCTAGACCGACCAGCCGGCAGCTGGCCTCACGCCCACATGCCGAAGCAGAGGTGGACGATCATCCAACCAGAATGGAGGTATCGTGTAGTTAGCACGATGATCCCCCCAACCGTTATAGCTGGTATTCGCAACCGGATTTCGCTACCTATTGTAGCTCCCCAAGTGCATCACGATGCTGGGCACCGGTCCCATACACTGGCCGAAATTTCATGAGAAAATTTCTTCCCCCATGAGGACTCGAACCAGCGCGCATTCCGTAACGCGAGTCCTAGGCGGGATGCCTTAGACCGCGACGCCACGGCGCGGGACCGACTTAGATGTAGTTGCACTAAATTAATGTACGAGTAAATTTTGATGATCGCAACAATTATTGCTATGTAATAGTATAATAAGATACAAGGTTGGGAAGTGCTTTCACAAATTCCAGAAAAGGTTTAAAAAACGAGCATTATGAATTTTTCAATTACCGATATTTTGTAATGCATTTCACAAACGTATATTGTACACCATTTTTTGCACGATCAAATTTTTAAAATTGCAAATACAATATATTTTGCATTGAAAATTTAGAGCAATATTATTCCAAAGCCTTCGCAAAAACTCGCTGGTCGGCCTGGTTGGCGCAGTTGGTATAGCGCTGGCCTTCTATGCCCGAGGTTGTGGTTCGATCCTGGGCCAGGTTGGTGGTGCGACAGGCTCATGTCAGTAAATTTACTGGCATGTAAAAAAACTCTTGCGAGACAAAATTCCTGCACACCGGCAGTTGCGAGCGTCGTTAAATAAAACATAACATTAACATTAAAATGCGCTGTAATGGTAACTAAATAACAATAAGTGCACTGTAATGGGTCTCTTTCAGTATAATTTTATGTTATGAAGAATGGTTTCCGTAGCAACAAGATTCTCTATGGATATTATAACTTTCAAATTATAACAATGGCTGTCAACAGGGTTACAACAAAAACACGTTCATGCAAAAACTAATATTGTCAATAAACGTTGTTCATTGAATAGCTATGTGGCTACAGTATTTCTGTTCTCTTGAGACAATATGAAGAATTAATTTTACTTTAACATGTAGGCCTACATAATAAAATTATATAATTATGAAGTGTTAATAGCCCATATACCTTAAAAATTAGAAAACATCCAAATTATGAATTGATTTCATTCATTTCTAAGTTTGGCTTCATTTCTGATACTGAATTACATTTTCCGAAATTGAGGTCAGCTTTTTCGAAATTAAATTTATTTTTTTCTGAATACGAATTAGCCATTTTCGTAATCCAGATTAGCTTTGTCGAGAAATTTCATGAAAATGCATGTTTTTATTGATACATTATATTTAAGAAGTGTTCACGTATTTTTGCGTTTCGAACAAAAAATAATCGAATAAGACTAATTTTATTTTGCATATTGTACATATTTAAACAGTTTTGATGAATAATGCATTTTTAATTTAATATTGCATTTAATTGTTTATTCTCCCCTTTTTTTGCGTTTTCCAAAATTAACGAGGGATGTTAATGACAACTAGGTTCAAGGATTCGTGATTTATTTGGATGACAAAATATTTCAATATATTTGGTTCCTTATCCGCTTGGTTTGAGCAAGCAAGCACCCAAGAAGAAGAAAATAAATGGCATATTTACTGTTCAGAAACGGACGACTATGGATAGACGGCTCTTAAGTTCCAGCGAATACCTACGGATAGCAGGGAACTGGTCTGGAATCCCTAGCAACACACTACTCCTTCTTGCCTAACTCCATCGAAAAACTGGAGACTAGGGGTCTATCACTCCTTGACTCTTTGATGGTAGTTGAAGATGCAAAGACTAGGCTGAAAGAAGCATAGAGAAATTCTCTCAAAATCTATCACAGTGTGCAAGAAAAATAAGGCTCTAATTTGCAGAAAGTGGCATCTGTGTTGAAGGGACAGATGGGGCTAAGTATTGAGGATTATACAAGGGTATGAGTTGCATCCCGTCATGTTGAACTTCATTTTCAGCATACAGACTTCTATAAACTGATAAAAGGCCTACTTTCACGAAAGAAAACCTGGGAAAAACCCTAATAGTTTATTACGATTTAAACTACGGCAAAAGTAGTTACATTTACACAAGTGAAATTCTTTTGTGGCATCAATTTTTTTTGAGTAAACGTATAGTTACAAGTTATTTGAATGTCTCATTAAAAGTGAACTGAAGAGTTCCATAATCAATTTATTTTTAAATGTTTAGTGCATATTTCTAAGGTTTTCAGTGAAAAGTTGCATGCATATTTTGACAGTTTTTAGTGCATATAAATCCTCTGTCTACAATACAAAAACATAATAAATGACGGTTGTATGAGGGCGAGGACTTGCATTTATGCCATTCTAGCACGGAATCTAGTCCAATTCGTCCAGAAGGAAATGGCCCCAATAACATTCAAATTTTTTTAAAAGAGGAGGACTTTTTGCGTTGCTTGTGTACGTCAGGTTTATTGCATTTCGTGCACGGGGTGGACGACTTTTGTTAGCAGCAGGATAGGCGATGCGCGGGGGGTGTTATGACTTATGGTCCGACAAGAGTATAATAAATTTGGATGTTCTGGGTTACAAAACCACGGTCTGCAGCCCGGTTTGCGAGGACGAGCGGCATTGCTTTCAGCTCTGTGTGGCGTGGGGGAAAGTGGTAGTTCACACGACAACATCCCCCTGGGGGTGATACAAACTGTGTAAGACGGGAGGTATCTCCTTATCTCAGTCTGTCCTTAATAATACGAGAACCATCTACTCTAACGCACTTCTTTGTTCGTTTATGCCAGTCTACTAACGGAAGTGTTTGAACTTAGAGATGTATATTTATCATGGTTCATCGACAAATTAATAACAAATATGCTTAGTTCTATGTTGTTGACAGATTTTATTACACATTTCGAGTGTATATACACAATCATCTCTACTAGAGATGAACAGAACTAATTGCCGCTCTCGCTGGCTATATTTGTCTTTCAAGTCTCGTCTCGTCATTCTCGTGCGCTTCAAGTCTCGCTCATCATTCTCGAAATAGCATTTGGTCGGCGTTGAAAGATTTCGTAACTTTGAATACCATACATCATTAAAATAAATATATATTTATAATATTATTTTAATGTACCGAAGTACATATGATGTTTCTATGCAGATATTCTGCGTCATCGTACGATGAAAGAGTAGTGGAACGGAGAAAAATTCTCTCCGGCACCGGGATTTGAACCCGGGTTTTCCGTTCTACGTGCTGATGCTTTATCCACTAAGCCACACTTCGGTACATTAAAATAATGTATACGATATACGTAAATCACTTGTGATTTAAGACGGCGCTTATGCCGTCGGATCCCGGCCAACCAGTCACTCATAACGAGTGCACCTCAGCACATGTGTGAACATTAGTCCCACGTTCATAGACATCTACGACGTAGTGCAGAGGGCGGCCACCAGAGGGAGCCTAAGAGGTGGAACTTAAACTGAGAGGATTCGATCCGACACCGGGATGGGAATCCGGTGTGGCTTAGCGGATAAAGCATCAGCACATAGAGCTGAAAACCCGGGTTCAAATCCCGATGCCGGAGAGAATTTTTCTCCGTTCCACTACTCTTTCATTGAACATTATAAATGTTTAAATGAGACAAAAAGACAAGAACAGTATCTTAGTTATCAAAATATTCTGGTTCTATTATATGATATTACCTATGGTTATATAAATAAAAAAAATATTCTCAAATAAATTTACATTTCTAAGAAACATAAAACATGACATTAATATCTTTTTACTTGAGATTGCACACTTGATCTTAAACATATGAAAATAAAATTCTTAGCCTTTTAATAAGGGCCTAGTAATTAAATAAAGACTGGAGAACGGATTATTATACACTGAAAAGTAGAGATGATGTTTCAAATAGGCTACTTGATTGTTTATACTTATAAAACAGTTGCCAAAGTAGATAAAAGTTCAGTCAGGTATTAACAACTGCTGACTTCGGGAGATGATCAATATCGAGTCTCGGAACACTCACAACCAGTCTTTACGTCAAGGACGCGACGTAATACAACATTGTCGTGCGAGTTTTCGGCTTTCCGGGCGCTGTTAGTCTCGTTTTCTCGATCGTTGTTCATATAATATACCGACGTCATTCCTATGGACGTAATCAAAGCCATCCGACGCATCAAGACGAAAGCTCAAGGGCCGGACAACATTAGCATATTACTCGTACAGAAAATACAAGACATAGTAATACCTACAATTGCACACATATTCAATAGTTCCTTAATCACTTCAACTTTCCCTAAAATATGGAAGCAAGCTTTCGTTCTTCCTCTTCCAAAAGTCAAAGTTCCCACCGACCCGAACGACTATAGACCAATAAGCATCCTGCCAGCCATATCAAAAGCACTGGAAAGAATCGTACACAGACAAATTACTAACTACATGAACGAACACAAACTATTCGACAAGTATCAGTCAGGTTTCAGAGCTGGACACAACACAAGCACTGCTCTACTTAAAGTGACCGAAGACATTCGTGAAGCAATCGACTCTAATAAAGTAACAATACTAACACTTCTTGACCTTAGCAAAGCTTTCAACTCTGTCAATTTTGACCTGCTCACCCATAAACTGAGAAATCTGTATTTGTCAGAGACTGCTGTGAATTGGTTCGAATCCTACTTACGGGAAAGACAACAATGTGTTGTATCCGGGAATCGAAGCTCTTCCTGGCTTAACATAACATCAGGCATACCACAGGGGTCGGTACTCGGACCATTGTTGTTCACAATATATGTCAATGATATTACATCTTTTGTAAGGCATTGGAACTATCACTTGCTGACGACCTTCAATGCTACATCTCTTCCCGCGTAGACCGAGTAAATGACGCTATAGACAAACTGAACGAAGACATTGACTCGATTGTGACATGGACAAAGAAATTCCATCTTAATATCAATCCTGGAAAGACACAAGCAATTATATTAGGACACAAACGGCAAACCGACGCTGTAAACCACCTCGACATTTCCCCCGTTAAAGTAAGTACAGTGCATATCCCTTTCAGTTCTTCGGTAAAAAATCTTGGCATTCACGTGGATAATAATCTCAACTGGGACATGTAAATCACAGAAACCTGCAGAAAAGTATATATTATATTATCCATGTGCTAAAAAGGATAAGTGTTCATCTTCCCTCTTGCTTAAAAAAGTCCCTTGTGCAGATGCTTGTATTTCCCTATTTGGACTATGCTGACATTTTACTGACTGACCTTTCCAGCGACAAGAAAACGAAACTTCAACGTGCTCATAACTTGTGTGTACGTTTTGTAAGCAATGTTCGTAAATGTGATCATATTACCCCATACCTGGAAACAATAGGTTGGCTTAAAATAGGTAAGGAAAGAAATTTACATTCACTTCTCCTTCTCTTCGAAATCTTGAACTCTTCTATTCCTTCGTACTTGTCTTCTCGCTTCACTTACCTTTCTTCCCACCACAATCTGAACACGCGCTCTACCATGAAACAATACTAACAATACCATCCCATCGCACCTCCTCATACTCATCCTCTTTCACAATAGCCCTGCCAAGACTGTGGAATTCGTTACCTGCTAGCATCAGGGACTGTTGAAATGAAACTCAATTCAAACACAAACTTACTAGGCACTTGGTCAGTAATTGAGACTCGTTCAGACATGGTTTCTTGTAAATAGTTCTCTTAATATATCACAAAATATTTTAATATCCGGTAATTTCATCACTTGTAGAATTTTGTTATTCTAGGTTCAATTTGTAATTCAGTAAATACAAAAATATTCTTTGTTCTTAACTTTTATGATAAAATGTCTAGTTTTAATTAATCAGGTAATCTTGTCGTACCTTAATTTTTATTGTAATTGTAGTTGTAAATTTAATATTAATTGTAATTTTATTCTTCATATTATAGTTGTAATCCCCTGGTAGAGGGGCAGAGAAGGCCTGACGGCCTTATCTCTACCAGGTTAAATGAATAAATACTAAATAAATAAATAAATCTAATCTCTACAGCACATATATTTTATACCACTAATTATTTTGTGGAAAATTTTCTATACAGCAGTAACAGCAGCAGCAGTACACGGACATATTTTTATTTTTACTAACATTTCTAATATTAACCTGGCTATACCTTTGGATTAACGGCTGAGAACCGGAAACACAGTTTGCTATCCCCTTCCACGATGGAATTCGATGATACTGGCGTAAAATACAAACAAATCACTTTACTAGATACAGGAGGGAAGAAAAATAGTTCATCCATTTACGTAAACCAGGAGATGTCGCAATTTTGAGTTTGATAATTTTATTAGGTTTTTGTTTAATCAAAATACAGTACTGTATTAACAATAAGTTTTCTTACTCACGAAGTGAGTTATCTATGGGAACGAAATCATTATGCAGTATATATTATACTGTCTACAGCACATTAGCGTACAATATAAAGAATGAAGTTAAATTGAAAAATAATCATAATATGTATATTTAAACACGTTTTTGAAAATGGTGGCCGTTCATTTCGATACAGGCTTCAGATCTTTTGTGCATATTATCGTACTATAAACTATTGCATCTAATTCCAATTACCAGTTTCGTTCTTCGTACTAGTAACTCATGTTGAAATATTTCTGTATCTACTCTATAAAAGAGTACCTTACGTACTGTAAATTCAATCTTCACTTCTGCCCGATCCGAAAAGATAAAATTACTCAGACATGCTATCTACTGTCCGTCGAAGTGGTTTTATCCCAGGGTCGTAGAAAGGAAGTAAATCACATAACAGTTAATTACTTAACTAGGCCCTTTTATTTAAGTTATGTTAAACAGTTGTATATTGTCGTAGACGTCCAATTCGTAACAGAAATTAATGTTTTCAGAAAATAGCTAAATCAGCCCAGACACTAGCCTTTATAGAGGGACGAGCAGAAGCGGGTGGGGGAAACCGGGATGCGACGTAGGCAAACGGACGACAGTGCAGTACTTGTGCCAAAATATGATTCAATATTGAAAGCTCTTTCGTCACTGCAAAACGTAAACATATTTCTGGAAGGTACTATACTACTAAGATGGGTGGCCGGGTAGCTCAGTTGGTAGAGCAGCTGGCTACGGACTGGAAGGTCCGGGGTTCGATCCCAGGTGGTGACAGGATTTTTTCTCGTTGCCAAACTTTCAGAACGGCCCCGAAGTTCACTTAACATCCTATAAAATTGATGGTGCCGGCCACACCTCATTCTAGTGCCGAGGTCATGGAAAGTATGGGGCTCTACCTCCATGCCCTCCCCAAGTGCCTTCATGGCATGTTAAGGGGATACCTTTTTCCTTTTTTGACTATACTACTATTTACTATGACCGTATGGCGACTTTAACTGCATACGCGGCCTTGGTTTTGTGTTGAGAACGGTTGGAAGTTTACTAGTACAGGGGATGGGAGTGAAATTCTGGTACAATAAAAATTGAAGTAAAAATAAAATGATGTGCCTGTAGAAGAAGAAGAAATCAAGTGCTAGGGCACGTAAGGTTCTTTTTTTCCTCCCCTTATTTTCCTTGATCTTCCCTTATTCTCCTTGTATTCCCCTTGCTCTCCTTTTCGACTGGTGATCACACTCACACGTAGTTCAGCATAAAAATATGCAGCATAGAAAAGATATGCACCTATCGATTTTTCTTTATACATGTATGCATACAGTGTAAAGAAATAATTAGACTCACAATTTTTCTTAGGTGAGGATGGGGTAAAAGTAACTAATATCCACGGCTGAAGATGTCACAGTGATCCTTTAGATGTATTCTATGCAAATAAATTTTCGTGTGCTTCAGTACGACGACATTTTGAAACTTTTTTTTATCCCTATCCAAAATAAACTTACTCAGTATTGTTCCCTTCCTATTCTACGCCTAAAGGAACACCTATACATACGCAGCAGTATGAGAATATCTGGTCGGAATGTTGCTGTCTCCGCAGACTCCATTGTGAAAATTCCAATATATTTGAGAAAATCCGCCAATAAATGTTACGCAGGTTATAGATTCAATAAAATTATGTTGTGGGATTTCAAGTGCAACTATTTTTTAATGATTTTTACAATGTTCTATGGAACACGTTTTATTGAAGTTTTTTAAACAACATATTAAGCACTATTTGTTTCAATCTACTGGTTCAGGCTTAATGAGAGTATCTGAAGTCCCTTCTCATTGTAACTTGATTCGTCATGAATAACGTGTGTCTAACATTCGCATTATCTCACGCCTCATGCACTGAAACGTATTTAAAGGGGCGCCGTCTCGACGTCTTCGCTACCTTTAGCGACGATGAATGCATTTCCGAACGTGTGTTTATTGTTAAACGTTACGCGTCGTGACCTCTTCTATATTATATTCATGAAGTTGGCGTCTAATTCTTCTGTATTTTATACTAGCCGTACCCGTGCGCTCCGCTGCACCCGTTAGAAATAAATATAAAGTAATTACATAATTAAAATAGGACATTTGATCAAGGAAATATTCGTGTTTGATAGAAGGATAAATCGTTTAATATGTTACTTAATTTAAATTATATTTAAATAATTACAATGGAATAATTTTGGTCCAGAGAGCACTCATTTGGTACAATGACAATTCCTTTAACATGTTTCTTAATTTTTATTACATGCATCCATAGTTCAATGAACATTGACATCATTTACATTTAATGTGTATACTTTATTTTACTTGTTATATGTTTCCATTGAATTATGGTAATAACTTAATTTTAACTCTTGTTTTCTACGTATTCAGTAAATGGCGCTTGGTCCACTATGGTTCTGAACCCTTCAAATAAGTTAAATAACTTAAATCATATTATATTATATTATATTATATTATATTATATTATATTATATTATATTATATTATATTATATTATATTATATTATATTATATTATATTATATTATATTATATAAAAAGTGTGTTGATAACGGATGTACCCCGATAAGTAAGTTTTCAATTTGTTATGGGGGCTCTTGAATCTCAGGAGGAACAAATTTTATTTTACAACAGAGCAACATAAACTGCTTGGCTCATTACCCAAATTTTTTGCATTGCATTTAATGCATATGTATTTTATGTATTTTAACTCGATTCAATTGAGCATAGTTAAAATTTGGATTATAAAATAATGAAATGCTAAGCTAACATATTATTACTGCATACTAAATCAACACACTCTCGTTGTTCGTTAATTCTCTGAGATAAACATTATTTTAAGAAATACAGGAAACGAATACACAGAATAGCCTATCAAGTTTTCTGTGCATAAGAAGCTATTTTAATCTTACCTGTCCTCAATTCACTCACAAGTTACTGTACATACAGAGAAACTACACTTTCCAATGGTGAAATAATAATTAATTATACAAATCGGTTAATTTAGCTTCCGATATTGCTTCATACAAACACAGAAACATTTTCTGTAGGCTATTATTCATAGCTTTCGATTGTTGTTTACCAAGGCCCCTTATAGACGAAATCATTTGTTTATTTCATTACACGGCCTTAGATGACAGTTATTTTAATTTTAAAACTCATTTATCTCATTAAATATCAGTCCTATCAAACTTTTTCAAAGAATAAAACTTATCGGAAATGATTTGCAAAGAAATTTTTGTTATGTAACATTTTTAACAAAAATCAATAATAAGCGTGATATTTCGATTTATTTAATTCAGGCCCCCTTATAACCCCCCTTTTAAATAATGTATTTTGAATGCCATATAGCCTACAATCTAAGTTACAACAAACTTAATTTATATTCCAATTTTCATCGAAATCCGTTCAGCCATTATCGCGTGAAAAGGTAACAAACATACAGACAGAGAGACAGACAGACATACATACAAACAAAAATTTCAAAAAAGCGATTTTCGGTTTCAGGGTGGTTAATTATATATGTTAGGACCAATTATTTTTGGAAAATCGAAAATTACCAGAAAAATTTCGGCTACAGATTTATTATTAGTATAGATATCGGTCTTTAATGTCATTGACATCTTCCAATTCTTAATACAATGACCGAACTCTTCTTTCCAGTCATTGATATTCTTGCAGACATCTTTCTTATATTCCTTCATGTGCTGCATCCACTTTCTCATAAGACAAGGTATATACAGGGTGTCCTATTTATCTTGTACACCTATTATAACTTTTTTGCTTGGATAGGTATTGGAATTTTTGTTTTTGAGCGTTATGTTAGAACAGGGCTGGGCACATTACGTGATTCTGAGAAATGAGCGCTGTGTGCTTTAAAGAGCGGGTCTCGCGAGAGGTGTGACGTATGCATACTGTACGTCATTCAGTGTCGGTGCAGTGGTGACTCTGCAGTATGAAGGCGAACTTTGAAGACGGAGCTTCCGCTCATACATTAAAGCGTCCCGCTACTCCCAATGCTTTTAATGTATCATTGGAGGAGTTCTTTTTAGTAGAGAACAGTGGATTAGCAAAGTGTTTAATTTGGCATAAAACACTCCAACTGATTAAGAAGTTCAATATCCAACGACATTATTCTTTACAACATGCTACTGAATATGACAAATATGGTGGTGATGAACGCCATAAATCAATACAACTTAAAGAAAATGTTTCTCAGGTACATTATATTAGAGTATCTATTTGATATTTGCATTGCATTATAAGTTATTATACACTTAGTAATATATAATTTTAAATTATACAAGTATTATGATATATAATATATAATATTATATATCATTAACTGTAATATACTATACTATGATATATCATAATATTTGTATAATTTAAAGTTATATATTACTAAATGTACTATAATACTGTAACTTATAATGCAATATAAATATCGAACAGATATTCTAATATAATGTACCTGAGAAACATTTCCTTTAAGTTGTATTAATTTATTGTCATATCATATCTTATATCGTATCATATCATATCATATCATATCATATCATATCATATCATATCATATCATATCATATCATATCATATCATATCATATCATATCATATCATATCATATCATATATCATATATCGCATCACATATTATATTATATATTGTATTATATTATATATTGACAGGATGACAATAATGCACTTAGTGAATCGGCCATGAGAATTGGCTAAAAAATTTGCCACGAAATTGCAAAGGAATTGAAAGCATTCAATGAAGGTGAATTCATCAAGCAATGTTTAATTATATTGGCAGATGAACTCTGTCCACAGCAAGTAGGGGAAGTGGAAGCCATATGCCTGTCTCGTAGAACCGTGGTGAGGAGTTTGCAGTATGTGCGTATGGGTTATGTAAATAAGCGTAATGATTTGTGTGTGTGCATAGAGCGAAGTTTATTTCATTAAATTAATAAGAGTGTTATAAATTCTGTAATGTACAATGGATTGATGTAATATCCTTATAAACTATTATGTACTGACAAACTGAATGACTAGAACAACCGTGGCTCTTGTTACATTAATGCAGGGAAGGTAGCTGTAATGTGAGTCCGCCACTGCTCTGGCTTGGAATTGAAGTGCCTTGCGGAGCGAGAGCAGCTCTGGCCGACTAGACTGAGCCGCTCTCATGCCCGGCCCTGTGTTAGAACGAGGGGTTAACATGAATGTGGAGATTTGGAGCATGTAACTACATTATGGTACAGATAACTCAAGCTAGGAAACTTCCTGGAGAGGAGAGGTAGTACAGCTAAAGAAGGGGGCCCACCTATGCTCCGATACCCATATACTGAGTGTTCAGTTCAAAGTGTGTCATGGCTCGCTGTATGCCGTCATGTGGCTAGCCGATGAGCCTAGAGAATTCAATCTTCCTACACTTCCGTAGAGGTGTATAACCTATGAGGCAGAGAAGTTGCCTATACTAAAAGCCAGGTTATGAACCAACTAAACCGGAAGCAACGTTCTGTTGGTCTCTTTCTGAGCTCTGTTGCCACATAGTGACGCGATATTCAAAGCGTGTTCAGCGTTTGTCACCGATATGTTTAAAATAACTACTGTCTATAGTTCTCGATAACACTATCAACAATATTAGTAATTAAAATTACTGTTTTTAAGAAAGCACGAGCTAATGACGCTGGTACGAAATGCGACTCGTAATGCACGTGGTACTGCAAATGAACTGTCTCCGTGATTCCGTTGCCAGATTTTCGTTAGCAGACGACATTTTCACACGAGGTCCAATGAAAAGCTCCGTTCTCGTTCTCCCCTCCATCCCCCACACTCAACGTGTCATCACTGCACAGGCTACCCCTCTAACCCGCACTTTCCTCTCGCCCATCCAACTACTTCCTGTTTCGTCGGTTCATAACCTGGCTTTTAGTATAGCAAGTACGGCGTTCATTCTGAAGAGTACGTACCGATACGTACGGTAACGCCGGTAGTGGCAGGAATGTGAACTGTTTGGAAATACGTACTGTCGGGATATGGGGAGAGGGTTAAGACGATTACTTACGTATTTGTTGACATTAACTTCGACGGTCAACATGGACACGGAGCATTTGATTTGTGTTGTGGAATGTTACCGTACGCAACCGATGATAACAAATACCCTGCGTACGAATTGCCGGCGCAAAACACAGTTCGAAAGAGGTTATGGTAGCACACAGACAGAGTCCGTGGATATCCAGAGTAGCGCAATCACCGAGTCGGCCGCCATTGTTAGTCCTTTTCAACACGCTAGGGATAGCAATATTTGAAGTAAAACTCAGATATTTTTAATTTGAAGGGCAAAAACGTCTAAAGGATCTTCTCACATTATAGAACATTATTGTCAGTCACCATACTAATGTAAAAAAACTTAATTTGATAATTATAATAGTATAAATATACATTTAAGTATACACTCCTTCATAAACGTCACAGTTGTAGGTATTACAGCAACAAGAACTTAATAAATTATAAGTAACAAATTAAAACAACAATGTTTCAAATAAAATAACAATAAATCTAAATATTTACAACTACATTCCTCGTGCGAACTCTCCGGCTTCCGCATATAAGGGGACACTATACTGAAACTTCGCGAAGTTTATTAGTATTAAGAGTTCACAACAGTGAAATCCATAACTACCATACTTACGAAGCTAGATTCATCAAACTTTTATCACTGATATATCTGCTTAATAGTGACAAGTGTACAAAATTGCATCCGCCTACGATACGTGGTTTGCATTTTATTAATTATTTTATTAAAATATTGAACCGCTTTATAAAAAGTCGCTTGCACTACAATTGACATTATTCTTAAGTGATTTTCACTTATATGGATCCTTACATACATGGAATCAAAGCTTACTATAAGGTTTGGCTGTAAAATTAATCAGTAAATTACTAGTATTTTTTATTATAAAAAATAACAAATTAATAGCCATAAAATTTCCTAATAATTTACCCATTCCCTGTACAGAAAATCCCAATAGTAATGTTTGTTCCAATGTATATAAAGAATCATACAAGTGAATATAAATTAAAAATAATGTAAATTGTGACGCAAGGGACTTTTTGTATAAAGCAATACAATATTATTCTATTAAGTTATTAATAAAATGCACACCACTTATTAAAGAGAGACGAAATTTTGTACATGTGTTATTATCAACCAGATATAGTACTGATAAACATTTTGAGAATTTAGCTTTAAAAATATAGAAGTTAGTAATTTCAGTATAATGTCCCCAAGGATAATTGACGTGAGGTTTTGTCATTTTTGGTCAAAAAATCGTTTCTTTGTTTTTACCTTTAAAAATTTATTTTTGGTCTAAAGATGCCCTCTGCCAATTTTCATGACCATACGACCGGTCTATCAGCTATTTAGGGTCACATTTTTAAAAGGCTGCGGGCTCTGACTGTTAATTTAAATGCTCCGTCCACGCCCTCCACTCTGAATTCTGCGACCATTTTGGAAATTACGCTCTATTTCATACATTATTTATTATATTAGATTTCCGATTGAGCCAGTGTAGCTTCTCGACTTCTCGAAATATTTCTTCATAGAATCCAACACGTGTTAGGCCTACTTCAAAGGCTGCTTTTCTTTAAAAGATATTCAGTTGCAAAGGAGAGCACAACTCTTGTCTAAAGGGAAATTCCACTTGTTGCTAGTAGCCATAGCAACGTGTTTTCCATGCTTGGTTTATGTTTGTGATACAAGAAATATTTGAAAGTTTCTAACAGTTTTATTGTTAGTGTTATAATAGTGTCTACAGTCTATAGTGATTTGTGAATAATATTTATCTATTATAGTGTTTTCATAAGTTTACATAGTTTACTAGTGTAGGTTAGGTGTGCACAGCGTGGTAGTGTATATAAGGCTAGGTCTATATGTTTCAAAATGCCTAGAAAATAAAAAAAGACAGAGACCTGGTTCATTATTATCATCCAGAAATTTGAAGTGAATTGTCTCCACTTTAATTTACTGTAAATTTTGCATTGCTAAAAATTTTACTCTTTCTATGGATTTTGTACTACGTGAATGATTTTTTGTAGAGTTTTTTTTTAATTTATTTATTTGATGTCGTTTTAGCTTAGGAAGTCATATCGCAAAAATACATAAACAATTCTTACAGTTTACATAGAGTTTACTGTATTACAATAATCATTAGAGGAGTTTTTGAATATGTTCTTAACAAAACTTACTATCAGGATTATACCTAACACTCATATTTTTTGTTGTTGCTGTTGCTTAGTCAAATGTCCGAAGACCTGTTTGAATCTCATAAGTACCACCAATAAGGCATCATTCATGAGACAACTAGGCCAGGAGATAATGGAGTAGGGTGGCCAGTTGCTTTCTCCCTCCAATGCATACTTCGCCGATTAGCTACATATTCTACTAATTAGACTTCATATGCATACAAACAATTGTTCTTCCTCTGACACATATCGTCAAGTGAGATGTACTGCCTGATAATATATATGCATATCAGCCAGAATATCAATAAAAGGTATTTTAATACTATTATTTTTACGCTCGAGTTGAATTTTTTTTTCCGTTTTTATACTTTTAGTGCCTTAAATATTTTTAATTATTTTTTAATACATTGAAAGGAAAATTGTATAGTAAGTTTTGTTTCTGAAGGTCTAACAAGTATGTAGAAAAAATTTGGCCATAATAGTAGCAATTTTTGAAAACCTAAATTTACACAATTTAAAAATACAAATTAAAAGTACAAAATTTCAGAGATCTACCTAGAATAATTTAGAAAACTGAAATTTCACATCAGTCTAACTTCAATAGGGTTTCTAGTTTCTACGGTCTCTGCATTATCCAATCGAGCCAAACAATACCATCTTGTCTCAAGAATGAATTCAGAACTTCACAAATATATTATGTCATTCTTGCAAATAGCAAATAGGATAAAATTCAGAAATGCTTGAATTGAAAGGGAGAAGACGGTAAAAATTTGACACTGATCCTAATTGGTACGTGATTTTCATTTGTTTTATGTAGAAATATCATTGCTGAAACAACTTAACTTCTAGATTAGTTTTATAAAAATATTTTGGGGCCCAATTTTTGAAAAAATAAATATCAAAATACAGTCATTCATTAACCTCACAATATATGCTCGCTTAGGTAGCGGATCGTTCCTTTTTATATTTATAGTCACTTCTTTCCTTTTTCCTTATTTCTTTCACCTTGTCACAGAGAAAACAAATGTGCGCTTTTTTCAGTACTCTGTGAACAGTTCTGAACACAGCAGCATTGCATTTTTTCGCACTTAAATTACATTCTTTCCCTATGCAACTGTATACTGCATAGCGCGCGCTGGACTAACAATGGCGGATTTGTCGGCATTTGCCGGTTCAAACGATTGCGGTACTCTGGATATCCACGGACTCTGCACACAGACCGTACAGACCGCCATCTGTTGTTACGACGTTCAAGTTATACCGTACACGTTCTCAAGTTCAGATTGAAGAACGCCTTAAATAATAGGCAACTTCTCTAACGTATAAGCTGAAACTCGCTTCAAATAGGTGACCCAACAAGAGTGACGTCATGACACACTTTGAAATGAACACCCAGTAGAGTCATATTATCTGAAAAGTTGACTTCCTGGCAATGTATTCATGTTACATCCTCCCTATAATACACCGTGTTCCGCTTATAAGTATAACAAAAGAAATAGCTATAACTTCTGAATTAATACAAGTATATAGTTGAAACCAACTGCTACAAAGAATGAAAACTGGGAATTTTTGTTACCTTATGTTCCATAAACCTCAACATGGCTTCCATTGGTGGCACGGGAAATATCCAACCGGTATTCAACCTCGACCCAAGTGTTATGAAGCATCTGTGGTGTAACATTGTTGACAGCAGCATAAATTCTTTCTTGTAAGTCTGCCAAATCACGTACTGGCGTCCTGTAGACCTGGTCCTTAACAAACCCCCACAGGAAAAAATCAGGTGGTGTTAGATCTGGTGATCTGGCAGGCCATGTGATGTACGGTGATCCTCTTCCGATCCATCTTGCAGGGAATTGTTCGTCTAAGAATGTGCGAACCATGTTGGCAAAGTGTGGTGGAGCCCCATCTTGCTGGAAAATTGCTCCATCTGGGAGTTGTGGCACAGCATACAGTTGCAACATATCCAGGTACGTGTTTGCAGTGACTGTCTTTTCAGCAAAGAAATAGGGACCAATGATTCTGTCACGCATGATCCCACACCAAACATTCCATTTAGGGGAATCCCGTTGGTGTTCAATTACGACACTTGGATTTTCCGACCCCCAGATGCGACAATTGTGTCGGTTTACTTTTCCACTGACGTGGAAGGTTGCCTCATCTGAGAAACAGACTCGAGTTAGAAATGTGTCGTCATCGTCCACTTTATCCAACATTGTTTCTGCAAAGCGTTTTCGTTCCAGTTTATCATTCGGCGTAATCATCTGATGAAATTGCAGCTTGTACGCTCGCAAACGCAATCTTTTATGCTGTGGCGTCCACATGCTGACTGACTAAAGATACGATACGAATTCTCTTATTTAATGATCTGCGCATGCGTGAGTCTTCTAAAAATAAGTAACAACAATGGATTAAAACTTCCCAATTTCCTCTTTACAATGGTACCAATCTTAACCCATTTGCATGCATTGTTATGAAATTATAACTATTTCTTTTATTATACTTATAAGCGGAACACGGTGTATATTGTGCAGTGTTGTAATACATAATAATTCTTTCAATGTTATTGGTGTTAATGATTTATTTTGTAATTGCAAATTGAAAATTCATTAGTATAATATATAACTGACCTAAATGTTCCATCATTAGTCTAGTTATATGTGCCTAAATCATACCGTAGATTATAGCGTTCAACTATGGAGAATTTTGCCCGATAATGTACTACTCATCATAATAGAAGAAATACTTCTATCACAAACGACAGCCACACATAGAAACGTTGTCACACATAATACAGCCTGAGCAATAATTGTTATTAGAACTGAACTGTACCGTTCTAGTCCACAGTGCACAGCAGTAGGCGGACAGTGGTAGGGGAGATGAGCTCTATGCGCCTGCGCGAACGAGATAGCTTGCTAGTTTGAGGCATCTGTACAAGATACATGTGACGTCATCAATTTTTCAAATAGAACTACATATTTAAATCATGTTACATTGATTACACACATTAAGAGAGTTCAAAAATGTATCATATCCGCGGGTAAGAGACGCTAGCCCGAGGGTGCACTGTGCTGATGATCGCTGTGCTAGAGTGTCAGCTTTCCATTCTGGTACTCGGGTTCGAATCCCAGAGGGTTGAAGTGGACAAAACTATTGCTTGTGCTTGCTGGTACGTTTCCGCGGATACTCCCGTTTCCACTACCGACATTCAGTTACGACAATGTTCCATTATTGATCATGTGGTACTATGTTGTTCGTGTCCCATTGTTTACTGTGGGCAACGCTAGAACAGTGACAATTCAGTAAATTTTTCGAGAAGAAAATCCGAAGGAATTTCATACAATAAGATCGTGATTCAAATTGCGGTTCATAGAATGAAATTCTGAGACTCTAGCTGTTAGGCTTTCGGCACGACATTAATCTCCATAGTTAGACAAGGAGATTCCATGTTGTCTGTAAGAAAGACAATTCTATATCCCTTCGAACGTAAGAGTTAAAATAAATGTTTACATTTACCAGAAGAAAGCGTAAAAAGGAAAGCTTTTACTATACAGTTGCGGAATACTCTATACGAAACCGGACTTCAGCTAACACAAAAAAGCTATCCAGCCCCTGGCTGCAGATGGTAACCTGAACGTTTACACATACAACTTTTAAAGACCGGAACATCAGCTATAAGAACTCAGATATCCAATATGAGAACTGCAAAATAAGAAATCAATATTCGAGTTCGGTAAGCTAACAGGTGTTATTACTATCTAGTACACAGAATTATTCACTCAAGTAACTTATGTGAACTCTTTGGGACTATTTGTTTCTTATGACAATATTGAAGCTAATTAACCTATTTCCATAATTTCTTCACTATTTGAAATTTGTAGTTTCTCTAGATGGATGTAATGCTACATTTGAGAACTGAGGTAAGATTAAAATAGATCTTTACGCACAGAAAACTTGATATTCTGTCGAAATATTGTATAACTTGATTATTGTAACTTTATTTGATCCACATAATATACTCTAATTTTATACACTCAAGTTTCTTTCTGTTCACGGAACATAATAGTTAAGAGTTTTGTCTTAAAGATGAATATTTTTACTTGATCAAAAATACAGCTCATAATACATAAGCATTTTACCATAGAGCTCATTGGAGCTGAGTTATTTTAAAATGTGTCACGAAATAGCGTTCCTGCGCTCATAATTTACCCATATTCGTTTCCTGTGTTTCTTAAAATAATATTTATGTAGGGTACCTCATTTTTTTATTTGCATAAACAATGATATACAACCGAGCGAGTTGGCTCAGACGGTAGCATTTGAGACACGCATCCGGGAGGTCCCGAGTTCAAACCCCATGGCCGACCAATCTGGGGTTTTTCATAATTTCCCTTAGTCATAAAGGCAAATGCCGGATTGGAAAGATACATGCCATGACTCATCAATTACCAATACCAAAAACATTAATCAAAGTCTATAATCAGTTACATGAACACAAGCCATCTACAACATACAATAGAAACAGGAACTTAACAAAAGTAAAAACGGCCTACTGTTATACCCACACATTCTAAACACGCGACATGACCACAGATGTTAAGGCGTGAATAAAATAAACTTAACAAAAAAAGATGCACAGTAAGGCTAACATAAAAATTATCTTCATATGCAATCCACTCTATTAATTTGGAGTGATTTATTAAAGTATGCATTCAAGACTCATTTTTAAAAAATGTTAAACAAATTATCCTTGCATCAAAAATGAATATTTTCTGAACCAAATGATCATATTTTAATTATTTTCATGTAATAACAATTAGGAAACATGTTATATGATTTATCATTGCACCAATTGAGTGATCTCAGGATCAAAATGATCACATTTAATTATTTAAATATAATTTAAATTATGTAACATATTAAGTAACATAAGTAACATAACATATCAAACACAAATGTTCCCTGGACCAAATGTCCTAATTTAATTACGTAATTGTAATTACTTCATATTTATTTCTAACAAGTGCAGTGGAGCGCACGGGTAGAGCTAGTTTATATATATATATATATATATATATATATATATATATATATATATATATATATTGAAGGAGATTGAAGACTGAGGTAACCAAAACTGACAAGTTACAACTTAATTCTTTTTATTTTTTAAACTATTCAAACAATAAGGACCATATTTTCAAAAAGTCTGTATACGTGGTACAGTCATTAAGTTCTAAGACTTGACGTCTGGAGGGTAGGCTCCCACAAGAATCTGGATGTATCACAAGATGCCGCATAACACGGCGTACATTTAAACAGAACATGCTCCCTCAAAATAGTCTCCGTTGGCCGTTATGCACGTTTTCCGCTGCTGGAAGCACCGTTGAAAGATGTTGGCAGGAAGGTCCCGTATGGCTTCTCTTGTGGCAGTCATGACCTCTTCGGAAGAATGAAATCTACGCCCACGTAGGGTTGCTTTCATGCGAGGAAAGAGAAAAAAATTGCATGGTGCGAGATCAGGTGAGTACGGAGGGTGTGGAAGAACTGTCACCTGTTGTCTTGCAAGTTCCTCTTGGACAAGGACAGAGCGATGTGCATGGGCGTTGTCATGTAGCAATAGCCAATTCTATGTACGCCATAGCTCAGGTCGCTTACGGCGAATTGAATCTCGTAAACAGCCAAGGATCTCTTTGTAGCGGGTTTTGTTCACAGTTGCACCTTATGGGATGAATTCCATGTGAACAATTCCATTTGAATAAAAAAACAGTTCAAGCAACACCTTGCCTTTTGACCTGTCTTGTCGCGGTTTTTTCTGTTGTGGTGATAACGGCGTTTTCCAGGTGGCGGATTGCCGTTTCTGTTGCGGATCGTAAAGGAAACACCAAGTTTCGTCTCCAGTTATTATCCGGTTGAGAAACGTCGGATCATCGTCAGCACTACTGATGAGGTCACCACAAATCGTCATGCGATCATCACGTTCGTCTTGCGACAAGATTCGTGGCACACTGTGCTGGGTAACACGAGACATGTTCAGGTCATCAGACAGAATTTTGTAGCAAGTACCATGGCTTACCCCTACTGCTGTCTACCGATTGGGAGCGGTTAGCACGCACCAACGTTGCAACTTCTTGGATCTTGCGTTCAGTTCGAATTGTTTGTTGCCGACCAGTAAGCACATCATCTTCCAAACTGTCTCTTCATTGCAAAAAACGTCGGTGCCACCTAAACACAACACTGCGACTCACTGCGTCCTCACCGTAAACTTGCTGCATCATTTGAAACGTTTCGGCAGCAGTTTTGCCTAATTTCTGGCAGAACTTGATGTTTTCCCGTTGCTCAAACTGTGACATCTCGGGTTCCGACGTGCGTATTCAAATCACCGTCACAACAAAGACCGTAGTTCTGCTTACGGTGCATGCACTCAACTGTCTCTTGTTGGGTCGAGAGACTAACTCACAAGGTATCATACCATGGCGCCACCTATGTGCTATAGTGCACCACAACGCCACTATGCGCTCAGTATTAGAACTTAATGACTGTACCACGTATGACTTGTATCGTCTCAAATGCAGGTAGTAAGGCCGTAAAGCATTACGAGAGGGGTTCGGCCGGCGCCGTGTATCGTGTCCCGACATATCTCAGTTGGAAAGAGCGCTCAGCGCGCAGAGCTGAGAGGTCCTGGGTTCGATTCCCGGCGCCGGTACGAACTTTTCTCGTATTAAATAGTAATAACGGTAGGTTTTGTATACTCTATAACAGATTAGAGTGAGCACATTGTAGAGCAAATAAAATACTATTAGAACTAAAGAAAATGTAACAAATATAATTTAAATAAATGTATGATATTTTGTATGTAATGCATACTTACATACAAGTGGTTTTTACGGAACCCGGTGGTTCATTGCCGCCCTCACATAAGCCCGCCGTCGGTCCCTATCCTGTGCAAGATTAATCCAGTCTCTGTCATCAAATCCTACTTCCCTCAAATTCATTTTAATATTATCCTCTCATCTACGTCTCGGCCTCCACAAAGGTCTTCTTCTCTCCGGTCTCTCAACTGACACTCTATATGCATTTCTGGATTCACCCATACGTGCTACATGCCCTCCTCATCTCAAACGTCTGGATTTAATGTTCCTAATAAAGTCAGGCGAAGAAAACAATGTGTGCAGTTCTGCGATGTGTAACTTTCTCCATTCTCCTGTTACTTCATCGCTCTTAGCCACAAATATTTTCCTAAGAACCTTATTCTCAAATACCCTTAATCTCTGTTTCTCTCTGAATGTTTCACAACCAAACAGAACAACCAGTAATATAAGTGTTTTATAAATTCTAACTTTCAGATTTTTTGGCAGCAGACTAGATGACAAAAGATTCTCAACCGAATAATAACAGCCATTTCCTATATTTATTCTGCGATTAATTTCCTCCCGAGTGACATATATATTTGTTTTGTATGTAATGCAACAAAGAAAACATATCTTATTATTCGGTTGTAAAGTTTTATTTGAAATAAGACTGTTAAATTTTAATGGAAAATAAACTCTGAAAGGAATATGTATAATTCGCTAAATAAGAAAGTGGATTGTTGGGAAAAGTGTAAAACAGTTCAGCTTCGTGAAAAAAGAAATAGGGTGTCCAAAACGTACTTGTACACCCATTCGAAAAAATTAGATCTTTGGTTACTATGTAACATAAAAAATTTTCAACAAATATTTGCTATCAATTGCATCCCATTACATACTGCACTTATCTATCGTTATGTCCCGTTGCTGGAGACACTTGAATACTTTCGGTGCCAATATTGACAATCCACAGTACTGTAGGCAGAATTAAACTATTCTCAGGGTATCCACGGAATGTTTGGTATCCGTTACGTTTGAAATTAGTAGCAGGAAGTACAAAAAATACTCACAATGGGGAAACTCGTTGAGTTCTACAGGCTGGGTTCGTTCATAAGAGATATTCATGAGTTTGGTCTCTTAGGTGTAACCCAAATCATACACAGAAAAACAGATTTGAATACTTGTTTTTCCATTTTGTTTCCCTACCGAAAATGTCATTCTCTGTAAATTTTTGTCGCTCCAAGTTCCGCAAGGATTATGAAATATCAGAAACCCGTTATTGAGAATGAATGATACTACATTAGCAGACGGTAAACATTGATGTTTAAGCGTAACTTTAATTGAATCGGTCATTGCAGAAAGGGGATAAGTCATATAATCTTACTTTTAAGATAATGAATGAAAACTGTTTTCTTCTTCCAATACTGCAGTAATCATTATAAATAATTTTTCTTACTTTCTTTGTGAATAGTGAAGTATAATACATCATGTTAGACATCTGACATCTCAAACACTTTTGTTTAAAGTTGTTTATCGAACCATGACTTATCACCTTTCCGCAATGAATTGTTAAATATATATATATATATATATATATATAATTTACAATTTTGGGCTAATGTAATATTTGAAAACAAACTAAATGTTAATAATTACAATGATAACGATTTTGTGTGTAATTACTACATTACTGTCACCATTTACATCATTATTTTTGCATTTTAATCATTATTCCTACTACAGAAATGTGATTTTATATAACAGTTTTAAATCAAAACTCTACTTTTAAACTAATACTTAAAAACTGCATATAGGAGAGCACAATAAAAATACACTAAATCACTACACAAAATCATTTGTTTCAATTGTTATAGAGTGTATTGTTAGACGTTGGAAGCCACGTCATTTGTAGAATCCTTGTCACAAGGTGGCCAGTTCAGGATCTCTTCGTAAAAGAAAGTGTGTTCCAATGGAATTTATTGCCTCACTTTCGATACATCTCCAAGTTTTTTTTTTTTCATATTAATGGGAATTTTCCTATTGTATGCTTTTGTGTAGGCATTAATATGCGTCCAGAACCTGGTTTTTTCATACGGAATCTGTGTTTCCTCAATTCACTCACACATCCTGGATCATCTTCAGAGTGAACAAATTCGCTGAATTGTGCTGAAGAAAACATATTCTTATCTTTCCCTTTCTTTCTCAGTGTGTCTAATGAGCAGGTGGTTTTCCTCTAAAGCTCTGGCCACCAGTGTTTAAAATTCAAAATATCATCAGTAGTAACTGATTGTACAGAAAATCTGTTGTTTGTGTTTGCCTGGTGGATTTATTTTACTTTACTGTTTTATTTTACGACGCTGTATCAACATCTAGGTTATTTAGTGTCTGAATGAAGTGAAGGTGGTAATGCCGGTGAAATGAGTCCGGGGTCCAGCACCCAAAGTTACCAGCATTTGCTCATATTGGGTTGAGGGAAAACCGGAAAAAACCTCATCTAGGTAACTTGCCCCGACCGGGATTCAAACCCGGGCCACCTGGTTTCGCGGCCAGACGCTCTGGCCGTTACTTCACAGGTGTGGACTGCCTGGTGGATCAAGGTATTGTATTGGTCTGGCACATATACCCTATCTTCCTTAGTTTGTGCTTCACTACACCAAAGTTGGGGTGCAAGGGAAGAAATGAATGGCCTGTTGTGGAAAATAATGAATGATTTTGTTAAATCTCCCCATTTGGGTCAGTGCAAGCAACAATCGAAATAAGATATGATTTTTATTTTGCCCTGCACAGTTATCAGAGAAAAGATACAATTCCTTGACTGAAGAAGGGACATTTTCAATGTGGTTCAGAAGGAACACACTTCATTTGAAGATTTGTGGCCTATACCTTCATGATAGGAATAGAAATGCGCCGTATGGTTTTTGAAATTGTGAATGTTGAAAATTGATGACCCAAAGTTGCATCTAAACTAACAAAGAGTAGGTTCTTACCCACATTGTTCTCCTGTCGTACGGGCTGCTACAGTCTTCCCAATGGAATTGACTTTCCAATGCCTTCAGTTTACTTTTCTTATTTACATTTCTGCAGTAGTTAATATCATTTCGTTTACATTTGCCATTAATAACACAGTTTTCTTACCCTGGGTCACTTACTACTTCTAGCTTATCTGTCATTTTCCTTATCAGCTGATGGGCGCGTAACTTATTAGATCCACGATACTCAGTTGCGTCACGTCGTCAGTCAGTGCAGAAAGAAGGTAAGTCGCTGACTTGACCCTTTCTGCAATGACTGCACTGCTTATGGTACACTGCTTTGCGTTGAGAATGGGCAAATTTGTCCCATTTCTGTATGGAAATTTGTGTCTAGGTCTGGAGAAAGCAATAACACTCTTAACTCATTTTCGCGTTTTTCATGACATCCCCTTTCTGCAATGACCGATTCAATTAAAATCACACAGCTCACAAGACATTTGCGGAAATTGCACGGACTCATCCTGATATTGGCTTTGGACTAATCAATGTTTACAGAATTTAAAGCATGCATATAAAGCACTCATGATCTCGGATTGAAACTGTTTTATAATATTGATAATTCGTGTAATTTTATTCATATGTTAAAGAATGTGTCAAGTGTCCAAGACGAAGTCTGCCATCTGTGTAATTCTAAGTGAACCCGGAATTGAGGAATAAGAAGTTTTCAACAAAATAATTGTTTAATAAACATGTAAATTAATTAGATTAGTTTATTATTACAGTCACTGCAAAATTTAATTTAAAAATCAATATTTAATTAATACATAGCGAACTTTAAGTTTGCCAATAACTCGTTACTTTCTTGAATGTGTTACACCGCCGCATCTCTGAACTGTTACTCCGCCGCTTCTCACAGGTTTTACTCCGCCGCATGTCTCAACTGTTACTCCGCCGCTTCTCACAGGTTTTACTCCGCCGCATGTCTCAACTGATACTCCGTCGCTTCTCACAGCTTTTAGTCCGCCGCATGTCTCAACTGTTACTCCGCCGCTTCTCACAGCTTTTACTCCGCCGCATGTCTCAACTCTTACTCCCCCGCTTCTCACAGCTTTTACTCCGCCTCATGTCTCAACTGTTACTCCGCCGCTTCTCACAGCTTTTACTACGCCGCATGTCTCAACTGTTAATCCGCCGCTTCTCACAGCTTTTACTACGCTGCATGTCTCAACTGTTACTCCGCCGCTTCTCACAGCTTTTACTCCGCCGCATGTCTCAACTCTTACTCCGCCGCTTCTCACAGGTTTTACTCCGCCGCATATCTCAACTGATACTCCGCCGCTTCTCACAGCTTTTACTCCGCCGCATGTCTCAACTGTTACTACGCCGCTTCTCACAGCTTTTACTCCGCCTCATGTCTCAACTGTTACTCCGCCGCTTCTCACAGCTTTTACTACGCCGCATGTCTCAACTGTTAATCCGCCGCTTCTCACAGCTTTTACTCCGCTGCATGTCTCAACTGTTACTCCGCCGCTTCTCACAGCTTTTACTCCGCCGCATGTCTCAACTCTTACTCCGCCGCTTCTCACAGGTTTTACTCCGCCGCATATCTCAACTGATACTCCGCCGCTTCTCACAGCTTTTACTCCGCCGCATGTCTCAACTGTTACTCCGCCGCTTCTCACAGCTTTTACTCCGCCGCATATCTCAACTCTTACTCCGCCGCTTCTCACAGCTTTTACTCCGCCGCATGTCTCAACTGTTACTCCGCCGCTTCTCACAGCTTTTACTCCGCCGCATGTCTCAACGCTTACTCCGCCGCTTCTCACAGCTTTTACTCCGCCGCATGTCTCAACTGTTACTCCGCCGCTTTTCACAGCTTTTACATCGCCCTATGTATCAACTGTTACTTCTCCGCTTCTCACAGGTTTCACTCCGCCGCATATCTCAACTGTTAATCCGCCGCTTTTCACAGCTTTTACATCGCCCTATGTATCAACTGTTACTTCGCCGCTTCTCACAGGTTTCACTGCGACGCATGTCTCAACTGTTAATCCGCCGCTTTTCACAGCTTTTACATCGCCCTATGTATCAACTGTTACTTCGCCGCTTCTCACAGGTTTCACTCCGCCGCATGTCTCAACAGTTAATCCGCCGCTTTTCCCAGCTTTTACATCGCCCTATGTATCAACTGTTACTTCGCCGCTTCTCACAGGTTTCACTCCGCCGCATGTCTCAACTGTTAATCCGTCGCTTTTCACAGCTTTTACATCGCCCTATGTATCAACTGTTACTTCGCCACTTCTCACAGGTTTTACTCCGCCGCATGTCTCAACTTTGACTCCGCCGCTTTTCACAGCTTTTACATCGCCCTATGTATCAACTGTTACTTCGCCGCTTCTCACAGGTTTCAATCCGCCGCATGTCTCAACTGTTACTCCACCGCTTCTGGCAGGTTTTACTACGCCGCATGTCTCAAATGTTACTCTATCGCTTCTCGTAGCTTTTACACCGCCCTATGTATCAATTGTTACTTCGCCGCTTCTCACAGGTTTCACTCCGCCGCATGTCTCAACTGCTAATACGCCGCTTTTCACAGATTTTACATCGCCCTGTGTATCAACTGTTACTTCGCCGCTTCTCACAGGTTTCACTCCGACGCATGTCTCAACTGTTACTCCGCCGCTTTTCACAGCTTTTACATCGCCCTATGTATCAACTGTTACTTCGCCGCTTCTCACAGATTTCACTCCGCCGCATGTCTCCACTCTTACTCTGTCGCTTCTCGCAGTTTTTACACCGCTCTATGTATCAATTGTTACTTCGCCTCTTCTCACAGGTTTTACTCCGAAGCATGTCTCAACTGTTACTCCGCCGCTTCTCACAGCTTTTACTCCGACCTATATATCAACTGTTAATCCGCCGCTTCTCACAGGTTTTACTCCGCCCCATGTCTCAACTGTTACTCAGCCGCTTGTCACAGGTTTTACTACGCCGCATGTCTCAACTGTTACTCCGCCGCTTCTCACAGCGTTTACACCGCCGCATGTCTCAACTGTTACTCCGCCGCTTCTCACAGCTTTTACTCCGCCGCATGTCTTAACTGTTACTAAGCCGTTTCTCACAGCCTTTACATCGCCACATATCTCAACTGTTACTCTGCCACTTCTCACAGCTTTTACACCGCCGCATGTTTCAACTGTTACTTCGCCGCTTTTCACAGGTTTTACTCCGCCCCAAGTCTCAAATGTTTCTCTGCCGTTTGTCACAGCTTTTACACCGCCGCATGTGTGAACTGTTACTCCGCCGCATATTTCAACTGTTACTCTTCCGCTTCTCACAGCTTTTACACTGCCCCATGTCTCAACTGTCACTCTGCCGTATCTCACAGCTATTACACCGCCGCATCTCTGAACTTTTACCCGCTGCTTCTCACAGGTGTTACTCCTGTTACAACTTCAGCTAGCAAACCGTAACACCTTCAGCTAGCAATACCGTAACAACTTCAGCTAGCAATACCGTAACAGCCTCAGCTAGCAATACCGTAACAGCCTCAGCTAGCAATACCGTAACACCTTCATCTAGCAATATTGTAGCAACTTCAGCTAGCAGTATCGTAACAGCTTCAGCTAGCAGTATCGTAACAGCTTCAGCTAGCAATACCGTAACAGCCTCAGCTAGCAATACCGTAACACCTTCATCTAGCAATACTGTAGCAACTTCAGCTAGCAGTATCGTAACAGCGTGAGCTAGCAGTATCGTAACAGCTTCAGCTAGCAATATCGTAACAGCCTCAGCTAGCAATACCGTAACAGCCTCAGCTAGCAATACCGTAACACCTTCATCTAGCAATACTGTAGCAACTTCAGCTAGCAGTATCGTAACAGCTTCAGCTAGCAGTATCGTAACAGCTTCAGCTAGCAATACCGTAACAGCCTCAGCTAGCAATACCGTAACAGCCTCAGCTAGCAGTACCGTAACACCTTCATCTAGCAATATTGTAGCAACTTCAGCTAGCAGTATCGTAACAGCTTCAGCTAGCAGTATCGTAACAGCTTCAGCTAGCAATATCGTAACAGCTTCAGGTAGCAATACCGAAACAGATGCCTCTGACGACATCGTTGACACTAGCCTACGGGAACACCGACACCACTTCCTCTGCCAACTCTGACACTGCTGCGTCTTGCAAATGCGACACCGCTATCTCTGGCAACTGCACAAACGTTGTTTGGTGTAAAGGTTTCGCTGCTGGCTGGAATTGAATTGAAACATGTGTCGTCACTATCTCTTATTGAAACGTGTGTCATTATTCATTTGAACTTAATTGAAACATCTTTGTCGTTCGTGACTTGAATTGAAATATCTGTCTTTACTGACTCTAAGTGGAACATGTGTCGTTGCTGACTCGAAACACAAGATCTCTGTTGTTGCTGTTTCAACAGCTCTCTGTTTGCTGTTGCAGAAGATCGAACAAAGACATTAGACCTACCAGAAATATTGAAAGTAGCCACTAGAAATAAATACACCTCAATCTTGTAGAGTCTGAAATAAATGTTATTTTATTTGAGCTGCAAGTTTTACGCGCTTAAAATTACTCTGGAATCATATTAGGACAACTTATTATTTAAACAATCTTTTATTCTGTAAAATAAGTGTCAAGAAGTGTTGTGGGGACAGATGCATTATAGGACCCACCCTAAATATAAGAATATGCAAAGCCACAAAAAAAGGTCAACGGAAGAATGTTTCGATCAATTAAATTATCGATATATATCGTTTTTATTATGTTGCCAACCAATGAATATTGTTGTAATTAGTTTGATTTTAATCATGGCAGTAATTTCGAATGCTATAGTTGAATATCAAAAAGAAGTGGATCAAATTCTTCCTGTTGGCATAAAATGTAACCTAGAATTTGAAATTATGGAATTATAAAGAGAACCTTTTTACGTGGTTTATCCATGAATGTAATATGTTCTATGTTTTTTTTTATATGATTGTGGTTTATTTAAGAGTGAATTTTCTGTGAAACATGTAATTCCGGGATGAGTTTGAAGAAATGTAAAAGTAAGCGAGATGCACTCATGTGGAGATGTGATCGGAAATTACAAGGTATTAAATGATAAACAAAGAAACACCGTATCGTAGTACTTTGTGAAATCACTTGGATAATGGAGAAATGAAACGGAACATCTCCACTGAGGTCCATGGTAAAATGATAATTTTTAAAACAATTTTTTATTTAAATTTTTTGGTCCAGGGAAAATAATTTTTAAAACAACTTTTTATTTACATTTTTTGGTCCAGGGAAAATATGTTTTTGGAAAGACTAGTATTTTCTAAGGGCTAAAAATGCAGCATTAATGGAGTAAAATTAGTATTTTACGTGGCCCATATTAAATTTGTGGTAAAATGTTTTAAATTTAGCTTTGGTTTCTTTCTTTAACTTTATTTTGAATAAAATATAATATATTGTATAACAAAGGTGACTAATATGCGCTTAATTTCATTGTTGGTTTTATTAAATGATACATGTTTGTAGTATGCTTTAGTGTTGTTAAGATGGCATACTTGATATAATAATCGAAACTGTACAATATATAATCGATACTATGGAATACTCGGGGTGGGTCCTCTAATGCATCTGTTCCGTGTTGTGTTTGTTCCATTAGGGAGGTAATGGTCATATCACAGTGTACTATATACAGTCGCGAAGCTCAATATGTAGTAAAAATGCAAACATGGGTAGTTGCCCACCACTAGGATGGCTACTATCGCCTCATCATCGCAGATCTCTCTCCTAGTAGACGAAAAAATATGTTACAGTTTCGTTGTGTTCTTTTGGAAAAATTAACACCTTCCGTCCATTATTGAAATATTAAATGCATAAAGTTAATTTATTATTTTAATGAAGTATATTAAATTCCACCATAAACTCGAAGATACCTGCAAGAAATAGGTTAATATTATTTTTGTTTGTGCAAAATGAACTCAAATTTACTATAATCGCTTCACTCATTCAAGATTATAGCGATAATTAACTATGAAACCAATAAATATAAATTTTCATTTCCCTTTACGACAATAATAATGGAAATATGAATTAATGGAGTAACTTACTTGTACCGGTACTTTTAGTGTAGGCTTACGTAGTTAACAAAGTGGGATGAGGTTAAGCAATAATAATCACACCAGAATTGGAAATAAAACGCGATCAATAAATTTTATTGTAACAGACTTTTTCTACGTCTCTAGTAAAGTAACTAATAAAAATAACAACAAAATTAACAGCTATAATTAAAAACATATCCTTTGAAAAAAAAAAGTAGGCCTAAGCAATAATAATTCCACCAGAATTGAAAATAAAACGTGATTAATAAATTTCATTAAAACAAACTTAATTTTTCTACGTCGCTAGTAAAATATTATTCCAATTATTGTATTTTAGCCATTAACATTTTCATTACAACCAATAACGAACATTTCACAAGCATCAATGTGAATTACGCAACGAGCTAGCACTCGATGGAAATACGACACAGTCCAAAGTCGACCGTGGACAGTCTATTGTTTCTAGTTGCTAACCCTTGGAGCGCTTTATCACGAGATTTGCAAAAAATCACCTCAAGCTTCGCGACTGTATATAGTAGACTGTGGTCATATGTTGACTCAGAAGGAATTCTTGTAGAGATTTGAATTCAAGTGCCTAGATGTGAACAAGTGATTGACTATTAATAGTCCAAAAATATCGTAACTGTATAAATATATTCGGAAGGCTTTTTTATTTTTATCAAGTTCTTGTCACCATTGCGGCATTTTTTGATTTAGAAACATTTATCGTCTTGGTATTGGATGACCGTCGAGTCACCACTCCTGGGGCAAAGCAGAGCGAGTGATGTATTTGTAAGCAAAACGTGCCCTGGTTCTGGAATTTCGGTAGTATCGGTGTTGTTGTTTATGTCGTCACCACCACCACCACCACCAATTTTTTAAAATCTTTTTTAGTGCAGGTTTACTTTACATTTTTATTATTATAGACAAATTTGAATGTACTGTTATAGTATCTATTGTTATTTTTGCGATATTTACGAGAATATTTATTATTTTATTTGATATTGATTTTCTTAATATTTATTAACTTCAGACTACGATTTACGCAGGAATACTTACGTAATGTGAGACGAAAATATATTGAATCAAATCTAGGTTGTTGGGTCTGCGGAGTACATTTCACTGTGAAAATGTTTAAATGTGAATAAAATACAACTTTAGGCAAAAGAAAAAAAAATAGAAAGAAAAAAATGTGTCCTGGCGACAACTCTCCTCGAAAAATATACCTTGACGCTGCCTGGGCCAGCCAGGTCTGAAATACATCCCTAAGTACAACTATCCTGAGCAAGATTAATCCAGTCTCTACCATCATATCCCGCCTCCATCAAATCCATTTTAATATTATCTTCCCATCTATGTCTCGGCCTCCCCAAAGGTATTTTTCCCTCCGGCCTCCCAACTAACACTCTATATGCATTTCTGGATTCGCCCATACGTGCTATATGTCCTGCCTATCTCAAACGTCTGGATTTAATATTCCTAATTATGTCAGATGAAGAATACAATGCGTGCAGCTCTGCGTTGTGTAACTTTCTCCATTCCCCTGTAACTTCATCCCTCTTAGCCCCAAATATTTTCCTAAGAACCTTATTCTCAAAAACTCTTAATCTCTGTTCCTCTCTCAAAGTGAGAGTCCAAGCTTCACAACCATAGAGAACAGCTGGTAATATAACTGTTTTATAAATTGTAACTTTCAGATTTTTTGACAGCAGACTAGATGACAAAAGCTTCTCAACCGAATAATAACAGGCATTTCCCATATTTATTCTGCGTTTAATTTCCTCCTGAGTGTCATTTATATTTGTTACTGTTGCTCTAAGATATTTGAACTTTTCCACCTCTTCGAAGGATAAATCTCCAATTTTTATATTTCCATTTCGTACAATATTCTGGTCACGAGACATAATCATATACTTAGTCTTTTCGGGATTTACTTCCTACCCTATCGCTTTACTTGCTTCAAGTAGAATTTGCGTGTTTTCCCTAATCGTTTGTGGATTTTCTCCTAACATATTCACGTCATCCGCATAGACAAGAAGCTGATGTAACCCGTTCAATTCCAAACCCATGGTGTTATCCTGAACTTTCCTAATGGCATATTCTAGAGCAAAGTTAAAAAGTAGAGGTGACAATGCATCTCCCTGCTTCAGTCCGCAGTGAATTGGAAAAGCTACCTTGTAAAATTTAAGATTAGTGAATTAGCATGTTTTTTGCGTGGATCCTTCAAATTTAAAAGTAACGGATAGAGACTGGACAGTCATAGCCTTCCGAAAGCAGTACTGGAAGTATCAGCCTAAAAGTAGTTTAGGAAGGTGAAAAATGTTGGACCGAGGTAAGCCGCGTGGTCTAAGTCAAGATGGCGGCGGTGGTTTACCGATACCCGATCGTAACTAGCATTTAATAATGTGAGGAACTCTAATGTAGCCCCATGGAGAGAGTTGAGTGGGATGACGGGTAACTCACCTTCATTAATACGAAATTAGCGATCGTCCTTATATTTTGTCTTCTATGAACATCATGCCTCAGCTTACGTTTGTCTTGAAGTTTCCATAGAAACAGGCGGCATTGTGAGATATTTATTATTAAGAATGATAGATATGGAAACATTAGTTATTCTTTACACACACGACACACACAAATCCGTGTAGTTTGAGTTACTTTTAGTTTGTTACAGTTCGAAGTGACAGTTTTGATAAAGTGAAAAATAGCTAGTTCTTATATCAGCATTGCTTTGTTAGAAACTTACCACTGTTTTGCCTTTGTAAATTGACTTTAAATGTCATCACACCTAACAAATTATAGACCTTAATTTCGGAGGATTTTCTTCGTGAATTTGTTGTGTCGTGCAGAATAAACTGACAAATGTGACTGATAGCTTAATTATGGAATATTCATTCGTGGCAAACAATTGATTGGTATAAATTCATGAATCAGTTTAATTCACAATTTTGATTACTAATTCGCTAAAAATTGTTTATGTTGTGGTAAGTAATAATATAAAAAAGAATTAATTTTATGTTAAATAAAAGAGTAATATATGATAGAATATAGTGAATTGTTTAATTTTATTGGATGAAAAGTGAAGTATGGACCTGACTATGAAATATATTTGTCATGTAACAATATCCCCAAATATTTATTTAAAATTTAGAAATACAAGACAATTTTATTAGAATGTAGGCTACAAGTACAGAATTTGTTACCGAAAATTAGGCGGAAATAGCGTCAAAACATGTATAGAACCTGAAGATTAACTTCATTTTAACTGAATACGTTCAGACAACTGTTGTGTGTGAAATTTTATGATTTCGATGGTTACTATAAACCAGTGGTCAGCGAAGATTACGTCATATAAAGTGCAGCCCACATAAACAGCAAAGGGGGATATTGACGGGAGAGTATACTCAAGCTGCGTAACATTGAATGAACAAGTGATTAGTAATGGGACGGAGATCATGTCTTACCCCTCCGCCCTTCTGGCGTAATGTGGGATTGACACGCGAGTCAAGTAATGCCGACCACTGCTGTACCTATATTTAAATGTGAGCACTTTACGAATTGTAATTCATTTGTCTATCTCTTTTAACCTAATAATAAGGAAAAATAATTAGTTCATTCACTGCAAACCCAGCATTCTCCAGTTTTTCCTATTTTCTGCCATCCTCTTTGTCTCCTCATTTGATCTATATATCTGAATGTCGTTTACCATTTTGTATTTTCTTCTGCCCCGAACTCTTCTCCCGTTCACCATTCTTTCCAGTGCATCCTTCAGAAGGCAGTTTCTTCTCAACCAATTCCTTTTCCTCTTTGTGCTCAGTTTCAGCATCATTCGTTCTTCATCTACTCTTTCCAACACAGCTTCTTTTCTTATTGTGACTATACATTTCACATGCTTCATCTTTCTCCAAACTCACATTTCAAATGCTTCTAGTCGCTTCCCTTCACTTCGTCGTAATGTCCATGTTTTTGTCCTATGCAATGCTACAATCCACACAAAGCACTTCTCATTCTTATTTCTTTCTCCAGAGATCCACAGAAGATCTCTTTTTTCTATTAAAAACTTCATTTGCCATTGCTGTACTCCTTTTGAGTTCTTGGCAGCACCTATTGTACTGCTTATAGTATACTGTATTTTTTTTCATGGAGTGCAGTTTCATAGAAAGGACTTTGCCGACAGACCTTCTACTGCCCCCTACTAATTGGTTGTCATAAATAAATGTCTTCCTTACTGTGACGGAAATCTTGTCTTCTCCTGTAAGTAACCAATCACAACCCTCGTTCAGAAGAATTGACAGACTCCCGCCTAATCCACGTGGAGGCAGAGTTGCCGCGTCTTTTCCGAATTCCAAGAATGCCGCCGAGGGTCACGAGGATTGTGGCAGGATTGTGGCAACTGTGCAATCTTGGGACGAGGGGACAGGGTGGAATTGTCAGAGGTGATTATGTAGAAAGTCATAAATCTGTAAGTGGGTGTTCAAAGGAACCACCGAACTGCACTCCTTGAAATAAAATAAGGTATACACCCCAAGTATTTGAAGCTGTCAACTTGCTCTACTGCCTTATTTAGAATTCGCAAGTTTACCTTCTTTACTTTTCTTGTTGGCATTTATCTTCATTCCATACTGCTCAGAGCTCTTATTTAGCTCCTGCATCATATCCCTTAGTATCATCTCTTCTGCTAACAACGTCATACCAGCAGCAAATCTTACACACTTTATTCCTCTTCCTCCTACTATCATTCCTCCCATGTTCTGAAAACGGTTCTTCACTAAATCCTCCAAGTAGTGGGAAATTAAAATAGTCTAGAAAGTGTAATATTTTAGAGGAATATATATATCTATCTATCTATATATATATATATATATATATATATATATATATATATATATATATGAAGATAACCAGAATGTAGATTTTATGAATATCAAAAAATATATATAAGGAGAAATAATTTCTTTGACTATACTTGAAGTATGCTATTAAGGTTTTTAATTCCATTTTCAAATAACAATGAAACATCACAAACGAATACATTTCGATCATTCACTACTTCATAGTGTTGTCTAAGCAAACACTCCAGTTTTTATTTATTTTTTCTGTGTGACGGCAATATCGCTCATCTGATGCATTTGCGTAACGTATTCGTTAATTTTATGTGGTACTGAGATCATTAAAGATGTCTGAAAAAAATTAAATTCTACTGAATGTTTTCATAAGAAAGCAACAAAATATTTCTAGTGAAGTCAACTGAAACCCCGTCAGCTTCCTTGACTGCCCCAGATGTCTCAACTGACTGCAGGAACCGAGTTTTGAATCTGCGATCTTAGGCTAGTTATGTTGGCTACTTGTAATCGACATACCTTAGAAATATACTACATTTTATTTGGTCCTACTCGTCGCGAAGCGGAACCTGGCTCTATTTAGTATTTATTTATTTAACCATCAAACCTTCTCTTCCCCTCTACCAGGGAATAACAACTACAATATTAAGAATACAATTAAAATTGTATTATTACAATTAATATTAAATTTACAATTACAATAAAAATCAAAGTACGAAAGGTTACCTGATTAATTAAAGCTAGACAATATATTGTAGAAGCTAAGAACGAAGAAAGAATCTACCAGGAGCTGAGGCAGGATGGTCCATCTGTCAGTGTCGGAAACCGTGCGCCCGGAGTCCCAAGTCCTTCCTATATCAGCTTTGGAAACCCGTACTACCCTCAGGACTTCACTCCAATCTATTTTAGTATTGCGGATGATGGATGAAATGAGGGGCAGGTGGAAAGAGAGAGGGGAACGGGAGTACCTAGAGAAAAACTCTCTGAAACATCTGCTTTGTAAAGCACAAATTCCATCCGAGGATCGAATGCAGGCAACCTGAATGGAAGACTAGTGCGCTCATATGCGGCCTGTATAGGACGTTACAGACAATCATATAGAGATTTCCACAAATCTTCTGTCTGTCTGTCTGTCTCTCTCTCTCTCTCTCTCTCTCTCTCTCTCCCTCTTTATTTTAGGGAAAACTGCTGGATAGACTTTGTTGCGTCATGAAAGACATGAAAAACATTGAGAATGATTAGAAACGACATGTATTTTAAAAATAATAAAAAATTACAAATTAAACTGAATAAAAAATCATTATAAACTACTAAAAATATAATAGAATTCCTCTACAGATATTAAATTACCGATCAGGAAAAAAAAAACTGGAACATTTTGAGGATTCTAGAATATTCGTTTATTATTATTATTATTATTATTATTATTATTATTATTATTATTATCGTGTCAAAAGCAGGTAGTAAGGCCGTAAAGCATTACGAGAGGGGTACGGCCGGCGCCGTGTATCGTGTCCGGCATATCTCAGTTGGAAAGAGCGCTCAGCGCGCAGAGCTGAGAGGTCCTGGGTTCGATTCACGGGGCCGGTACGAACTTTTCTCGTATTAAATGGTAATAACGGTAGGTTTTGTATACTCTATAACAGATTAGAGTGAGCACATTGTCCAGCAAATAAAATAGTATTTTAACTAAAGAAAATGTAACAAATATAATTTAAATAAATATATGATATTTTGTATTTAATGCATACTTATATACAAGTGGCTTTTACGGAACCCGGTGGTTCATTGTCGCCCTCACATAAGCCCGCCGTCGGTCCCTATCCTGTGCAAGATTAATCCAGTCTCTGTCATCAAATCCTACCTCCCTCAAATTCATTTTAATATTATCCTCTCATCTACGTCTCGGCCTCCACAAAGGTCTTCTTCTCTCCGGTCTCCCAACTGACACTCTATATGCATTTCTGGATTCACCCATACGTGCTACATGCCCTCCTCATCTCAAACGTCTGGATTTAATGTTCCTAATTATATCAGGCGAAGAAAACAATGTGTGCAGTTCTGCGATGTGTAACTTTCTCCATTCTCTTGTTACTTCATCCCTCTTAGCCACAAATATTTTCCTAAGAACCTTATTCTCAAATACCCTTAATCTCTGTTTCTCTCTGAATGTTTCACAACCAAACAGAACAACCAGTAATATAAGTGTTTTATAAATTCTAACTTTCAGATTTTTTGACAGCAGACTAGATGACAAAAGATTCTCAACCGAATAATAATAGGCATTTCCTATATTTATTCTGCGATTAATTTCCTCCCGAGTGTCATATATATTTGTTTTGTATGTAATGCAACAAAGAAAACATATCTTATTATTCGGTTGTAAAGTTTTATTTGAAATAAGACTGTTAAATTTTAATGGAAAATAAACTCTGAAAGGAATATGTATAATTCGCTAAATAAGAAAGTGGATTATTGGGAAAAGTGTAAAACAGTTCAGCTTCGTGAAAAAAGAAATAGGGTGTCCAAAACGTACTTGTACACCCATTCGAAAAAATTAGATCTTTGGTTACTATGTAACATAAAAAATTTTCAACAAATATTTGCTATCAATTGCATCCCATTACATACTGCACTTATCTATCGTCATGTCCCGTTGCTGGAGACACTTGAATACTTTCGGTGCCAATATTGACAATCCACAGTACTGTAGGCAGAATTAAACTATTCTCAGGGTATCCACGGAATGTTTGGTATCCGTTACGTTTGAAATTAGTAGCAGGAAGTACAAAAAATACTCACAATGGGGAAACTCGTTGAGTTCTACAGGCTGGGTTCGTTCATAAGAGATATTCATGAGTTTGGTCTCTTAGGTGTAACCCAAATCATACACAGAAAAACAGATTTGAATACTTGTTTTTCCATTTTGTTTCCCTACCGAAAATGTCATTCTCTGTAAATTTTTGTCGCTCCAAGTTCCGCAAGGATTATGAAATATCAGAAACCCGTTATTGAGAATGAATGATACTACATTAGCAGACGGTAAACATTGATGTTTAACCGTAACTTTAATTGAATCGGTCATTGCAGAAAGGGGATAAGTCATATAATCTTACTTTTAAGATAATGAATGAAAACTGTTTTCTTCTTCCAATACTGCAGTAATCATTATAAATAATTTTTCTTACTTTCTTTGTGAATAGTGAAGTATAATACATCATGTTAGACATCTGACATCTCAAACACTTTTGTTTAAAGTTGTTTATCGAACCATGACTTATCACCTTTCCGCAATGAATTGTTAAATATAATATATATATATATATATATATATATATATATATATATATATATATATATATATATATATATAATTTACAATTTTGGGCTAATGTAATATTTGAAAACAAACTAAATGTTAATAATTACAATGATAACGATTTTGTGTGTAATTACTACATTACTGTCACCATTTACATCATTATTTTTGCATTTTAATCATTATTCCTACTACAGAAATGTGATTTTATATAACAGTTTTAAATCAAAACTCTACTTTTAAACTAATACTTAAAAACTGCATATAGGAGAGCACAATAAAAATACACTAAATCACTACACAAAATCATTTGTTTCAATTGTTATAGAGTGTATTGTTAGACGTTGGAAGCCACGTCATTTGTAGAATCCTTGTCACAAGGTGGCCAGTTCAGGATCTCTTCGTAAAAGAAAGTGTGTTCCAATGGAATTTATTGCCTCACTTTCGATACATCTCCAAGTTTTTTTTTTTTTTTCATATTAATGGGAATTTTCCTATTGTATGCTTTTGTGTAGGCATTAATATGCGTCCAGAACCTGGTTTTTTCATACGGAATCTGTGTTTCCTCAATTCACTCACACATCCTGGATCATCTTCAGAATGAACAAATTCGCTGAATTGTGCTGAAGAAAACATATTCTTATCTTTCCCTTTCTTTCTCAGTGTGTCTAATGAGCAGGTGGTTTTCCTCTAAAGCTCTGGCCACCAGTGTTTAAAATTCAAAATATCATCAGTAGTAACTGATTGTACAGAAAATCTGTTGTTTGTGTTTGCCTGGTGGATTTATTTTACTTTACTGTTTTATTTTACGACGCTGTATCGACATCTAGGTTATTTAGTGTCTGAATGAAGTGAAGGTGGTAATGCCGGTGAAATGAGTCCGGGGTCCAGCACCCAAAGTTACCAGCATTTGCTCGTATTGGGTTGAGGGAAAACCGGAAAAAACCTCATCTAGGTAACTTGCCCCGACCGGGATTCAAACCCGGGCCACCTGGTTTCGCGGCCAGACGCTCTGGCCGTTACTTCACAGGTGTGGACTGCCTGGTGGATCAAGGTATTGTATTGGTCTGGCACATATACCCTATCTTCCTTAGTTTGTGCTTCACTACACCAAAGTTGGGGTGCAAGGGAAGAAATGAATGGCCTGTTGTGGAAAATAATGAATGATTTTGTTAAATCTCCCCATTTGGGTCAGTGCAAGCAACAATCGAAATAAGATATGATTTTTATTTTGCCCTGCACAGTTATCAGAGAAAAGATACAATTCCTTGACTGAAGAAGGGACATTTTCAATGTGGTTCAGAAGGAACACACTTCATTTGAAGATTTGTGGCCTATACCTTCATGATAGGAATAGAAATGCGCCGTATGGTTTTTGAAATTGTGAATGTTGAAAATTGATGACCCAAAGTTGCATCTAAACTAACAAAGAGTAGTTTCTTACCCACATTGTTCTCCTGTCGTACGGGCTGCTACAGTCTTCCCAATGGAATTGACTTTCCAATGCCTTCAGTTTACTTTTCTTATTTACATTTCTGCAGTAGTTAATTTCATTTCGTTTACATTTACCATTAATAACACAGTTTTCTTCCCCTGGGTCACTTACTACTTCTAGCTTATCCGTCATTTTCCTTATCAGCTGATGGGCGCGTAACTTATTAGATCCACGATACTCAGTTGCGTCACGTCGTCAGTCAGTGCAGAAAGAAGGTAAGTCGCTGACTTGACCCTTTCTGCAATGACTGCACTGCTTATGGTACACTGCTTTGCGTTGAGAATGGGCAAATTTGTCCCATTTCTGTATGGAAATTTGTGTCTAGGTCTGGAGAAAGCAATAACACTCTTAACTCATTTTCGCGTTTTTCATGACATCCCCTTTCTGCAATGACCGATTCAATTAAAATCACACAGCTCACAAGACATTTGCGGAAATTGCACGGACTCATCCTGATATTGGCTTTGGACTAATCAATGTTTACAGAATTTAAAGCATGCATATAAAGCACTCATGATCTCGGATTGAAACTGTTTTATAATATTGATAATTCGTGTAATTTTATTCATATGTTAAAGAATGTGTCAAGTGTCCAAGACGAAGTCTGCCATCTGTGTAATTCTAAGTGAACCTGGAATTGAGGAATAAGAAGTTTTCAACAAAATAATTGTTTAATAAACATGTAAATTAATTAGATTAGTATATTATTACAGTCACTGCAAAATTTAATTTAAGAATCAATATTTAATTAATACATAGCGAACTTTAAGTTTGCCAATAACTCGTTACTTTCTTGAATGTGTTACACCGTCGCATCTCTGAACTGCTTCTCACAGGTTTTACTCCGCCGCATGTCTCAATTGTTACTCAGCCGCTTCTCACAGGTTTTACTCCGTCGCATGTCTCAACTGTTACTCCGCCGCTTCTCACAGCTTTTACTCCGCCGCATGTCTCAACTGATACAACGCCGCTTCTCACAGGTTTTACTCCGCAGCATGTCTCAACTGATACTAAGCCGCTTCTCGCAGCTTTTACTCCGCCGCATGTCTCAACTGTTACTCCGCCGCTTCTCACAGCTTTTACTCCGCCGCATGTCTCAACTCTTACTCCGCCGCTTCTCACAGCTTTTACTCCGCCGCATGTCTCAACTGTTACTACGCCGCTTCTCACAGCTTTTACTACGCCGCATGTCTCAACAGTTACTCCGCCGCTTCTCACAGCTTTTACTCCGCCGCATGTCTCAACTGTTACTCCGCCGCTTCTCACAGCTTTTACTCCGCCGCATGTCTCAACGCTTACTCCGCCGCTTCTCACAGCTTTTACTCCGCCGCGTGTCTCAACTGTTACTCCGCCGCTTCTCACAGCTTTTACTCCGCCGCATGTCTCAACCCTTACTCCGCCGCTTCTCACAGCTTTTACTCCGCCGCATGTCTCAACTGTTACTCCGCCGCTTCTCACAGCTTTTACTCCGCCGCATGTCTCAACTGTTATTCCGCCGCTTCTCACAGCTTTTACTGCGCCGCATGTCTCAAATGTTACTCTGTCGCTTCTCGTAGCTTTTACACCGCCCTATGTATCAATTGTTACTTCGCCGCTAGTCAGAGGTTTCACTCCGCCGCATGTCTCAACTGCTAATCCGCCGCTTTTCACAGCTTTTACATCGCCCTATGTATCAACTGTTACTTCGCCGCTTCTCACAGGTTTCACTTCGCCGCATGTCTCAACTGTTAATCCGCCGCTTTTCACAGCTTTTACATCGCCCTATGTATCAACTGTTACTTCGCCGCTTCTCACAGGTTTCACTCCGCCGCATGTCTCAACTGTTAATCCGCCGCTTTTCACAGCTTTTACATCGCCCTATGTATCAACTGTTACTTCGCCGCTTCTCACAGGTTTCACTCCGCCGCATTTCTCAACTGATACTCCGCCGCTTCTCACAGCTTTTACATCGCCCTATGTATCAACTGTTACTTCGCCGTTTCTCACAGGTTTCACCCCGACGCATGTCTCAACTGTTACTCCGCCGCTTTTCACAGCTTTTACATCGCCCTATGTATCAACTGTTACTTCGCCGCTTCTCACAGGTTTCACTCCGCCGCATGTCTCAACTGTTAATCCGCCGCTTTTCACAGCTTTTACATCGCCCTATGTATCAACTGTTACTTCGCCGCTTCTCACAGGTTTCACTCCGCCGCATGTCTCAACTCCTAATCCGCCGCTTTTCACAGCTTTTACATCGCCCTATGTATCAACTGTTACTTCGCCGCTTCTGACAGGTTTCACTCCGCCGCATGTCTCAACTGTTAATCCGCCGCTTTTCACAGCTTTTACATCGCCCTATATATCAACTGTTACTTCGCCGCTCCTCACAGGTTTCACTCCGCCGCATGTCTCAACTGTTAATCCGCCGCTTCTCACAGCTTTTACATCGCCCTATGTATCAACTGTTTCTTCGCCGCTTCTCACAGGCTTCACTCCGCCGCACGTCTCAACTGTTAATCCGCCGCTTTTCACAGCTTTTACATCGCTCTATGTATCAACTGTTACTTCGCCGCTTCTCACAGGTTTCACTCCGCCGCATGTCTCAACTCCTAATCCGACGCTTTTCACAGCTTTTACAACGCCCTATGTCTCAACTGTTTCTTCGCCGCTTCTGACAGGTTTCACTCCGCCGCATGTCTCAACTGTTAATCCGCCGCATTTCACAGCTTTTACATCGCCCTATGTATCAACTGTTACTTCGCCGCTTCTCACAGGTTTTACTCCGCAGCATGTCTCAACTGTTACTCCGCCGCTTTTCACAACTTTTACATCGCCCTATGTATCAACTGTTACTTCGCCGCTTCTCACAGGTTTCACTCCGCCGCATGTCTCAACTGTTACTCCGCCGCTTCTCACAGATTTTACTCCGCCGCATGTCTCAACTTTTACTCCGCCGCTTCTCACAGCTTTTACACCGCCCTATGTATCAACTGTTACTTCGCCGCTTCTCACAGGTTTTACCCTGCCGCATGTCTCAACTATTACTCCGCCGCTTCTAACGGGTTTTACTCCGCCGCATGTCTCAACTTTTACTCCGCCGCATGTCTCAACTGTTACTCCGCCGCTTCTCACAGCTTTTACACCGCCGCATTTCTCCACTGTTACTCTGTCGCTTCTCGCAGTTTTTACACCGCCCGATGTATCAATTGTTACTTCGCCGCTTCTCACAGGTTTTACTCCGAAGCATGTCTCAACTGTAACTCCGCCGCTTCTCACAGCGTTTACACCGCCGCATGTCTCAACTGTTACTCCGCCGCTTCTCACAGCTTTTACTCCGCCGCATGTCTCAACTGTTACTAAGCCGTTTCTCACAGCCTTTACATCGCCACATATCTCAACTGTTACTCTGCCACTTCTCACAGCTTTTACACCGCCGCATGTTTCAACTGTTACTCCGCCGCTTTTCACAGGTTTTACTCCGCCCCAAGTCTCAAATGTTTCTCTGCCGTTTGTCACAGCTTTTACACCGCCGCATGTCTGAACTGTTACTCCGCCGCATATTTCAACTGTTACTCTTCCGCTTCTCTCAGCTTTTACACCGCCCCATGTCTCAACTGTCACTCTGCCGTTTCTCACAGCTTTTACACCGCCGCATCTCTGAACTTTTACCCGCTGTTACAACTTCAGCTAGCAAACCGTAACACCTTCAGCTAGCAATACCGTAACAACTTCAGCTAGCAATACCGTAACAGCCTCAGCTAGCAATACCGTAACAGCCTCAGCTAGCAATACCGTAACACCTTCATCTAGCAATACTGTAGCAACTTCAGCTAGCAGTATCGTAACAGCTTCAGCTAGCAGTATCGTAACAGCTTCAGCTAGCAATATCGTAACAGCCTCAGCTAGCAATACCGTAACAGCCTCAGCTAGCAATACCGTAACAGCCTCAGCTAGCAATACCGTAACACCTTCATCTAGCAATAGTGTAGCAACTTCAGCTAGGAGTATCGTAACAGCTTCAGCTAGCAGTATCGTAACAGCTTCTGCTAGCAATATCGTAACAGCCTCAGCTAGCAATACCGTAACAGCCTCAGCTAGCATTACCGTAACACCTTCATCTAGCAATATTGTAGCAACTTCAGCTAGCAGTATCGTAACAGCTTCAGCTAGCAGTATCGTAACAGCTTCAGCTAGCAATATCGTAACAGCCTCAGCTAGCAATACCGTAACAGCCTCAGCAAGCAATACCGTAACACCTTCATCTAGCAATATTGTAGCAACTTCAGCTAGCAGTATCGTAACAGCTTCAGCTAGCAGTATCGTAACAGCTTCAGCTAGCAATATCGTAACAGCCTCAGCTAGCAATATCGTAACAGCCTCAGCTAGCAATACCGTAACAGCCTCAGCTAGCAATACCGTAACACCTTCATCTAGCAATATTGTAGCAACTTCAGCTAGCAGTATCGTAACAGCTTCAGCTAGCAGTATCGTAACAGCTTCAGCTAGCAATATCGTAACAGCTTCAGGTAGCAATACCGAAACAGATGCCTCTGACGACATCGTTGACACTAGCCTATGGGAACACCGACACCACTTCCTCTGCCAACTCTGACACTGCTGCGTCTTTCAAATGCGACACCGCTATCTCTGGCAACTGCACAAACGTTGTTTGGTGTAAAGGTTTCGCTGCTGACTGGAATTGAATTGAAACATATGTCGTCACTATCTCTTATTGAAACGTGTGTCATTATTCATGTGAACTTAATTGAAACATCTTTGTCGTTGGTGACTTGAATTGAAATATCTGTCTTTACTGACTCTAAGTGGAACATGTGTCGTTGCTGACTCGAAACACAAGATCTCTGTTGTTGCTGCTTCAACAGCTCTCTGTTTGCTGTTGCAGAAGATCGAACAAAGACATTAGACCTACCAGAAATATTGAAAGTAGCCACTAGAAATAAATACACCTCAATCTTGTAGAGTCTGAACTAAATGTTATTTTATTTGAGCTGCAAGTTTTACGCGCTTAAAATTACTCTGGAATCATATTAGGACAACTTATTATTTAACCAATCTTTTATTCTGTAAAATAAGTGTCAAGAAGTGTTGTGGGGACAGATGCATTATAGGACCCACCCTAAATATAAGAATATGCAAAGGCACAAAAAAGGTCAACGGAAGAATGTTTCGATCAATTAAATTATCGATATATATCGTTTTTATTATGTTGCCAACCAATGAATATTGTTGTAATTAGTTTGATTTTAATCATGGCAGTAATTTCGAATGCTATAGTTGAATATCAAAAAGAAGTGGATCAAATTCTTCCTGTTGGCATAAAATGTAACCTAGAATTTGAAATTATGGAATTATAAAGAGAACCTTTTTACGTGGTTTATCCATGAATATAAATATGTTCTATGTTTTTTTATATGATTGTGGTTTATTTAAGAGTGAATGTTCTGTGAAACATGTAATTCCGGGATGAGTTTGAAGAAATGTAAAAGTAAGCGAGATGCACTCATGTGGAGATATGATCGGAAATTACAAGGTATTAAATGATAAACAAAGAAACACCGTATCGTAGTACTTTGTGAAATCACTTGGATAATGGAGAAATGAAACGGAACATCTCCACTGAGGTCCATGGTAAAATGATAATTTTTAAAACAATTTTTTATTTACATTTTTTGCTCCAGACAAAATATGTTTTTGTAAAGACTAGTATTTTCTCAGTGCTAAAAATGCAGCATTAATGGAGTAAAATTAGTACTTTACGTGGCCCATATTAAATTTGTGGTAAAATGTTTTAAATTTAGCTTTGGTTTCTTTCTTTAACTTTATTTTGAATAAAATATAATATATTGTATAACAAAGGTCACTAATATGCGCTTAATTTCATTGTTGTTGGTTTTATTAAATGATACATGTTTGTAGTATGCTTTATGTTGTTAAGATGGCATACTTGATATAATAATCGAAACTATATAATATATAATCGATACTATGGAATACTCGGGATGGGTCCTCTAATGCATCTGTTCCGTGGTGTGTTTGTTCCATTAGGGAGGTAATGGTCATATCACAGTCTACTATATACAGTCGCGAAGCTCAATATGTAGTAAAAATGCAAACATGGGTAGTTGCCCACCACTAGGATCGCTACTATCGCCTCATCATCTCAGATCTCTCTCCTAGTAGACGACAAAATATGTTACAATTTCGTCATGTTCTTTTGGAAAAATTAACACCTTCCGTCCATTATTGAAATATTAAATGCATAAAGTTAATTTATTATTTTAATGAAGTATATTAAATTCCACCATAAACTCGAAGATACCTGCAAGAAATAGGTTAATATTTTTGTTTGTGCAAAACGAACTGAAATTTATTATAATCGCTTCACTCATTCAAGATTATTGCGATAATTAACTATGAAACCAATAAATATTAATTTGCATTTCCCTTTACAACAATAATAATGGAAATATGAATTAATGGAGTAACTTACGTGTACCGGTACTTGTAGTGTAGGCTTACGTAGTTAACAAAGTGGGATGAGGTTAAGCAATAATAATCACACCAGAATTGGAAATAAAACGCGATCAATAAATTTTATTGTAACAGACTTTTTCTACGTCTCTGGTAAAGTAACAAATAAAAATAACAACAAAATTAACAGCTATAAATAAAAACATATCCTTTGAAAAGGAAAAAGTAGGCCTAAGCAATAATAATCCCACCAGAATTGAAAATAAAACGTGATCAATAAATTTCATTAAAACAAACTTAATTTTTCTACGTCGCTAGTAAAATATTATTATTCCAATTATTGTATTTTAGCCATTAACATTTTCATTACAACCAATAACGAACATTTCACAAGCATCAATGTAAAACACGCAACGAGCTAGCACTCGATGGAAATACGACACAGTCCAAAGTCGACCGTGGACAGTCTATTGTTTCTAGTTGCTAACCGCTTGGAGCGCTTTATCACGAGATTTGCAAAAAATCACCTCAAGCTTCGCGACTGTATATAGTAGACTGTGGTCATATGTTGACTCAGAAGGAATTCTTGTAGAGATTTGAATTCAAGTGCCTAGATGTGAACAAGTGATTGACTATAGTCCAAAAATATCGTAACAGTATAAATATATTCGGAAGGCTTTTTTATTTTTATCAAGTTCTTGTCACCATTGCGGCATTTTTTGATTTAGAAACATTTATCGTCTTGGTATTGGATGACCGTCGAGTCACCACTGCGCCCTCCTGGGGCAAAGCAGAGCGAGTGATGTATTTGTAAGCAAAATGTGCCCTGGTTCTGGAATTTCGGTAGTATCGGTAGTTTTTGTTTATGTCGTCACCACCACCACCAATTTTTTTAAATCTTTTTTAGTGCAGGCTTAATTCACATTTTTATTATTGTAGACAAATTTGAATGTACTTTTATAGTATCTATTGTTATTTTTGCGACATTTACGAGAATATTTATTATTTTATTTGATAGGCCTATTGAATTTCTTAATATTTATTAACTTCAGACTACGATTTACGCAGGAATACTTACGTAATGTAAGACGAAAATATATGGAATCAAATCTAGGTTGTTGGGTCTGCGGAGTACATTTCACTGTGAAAATGTTTAAATGTGAATAAAATACAACTTCAGGCAAAGGAAAAAAAAATAGAAAGAAAAAAATGTGTCCTGGCGATAACTGTCCTCGAAAAATATATCTTGACGCTGCCTGGGCCAGCCAAGTCTGAAATACATCCCTAAGTACAACTATCCTGAGCAAGATTAATCCAGTCTCTACCATCATATCCCGCCTCCATCAAATCCATTTTAATATTATCTTCCCATCTACGTCTCGGCCTCCCCAAAGATCTTTTTCCCGCCGGCCTCCCAACTAACACTCTTTAAGCATTTCTGGATTCGCCCATACGTGCTACATGCCCTGCCCATCTCGAGCGTCTGGATTTAATGTTCCTAATTATGTCAGGTGAAGAATACAATGCGTGCAGATCTGCGTTGTGTAACTTTCTCCATTCTCCTGTAACTTCATCCCTCTTAGCCCCAAATATTTTCCTAAGAACCTTATTCTCAAACACTCTTAATCTCTGTTCCTCTCTCAAAGTAGGAGTCCAAGCTTCATAACCATATAGAACAACCGGTAATAGAATTTTTATAAATTCTAACTTTCAGATTTTTTGACAGCAGACTAGATGACAAAATCTTCTCAACCAAATAATAACAGGCATTTCCCATATTTATTCTGCGTTTAATTTCCTCCTAAGTGTCATTTATATATGTTACTGTTGCTCTAAGATATTTGAATTTTTCCACCTCTTCGAAGGATAAATCTCCAATTTTTATATTTCCATTCCGTACAATATTCTGGTCACGAGACATAATCATATAATTAGTCTTTTCGGGACTTACTTCCTACCCTATCGCTTTACTTGCTTCATGTAGAATTTCTGTGTTTTCTCTAATCGTTTGTGGATTTTCTCCTAACATATTCACGTCATCCGCATAGACAAGAAGCTGATGTAACCCGTTCAATTCCAAACCCATGGTGTTATCCTGAACTTTCCTAATGGCATATTAAAGAGCAAAGTTAAAAAGTAGAGGTGACAATGCATCTGCCTGCTTCAGTCCGCAGTGAATTGGAAAAGCTACCTTGTAAAATTTGAGATTAGTGAATTAGCATGTTTTTTGCGTGGATCCTTCAAATTTAAAAGTAACGGATAGAGATTGGACAGTCATAGCCTTCCGAAAGCAGTACTGGAAGTATCAGCCTAAAAATAATTTAGGAAGGTGAAGAATGTTGGACCGGAGTAGGCCGCGTGGTCTAAGTCAAGATGGCGGCAGTGGTTTACAGATACCCGTTCGTAACTAGAATTTAATAATGTGAGGATCTCTAAAGTAGCCCCATGGAGAGAGTTGAGTGGGATGACGGGTAACTCACCTTCAATAATACGAAATTAGCGATCTTCCTTGTTTGTCTTCCATGAACATCACGCCTCAGGTCTACGTTTGTCTTGAAGTTTCCATAGAAACAGGCGACATTGTGAGATATTTATTATTACGAATGATAGACATGGAAACATTAGTCATTCTTTACACACACGACACACACAAATCCGTATAGTTTGACTTACTTTTAGTTTGTTACAGTTCGAAGTGACAGTTTTGATAAAGTGAAAAATAGCTGGTTCTTATATCAGCATTGCTTTGTTAGAAACTTACCACTGTTTTGCCTTTGTAAATTGACTTTAAAAGTCATCACACCTAACAAATTATAGACCTTAATTTCGGAGGATTTTCTTCGTGAATTTGTTGTGTCGTGCAGAATAAACTGACAAATGTGACTGATAGCTTAATTATGGAATATTCATTCGTGGTAAACAATTGATTGGTATAAATTCATTAACCAGTTTAATTCACAATTTTATTACTAATTCGCTGAAAATTGTTTATGTTGTGGTAAGTAATAATGTAAAAAAAAATATTTTTATGTTAAATAAAAGAGTAATATATGATAGAATATTGTGAAATGTTTAATTTTATTGGACGAAAAGTGAAGTATGGACCTGACTATGAAATATATTTGTCATGTAACAATATCCCCATATATTTATTTAAAATTTAGAAATACAAGACAATTTTATTAGAATGTAGGCTACAAGTACAGAATTTGTTACCGAAAATTAGGCGGAAATAGCGTTAAAACATGTATAGAACCTGAAGATTAACTTTATTTTAACTGAATACGTTCAGATAACTGTTGTGTGTGAAATTTTATGACTTCGATGGTTACTATAAACCAGTGGTCAGCGAAGATTACGTCATATAAAGTGCAGCCCGCATACACAGCAAAGGGGAAGATAGGTGGGAGAGTATACCCAAACTGCGTAACATTGAATGAACAAGTGACTGCTAAGGGGACGGAGATCATGTCTTACCCCTCCGCCCTGTTGACGTAATGTGGGGTTGACACGCGAGTCAAGTAACGCCGACCACTGCTGTACCTATATTTAAATGTGAGCACTTTACGAATTGTAACTCATTTGTCTATCTCTTTAAACCTAATAATAAAGAAAAATAATTCGTTCATTCATAGTGTTGTGCACATGGGCAGGTCTGTCTTTCACTGCAAACCCAGCATTCTCCAGTTTTCCTATTTTCTGCCATCCTCTGTGTCTCCCCATTTGATCCATATATCTTAATGTCGTCTGCCATCTGGTATCTTCTTCTGCCCCGAACTCTTCTCCCGTTCACCATTCCTTCCAGTGCATCCTTCAGAAGGCAGTGTTTCTTTTCCTCTTTCTGCTCAGTTTCAGCATCATCCGTTCTTCATCCACTCTTTCCAGCACAGCTTCGTTTCTAATTGTGACTGTACATTTGACATGCTCCATCCTTCTCCATACTCACATTTCAGATGCTTCTATTCGCTTCCCTTCACTTCGTCGTAATGTCCTATACTATGCTACAATCCACGCAAAGCAGTCCTCATTCTTATTTCTCTCTCCAGAGATCCGCAGAAGATCTCTTTTTTCTATTAAAACTTCTTTTGCCATTGCTGTACTCCTTTTGAGTTCTTGGCAGCCCCTAATGTACTGCTTATAGTACACCCAAAGTATTTGAAGCTGCCAACTTGCTGTATTGCCTCATTTAGAATTCGGAAGTTTACCTTCTTTACTTTTCTTCCTCTGGCCATGGTCTTCGTCTTGTTGGCATTTATATTTATTCCATACCGCCGTCGGCCTCGGTAGCGCAGTTGGTATAGCGCTGGCCTTCTGTACTCGAGGTTAAGGTTTCGATCCCGGCCCAATCTGTGCTTAAATGCGACAGGATCATGTCAGTAGATTTACTGGCATGTAAAAGAACTCCTGCGGGACAAAATTCCGGCACACCGACGAGCTGATGTATCCTCGGCAGTTGCGAGCGTCCTTAAATAAACCGTAACATAAAATTTTACATACTGACGACAGCCATCATTTAGCTCTAGTAGCACATCCCTTAGTATCATCTTCTCTTCTGCTAACAACGCCATATCATCAGCAAATCTTATACACATCATTCTTCATCCTGCTACTATCACTCCTCCCATTTTCTGAAAACAATTCTTCACTATATCCTTCAAGTAGATGTAGAACAGTGTAGGTGAAAAATGGCATCCTTGTCGTACTGCTCTTCCTGTTTCACTTCTTCAGTTGTTCCTTCTCCTATGCTATGAATTGCTGTGTATAGGTTTGATTAAAGTAATTGTCTTTTCAGTTTTCTTAGTTTCGAAAGACTGAGGCTGTAACACGTTAGGTTTTACATCACATATTCATTTTGTATGAGGTCTCGCCCACCTCATTGAATACTACACGTCTACTATGAAGTAGCCAATATGTATTATTACTATTTAATACGAGAAAAATTCGTACCGGCACCGGGAATCGAACCCAGGACCTCACAGCTCTGCGCGCTGAGCGCTCTTTCCAACTGAGTAGTCATTTAAATATGCGCTCTTGCATATACGAGTATGTATATCTTGCATATAGTCACATGAATCTCATTTTGATTAGATGAATAGTTTAGCTATATTGATTAGTTCTTTGAAACTACTTTTTTGTTTCCATTAATAGGCTATAATTCAAAATATTGATTTTCATTGTAACCTTTCTCAAAAACTAACGTAAGCAGAAATATATATTTTTCGCACATGTTAGGAGCCATAGGTTAAAATCTGAGAACAGATAATGATGCGTCTTTATTATAATTATAAAGAAAAAACATAGTTTTAATGTTCAATCTCATAGAAAAATAATATGATTCCAGAATATTTAAGATATAGACTAATATGAATTAGAGTCTTGCACAACTGGTTACGAAAAATAGAAATTAAATATTGCTATTGAATGCCTGGCGCTATAGTCAGTATGCAAAGTTCTCCCATTTCTCGCGGAGTGTCTCAGGGTCAGTTTATCGAATATTCGAGTTGTTTCTCATTCTTTGTGGATGGACGGCAAAGGCAGACCACATTGAGCCATACAGGAGTTACAAGAGCCCTTGCAAGGGAGCGTTTATTATCGTGTAGGCCTACCATTTAATTGAAATTCTTCCTCAATCAATCAATCAATCAATCAACCATCCATAGATTTATCCATCATCCATTCATCCATCCATCGACTCATTGGTCGATCTGGTTGGCTAGTTGGTATAGTGCTAGCCTTCTATGTCCAAGATTACGGGTTCGATCCCGGGCCAGGTCGATGGCATTTAAGTGTGCTTAAATGCGACAGGCTCATGTCAGTAGATTTACTGGCATGTAAAAGAACTCCTGCGGGACAAAATTCCGGCACATCCGGCGACGCTGGTATAACCTCTGTAGTTGCGAGCATCGTTAAATAAAACATAACATTTTAAACATCGACTCATTGATTCATTCGTTCACTGATTCATTCATGTATGGATTGAGTGATTGATTCATTCATTGATTGACTGATTGATTCATTGATTCACTAATTGATTCATAGATTCATTAGTTGATTCATTCATAGATTCATCCAGTCCAGGTATTACAGTAGGGTACCTTCAAGGGTAACAACATGCTTCGTGAAAATACAGCATTTGAGCTTCAGAGTACTTCTCTTTTTGTCAATAACACTCTAAGGGCCGTATTCATAGACATTCTTAGCGCGGGCTTCCGGTGGATGATCAGCGAACTAACGATTTTCGTATTCATAAACCAGTGTTAGCGATATAGTATGATATGAATCCCGTACAAGTAATCAGTCGATAGTCGGGGCTAGTTTAGCACGCTCGTAGCGCGGACTAGTGAAATGTCTGTGAATAGCACTTTAAGTGTTGTTTTCATATCAGGAAACCGATATAAAAAAGTGAGCAGAAGCTTGGATGGAAGGTGTAATATATTTTAAAACAGGGTGTCTGTGTAGGTGTGTTTGTGTGTGCGTGCGTTAAGAGGACAGAATCACCTGTTATTCAGCTGGTATTAGCATGCATATCAAACAGACAGGTATACCCGGCGTAACGTGTTGATTACGTCATACCGAAACAAAAGCATTCCTCAAGTTGCCACCAGATGGCAGGTATGTGAGGTAATCATGTTCTTTCAGTGTAGCGGCAACATTAATATGCATAGAGACATGCGGGCCTGCGTCTAGCTCCTGCAAGAACAAGCTGCTCCAGCTAGTGCAAGAGTGAGGCTTGTCGCCATGGCAACGTGCGTGGGAGGCAATTCTGTGCCTGCACTTACGACGTTTAAGAAATTGTGAGGAAAGTACTACTGGCAAAATACATTAACAGTTTCGGGATGTAACACTCTTCATTTTCTAACTCAAATGCTTCTCTCTTTAGCTTCACAATTTCGTTTTTCTTCTATCAATCGCTTCAGTAACCATCCTCAATCTGTATCTCAGTGTTATCTCAGCGCTTTTTCGCTGTGACAAAGGGCTGATATCTAATTTTTATGTGGAGCAGTAGTATTGACAATAATAATATACGAGTGGTAGCAGTGAAGTACTGATAGTAGAAGGAACAGAAATAATAATAGTCATAGTAGTTGTAGTTATGGTAATAGTGTTAGCAATCTATATATATATATACATATATATGTATATATATATATATCTATATACTATATATATAAATTTGAACTGGTAATGGAAATTACGGGAAAACGGCTGAACGGATTTTAATGAGAGACCCCTCATTTTCATGCCTGGTATCCAAAGTTTTTCGGAAAAGTAGTAGTTTTCAGTGAAATGTCAATTTTCCTACATAATTTTCCTATTTTCCAAAATCCACCTGTTGTCAGTTTTGAGAACTAAGTTTATTCAATCACGGCCGACTTGATTGAATTTCAGAACAAAACACACACTACAATAAACAATAGGCTATTACACGAAGGCCATGACCTGCAGGATTGCCGACATATTTAGAGCTCAATTCAATTTGTTATTAAAAACTGATTCTGCAGTGTACGTGTATAATTTTCTGAGTACAGCTGTGTATTGGATATTCAAATCTACGAAACTTGAGGTCGTTTGATGACATTATTACCATTAGAAATTAAATATTATTGTAGTTAATATCATGATGCATCTATTTTTCATTAATTGTACATAATACTGATGCTATATTCATGACATGAAAGTGAAACGTTTTGTGGTTATGTAAGTAAATGTAGAGAATATCTTAATTTAGGTCTTCATTTCTATAATTTACTGAGTTTCTGCTATATATAACAACAAAACTTAAGTAAGATAATAATATTGTTATTAAAAATCAAATATTTTTATACTTATTAACCCAGTGGGGTTGGGTCTTTTTCATATACTTAATGGCGGTGTAGTGTAGATATTGATATGTGTCATTGTCTTCAGTATTGGCTCGACAGAGCGCAAAAATTACAGTTCCTAAGGAAAGATGAAAAGGTATTACTTACTGATAAAATAAGAGGCCTAGAAAATTTTGTAGTCTCCAGATTATTTCAGCAAGATCTCTTAATAGCATAAAATGATTTTACGCTCTACATTTCAAGTTCTACATGCAGCAGCTATAAGAAAATGCTATTGTTCGATAGCTTAGCAGACCTGACATTTTTTAAACTTTTGCCTACAATCCACAATGACCTGAAATAGCTACTGCTATCGTCCTGACATTGATACTTGCGTTTTTGCGTTGAAACTCAAAAACTGAAGTTGGATAGGTTCAAGAAAAAGCATTTGGCCTAAAAAATCCATTCAGAGGGAGTATGTTTCATTATTATGGAAACAAATAACTATCAAAAAGACAAGTATTCTTCATTGAAAATAAATCTGAAAAATGTTTATTTGAACGTCTAACGAACTTAGTTTGCAGCAGTATTTGCTGCACAAGCCACTAGTATATATATAATTTGAACTGGTAATGGAAATTACGGGAAAACGGCTGAACAGATTTTAATGAATGACCCGTCATTTTGAAGCTTGGCATTCAAGGATTTAAAAAAAAAATAGTAACTTTCAGTGAAGCGTTAGTTTTCGTACATAATTTTTCTATTTTCCAAAAATCCATCTTTCGTCAGTTTTGAGAACTAATTTCATTTCAGCAGTCGGCCGTGATTTCAGAATAAAACAAAACACACACTACAATAAACAATAGGCTATTACACGAAGGCCATGACCTGCAAGATTGCAGACATTATTTAGAGTTCAAATTCAATTGGTTATTAAAAACTTCAAGACTTGCTAAAATAATTTACAGGTCTGATTCTGCGGTGTGTAATTTTCTGGGTACAGCTGTGTATTGGATATTAAAATCTACAAAACTTGAGGTGGTTTGATAACATTATTACATTAGAAATTATGTATTCTTATAGTTAATGCCATGATGTGACTATCTTTCATTAATTATACAGTACATATTAATGCTATATTAATGATATGAAAGTGAAATGTTTTTGTGTTATATAAGTAGATGTAGAGAATAATATTAAATTAGATCTTCATTTCTATAATTTACTGAGTGGCGGCAATTTTACAAATGAACTTACAAAACTTACGTAAGAGAACAATATTGTTATTAAAAATAAAATATTTTCATAGTTATTAATCAAATGCAGTTGGGTCTTTTTCATAAACTTATTGGCGATGTGGTGTAAATATTTATATGCGTCATTCTCTTCAGTATTGGCTCGAGAGAGCGCAAAAATTACAGTTCCTAAGGAAAGGTCAAAAGGTATTACTTACTGATAAAATAAAAGGCCTACAAAATGTGTAGTCTCCGGATCATTTCGGCAAGATCTCTTAGCAGGATAAAATGATTTTATCCTCTACATTTCAAGCTCTACATGCAGCAGCTATACCAAGATGCTATGGCTATTGTTCGAAAACATAACAAACCTGACTTTTTTTTAACGTTCACCTACAATCCACAATGACCTGAAGTAGCTACTGCTTTACTCCCACATGAAAAACTCGCTGATCGTCCTGACATTATTACTTGCGTTTTCGCGTTGAAACTCAAAAACTGAAGGTGGATAAGTTCAAGAAAAAGTATTTGGCATAAAAATAAAACATTCAGAGGGAGTATATTTCATTATTATGGAAGCAAATAACTTTCAAAATGTCTGGTATTCTTAATTGAAAATAAATCTGAAAAAGTTTTATTTGAACTTTTAATGAACTCAGTTTGCAGCATTTGCTGCACAAGCCACTAGTATTGATAGAATAGCAGCAGTAGCATAGTAATGATAGCAAATGTAGTAACAGCAGTAGTAGGGCGTACAAGAGTAACATCAATGGTGTCAGAAGTGATAGTAACAGCAATAGAAGTAGTAATAGTAGTAGTAACAGTAGTGGCAGTGACAATAGTAGTAGTAATAGTGTTGATTGTAGTGGTAGTACTAGGAGTAACGAAAGAACAAAGACGGAGAAGAAATTACGAAGAAGTACAAAAAGAGACGGAGAGGATAATAATAAAAGAGCAGAGAAGATAATGTAAAGAAAGACGAAGGAGGAGACAAAGATTATGATGAAGAAGACGGAAGAAAAGCGGGAATGAAAAAAACAAAATATTAAAGCAGTGAATAATACGTTTATGAATGAATAAATAAATAAATAAATAAATAAATAAATAAATAAATAAATAAATCTTCTTAATGTATCCAGCTGTTTGCTGACAACATAAGTCCACTAGTCCACTGTATTTTCAGTTTTTTTTTCATGAGAAATTAGGGATATTTTAATCGGTGTTCATTATAAATGTCTGTTGCTAGTAGCCAGAGTTGGGGTATAATCATTTATAGCCTACTGCAGAGCTGTGTCTTCTGCAACTGTTACTGATGATTTTAATTTACTTCTTTTGTGGTTTATGGACGGACAATATAGAAGAATGTGTTCCAGATCTTCATCATGATTATTACACCACAGACAAGTAGGAGTATCAGAAATGTGAAATCGGTGTAGGTACAATTGTGTGACAATGTGACCTGTTCTGGCTCTTGTTAAAAATGTTTGAACATGTCTGGGCAAGTTTTTGTACATTTCCAGGTCATTTGGTTTCTTTTGAACGGACTGTAAAATTTTTCCTTTATCAGAAGAGAGCTAATTGTTGATCCATAGGTTTATATAATGAGACCTTACTGAAGCAAAGGCAGTGGATAGAATATCACTTGAAGAGGTCTTGGTTGCAAATATGTTGTCTGTTTTGCAGTGTTATCGACTGTCTCGTTTCCAGCTATGTCACAATGACTAGGTATCCATTGAAATGTTATTTCCTTTTGTAGTTTTTTTTTAATTTACTTAGTCACTCCTGAATTTGAATAATTCTATGTGCGTATAGGAATACGTTTATGAAGAAAGAGGAAATATGAAAGTGAAAAAGAAATATTGCAGGAAACGATAATGAAATTAGGAGAACATGAAGAAGAGCGGCGAGGAGAAGTCTAATTCAAAGTTTGACACAAATGTGGAAAATAAAACGAAAATCACGAAGATGACACAAACGTGTGAAGCGGTAAAGACACATTGGCCGCATTGGCGCTGTTGATTGTCTGTAGTAAAATGGCGACACAACAGGAAAAAACATTTTGTGTGCTGCAATTAGCAAAACTAGAGTCCATTATTGAAGTTCAACGTGCTTTTCGCCGTCAGTTTAATAAACAACCGGCTCGTCATAAGCAGATTTACCAGCGGCATCGAAAATTCGTAGAAGATGGTTGCATCTGCAAACAGAAAAGCACGGAACGTCCACGCACATCGAATGAAACTGTCGAGCGTATTCGTATAGTTTACGAAAGGAGCCACAACTCGAGCAAGCAGAGAACTGAACATTCCTCAACCAACGGTATGGCGAGTTCTGAAACACCGTCTGTACATGAAGCCGTACAAACCGCAGTTATTGCAAGCATTGCATCCTGACGACCACAACAAAAGGTACGAATTTTGCATTAGCATGCTTGATGATATTATGGAACAAGACAATTTTTCTGAACGATTAATCTTTTCCGATGAATCCACTTTTAATCTTTCCGGTAAAGTTAATCGCCGCACACGACAAGCAACAGCGCCAATGCGGCCGTGATTGGAACTTCTACCCGGACTGTTCAAAATTTAAACTTTCGTCTGTCCAGGAACGTTGGACTTGTGTTTCTATCTTTTGTAGTTTGGAAGAAATAAATATTTGAAATCTGCTCCTTCTTTTTGAATATGTGTAAATGCTTTATGGTTATAAAATATTATGCAAATTTGATGTTATTTTCCAGATAATTATTAGCTATTTTAATATTCTGAATAGTGTTTTATAAAGTGTAATGTATTTATATTAAGCATGAAAAGTTTTTTTTTTATTTATCTTTTATAGTAACTGAGATAAAAAAATGAATTTCACTAAATTTTTGCAGGCCAATGGTGTATCTTCCCTCTTAACAGTGTAGTAGTAGTAGTAGTAGTAGTAGTAGTAGTAGTAGTAGTAGTACTAGTAGAAAGTAGTAGTAGTACTAGTAATAGAAAGTAGTAGTAGTAGTACTAGTAGTAGAAAGTAGTACTAGTACTAGTATTCGAAAGTAGTAGTAGTAGAAAGTAGAAGTAGTAGTAGTAGTAGAAGGTAGTAGTAGTAGTAGTAGTAGCAGAAGGTAGTAGTAGTAGAAGGTAGTAAAAGTAGTAGTAGTAGTAGTAGTAGTAGGTGGTAGTAGTAGGTAGTAAGTAGTAGGTAGTAGTAGTAGGTGGTAGTAGTAGGTAGTAGGTGGTAGTACTAGTAGTAGAAAGTAGTAGTAGTAGTAGTAGTAGAAAGTAGTACTAGTAGTATAAAGTAGTAGCAGTATAGTATTAGAAAGTAGTAGTAGTAGTAGAAAGTAGAAGTAGTAGTAGTAGTAGTAGTAGTAGTAGAAGTAGTAGTAGTAGGTAGTAAGTAGTAGGTGGTAGTAGGTAGTAGGTGGTAGTAGGTAGTAGTAGTAGGTGGTAGTAGTTAGTAGGTAGTAGTAGTATTAGTAGTAGGCAGTAAGTAGTAGGTAGGTGGTGGTGGTGGTGGTGGTGGTGGTGGTAGTAGTAGTAGTAGTAGTAGCAGTAGTAGTAGTAGTAGTAGATCCCAACTCAATGTTAATGTTTGTAGCTTTTGAAAACAAATTAAATGGGAAATGGATATCCCTCGATGCAGGCATTAGTGAATTCAGTAAACGAAGATATTAAATCTAAAAGATATTCGAATGCGATTTGTTCAATAAGATATTTGGACAGCGAAGACGTAAGTCAGAAAAGATATTCTGATGTGATATGTCCCTCTTCCGGCGAGAAGTCGACGGAAGCGTTGTTGTCCCTGTGGCGGAACGAAGTGCCAATAACGCTCTGATGTCTGTCCGTCCGACTGTCTGTGCGTCTCACTCTCTCACAAAGTTCGTTACCGTACAGTGGATTCTATGCCTGCCTTCCTACCTGCCTTCCTGCCTGCCTCCCGGCCGTCTCTCTTTTTTTCCATATTCCAATGATTTAAAAACTCATTTTCTCTGGCACGAAGCTTTTCCATTTTATCTACTTGCAAAAAAAGCGTATGGAACAGACTTGCATCAAATCAGCCTCCTTTGTGCTGAAGCCCCCATTCCACGTAAGTGACGTGTTTTTATGTCCTTTGCGAGACAAAAAAAAATTAGAGATTAAAAACTATTTCCCAGTTTAAAAAAAAAAGATTTCATCTCGTTATATATAACCACTGTTTGTCTCATTAATAGAAAATCCTACAGGAAAGAACTGTTAGGAGTAGCAGTAAGAAATGTAAGATCATTTTTTATATTTGGTCATTTCGGTCGAGATTAAAGAAATCCCTGCAAAAGATGACGTATTTTTATACTGGAATCTCGTTTCTGAACCTCGGAAAAGTAACCTCAAAATGGATTTCATAACACAAAGCAAAATGTCTGTGAGAGATCTGTCGCAATTTTTATTTTACATTTGCCAAGAATTTATGAAATTCTGAACATCTTGACGTGTAACGACTATATTCAAAATAATTAATTATAGTTTACAAATGAATATCTACCGTGTCCCGCTTAGTAGTAGTAGGTTTATTTTGCCTGGCAGAGTTAAGGCCATGAGGCCTTCTCTTCCACTCAACCAGGTTTCAATAATACAAATACATGAGATACAAAATTTGATTACAAAACAACACAAAAGAAAAGAACTTAGAAATTACATAAAAGATAGTAGGAAATTACAATAGACAAGATCAGTTACATAATATATAAAATAAAGTAGAAAATTACACATAATCAAAATCAGTTATATAACATAAGGGGAATACACACACACACACACACACACACAAACACAAACACAAACACACAATTTATAAGATCTAAAATGCCCGAGACAAATTGGACGATTAATTTACTTGAGATATATTATTCAGTTAATATACTAATTGGAGAATACATATGGGTGACAAGACATAAAATGTTGATTAGCAAAGTCCTACTAAATGGCACACAAACACAAATGATTAAGTAATATATGAAGATAATAAAAAAAAAAGAGAAAAAAAAGAAGAAGAGAGAGGAGAAAAAAAATAACAACTTGGTCATTTAAGACTATTTAGAAACTTCCGCAAGAGTCTAGTTCTGTTCATTAAAGACATTTCTAAGTAGAGTGTACTTAAAAGATTTTAGACTCCGACTGCTCCTGCTTAGAGGTATCGAGAAATAAATGCTCACCATTTAACATAAGATCATCCAAGTTTATGCACCAATGGTTTAAAAACAGTTGCATGTTCATGCGCATGCGCACTAACGTTTATCGTGAAAACAAGCTTGGCGCCATTCAGTAGAGCATTCCGTCATTGGACCATTCTTCCTCATCGAGGCGACAATCAAAGGGAATGTATATCTGGATATGTTGCAGAACTTTTGTTGCTGATCAACTCCCCCCCCCCCCAGGATCGGTTTTTCAGCAACATGGGGCTCCACTCCATTACTATGGAGCAGTGCGTGGCTTCTTGAATGCAAACTTTCCCAATAGCTTGATCGGAAGAGGAGACCCCTTGCCTGGCCAACTAGGTCACCGGACTTGACACCCATTGAACTTTTTCTGAGGCTTTATAGAGAGTGTTGTGTACCAACGTGATACAGTTAACACTTTGGAAAAACTGGGACAACGCTTTATAAATGCAGCTGCGCTAATCACTCCACAAATGTTATGGAACACTTGGCAGAAGGTTGAGTACCTTTTGGATGTCTTCAGGGTAGCTCGAGGAGCACACATCGAGTTGCACTGACCATTCTCCGAAACTCGGAGAGTTTTTACATCAAGTTATAGAAAAAGTTATGTTATAAAACCATTATTTATACCTTAAATTAGCACTTATTTCACGATTCTTCTAAGCGGGACACGGTATTGTACTTGACGAAAGTTTTCGTTACGCTTAGGTTATTCAATTTTGGTCGCCTTGCAAAAATGGTTACGTCATAAGCGATAAACTTAACAGTGTGAACGAGTCCATGCCTATAAACAAGAGAAGTCAGCATACATAACATAACATAACATAACATAACATAACATAACATAACATAACATAACATAACATAACATAACTAGAGTCTTGCGTTTGGTTCCCTAAAGCCTCCAAGTAACCTGCAACAGTAGGTCTCTTTTGTCGCTAGAAGAACTTAGCCGCACGGTCCACCTCGGTCATTAAGGGACGCGTGCGGAAATTCCTAGGCGCGCAGTTGTCACGTTTTACATTGACTCCGCCACGTGGGTATGAAACAATCGTATATTTATTTCTATACAACAAATTGTACTTTCATTCTATTAATCACGAATTAATGAATGATTAATTTTGAGTTACTGTGTGTATAAAGATCCGTTATAGAACCATTGTACGAAATCGAAAAATTGAAAGAGAATTGGGAGGAAAAATTTTAAAAGGTATGCAAAACGCGTCCTTGCAAGGGATTGGGGGCTGTAAAAAACTAAATATGTGAGCTCCAAGCCTGTTGGCCACTAGTCTCACTCCGGGTTACGCTGCTCCACTGAAGGAACTCTAGAAAATTTTGAAGGGGAAGCCGAAATTGGACGTAACCTCTTAGGTACCACATACGCGAGGGGGACTGAGATTTGATCAAGTGATCACGGAACGGGAAGAGGAAGAGCTGGCTGGTGTTTGCCGTTAGGATGGCAAGACGCTGTCATCTGTTGTTCGATGACAAAGCATGTGAAGGCCGTCGGAAGAAGGGCCGTGAAATCTAAATCTGCAATTTGAGAGGTCCCTGTCCTTTCAATTTGCGACTAATTGAGTGACCTCGTATATTTAATAGACAATTTATAGGTTCTGAACTAGGGCATACGTCGTTTATAATAAAGGGGGAATATATATGGGGAAGGGCATATAGGTCCGTGGCCCATTTCTTATAGGGCTACTCCCGACATTTGTCTTGCGCCTGAGGAAAACCACGGAATACCTTAGGCAGGATGAGTTGTCCCATATAAGAGACTAGCCAATTTGGCTATTATGTAGGAGGTGATTGTTGTCATGAGCCTTGTTGAATCGTCTCAATTTAGAGACCAGCCATTTGGCTATATGATGGCTCAATTACGAAGAGGGGGGAGAGATGTAATTGTTAATTAATTTAGAGTAATTAGAGAGATTCATGGGGATATGAGTGCAGGTCCGAGGCCCATTTCTTTTAGGGCTCATCCCGACATTTGTCTTAGCGCCTTAGGAAAACCACGGAAAAACCTTAGGCAGGATGATACCATTGCACGGTCAACTTCTTCAAACTAATATATTTTCAGACTTATAAAAGGTAAAAAGGTAAAGGTATCCCCGTAACATGCCATGAAGGCACTTGGGGGGCATGGAGGTAGAGCCCCATGCTTTCCATGACCTCGGCACTAGAATGAGGTGGTGTGGTCGGTACCACGCTCTGACCGCCTTTTACCCCCGGGAAAGACCCGGTACTCAATTTTATAGAAGGCTGAGTGAACCTTGGGGCCGTTCTGAAAGTTTGGCAACAAGAAAAAATCCTGTCACCACCTGGGATCGAACCCCGAACCTTCCAGTCCGTAGCCAGCTGCTCTACCAACTGAGCTACCCGGCCGCCTATTTTCAGACTTATATCAATAATAATAATAACGATAATAAAAATAACAAAAAGAATAATAAAAATTAACATCGAAAGAAGATAATGTCAATTTGTGTTTCGTGTCTAAATCCACAGCGAAACTTAGGTGGTGCGTAATAAAATATGACAGCATTTTGCTTCTCTTACCCCTCTATTCGTCGTCACTCTCTCCTAAATGAATCACAAATCTCTCTTGGTTACTGTCCCTGTTGTGCTTCATGTAATTCTCTTCCGTTTTAATTGCATGTTGAACACAGGACGACCGATTGTTGCAGCTCCATCACGCAGAAGTTAACACACTAAACTCAAGTCGGGGTAATATTATTTTTTCCTAACATAAGACTTTAGTTTGGTCCAGATCATTTCCAAAGAATTCAGAATACAGTGGTACGGAGGAAGTCGTAACGGTTCGTTTCTGTATGAGGCTGCGAGCTCCTCCACTGCATTTTTCTTACTAATATTGGCTGATTTGATTTTCTGCAACATAACTGTCTTGCTGGGTATGGGGTTGGGCACAGTAATATTATTGTGCCTCATAAAGTTAATTATGTCTTTAACATTGCTGTTCATCTATCATTGCTATCTTGGAGTTGTAAAAAACACAAGTAATTTACAATATACTCCACAAAACAATTGTAATAATAATAATAATAATAATAAAATTGCAGAAGACTTTCAAACAGCGAATAAAAACACTTGTGAATTGTTTGAACATGTTAAGAAAGACTGCAGTTAGTGTTAGCATTCAGGGAAGAATTGGCAACATTTATGTTTGCCTCAGAAAGCGGAAATAGAGACTACCCCATCCCCCGAGTGGGCAGAAAAGGTTGGGGGACCGACTTACTTCAAAAGGCAACCGCACATCGTGCGGTAACCTCTGTCTTTAAACTGGGGATGCATAGAAAGATCCTACTTTATAGGTAATATCCTAGATCATATATGTAACAGATATGTCGGGCTTATAGGCTTTGAGGTTAACAACTTTTGTCAGATGATGAAAGAGTAATGGAACGGAGAAAAATTCCCTCCGGCGCCGGGATTTGAACCCGGGTTTTCAGCTCTACGTGCTGATGCTTTATCCACTAAGCCACACCGGATACCCACCCTGGCGCCGGACAGAATCGTCTCAGATTAAGTTCCAACTCTTGGGTTCCCTCTAGTGGCCGCCCTCTACACTACGTGATAGATGTCTATGAACGTAGGACTGAAGTCCACACATGTGCTGAGGTGCACTCGCATATCATATATATTATTTTAATGTACCGAAGTACATATGATATTTCCATGCAGATATTCTGCGTCATCATATGATGATTTTTTCTCCGTTCCATTACTCTTTCATCATATGATGACGCAGAATATCTGCATGGAAATATCATATGTACTTCGGTACATTAAAATAATATATAAAATAATATATAACTTTCGTCAGGTTTACTACGCTGCCATCTAGTTTTTACATAAGGAGTTACGTCATAATTCCCATTTGAATTGCATTAGCGACTGTGCTGCCATCTCGTGTTCGTTTACTGCGGACGGGTGGCGATCCTGGCGGTTGTTCTCTTCAAAGTGCTGCCGATTTTAACGTAGCGAGGAGTTATCTATTACATATATGATCTAGGGTAATATGTATGGAGTGTAGATCGTCGGCATCCAACGCTACTTAGTTCAGGGCTATTGTTCAGTGCACATACGAAAAAAAAAAAACAACGTTAGGCGGTTGCAAATGAGTGCTACAATAAGAGAGTTTGGTAGCTAGCATGTCGTTAGGAAAGAAGAAAATTTATTTTATCAGAGAGAAGGAAAATTGTTCATTTGAAACACTAAAAATGTTTAGAGTCATTGATTCTCATTTGCAGAAATCTGTGAAGTATGCAGCCATACCATCTGTAAGTAAATATGCCGAGACTAAGAGGAAGGCGAAAAACAGGGAAGATTGGAGAATGTTGAGTTTGTAATGTAAGACCTGCAGTTGGGCAGAACAATGAATGAATGAATGAATGACATTTTATTTTGGAGTTAGTTAACAACAAATGAAGAATGAAGTTGGTGAAACACATCTGCCTTCTACACACAGACACGTTTTCTCGCGATGTTGATGCGCCGTGAAGCCCGCAACCCATTATAACGCAAGCTTTTCCAAGTTCGGGTAGAGCAAACAAATGTTTACACAAGGCAGACGACAACGAAAACAACTCCATCAGCTACGGGACTCGCGGGCAGAAACCGACTACGTCACATCAGGCTTACTGACGGATGAAATAACAGCAAGAAGAGTACAGGAAGCAGAGAGTAGGAGCGTCCGTTGTCCCTGTGTCTGTCTGGACATTGGAAGCAAATAATTATACTTACAAATGGCTTTTTAGACAACCCGGAGGTTCATTGCCGCCCTCACATAACCCCGCCATCGGTTCCTATCCTGAGCAAGATTAATCCAGCCTCTAGCATCATATCCCACCTCCCTCAAATCCATTTTAATATTACCCTCCCATCTACGTCTGTCGGCTCCCCAAAGGTCTTTTTTCCCCCTCAGGTCTTCCAACTGATACTCTACTGTTCTCCAACCAGTCGACCTGGTTGGCGAGTTGGTATAGCGCTGGCCTTCTATGCCCAAGGTTGCGGGTTCGATCCCGGGCCAGGTCGATGGCATTTAAGTGTGCTTAAATGCGACAGTTTCATGTCAGTAGATTTACTGGGATGTAAAAGAACTCCTGCGGGACAAAATTCCGGCACATCCGGCGACGCTGACATAACTCTGCAGTTGCTAGCGTCGTTAAATAAAACATAATATTAGAATATCTCCAACCAGGAGATTAACCGTGAAGGGAATGTGCTTACTATTGCGTCATCTATTGGAGCGAAGTACATAGATAATATTACCGTTATAACGTCAGTTTAAAAAAACCATGCGCTCTCTTGCATATGTTATTTCTTGTCTGGAGGGATTAAAAGATCAGGAAATTAACCGTGATCTAATTTTGTAACTAGGGTAGTATAAATATATGTGTATCAGTGCTATCGTTTGTGCTTTGAGATTTAGCCAATGGAAATGCGTGTACCCACGTGTGTGACCTTATGACATCAATATTCATTCACAGCATCACCCCGCTGCGTCTCATTCCCCTGAGACTTTCTCCTGGTTGGAGTACTGTACTGTATGGAGCTGACGAGAGTGTCTTTGCGAGATCCATTTTAATTAGGTGCGGTGCGGGGAGGTATTGATGAATGGAGCACCGCTCTTCCTAGAACTGACTAGAGATAAAATAAGTTGTTATGAGTTAGAGTCTTATGACTAGGGACGACACTTTGTCCCAGTTCGCTAAGAGGTTCACTGGTACTGGTGTATAGAGAACCTGTGTGTACTAGTTGGTAGGAGCAGTCCAGCGACACACGCGACTGTTTGCTGGTATAGATCGGCGGAACAAAAATGCAACGTTTCTACAGGTTACCACTGCCGTATAGTATGTGTGCGCCTAGCATATGCCTTGATTAGTTACATGTTTACATTATTACTTACACATATTTACAACACCATATACAACAACTACGAGTTAGTCAAATTACATACAAGTATTTACAATAGAGTTATGTACATTATTCTCATACAAACTGTAGTCCGTTACAATATATAACAATGTAAAAAAAGTAAAATTTCTTCTGTTTTCACTAAAAATATGCTTGTAGTGCGAGAAAGTTCGCTCGACATCGCACGATGTTATACATAGGTGCATGTCAAACAGATTAACAATAGTTATACTGTTTGCTTTTTCTAGTATTTCTGATGTCAACAAAAAATTATTTCCTGGTTCATTAGAGGACATCACTCCTACTGTCCGTTACTCAGGAGAAGACGAGCGGAAAGAATGTGACCTTCTTGACTATCGCTGCTGATTATTATAAACATCGCTCAGATAAGCATCCCAGTAGCCAGGTTATTACTCGTGCAGGAAACATGAGTAACAATGCGTATGGAAATTAAAGCTAAGTTGAACAGAAGGAGACCTAATGTTTCCGCTTACTGCAGTACAAATATTGCACGTGTTGTCGAACGTTATCTGTTCACATCCCTTCCTCCTCAGTCCGCTCTCGTCTTCTCCTGAGTCACCGAGAGTACAACAACGTGAGCTACTTATCGTCCCACAGCATCCGATGTCTCATCTATAGATACAAGTATTTTGTTACTACGTATAGCTGTTCGAATGGGTTCAAAGTTTTTTCGTATATAGACGATAAATAGGTTGTATGCATTAATGTTATACTAGGCAGTTTTCTAGACGTGTATCTTTTCCATAATCCGCTGAAAATGTGGATTACTGAGCCGATACCATCATCTCGCACAAATCATTATAAAGCTCAGTTTGTAAACCCTGTGCTTTTTTGTTTCACAATACTTTCGCTAATCTTTACGAACGTTTACCTGCACACTTTACAGCGTATGTTGTCGCCCTCCACACTAAAATACTCACTTCCAAACGCAATTGCATTCAGTTTAGACTCTTGTCTGACTGCATTGCATTATGTTTACACTACTGCACACAGTCATGATCACAACCACCTTGCCATTAAGTGATAACAGCACCAGTAGTACTTAGGAACTAAAGGTAAGCCACTACAATGAAAAACAAGCAGGCAGCGGCAGAGAGTAGCATAGGTTCGAATCCTAAACAAATCAAACGTACGTACGTTAGTTCTCCAGTGCAGCACACACAGGTTGCCCTTTCCTGTCACAGTGCAGTACCTTCGAACCCATGGCCTCCGTGACGTCAGTATAGGCGAGCAACAACCAACCTAAAATCCGTCCACGCTGGGACAAAATGTCGTCCCTGCTTATGACACTAAACAGATGACATCACTGTCACCACATGATGTTTAATTATACCTTGGCTGAAAATATCAGATAGTTTGAGACAGTTCTGTGTCGGTGTGTTGTATACGTTGAAACTGTTAGTTTATATTTTAAAAGTTGATCGAATGTTTCACATTGGTTAGTTACTGTAATGTAGTTAGTAGTGTGTCATTATGTCGTTTTCTGCGAGCAAGAGTGGCGTTACGCTGGCTGTAGCCTGCGTCAAGGATTGGCATTACTCCGCATTCCTACCAGGGCTGATCTCGTGAGCTCCCCACAGTATATGCGTTTCTATATTGATCATACGTACTACATGCCCTGTCCATCCCAAACGTCTGGATTTAACGTTCCTAATAATTATGTTAGATGAAAAATACAATGCGTTCAGTTCTGCGCTGTGTAACTTTCCCCATTCTTCTGTCACTTCATCCCTCTAGACCCTAATATTTTCCTAATCACATTATTATCAAATACCCTTAACCTCTGTTACTCTCTTAAAGCGAAAGTCCAAGTTTCACAACCATACAGAACAACAGGTTATATATAACTGTTTTATAAATTCTGACTTTCAGTTATTTTTAAAGCAGACTGGGTGACAAAAGCTTCTCAACCGAATAATAGCACGCATTTCCTGTATTTATACTGCGTTTAATTTTACTTTCGACTGTCATTTATTTTTGTTAATGTTGCTTCAAGTCCGAGGTATTTGAATTTATCCACCTTTCCAATTTTTCCGGTTTTTATATTTCAATTTTGTACTACGTTCTGTCACTCAGCCTCTAACAGAAATGAGTACTAGGGGTATTTCCTTGGAGATAAAGGCTCGGACACGTAGGACTGACATCCCTACTGCTATTAAGGTGGGAGCCTTAAACTCCCTCTACTCTCTAGGTCTTCATGACGTTTAATAGAGTTGACTTTACCTTAGTCCATTTTAAAAGCGTTCCAGAGTCATTGTCATGGCTAGATGTCAAACCATTTTCTGCGTAGACTCTTTCAGATACTCTTTCAGTCCATAGTATGCCAAAATAATATCCTTGCGGTGGCTGTGTGGTGTAGATCTTCGGCCTCTCACGCAAGCGATCCGGTTTCGAGTCCAGTGAGGCCAGGATATTCCACTGAAAGAAATCCGTAGTCACACGTGCCGGTGTATCTCTATCCTTGTGACCACATCTTTATTCAGTGTCCAACATTTGATCCATGTGTCGTGAACGTATTATTCAAATACGTTTATTGAGCAAAATACGCTCCAGTAATTGCTACAAATTTCATTTTATTTAGACGGAAATCTTCAAATACTTATATGTTAATACTAAGTAATAACATTTAAAGCATGGTTTTATGTTACGTGGGCATTTCTCTCTCCAGACTCTGAGTATTGTTGGAGGATTTTATCTGCCACATAGAGACCACCTAGCATACGAACTATATTACTCCGTAAAAATTTCACGTCTGCATCGTCAGTTCTCATTACAAACTGTGGGCATCCATTTTCACTACAAGAGAAGGCCGTGTACGCGCATTTATTTGTTTTTGCTTCGTTTACTTGTTATTTTCTATAATTAGTTTTGATTTATGTTTATGTGCACCATTGTAAGTGGAGACATGCATTCTAATTTTATGGTTACGTTATTTTTATGTCTAAACTTCATTGTGAATGATGGAAAAATAATTAGAAATATAGAAACGAAAATCTTACTTACAAAAAGTATTTTAGCTACACTAATATCCGATAATTCAATAAAAAACGAAAACAAGGACCGTATCAATAGATTCTGAAAGAAGGATCCTATATACTCCAACAGAACCGTGGCGAAAATGGGATCGTACGCCGAGTCACTGTGTGACCTGCAACGTGCATAGCACCTATGGAGGGAGGCGGACACCCGAAGGGGAAGTGAAGCAACTGTCTGACTTATTAACGGATTTTCACTTTCCTTACGTCAAGCACTTACATATAATTTTATACAGTACAAGGCTACAAGCTAATGTTTAGGTATGTGTAACGAAGGAAGAAATGAACAATAAAACATAGGACACATTATCACAACCTAAAATTAACTGCCTTCAGAATGTCTCTGCGACAGAGTTTCAAAATCAGGAATTATGTCACTTATTGCCAGTCGTAGTTAATCACGAAGGTATTTGTCTGCCAGTCGTGATCTACATTTGATTTTTACTATTTTCAATGTTGAAAATAATTTTTCACAAACGTAAGTTGTAGCGAACATGGCTTCAACAGAGCAAGCGAAAGAACGGATATTTATTTTTTTGGCAAAGATTTGAAAAGTTTAACATTTGTCAAGTCCTTACATCTAGTTTTCATTTAACATCACATTGTAAATCTGTGAGTTTAAATTGAAGAGCTAACCGCATTATTCGTACATCTGCTAAAAAAGGATCGACATGCAGAGATGATGATGATGATAATACTAATAATAATAATAATAATAATAATAATAATAATAATAATAATAATAATAATAATAATAACACTTAACCTTTCAATGTTTCATGAGTGACATGTAGTACATGGCCGTTTTATGTTATACAACCGTTTTCCTCGTAATATCTGTGAACAAATCATAGGCCTACATTTAATATTCTCATCACATTGGTAGCAAAAAAATGCGTCCTCCCATCTTACTTGAAACTTTCATTTTTGTAGAGGTACATGGTTTCGAGAGAGACATTGCGACGATATGCCACTCGCAGGTGAGAGACAAATACAAATGGAACGGAGTTTGACTCCAGTGAGTGAGAGGGTGGGGGTTGTGGGAGATAGGAAGCAAGAGAAATGCATAGCTATCATTGCGAGCCACATTTTCACCATGGCTGCTCTAATACTTCGCTGTGGATTACTAAACTAATGAATCAAAATCCACTATAAATCACACAACTTTGAATTTTTTACATTCTATGGAAGCATTCCCTAGAGCTACTCAAATTACCATCCCCGACATCAATATAGAGATTGTAGCTGCTGTTTCAGAGACTGGTGGCTACTTTTCAAAATGTCTGACAATGTCACAAGTGACATCAAAAGCCGTAATATTTTAAGCTCGAAAGTCAAATGGGTAAAACGTTACGGAAGTAACAATACCTCATATTACTTAGCAATGACATTGAGTTACGTCAGTATGTTCTGACGTCGCTAGTTTAGCAACGAATCAGACCTTTGCATTCATATGGTGTTCATTAGAATTGAACAACGATCGAGAAACCAAGACTAACAGCGCCCGCAAAACCGAAAACTCGCACGACAATGTTGTAAACGTCGCGTCGTTGACGTAAGTCCCTATTTACACTTGCTATTTGTCGCGCAACATCAAGCGCTTTCTGTTGGCTATATGTAGCATCACCGTTTACACTTGGCAGATTTTTCGTCCACAAGTCGACGCAAGTTGATGCGCTTTCTGTCGGCTAAATGTAGTATCACCGTTCACTCTTGGCAGATTTCTCGTCTAATGAGAAGTCAAAAAAAAAAAAAAAAAAAAAAAAAAAAAAAAAAAAAAGAGAGAGAGAGAGAGACTGGGAAAGGAGATGGAGGTCCAGAAGGCAGGAGAAAGGGTTATTCCATGTTCTTAGTAAAGATTTCAAACTGGAACAAAATTGTCCAATAGATATTTATTATATTAAAATGAATTGAAAGTTCAATTTTTTTTCTTGCATATTGACTCCTGATGTTCTTTATTTTTGTTTTGATGTCGGAGGGAATAGTATTGGGACGAACAGACTCCAAATTTTTACAAATAAACTCCAGTGCATTTTCCCTCCAAATCCTATTGTGATAGTCCTTATTTCTGATGTCATAAAAGTATGGAAATTCCTCGTAAAGCTTGATTAATTTCATTACTTGGTGTTTGTTCCACTCTGACATGATGCTACAAAGCACGCGGAAAGAGAGAAACAGCTGATTAAAAGTTGTCTGCTACTGCTTTTCCGAACCATGTTCGGGTCCTGTCGCGTCAATTCGGCTGGCCCACCTAGGAAATGTCGCACAGAAATAGAAACAGCTTCTACTCAGCAGATGTCGAAAGGATAGGAAAGGAACGAAATCCGTACTGCGCATGCGCCCGCGCTGCAAGTCGAACGACAAATAGCAAGTGTAAATAGGGACTAAAGACTGCCTGTGAGTGTTTCAAGACTTCGAGAGTTGATCACTCCCGAAGTTCCGAATGTCAAGCAGCCTTGAATCGCCACAGTTGTTTATTCCAGACTGAACTTTCATCTACTTTGGCAACTGTTTTATTATACACTGGTGGCCATAATTCTGGAAACTTTTTGTTTTTGTTCTGAACTATTATAACATCCGTATTTATTCACAGATTTATACAATTTAAAATGTTACTCGTGACTGATTCGTTAATTATGGGGTAATAATAAAGGTATTGTATTAAAACCTTAATATTTAACAATAAATAATCATTACTATATGGGGAATTATGTTCTTGTCATTTAAGATCTAAATATTTATTTCAGATTTCAGTAGTCTATAATTTCTGATTATTTACTGAAATAAAAATTGGTCCATTGTTGATTTTAAGATTATTGTTGATCAGTAGGAACAATGTTGACCAATTTTAGCATAAAATATGGGCATTATGAGTGTGTTTCTATTATTAGTCTGACTTAAGATTTCGTTTGGTTAACACCTGATTATTTTACCACAAACTCTATTGATAATTTTATCACAATTACTCCAAGAAAGGAATGGACACCTTCTAAACGAAGTAGGGCAGTCACACTTTGAGAAGAAGGCTACACATTCAAGGAAATTGCAAGAAAACTTGGTAATGGTGCTACAGTGTCTGGCGTCCAGAAGGTATGGCAGAGGTACAAATCCACAAAGTCTTGTAAAAGAACATCTAGGACTGGTAGAAAACCTAAAGTAAGTCCAAGAGATGTGAGGCAGATTTGTGGATTAGCATTGAAAGATCGAAAGAAATCTTCTAAAGAGATACAGGAAGTTCTACACTGCAGTGGACTTTGTATTTCTGCGAGGACTGTTCGAAGGAAGTTATTTGACAATGGATTGGAAGCAAGAGCACTCAGAAAAAAACCATTTCTCAACAAAAGGCAACGAGAAAATAGTGTAAATGGGTGCAAAAATCATCAATCATGGACCAATGAACTGGGCGATCGTGATATGGAGTGATAAAACAAGAATTCCTGTATTTGGAAGTGACAGAGTCAAATACGTTCGTCACCGAGATGGAGAAGCTTTGAATTCTGAGTGCCTCATCGCAATTATGAAACATCCTGTTGCTGTCATGATCTGGGGATGCATGTCCAAGAATGGAGTAGGAAGACTTCAGATTGTTCAAGGGAACTTCAATGCGGAAAAATACATAAAAGATATTCTGGAAGCGAAATTGATACCATCCAATTTCGACTTACACCCAAATTGTGATGACTTTGTATTTCCACTGGATGGTGCTCCATGCCATACTGCCAAGAGTGTTATGCGATGATTTCAACAGAAAAATATCAAGGTGATAAAGTTGCCTGGGAATAGTTCTGACCTTAATCTAATTGAAAACTTGTGGTCAATGTTAAAAAGTTTGGTGTCTAAAAAAATCCCACTAACAAAACTCAATTGATTGAAACCATTATCCACAGCTGGTTTCGGATCATCAGCAAGGAAGAACTGCAACGTCTAGTGGACTCAATGCCCCGCAGAATTGATGCTGTCATTAAAAATAAATGTTATCCCACAGAGTACTAACTTTTACAGAATGAATGAGAAAATAACACGAAAATTTTTCTAAGTTTTAATGTGTAAATATCTGTTTTCTCATACACATTATGCTATAAAGTTATGTATTTTCTTTAAAAATGGAATGGACAATGTTTGTTTGATGCTTTCAGTCACGAGTAACATTTTAAATTGTAATAATATGTGAATAAAAATAGATGTTATGATAATTCAGTACAAACACAAAAAGTTTCCAGAATTATGGCCACCATTGTAATTATCATTATATTATTATTATTATTATTATTATTATTATTATTATTATTATTATTATTATTATATAATTTTCGTGACGTTTCACAGATCTAAAACTTCATTTCTACGTAGCGATTAATTAATTAGCATTTATTCACATTTTTATTTGTATGAAACCCTAGCGTATTAAAAAAAATTGGAGATTATTTTCGAAGTGGCGCAAAAAATCCGCTAAGAATCGCATATCAGATGCGAAATAACAGAAAAAAGTATTAAAATGCTGACTGGTGTTTATATTATATTATATTATATTATATTATATTATACATTTTAGTATGATGCAATACACATTTTTCGTTGCTGAAGAAACATATGACTCCAAATTAATGTAGGTATTATTAATTAATGTCACCACCATTTATTTCTCACACTGTCTGAACTTTTAAAAGATATTACAATTTCAATCCTTATCAATGGAATGTATCTCAATCGTAATATATTTTCTATAGGTCCTAAGATATTTAGTAGATCTTTCAACGATGCTGTATCAACTACTAAGCGACTTAACAGCTATGGAATTGGTGATAGCGAGATAGTGTTTGGCAAAATGAGGCCAAGTATTCGCTATGTGATTACTTGACATTCTTCTTACAGTTAGAAAAACGTCAAAAAACCCCAAGCATATAATCGGCTTAAGGGGGAATTGAACCCTGCCCAAGGGCACCTTCAAATCAGAAGGTGAACGCGTCTGTCGCCTGAGCTACGCCAGTGGAATGTTCTCCTTCGTGAACTAGCTTTGTTTTCCTTTCTTTTGACGCGATCGTCATGTGTCTATCCCATTTAATCTCCGTTTAATTTAAATTAAATATAAACTTCACTCTGCCTCTGGGATTCGAAATTCTTTTCAAATGAACGCCATGTACTTACAAATGGGTCAGAGTGGACGATAAAACAGACAAAATTCTGAGACAGAAAAAAAAAATGCAAGGAATGTCTTTGCCTTCCGACTTGAAAGACGTTCGAAATATCAAAATGCGGAGACAGAATTGTTCGGCCTAAGTGTCTTTGTGTGTGCAGAGCTTAACCACCGAAGTGACAGTTGCGACCGAGCAAATGTATCGACAGCAGCGTGTTCATGATAATATATATATATATATATATATATATATATATATATATATTCCCCTTCGATGTGTATTACTTTATATCACAATCCATTTCATTGATTAACAGGGAGGGTTCTGCCAAACACCAGAACGCATTTTGTAGAAATGAAGTTTAAAATTACTTTTTTCTCCCTGCTCAATATACAGGACGTTCAAAAATCATCTGATAGTACGACAAAATTTATTTATTAAATTGTAAATCTTACTGATCCTAGTATTGCTAGTCTTCTTACAGTTATTATTACTATCATTACTTCTGTTCCTATTATTATTATTATTATTATTATTATTATTATTATTATTATTATTATTATTATTATTATTATTACTAGCCGTACCCGTGCGCTCCGCTGCACCCGTTAGAAATAAATATAAAGTAATTACATAATTAAAATAGGACATTTCATCCAGGGAATATTCGTGTTTGATAGAAGGATAAATCGTTTAATATGTTACTTAATTTAAATTATATTTAAATAATTAAAATGGAATCATTTTGGTCCAGAGAGCACTCATTTGGTGCAATGACAATTCCTTTAACATGTTTCCTAATTTTTATTACATGCATCCATAGTTCAATGAACATTGACATCATTTACATTTAATGTGTATACTTTATTTTACTTGTTATATGTTTCCATTGAATTATGGTAATAACTTAATTTTAACTCTTGTTTTCTACGTATTCAGTAAATGGCGCTTGGCCCACTATGGTTCTGAACCCTTCAAATAACTTTAACTTAAATTATGTTATATTATATTATATTATTATTATATAAAAAGTGTGTTGATAACGGATGTACCCCGATAAGTAAGTTTTCAATTTGTTATGGGGGCTCTTGAATCTCAGGAGGAACAAATTTTATTTTACAACAGGGCAACATAATCTGCTTGGCTCATTACCCAAATTTTTTGCATTGCATTTAATGGATATGTATTTTAACTCGATTCAATTGAGCATAGTTAAAATTTGGATTATAAAATAATGAAATGCTAAGCTAACATATTATTACTGCATACTAAATCAATACTCTCTCGCTGTTCGTTAATTCTCTGAGATAAACATTATTTTAAGAAATACAGGAAACGAATACACAGAATAGCCTATCAAGTTTTCTGTGCATAAGAAGCTATTTTAATCTTACCTGTCCTCAATTCACTCAGAAGTTACTGTAATAACATTATAGCATTATGTCCATACAGAGAACCTACACTTTCCAATGGTGAAATAATAATTAATTATACAAATCGGTTGATTTAGCTTCCGATATTGCTTCATACAAACACAGAAACATTTTCTGTAGGCTATGATTCATAGCTTTCGATTGTTGTTGACCAAGGCCCCTTATAGACGATGTCATTTGTTTATTTCATTACATGGCCTTAGATGGCAGTTATTTTAATTTTAAAACTCATTTATCTCATTAAATATCAGTCCTATCAAAATTTTTGAAAGAATAAAACTTATCGGAAATGATTTTTAAAGAAATTGGTGTTATGTAACATTTTTCATAAAAATCAATAATAAGCGAGATATTTCGATTTATTTAATTCAGGCCCCCTTATAACCCCTCTTTTAAATAATGTATTTTGAATGCCATATAGGCTATAATCTAAGTTACAACGAACTTAATTTATATTCCAATTTTCATCGAAATCCGTTCAGCCATTATCGCGTGAAAAGGTAACAAACATACAGGCAGACAGACAGATATACAAACAAAAATTTCAAAAAAGCGATTTTCGGTTTCAGTGTGGTTAATTATATATGTTAGGACCAATTATTTTTGGAGAATCGAAAATTACCAGAAAAATTTCGGCTGCAGATTTATTATTAGTATAGATTATTATTATTATACCCGCAATCAAGAGTAAGGTCCTCTATTCATTCCAGCCTATCTTCTATAAGGATTATAATCGAACTCTAGACACATTGAACACCGCTTATTATGATCACTGATCACTCTGTGATCCAAATAATCTGACAACTGTACAATGGATGCGGGATGACTTATCGTTGAATGTAGGTGCACATTTACTATATGTTACATTTTTTTCATTCAGACCATTGGCTCAACAGGTTTTAAACGTAAACAGACGACGTCAACATACTACTGTATCTCCGTACAGTCAGAAGGAAAAGAAAAATAACGTACTGTAGTACATACGTTGCAAGTTCAGTCCTCGTCATCATTGATGCAATTACCAGCGTTGCAGTAAACGACGATATATTCTCGCAAGTTGTCGAAGCTGAATCGTCTTCGCCTGTCGCTTAAACAGTTTTTGTTTCGAGAGAATTTCTGAAGAAAAACTCTAAAATGGCGATCATTCAATTTCTTTAGAGGAATATTTGCACTGAGCATCATGTTGCACGTGTCGTTAGACCCGCACAACTAAATGATGATGATGTAGATGGTTCCTCAGATATCATTTCAACGCATTTCCTGTGAGATGTACTGTTGCAATGTTTCTCTATAGCCTGAGTTGTTCTGGTTTTTATTTCAATTTTACATAGATTACACACGATATTGTCTTCGTTAATACATAAAATGTCACTCTCATACTTCTTAAGTGCATTTCGTATCTCTGAGCGAATTTAACGTTTTGACTTCGACATTATGAGTGGATCAGCACTACACTATTCAAGTCGTACTAAATACTTGAGCAGGATAACACAACCGCACACATTGCGTTGCAATGTGGACCGGGGTTCCTTCGTTATGTACGTTGCTGTACTCGCCAGGTACACAAAAGACGGACGGCGCGGCACGTGCCATATACTCCGATACGAAACAACTTCACTTTTTCTTAAGTCATCCCGCATACACTGTCTGCTGATAACATTAACCGATTGATAACCGCATTCGAAAAATTCAAATTGAAAGTTGCTGTAGTTACTACATATTCATATCCTATAATTATATTACAATCTTAAATATTGTGACAGCTGCAACGGGGTTCAAACACGCGTCCGACAGGGCGCGCGGCAGACGAAACGCTGGTACGGGGAGCATCTGCATGCTGATGGACAGAGGGGGTGTATTACGTCAACGCGACGAGGGGAGGGTGCGCGCGCAACTGCTGCGTGCGGAGTGAAGGGGGGGGGGGACCCTCCCGACTCTTCGAGAAGTCCGTCGAGGTGGAAAAATCGGGAATTCGAACTTTCCAGGCTACGTTGCTGTGGTTATAAAAGAAGAAGCGCGAGGGAACTCGGACAGTGTGTGTGTGTGATTCATGATTAGTTCAGTCAGTAAGCCAGTGAACAGAGCAAGCTAGCCAGTCTTGTGTACCGGAGTTCGACTTGAGTGTGCGTCCGCAACTGTGTCAGCATCCGAAGGCCTGAGTTCGAGTGCAGTGGACCGCAGTTGGAGGGACCTGAGTTCGAGTGCAGTGGACCGCAGTTGGAGGGACCTGAGTTCGAGTACAGTGGACTGTCTCTGAAGGTCTGTGGTTCGAGATACTGTGAACTCGAGTGACTGAGCTAGAAGAACTGTGAACTGAGAACTGACAGTTCTGATTTGTAAATAGTGTTTTGTAAATATTAGTTAAGATTAACAGTTCATTGTTGTTCGTAATAGTCCAAGTAAATTGTTATTGTCGTCAGTGGAGAGCAAATCCCATTGTTGCCGAGAGCGTTTAAGGTGAATTGTAGAAAGGAATTATTATTGTTGAGTTGAAATAAATTTACAATATAATTAAGTTATAACCCAGCATCACTGATAGTTAATTCTTTCCATCATTTAAAATGGCCATTAATTATTGTTTGTTTTTTATATTTCTGCAGGAGTTCATTAATGAATCTTTCATACTCAATGTTTTTTAAAGTTCACTGACCTGTACTGAACACCACGTCCCAAACATCTAATGCCTGCCACATTTCAGCATTCTCTGACGGTTGAGAACTTTGCAATGCAAAAGCAGAAACTAAATTACTGTATTAACATAAGGGATGAAACATCTTTAATCGTCTAAAAGAGAAGTATGGGGGTAATATCTATGCTGGTTGGTCTTTCTTCTTTGAAGTCTTAAGATCCTACCCTAGATCATATATACCTAGACTGCTCGGCCTTATAGACTTTGACGGTAACAACTTGTCAGGTTTACTATGCTGTCATCTAGTTGTTACATAAGGAGTTACATCATAACTCCCCATTTGAATTGCATTAGCGACTGTACTGCCATCTCGTGTTCGTTTACGGCGGACGGGTAGCGATCCTGGAGATTGTTCTCTTCAAAGTGCTACCGATTTTAACATAGAGATGAGCAATATATATATATATATATATATATATATATATATATATATATATATATATATATATGATCTAGGATGATATGATCTAGGATCCTACCCACCCCCAACTGAAATGTTGAGGCGCTTGTCGCCGGCAATACAACAGGTTCGTTCCAACAAGCGGTTCATGTATCAGTTCATGTTGTACGAACCATGGATCATCTCATGCGCATGCGCCGGTTGGGTATCTGCTACGGCAGCGTATCTCTAACTATGGTCCACGGACCACCTGTGGTCCTCGAGTTCTGTCCTTGTGGTCCTTCAAAAGAGACAGAAGAAAAAATAAAATTCAAACGAATTCCGTATCAGACTAGAGCTGAAAATCTCAGAATTTGGAAATGACACATGATAATCACCTTTCACTTTTTTCCTGGTAATGTTTTATGAAATTTCTTACCCTACCCGTATACCCGCTTCCCACTCTACTCTCAACAGCAGAAGAAGGATTTAAAGCACTATGAACGTGGCGTTTTTCGCCATCTTATCCCTGCATATCTGGTGCTGAACCTGTAACCCAGCCAGGCACCACCCGAATTCATAACAGAGGACCAAAGTACCGAACCTTTTCCTGTATTGATAACTTTCTTAATAGTTTTGCCGACACCCAGTCTGCACATTGAAATGGTCACGTACTGTACGTCGTACACCAATAATAGAACGTGCCAAGTTGCATCTTTACTTGTTGAAAATCGGGCATGTATCTGCATTAATTTTTTTATTTCTTTTTCCAGATGCCGATATAAGAAATTTTAGACTCCACCTATTTTGAAATCCGACAGATTTACTTTTTACACTTGCGTGTTTCGTCTCTAAGTGCCGTTTCAATTTCGCGGGTTTCATACACTCGTTTGAAAGCACTTCGTAACAAACAACGCACCGAGGTTTTGGTTCACTCTCATTGCCACACCAAGTAACTCCAAGTTCCAAATAACTCTTGTCATATTTACGAAAGTAGTTTTTCTTTGAATAGCTACTAGTAGGGCTAGGTATTTCTTTAATGACACTATAATTAATATATTTCTTCACACACAGCTTCTGAACTATTAGCACTGTCTAAATGAAGCGTATCATCACGTTCCTTTCTTTTCAAAGATCCCGATTAAAGCCAGTTTTCCATTATTTATAATGGGCACTATTTAACAGAGACATGGACAACTACTAGCGTGTACCACATAAGAAGGATTTCAAACGTCTAACTGCTAACAGGCAAGCGATGAATCAACAATGCACAGAATTTGTTATACGTTACTTGTGATTGGTTACAAAATATAATTACAAAAGTATTATAATTAATTAATTCTATTTTAAAATATACGTATACTGGTATTAAAATATGCTACAAAAATGATAAATTTGCTTTCGAAGGGAACAAGAGTAAGTTGGTCCGCGGAACTGTTCTGACTTAAAAAAATGGTCCCCACTTCAAAAAAGTTTGAGAAACGCTGTGCTACGGGATTGAAACAGAACTGGATGATGTTGGAACGTTTTTTCGGGTCATCGTGTACTAAATCCAGAGATGCTATAACTGTCATCATCTTTTCCCGAGCACGGGCTGCTTAATTATAATCGTTTCGCAGTTAATTAAGATTTCAGAAAATACAATTTCGATAATCTACAAAAAAAATAATAAAAATAACAAAAATATGAAAGCTAAGAATTCCGCTAATTCGATGTCGTTTACTGGATGACTCTTTCATCTAAAAAGAAAAAAGTACTTTTTCTTTTTAATTATTAATTTATGTAGGCTACTTTATTTATTGTACTTTTAATCAAAGTTGCATGTTGAAATTGTAATTAACTATTTCAATACCCAAATAATTTTCATTCTTTCTTTTTGGTGAAAATTTAAATTAATTCTCTAGTTTTATTACGCCTATTCGTCTGCACTGTCATTTTCCATCTTAACTTCAATGCTGTGAACAGTCGATCATATCGTCGAGTAGACGCCCTCACCATTACTTGCCTCAATCCGCCGACTACTTCTGATCGTTCCAAACATGTAGGATGACATGTAAATAGAATAGCGCAATTTTAAATGGCTGAAAACTTAACCTAAAACGTGCAATTCATTTCATTCATAGTATTCTGCCCAAGGGGAGGTCTTTCACTGCAAACCTAGTATTCTCTATTCTTTCCTATTTTCTGCCTTCTTCGTTTCCTCATATCGTCGATATATCTTAACGTCGTCTATCATCTGATATCTTCTTTTTCCCCGAACTCTTCTCCCGTTCACCATTACTTCCAGTGCATTCTTCAGAAGGCAGTTTCTTCTCAATCAGTGACCCAGTCAATTATTTTCCTCTTCCTGATCAGTTTCAGCATCATTCTTTCTTCATCCACTCTTTCCAACACAACTTCTTTTCCTATTCCGTCTATTTTATTTTTTTTATTTTATTCGGTTATTTTACGACGCTGTATCAACATCTCAGGTTATTTAGCGTCTGGATGATATGGAGGTGATAATGCCGGTGAAAGGAGTCCGGGGTCCAGCACCGATAGTTATCCAGCATTTGCTCATATTGGGTTGAGGGAAAACCCCGGAAAAAACCCCAATCAGGTAACTTGCCCCGACCGGGATTCGAACCCGGGCCACCTGGTTTCGCGGCCAGACGCGCTAACCGTTACTCCACAGGTGTGGATCATTCTGTCTAACTTTGCCCTAAATCTTCTCTGTCTTCTATAGTCCACAATCATTTCATCATTGTCACTTGATTCTTATGGCATTTTTTTTACCATTTTATTCCTTTTTCTTAAACATTATTCACAAATAATTAATATATCTGCCAAGACCACTTCCGAGGGCGCTTCGACATCTTAGAAGGGCTGTCGGAATGGATCCTATGCTGCTTGGCGGTATGAACTTAAGACAGAGATGTGTAGGAAGCCCATTGTGTAAGCGGGTAAGGGATATCATGCAGCCGGTGGGCTGGTACACCTCATTCTCATTCATCCCGTAATTCGGGGTGCACAATAGGTCACTGTCGAGCCGATGTGCTGAAGACTTGTTCTTAATTCGCTCCTCGCTACTACCATCACTTACTTACTGGCTTTTAAGGAACCCGGAGGTTCATTGCTGCCCTCACATAAGCCCGCCATTGGTACCTATCCTGAGCAAGATTAATCCAGTCTCTATCATCATATCCCACTTCCCTCAAATCTATTTTAATATTATCCTCCCATCTACGTCTCGGCCTCCCCAAAGGTCTTTTCCCCTCCAGCCCCCCAACTAATACTCTATATGCATTTCTGGATTCGCCCATACGTGCTACATGCCCTGTCCATCTCAAACCACCACTACTAAACTTAAACCTCTGTTTATTCGAAACGAGTGATTTTATAACTATATAGGCCTAGTCAAAGTTCAATAAATTGTTATTGGTCTAATATGTAATTTTTCTATAAATTACAGTAGATTCAGCTTGAAATCGTATTTGAGAATATTGTCAAAAAAATAATTTGGATGTTCTTCGCACTAAGGTCCCTTTTCCTGCAGAACATCACATATACATTTTTTTTCTGAAAATGGGAGCCTTGCTTGACGAAACTCAGGTATGACTCAATACAAATATAACAAGACTTACATCTCTTCCACGACTGTAGTGCCACAATGTTAATGTACAGGTATTTTTACACAACACCGTAATTCCGACCTTTTATAACTATGAAACTGCGGTCAAGTTTATGGAAGTCCAAGGCATCATAAGCATACAAAATGGAGTTTTGCTAACGAATGGGGCGAGCCACGTTTAAAATGCGACTATTTATTTCTTTATGACAGGCTGCAGTTCAACGCTAGCAGATGAACATCGATATTCGACCTTCATTTGTCCGCTCGCCCATAAAAAGCTTACAAAGAAACAGATTTCATTTGTTTCCCTTGGCAACGCGGGCAGGCCAGTCAATTGTCACAGATCCGGTGAGTAACACCAAGTCCTTCCCAGAATCAAGCGTTAAATCATAACAGAGATTACCCCCTCAGTCGCAGTTCATTTGTTGTTTCTGTTACTAAGCAACGCAATGAATCGACTGCAAGCAACGGTCGATTATCTCGGTCCACTGACTCGCTTCCAATGATCGATAGTTGTGGCCGGGGAGGGAAGCTGTTAGTTATTGTGTTGGTAATTGACTTGTTCGTGCTCTTGATTTCCTAGCCCCCTCCAGAGGGCTGGCACCGCAATTTAAATACAGTGGGGCTCGTCTAACTATGGTCAGTTCGTCGCGCCAGTCCCAGGGTAATGCTGATGTGCATTTGAAGCTAAATTATGCCAGTGGTTACGGCAATGTGGCGAGGATCAGCAGAAAACCGAGGAAAAGTGCAGATCCGATGAAACAAGTATTCCATATAACGAGATATTCGTTTACAAGTCCAAACTTCGAATACGGTCATTTATTCAACACAAATATGTTGTAATATTATATATAGGTGGTTGATGCACAATTTTTATTAAGGGGAGTCGTTAACCCCTATCTCACTAATGTTAAAATAGCAATATTAATAGCCCCTTACCTCAGAATATACTAACAAGGAGAGGACACGCTCTGTATATCACCGAATTAAATAAGATTGTGAGAGATGAAAGTACAAGACGTACTGTTTAAAGTCATACCTGGTATGGGTGGCCAATGACCCCTTGTTTTGGAAATAGTGGCTATTGTTTGTGACATACTTCCGTTGCGTGCCTAATAGGTAAGCGTCAGACTGTGTAACGGTGTAGCTCATATGGTTGGATGCTGAGTTATCATCCAGGCAACCTGAGTTCGAATGGTAATGCCTTCTCATTTTTTAAAGCTTGATAGTCTATTATTATTATTATTATTATTATTATTATATTTTCATTCATGTTGCAATATTTCTGTTTTTGTTTGTATATGATAAATTACCTTCTACTGAGCGCATTGGTCTCTATGTTCTTCATCAGGAAAGCTGACATCTCAACTCTATAACCAATAGTAACAAAGACATGTGAAAGAGCAGCCATTTCTTCTAATTCTCGACCCCTTGGGGAGGGCAAGTAAATCCTTCTTTGTATGATGAAATATTTACAAATGAAGAAAATGAAGTAACGTGCAGCCTTAAAGTGATTCCATGAAAATGTACTGAATTATGCCAACCCTGTTATGTTTATTTTTTTAGACAGGTGAAGATTTTATCAAAAATTTGCAAAATAGCTCTTTCCTTTTACCAACGACAAATTGCTTCACAGGAGGATGCCCTCAAAATTCACTCCTTAATTCACTTTCAGTTGTCAGCTCCTATATTCAAAGCCATGTTGAAACATGCTGGTATGCATCAAAATTAATAAACGAACGAGAAGTGTTTGTGAATGTGAAGGATGTCTGTTTCGCAGCAGAAGTGCAGAAAAATATGTGTGACTTGGACAACCTTCTTTCATTTGCTATGCATGGTGCAGGAAATTTTTATGTTTTGTGTGTTTTATGGCATTTATCATAACGAATCATGTACAAAATGAAGTGGAATAGCTGCTACAGAAACAGAACAGACACCAGTGGCCTGCCTACATGAGCAATATTTAATTTTTTTTCCTTTACAATGCAATGTTACTTAATTAGTAATTTGTTTAAAACATGATGAAGCGTTCAATAAATTGAGAAATATGATATATGTAAATAGATTACTGTGATCACACTATTAATTATTATTAAAAGAAAAAAATATAGGACCAGTTAAGATTCGAAATCAGGTTGCCTGAATAACAACTTAGCATCCAACCATATGGGCTACGCTGTTACACAGTCTAATGCTTCCGTGTTGAGCACCTAACGGAAGTATGTCACAAACAATAGCCAATATTTTCAAAACGAGGGGTCATTGGCCACCCATATCAGGTATCACTTTAAACAGTACGTCTTGTACTTTCATCTCATACAATTTTATTCCATTCGGTGATATACAGAGCGTGTCCTCTCCTTGTAAGTACAGAAATGTGATATTTTTACAGGAAGTTTATGCATTCCCTCTGAGTGCATTGATTCGTTTTGATGATAAAATATGTCATATAAAAAGTATATATTTTTATCAACTTCTAAAATTAAAAAAATATATATTAGACATTTTATTTTTTAACAAATTATTACAGCAAATTCAATCAAAGGAATATCACATCATGACAGTGTTATCTGAAATGTATGGTAAGAATTTCATGCACATATAGTCTGGGTCAGCTTACTTAATACCCTAAGGGTGAAACCTAACCATTTTCCTCTATTACTACATATGCTAGTGGATTATAGTGATTTTCTAGCTCTCAGGTTGAATTTTCTTTTAGCAACTTCGTTTCGAATTTCGTCTACTGACAAATACTACATCTGACAGTTATTTTCTAACTGTTATGTTGACATCAATAACTTCGGTTTGCAGTAAAGGAAACTGATGTAAATGTAAGTACCTAGGCTTGTGAATGAATAATTAAATGCTAATACCGGTATTAATATTAATATCAGTACACAATTCAGTTTTGTTCTGTTGTGTTTCCATTTCAACTCTATATTCAGGTAAGTGTAATTAAATAATAAATAACGTATAGACCTACTTTGTATGAAATATGCATGTAAATATATTGACATTTTAATAAAATTCTTTCGTATTTAGATTTTTATTAAAATGTCCCAGAGAGGAAACAGAGTGGTAGCTACTTCTCCAAGAAAGGAAGTCCTTGAAAGTATTTTAAGTAAGCTATGCATTTAAAGTGATGTTCTGTTTTCTGAATTCGTACTAATCATTTCACGTGATCAAACTACATTTTTAGGTTAGGTCTCGTGAATCGTGAACTGTTTAGTTAAAGCAATTAATTTCATGTTGCCAGAAAAAATAAATTTTAATATTGGATCATACTAATCCTAATTGCCAACATAATATGCGAGAATTCCTGAAGGAAAATATACTATTTCATAAATTATTGAATCATGTAGAATATGTACACCTCGCAACATAAAGATGAGATGTGGTAGATAAGTAAGACATGTAGTTAATGTTAATTAATGTATTATTATTGTTATTACTATTATTATTTCTATTGTTATTATTATTATTATTATTATTATTATTATTATTATTATTATTATTTCTCGTGACCAGAATATTGTACGAAATGGAAATATAAAAATTGGAGATTTATCCTTCGAAGGGGTGGAAAAATTCAAATATCTTGGAGCAACAGTAACAAATATAAATGACACTCGGGAGGAAATTAAACTCAGAATAAATATGGGAAATGCGTGTTATTATTCGGTTGAGAAGCTTTTATCATCTAGTCTGCTGTCAAAAAATCTGAAAGTTAGAATTTATAAAACAGTTATATTACCGGTTGTTCTGTATGGTTGTGAAACTTGGACTCTCACTCTGAGAGAGGAACATAGGTTAAGGGTGTTTGAGAATAAGGTGCTTAGGAAAATATTTGGGGCTAAGCGGGATGAAGTTACAGGAGAATGGAGAAAGTTACACAACGCAGAACTGCACGCATTGTATTCTTCACCTGACATAATCAGGAACACTAAATCCAGACGTTTGAGATGGGCAGGGCATGTAGGACGTATGGGCGAATCCAGAAATGCATATAGAGTGTTAGTTAGGAGACCGGAGGGAAAAAGACCTTTAGGGAGGCCGAGACGTAGATGGGAGGATAAAATTAAAATGGATTTGAGGGAGGTGGGATATGATGATAGAGACTGGATTAATCTTGCACAGGCTAGGGACCGATGGCAGGCTTATGTGAGGGCGGCAATGAACCTTCGGGTTCCTTAAAAGCCATTTGTAAGCAAGTATTGTTATTGTTATTATTATTATTGTTATTATTATTATTATTATTATTATTATTATTATTATTATTATTATTATTATTATTTGATGAAGAATGGAAACCTCCTATGTCAAAAATCGTTAGTTTTCAGGAGAGCGAAAAAACATTTTCTAAATATGCACAATATATCAATAAAATTAATTATAATAAGTTATTTTAAAAATGAATAATTTAGGGAGAATGCTATGACATAGGAAATTACCGCATCCGATCCGTGAATATTTTATCAATCATTTGGTACCATAACCCAGAAATGGCAAAATTTGACATAAGAGGTATTCATTCTTCAACATCATATTTTATAAATTTGTGGTAGTCTGGTTACTTTGAATCATCCTGTATTTTTTTTTTTTTTTTTTTGCTGAAATCGAGAGACCAGAAGAATAATAATCTTAACAGAACACCAGCTGTGGAAATCGATTTAACTACCTGAGGAAGTAATAATCGTCCGTGCTAGTAATTAACAAATTCGAGGGAGTAATCAAAACGGAAAGAGCCTGAGGAAATCGCAGCCCGCGTTTGATCGCCATTATAAATGCGAATCGTTAAATACAATGACAATCGCCGAAGTGTTTCGAAACGTGGTTACAGTTTCACTGCTAATAATTCCCTCTGACAGGCGTGCTGACTGTTGGACTTCTCACTGCAATCTCTGGGGAAGAGGAATTGCGTTTCGTAACGCGAGTTGATCAATGTTGACTATAGGCAAATATGAAACGCATGACGAGGATGTCAAAAATAATTAATGCTAATAGACAATTATACCCCCTTCACCTAATGTTGTTATAGCTAATTCGCACTGCGGTTGCGTGTGGCGTTAAGGGGAATCTGCAGTCTTGCAACATACAAACTTTTACATGGAGGATGTATGATCGTATGTCTTGGGGATCCCATTGCGTAAGTTTAATTTCCAAACTTAACAGGTGTTGGAAGAATTATTTTCTTCACTGTAATCTTCTTCCTATTTTTGGTTTATTCAATTATACGAATATAAATGCTGGAATTCAGTGGCATAACTTTTTATAGCTGCCCCCTCCCCCAGAAAGAATATCTGGGTCCCTTTCCTTACTGCCATTTTTTCATATTGCCATAATTTTATTTTTACATCTAATTTGAATAAAACAATCTAGCAAGCAAAATACTCCATTTTTAAACAAAATTAAGTGAGCAGACTGAAAAAAATTTAAATGTTATAACTACTATTTTACTAAGGCTATAATTACACAATAATACCTAAGATAAATTTAACGTGAAGCTTAATTCAACAAGCGCTTTTCCCTTCTGGCCTTTTGAGAAGCAAATGACTCAATCAGATCGTGTAGATCAAATCTTTGGGCCTTTTCACATTCAATACTTAATACACTAAGAGCACTAAGTCTTTGAGTCACGGTACTGGAACACTGGGATTCGTTCCACAGCAGGTAGTTTGTGTTTGGTCGAAATACTGAGTCTATTTTTGTCAATTTCAAAACAGATTTTTCAAGTTCTCCTTTCCTTTTGCGTTTTTTTGTGCCACTTAAATGTTCATAATTACTTTTGTGCTAGATGTATGTATATTTATTTACACTGCAAGTGGGCAAGCACCCGGTGGCAGTGGTATATACAATATTAACAATACACAATAAAATGATAACCAATACACAATAAAATTTACAATACACAATACAGTTTTACAACACACAATACAGTTTTACAACACATATACAATTTTACACACAATACAATAGTGCGTATTTGCTTGGTTTCCGCACAAAACCAATCCGCGGAAGATCTAAAATTCCACATTCAGTATTCCCAACCTAACACACATAACAATAACCCTCTTCTTACCGCTTAAGTGACATATTGATTGTACTGCTTTAGGCTTTTAACATATTATTTTTAGAGACGTTCAATATAGTAACAATTATAAATTGGAAACTTACCACTGCAATTTCACCTAAATTGCACTGTTAATTATTGTTTTTAAGTATTTGCAAAAATTAAGTAAACTCTACAACTCCACTAAATTTACTGCATTCGTGATGCAAGTAACATTAAGGAAGCCGCGAAAAAATCAACAAGAAAAAGACAGACGTATATCACGGCCTGCTGGAGTATAGTAAACTCAGAAAACATTTTAAAGCAACAATGTTGAAGATAGATATTTTTGTTTTGCAAATTTGCCGTCATTGAACAGAAACCAAGATGGAGATTTCACTGCAACTAATTAGAAATTCCTCTTTCAGGTATGTAATAAACGATCTTCGCACAAAATAATGTACGATACACGAGCGGTATGTTTTCTTTCAATTCTCGGAAATTAAAAAAGCTCAACTACGTTTCGCTTTTTCAGACTTTTCCTCGAACATGAAAACTTCAACATACCGCCCTTGTAACGCATATTACTATTAAAGGGTTTCATTGTCACAAAACACTAGCAAAATGATTAATTAAATCTAGTAACAAGCAGAATGTTGCCACACAAAACTTCTTTATTTCAATGTGTTTACTGTTTATATGCGGCGACTACGGCTGGCAACCTGAAGACATGAAAATACACCATGAGAAACAATGTCTTCATGCATAAAAATCACTCTGTCATATTTTCAACATTGGCATCACTGCAGTATAGCTGTGGGCGAGTCTACTGAAGCAATCGACGGGGTGTATGATGCGAAGTAAGGCCAGTTGGATCATTGACGTATTCCGAATCTCAGCGCTGAGCAATCTGATGGCATCACGGTGTTCCGAATTTCAATGATGACGTCACGATTCTCCACCGGTGTCGCACCGGTGCCATCAGCTTGCAGAGGTAGTGGCAGTCTCCATCAGCCACCATCAGTGAATCTGATTGGTTCTTGTATAGGGCGGGAATTAGCAGACGAATGACATCGTGCACTGTTGTGTCATGGCGGTGTGTTCTGCTTTAGTTCTGCTGTATTGTTTGTAATGAGCACAACGTAAAAACAATATGTTAATGGCTTATGAGCGAACATGTCAACGGACCAGTTATTACTACCGGTTCAAAAAAAAAATTGTTTATGCTCTCTTTTCTTTGAACGAGATGACAGTACGGAAATTTCGCAAAATCTTGCTAGCGTAGCACAGACAAAACTTGTACAGCTGCCATGACAGCCATCGAACCTTCCAGCAGTTTTGTTCCTATTTCGCTGCAGCATGACGTCATTGTTATCCACCGGTCCGGTGAGATTCGGAATACGCTGATTGTATGCGCATCCTCAGGTCCAGTACTGGCGGTCATTACCACAGATTTCCATATGCCAGAAAGTAAAAAGAGTGGGTATGCGTTATGAAAAATACATAATGTGGGCCTTGAACTGTACTAATTCGAACTCATTTCCAAATATGCGTCAATAACCATTGAACGTTTTCGGACCCATCTGGCCTCGGCACCCCCCCCCCCCCGCAATGCGGGATTTGCGCGGGTGTAAGTTACGCCACTGCTTGAATTATTGGAATTAATTTATATTAACTTTTCTGACCGTTACTAAACAGTGATTTTTATACTTATGTCATTTACTAATATTAGCAGACCTTACATGGTTTTTAGTACAGAGCGCCCAGATGAGGTGTGGAAGGTGTAGTTTTCACTGTTCGCTACTGACGCACTCGCTGCAGGGAACGGACAGTGTAGACTGTATTTATGACAAGTTCGTCGAAAACGGCTCAGTTGTTGACAATTATAGTCCGGGTCAGCTTATTTCATACCCCAACCATTTTCCACTCCATTACTACATATGCTAGTGGATTTTGGTGATTTTATAGTCTGCAGGTTGAATTTCCTTTTGCCAACTTCGTTTCGAATTTCGATACTGACAAATACTACAAATGGTGGTGATTGTGTAACTGTTATGATGGCAGCTGAGACGCTGTCTGTACTGGAGTTCCATGAAATTAAAATCTATATATATATATATATATATATATATATATATATATATATAATTTGAACTGGTAATGGAAATTACGGGAAAACGGCTGAACGGATTTTAATGAGTGACCCCTCATTTTCATGCCTGGCATCCAACGTTTTTCGGAAAAGTAGTAGTTTTCAGTGAAATGTCAATTTTCCTACATAATTTTCCTATTTTCCAAAATCCATCTGTTGTCAGTTTTGAGAACTAATTTATCGAATCACGGCCGACTTGATTGAATTTCATAACAAAACGCACACTACAATAAACAATAGGCTATTACACGAAGGCCATGACCTGCAGGATTGCCGACATATTTAGAGCTCACAATTTGTTATTAAAAACTGATTCTGCAGTGTATAATAATTTTCTGAGTACAGCTCTGTATTGGATATTCAAATCTACGAAACTTGAGGTGGTTTGATGACATTATTATCATTAGAAATTAAATATTATTATAGTTAATATCATGATGCGTCTATTTTTCACATAATATGGATGCTATATTGATGACATGAAAGTGAAACGTTTTGAGGTTATTTAAGTAAATGTAGAGAATATCTTAATTTAGATCTTCATTTCTATAATTTACTGAGTGGCTGCTATATATAACTACAAAAATTAAGTAAGATAATAATATTGTTATTAAAAATCAAATATTTTTATACTTATTAACCCAGAGGGGTTGGGTCTTTTTCATATACTTAATGGCGGTGTGGTGTAGATATTGATATGTGTCATTGTCTTCAGTATTGGCTCGAGAGAGCGCAAAAATTACAGTTCCTAAGGAAAGTTAAAAAGGTATTACTTACTGATAAAATAAGAGGCCTAGAAAATGTTGTAGTCTCCAGATCATTTCAGTAAGATCTCTTAGTAGGATAAACTGATTTTACGCTCTACATTTCAAGTTCTACATGCAGCAGCTATACGATAATGCTATTGTTCGAAAGCTTAGTAAACCTGACTTTTTAAATTTTTGCCTACAATCCACAATGACCAGAAATAGCTACTGCTATCGTCCTGACATTGATACTTGCGTTTTCGCGTTGAAACTCAAAAACTGAAGTTGGATAGGTTCAAGAAAAAGTATTTGGCCTAAAAAATCCATTCAGAGGGAGTATGTTTCATTCTTATGGAAGCAAATAACTATCAAAAAGACAAGTATGCTTCATTGAAAATAAATCTGAAAAATTTTTATTTGAACGTTTAACGAACTTAGTTTGCAGCAGCATTTGCTGCACAAGCCACTAGTTTTACTAGATTTCTGAGCCGGTTACTGGAAGCTAGTAAAATTTGAACTTACTAATAATTAATTAATATCGGTATTAATATTAATACATAATACTTATTTCATGTGTTGCGTTGTGGTTACAATTCAAGACTATAGTCAGGTATTTGTAAATAAATATAACATACAGTACTTGGGTGTTGATAATGCAGGTGGGCAATCGATGGAAATACTATTCCACATTTTAATTATTTCTTTCGTGTTTATATTTTTATTACAATAATGTCAAACAGAGGAAAAAGCATGGCAGCGACTCCACCAAGAAAGAGTAAAGCGTGCTGCGAGAGTGGGGATAATTTCCCTGACTGGCGTTCTGTTCTTTCAGATTTAACCGAAAGAAGATAATGAAGAAGGAATTATGCTCACGGAGTCAGCAATTATAACTACAATAGGAAAATTATTAGGAATAAGTAGCGTATTCTTAAGCATACATTTCATGGTGATATTCGGTTTTCGGAGTTAGTACTAATAATTTCATGTGGTCAAACAAAATACATTTTTAGGTTAGGTCTCGTGGATCAATAGTCTAGTCAAACCAATGAATTTCATATTGCCAGACAAAATACCTAACATGTTGATCCCTTTCTCGTACAGTTTGCCTACAAAATATGTTACAAATTACTTAACTATTTAGAATAATCTTCCAACATATAGGTAAAGTACGGTAAGTAAATAAGTCATTCAGTACGTAGGATCGTGATTTTACTTCATATGTCATATCAGGTAATAGTTGTCAATACTGACAACACGGCAATATTTATAGTTTAAGAACTGTTCTTATGTACCCTCACTATACAAAGCGAATAGAGGTCTACCACGTAAGGGCGATCCCTTGAAAGTACACTGGCTGTACAAGAGGCTTTCTTACGCAGTCCAAGCAAATCAATAAGACGATGCAGACCAACTACCACTACAAATTCTGTAAAATGGATACTACACTTTGTTCGGAATGTCCGAACGTGTCTTAACGAAACGTTTCAAACAAGATCGATTGGTAGAGGAGACCAATGCAATGACCACGTTCGCCAGATCTTACTCCCTGCGATTTTTGGCTGTAGGTTATGCTGAAAGACCGTGTGAGAACCGAGCCACTTAATGCTGACGATCTGCGAGAGAGAATAACGGATGTAACTGCAGCAATTCTACTAGAAATGTGCATCCAAGCTCTGAGTAACAAGGGAAAAGTTCCTTAAATCTTTTGAACACGATGATGAACAAGAGGAGAAATGTTGAAGTTAGGGTAGCTATGTAAGTGTGATTCACTACCTATATGTGTTAACATTTTTATGACACACACTGTACAGTAGGGTGGAGTGAAAATATCAAGTTCATGGAATCAAAATGTAATACCAGAGAATAGTTTTGGGATGATATCATAAACAACAATGCAAAATATATTTTCTCTAGATTAATATTTAGAGGTGCCCCAAGAGCATCATATTTTGAAATTTTCACAAAATTTTGAGATTCAGATTTTTTAGCGAGAGAACATTCTCCTTTGATTTAATCTGAACAGGATACAGGAACGTAATATTAAAAAATACATGTTAAAAGACTCGGCATATTTTTGGTCCCCTGTTGTTTGATTTTGTAGTGTCACAAAAACATCAATTTATAAGAGAATTGGGAATAATCACAAAACTCTTAGGTATGATAAAATTAATATAATAAAATTAATGGAAATTCATTCTTATGTTGCAGGGTATTTAAATCAGAATATCTCTAATTAATACAAGAAATCTGACCTTCTACTCTGTATTCACAATGCCAGGGTGGCTGAACCCATCACAATTACCTACCTATCATGACGTAATGAAATATTAGCTATGGGTCAAAAATGAATTAAAATCTGACATCAGAACAAAAGAATCTACTATTTGAGGGATTTCAGAAAGAGTTGCTATCAAAACTATGGAATCCAGGTAAAGGCATAAATTCCGAAAGTCAGTCATACAAGAATATTACAACTGATTCGTGCTTACCATGACCAATACACAAACTTAATGTAGCCTTGTAAGAAACGACAAAGTTACGACAACTAAAATGACAACATTGCAAAATTCAAAGAAGAAGGAAACAAACTATTTGATATATGCAGTTGCAAATGCAAAAATAAATTAATACTGTAGGCCTAATTGTGATAAAGACCGCCGTGTTCCAAAACAAGAAAGAATGTTTTACTAGAGCAAAGAACAGAAAGAAGGATGATAATTATTGAACCTGTTGATTTAGTTACCACTCAGAAAGAAGTGAAAAAGAAAACAAGGATAAATTCTAACTAAAAAAAAGTAAATGGGCTGAAATTGAATTTTTGTCATATTTTATGTAAAATACTATATATTTTGTCTCTTTGGATCCCTTCAAAATTACTGTATACTGCAACCCCAATTTAGAGTCTTCCAAATGAAGTTTAAATGTGTGATTTTGCTGCAATTCATTAGCTATGTAAACAAAAACAAAATAATGCAACAAATATACAAAGAGGCAAAAAAATTATAATTTTAACAAACATCAAAGCCCTTTGGGCACCTTAAAAATTAAATATAGAAACTCCATATTTTTGACATTCTTATGTTAGGTGAAAATACAGATTTTTGCAACTATTATATTTGGAAAACAGATGAAAAACGATTTCATGCATAGATTCACTCCATTCTACTGTACAGACCTATATATTTTCTAACTAAAAAAAAATAAATGGGCTCAAATGGAATTTTTGTGATATTTTATGTAAAATACTATATATTTTGTCCCTTTGGAATCCCTAAAAAATACTGTATACTGCAACCTGAATTTAGAGTCTTCCAAATAAAGTTTAAATATGTGATTTTACAACAATTCATTAGCTATGTAATTAAAAACAAAATAATACAGCAAATATACAAAAAAGGCAAAAAAATATATAATTTTAAGAAACTTCAAGGCCCTTGGGACACCTCAAAAATTAGATACAGAAACTTCATATTTTTAACATTTCTATGTTAGATAAAAATACAGATTTTTGCAACTATTACATTTAAGAAAGAGATAAAAACAATTGAATGCATATATTTACTCCACCCTACTGTACAGACCTATATATTTTCTAACTAAAAAAATAAATGGGCTGAAATGGAATTTTTGTCATATTTTATGTACAATATTATATATTTTATCCCTTTTGATCCCCTCAAAAATACTGTATACTGCAACCTTAATTTAGAGTCTTCCAAATAAAGTTTAAATATGTGATTTTACAGAAATTCATTAGCTATGTAATCAAAAACAAAATGATGCAACAAATATACAAAGAGGCAAGAAAATTATAATTTTAAGAAACATCTAAGCCCTTGGGGCACCTAAAAAATTAAATACATGAACTCCATATTTTTAACATTCTATGTTAGGTGAAAATACAGATTTTTGCAACTATTACATTTAGGAAACAGATGAAAGACAATTTCATGCATAGATTCACTTCACTCTACTGTACAGACCTATATATTTTATAACTAAAAAAATAAATGGGCTGAAATGGAATTTTTGTCATATTTTATGTACAATACTATATATTTTGTCCCTTTGGATCCCCTCAAAAATACTGTATACTGCAACCCGAATTTAGAGTCTTCCAAATAAAGTTTAAATATGTGATTTTACAGCAATTCATTAGCTATGTAATCAAAAACAAAATAATACAACAAATATACAAAGAGGCAAAAAAATTATAATTTTAAGAACTTCAAGGCCCTTGGGACACCTCAAAAATTAAATACAGAAATTCCATTTTTTAACATTCCTATGTTAGGTGAAAATACAGATTATTGCAACTATTACATTTAGAAAACAGATGAAAAACAATTTCATGCATAGATTCACTTCACTCTACTGAGCAGACCTATATATTTTCTAACTAATAAAATAAATGGGCTGAAATGGAATTTTTGTCATATCTTATGTACTATATATTTTGTTCCTTTTGATTCCCTCAAAAATACTGTATACTGCAACCTTAATTTAGAGCCTTCCAAATAAAGTTTAAAATGTGATTTTACAACAATTCATTAGCTATGTAATCAAAAACAAAATAATACAACAAATATACAAAGAGGCAAAAAAGTTACAATTTTAAGAAACTTCAAGGCCCTTGGGGCACCTCAAAAATTAAATACAGGAACTCCATATTTTTAACATTTCTATGTTAGGTGAAAACACAGATTTTTGCAACTATTACATTTAGAAAACAGATAAAAAACAATGTCATGCATAGATTCACTCCACTCTACTGTACAGGTCTATAGGCCTATATTTTCATTTTGCCCACAATGACTCAAGAGTAGGGAGATATCCGTAACAGTGACATCTCTGTTCTTGTACACAAAGTTCTGCACTAAATATACCAGAGAAACTCAACATTAGAAGAATCCTATTAATAATTATTAACAACATGAAAATACCCTCGAGATGATCAAACACAAATTCCCTTATTCGTAAAACCCACAGACCTCGGGGCCTGGGTTCGAGTAAAACAGGCCTTTAGCAATGTTTGCATCACACCTTTTCAGTACGAATGCACAGGCGTGCGTGTCGTCACTGAGAACGAGCAAATTGCTGGAGGCGTGTGTACGACGGAAAGCCTAAGCAGCGCGCTGCAGGCACCGCTCTCTCACAGCGAGCACACCTGTCAGGAATCAAAATGGTACAGACCTGTCAAGTGTATGCCTTCGCTTGCAGTAAGCCCCATACGTGTTTGTAGACTGCTTCCAACACCGTCACTACCAAGATCGCAACGCTACCACAATTGCTATTAAATGTAGAATTGGAGACTATAAATTAAGAACGGTCTATGTATCAAAATAGCAAAAATTAAGCGTTATATTTCAAAGACATCTTAGGTACATTCAATGTTCATTACATTAAAGATCTTACTAATAACTCTTATACAGAATAGTGTCTTGTAGGCCTACTTACACAGCTAATAACATGTTTACAAGTGGTATGGAAATTCCTAACTAATAATAACACTGAACAACAAATTTTTGCTTTTTGTCTTGCTTCGAAATAAAAAGAGATGAATATTACTAATACTTGTGCCCTAAATCTGAATTTAGTATCCAAATTGCCCCATAACATACCATTTTCCCGGGAAAATGGGTTGAATTTTTTATGAGAAAGCTAATTTTTAATTTTTTACTGCTGCTGATTAGTATATTATGCAACGAGCCTATAATGGTAGTAGTTAAGACGCGAGTATCTCTGTTTATGAAACGAGCGCAAGCGAGTTTCATAATTTTCATACGAGCGTCTTAATTACCATTAATGGCAAGTTTCATACGACTTTTTATGCTCGATCATATTTCTAACTTGAAATTATTCATAAGTATTCATGTTATAGTTATCTAAGTGCAGAGCGAAACTGACCTTCTAAATTGTGAGATGTACGCAGACGCGAAAGTACTGATTTTTTCCGAGGAACGAATGTCATTGCCCTTGATATAATCTAGAAAATAACATGAATATTAGTCTTGATATAACCTGGAAATTGATTTAGAATTGAAAAACGAGATGACAAATTGAATTTATTTGAATATTATTTACAATTAACGCTAATTATTATAGTAACAGAACATAACCTTCTGCGACAGTATTGGATTTCCAGCCTCCGTGACTTTTCGCTAGTTGTCTTTCGACTGCATATCCGAGAATAATCGATACTTGCGCTTTTATAATGGTACGATGGTGATTTCTCATTGGCTGAACAAGTGAACTATAATGAATAGGTGTACTTTAATGAGGTGCATTAAAGGGCTACTACCAGGTGTATAATTACTACATTTCGGCATGGTCGAGCATAAAAAATATTACAACACACTAGGGATTCAAAATGCCTCATAATACTTGCAAAATGTGTACTGGATACAAAAATGATGTTACGTAGTTTAAAACACAACAATAAAAATATTCTCATGCGTATAATGAGAAACATCTCGGAATTTGAATTTACCACTTAAAAGAATTTTCTGGATGACTTCTGTTTATAATTGTACTCCGGACTATCTTTTACAAGGAATCAACAATAGTCTACAAGCATGCTGGAACATAATCTTCCTTTATATCGCCTTTCCATTTCAGACATTTCTTTCCTCATGCTCGTCGCTTACCGCTTCAAGGTTAGGAGAAAAGAAATCCAAATGACAATGTAAAATGTATATAATATACACCCCATTTTCACATATGCACTTAACATGGTTTTCACAACAAGTTCTATGTAGTTGTCTGCACTAGAATTTCCAAGGAAATTTGAGCAAACATCTTTGATAACGCGCCATGCCATTCTTTCTGTAACGGAAAGTTTTTTTTTTCTCAAACAAAGAGTCAGCCATAACTTTTTGAATTTGTGGACCGATGAAAATGCCCTCTTTTAATTTTTCTTCACTCAAACTGGTGAACTTTTCTTTTAAATACTGAAAACCACACCCTTGTTTGTTCATTGCATAGACCTCACTTTGAACTGTTTTGAAATTTACTTAATAGAAGAGACTAATCTGTTTATTTGTTAGAAGTACAAAAGAACATGCCAACAATCATAAGAAACCAGACATAAGTCATAGACTCATAAAATGCATTACCGTTTGCATTACAACCCCCAAATCTCCTGGGGGAGCGCTTGTCGAAAAGTGAAAGCATTTTCGGATTCAGTGCACATCAAATCATAAGTGACACATTGTTTTAAGTTGGAGCAAAATTCTTGTTGTTCAGTGTAATCACTACATACCTCGTGTATAACACTACAACTGTTACACAGCTACGTCATAGTTTCGTCATTATTTTCTTACGAAAGGTAATAGAATAACTGAGATTTTCTCTATTGCAACCGATAATGTGCGCGTGTTCCGCGGTAAGTATCGATTTACAACTGGACCTGATCGATTACGACGCTACATTTTTATTAAAGAGTACAGATACAGTAGCATTATTCTAATTATTCTGTGCTCTTTGTTTTTTTCTTCTGTGGTTACAAAGTAACCGTCGTCATAAAATGACAATCGATACGAACAGCTGTTAAAAGGCGGCATGTAATATAGCTTATATGGAACACAAACAATTTTATATTATGTAAATAATTGTAAACGAGTTTTCACTCACACAAAATAAAAATTAACAACTTATACAATAATTTGCATGATTAATCACACACACATATTAAAGAAAAAACTTGTAAAAATAATATGATGAAAGAGTAATGGAACGGAGAAAAATTCTCTCCGGCGCCGGGATTTGAACCCAGGTTTTCAGCTCTACGTTCTGATGCTTTATCCACTAAGCCACACCGGATACCCACCCCGGCGTCGGACAGAATCGTCTCAGATTAAGTTCCAACTCTTGGGTTCCCTCTAGTGGCCGCCCTCTGCACTACGTCATAGATGTCTATGAACGTAGGACTGAAGTCCACACATGTGCTGAGGTGCACTCGTTATGAGTGACTAGTTGGCCGGGATCCGACGGAATAAGCGCCGTCTTAAATCACGAGGTGATTTACGCATATCATATATATTATTTTAATGTACCAAAGTGATATTTCTATGCAGATATTCTGCGTCATCATATCATGAAAGAGTAATGGAACGGAGAAAAACTCTCTCCGGCGCCGGGAATCTCCTATACTTTTGGTTATGGGGACACATGAAGGAACAGATCAGTTTCAAAGACTACTTGATTCATTACGCCGAAGGATAAAGGAATGCATTGCTATAAATGAACGTCACATTGAGCACCTCCTATGAACAAGTGTTCTGATCTGAGAAAGTATGTGTTGTAGGACCCATGTTTATTAGACATTATTTTCTTGTTTTAATACATATTAGCATCTCCTAAAATATTGAATACTTTTTTTTAATGCCCCGTATGTCAAATGTTTTATTTTTACTTTTAACTTCTTTAGTATTTACTTTTATTAATATTTAATATTCACTATGCTTATTACATCAAACTTAAAATTGAGGTTAACATATTTGAAAATGTATGTATTTGATGATATCGCAATGGCAACGAAAGCGTTAATACTAGTCACAAAACAAGTAATAGGGTAACTTCCTTGAATATTATATGATGTCACTGACTGAAAATAATAAAAACATTTAATTGAGTAACTATGGAATCAAGTTTCTATGAGCATTTAGGTTAAAAGGACACTTGTATAGAATATTTTAGCTGAATAGTTGAGTTAACTTTATTTTTATTCCACTAGCCAACCTACCAACATCTCACTGTCTTCGTAAGGCTTCTTTGCTCGAAAAGATACATCAGACAAGAATTGTACATAATATTACAATTCTCTTGTAAATAAAAATGCTTACTGAGTTGCCATGTTGAGCAAGTTGTTGAACACCCTGTACTGACACTTTGCATGTGAAGTACGGCAGTTGAGGACGTGACTCCAGTAGGACTGCGGGGGCCGTAACGCTATGATGGATCGCGTGGATTGTCCAGCCCTTACAACACATCTCCCTCTGATCGCCAGTGATCAATCAATCTCTTCCCACAAGTGCGCGATCCATCTGTGGGGGCAAGAACGACGTAACTTCCACATCGAGACAATTCCAAGGGAGCCAAAACAAAACCACAAAGCTGAAACCATATTAGTTGCGATTTGATTGTCTGCCTTTAAAAAACGGTTACTAGTAGTTTGTGTTTTATTATTTAGATATGACATTAACTATTCCTTTAACAGCAGCGCTACAAATTTAGTGATTCGGTAATGTGTTTTTCAGGTTGGTTACAGCACGAATACAGTATGTAATATCCAGGCTTCGAGACTTTGGACCCGATACAATAAGCTTACTGTGCTTGTACTATAGGTTGTTGACTAGCTGCAGGTAGTGAAAGGTAGAGATGTGTTGAGGTAACAACGTTGCTATTTAGATTAGAGTATGGTAGTATGGGGAAACGCACACATATGGACATTCTGAAAGTAAATATACATTACACAATGACAATATCAAAAGAATGTGAAAAGCATTTATTCTCCTGTCTTTTATAAGTATTTGTGTTTAATTATACGCAGTGTTAATGGTGGAAATAAACATGTAGCAATTTTAATTTCTTCATTTATCCTATTGGTCGTCTTTAGGAAGTGTAGTTACAGTACCGAATTGCAATGTACTACAAAATACATTTTCAGTGTCTCAAACGTAAATCTTTTTCAGTTGTCTACCAAACACAGTTTGTACTGTGAAAACATGCGCTCAACGTCGCATGACTTTATAGATGCAAAACGAAAAAAACCTAACATCATTGCAATCTCTAAGAGACAGTCCTTTATTCTCGGGTGACTCTATGTCCACTAATTTGCTGTTTATATTACACAATGTTCCACATCCGTTATTTTTACATAAAATTGATTTCCACTTCTGTTTTACACGTTCAGTAACCGGTGTACTTGGTATATCATTAATTCTCTGCGTGATTTCCTCAATTAATTTGAGGGCTTCCGGCATCTCTTGCTCTGACTTTTCTAACCGTGTAATAGTTTCAGACACAGTTTGAAAATAGGTTGGTATGAAAACCTAATTATTCATCAGAACCTTCAAATCCAGAGCGTTTTCCTTTGCATATTTGTTGTCATTCATTCTACAGTACCCCCACCCACTGTACGCTCTACCACTATACTCAGTACGCCGTTATGCGGATTTCCCACTGAACTGCTCTATCGTGTCCGAAGTCTCGAAGCCTGGTAATATCTGATATTAACACATAACCTATGCTGAATCTCTCTGGATTTGAATCTAGCCAAATCTTTTGATTTTGATATTGAGTTTATATAGTTATTTTTGGATTATACGAATGGGAAAAGTTTCACTGAACAAAACAACACAGTCACTTCAAGTTTCATGAAACAAAGATAGTTCTAGTTTTTACCATTCGGAGCGGAGGACCTGATATTGAAGAGAAAAGAAAACCGCAAAACTAAGGCTGAATGGATGAGATTTCTACGCTCACTTGCTGGTTATGCCTCGCAGACTGGGTGGAAAGGACATGTTTGTATTTAATGTACGAGTGTCTACCAGAAATATTATTCTGATGTACCGAAGTACATATTATGATATTTCCATGCAGGAAGTCTGTGCTATCACATGTTGAAGGATAGGTGGAGCGGAGAAAAATTCTCTCCGGCACCGGGACTCGAACCTGGGTTTCCAGCTCTACGTGCTGATGCTTTATCCACCAAGCTACACCGGATTCCAGTTCCTTTGCCAGATTGAATCCTCTCAGTTTACCTTTAGTATGATATGCATAAATAATCACTTAGTGATGCAAATATAGTTTTTCATGTAAAGCTCCCTGTAAAGTGGATTTGAATAATTTCAAGGGAAGAATTGTTCCGGAGCCGGGTATCGATCCGGGGACCACTGGATTGTGTACACTCGATGTGGGTCTCTGGCGTCTCCTCAGCCCGCGCGAGTTGTGTGGATACAAAGGGAAAAATTGAGACGGTGTCGGGTGGAGTTCCTGGGTAGCTCAGCCGGTAGAGCGCTGGTACGTTCAACCAGAGGACCCGGGATCTATACCCGGTTCCGGAACAATTTTTCCCTTGAAATTATTCAATCACTTAGTGATTTAAGACGGCGCTCATTCCGTCGGATCCCGACCACTTAGTCACTCGTAATGAGTGCACCTCTGCACATAGTGTGTTGGACATTGTGCCACTGTGCATGAGGGTTGGCCATTAAAGGGAAACCAAGAGGTGGAACTTAAACTGAGAGGGATTCAATACGGCATCGGAACTGGAATCCGGTGTGGCTTAGTGGATAAAGCGTCAGCACGTAGAGTTGAAAACCCGAGTTCGAATTCCAGTGCCAGAGAGACTTTTTTTCCGCTCCACCCATCCTTCATCAAACCTACCATAAAGCTTTAATACCGAAAATTCAAGTGGAATAAACAGTACTGAACCTGCCAGTGACTGAAGCAATAGCAAATAGGATACAAGCATTTATAAAACGTTGCCTAAGAAAATTATTTGAACTATATCAGCCTATTATTACAACTTACTTAACATAGTATTGTAAAAACTGACATAACATACATAAAGCTTAGACTACGTTAAGAAAAGGAAATGGATGTGTGAACGCCTCACCCCACATATTGGGTGCAGCTACTAGGTCAGGTGGTAAAGGTGATGTGGATTTGATCAAGTTGAATAGTGAAAGCATACAAATAAGTATTGTCGGATATTAAATAATCTCAGAGGAAGAACAATCGTTTGTATGCATCTGGAGTCTGATTAGTGAAACATGTAGCTAATCGGCGATGTGTGCATTGGAGGAGAAAAGGACCTGGCCACCCTACCCGTTATCTCCTGGCCTAGTTGCTCATGAGTGATGCCTTATTGATGTTACTTATGAGGTTCAAACCTGTCGTTGGACAGTTGACTAAACAACAACATATTCATATAAATGTATCTATTTCTGTTCGCCATAAATCTATCGGAATCTGTCTGGTATTATCATTATTAAATTTAGGAAATACATTGACAAGATGTTAATACAATTTTGTCCTTGCAGTTTAGAGGACGCACGTATGAGCCTTTTAAATTCCAAATAATGAAATAATATTCCCTTGACTCTTCTTTTATATTTTAATGTATGTATACTTTTTGACCTTGTCCATGCATTTTTATGTCTTTGACTTGTGCTTGTATCAACATACCATACTCGTGAGTTTTAGTTCAAACTTAGGGTTAAGATACAAATTAGATTTACTTTAAATGTTATTTTAAGTGATCGTGCTTCATTTAATTTAGGATGCTCATTATTATTATTATTATTATTATTATTATTATTAACTGTATTTTTTTATTAATTGTCATTATTGAGTATAATTAGTTACCACTGCCATCGGATATTTATCCATTTTCAGTGTGAATAAATACATACACATATACATATTTACTTACAAAAGGCTTTTAAGGAAGGTTCATTGCTGCCCTCACATAGGTCCGCCATCGGTCCCTATCCTGTGCAAGATTAATCCAGTCTCTATCATCATATCCCACCTCCTTCAAATCCATTTTAATATTATCCTCCCATCTACCTCTCAGCCTCCCCAAAGGTCTTTCTCCCTCCGGCCTCCCAACTAAAACTCTATATGCATTTCTGGATTCACCCATACGTGCTACAAGCCCTGCTCATCTCAAACGTCTGGATTTAATGTTTCTAATAATTTCTGGTGAAGAGTACAATGCATGCAGTTCTGCGTTGTGTAACTTTCTCCATTCTCCTGTAACTTCATATTTCTAGCCCCAAATATTTTCCTAAGAACATTATTCTCAAACACCCTTGATCTCTGTTCCTCTTTCAACGACAGAGTCCAAGTTTTATAACCATGCAGAACAACCGGTAATATAACTGTTTCATAAATTCTAACTTTCAGATTTTTTGACAGCAGACTGGATGACAAAAGCTTCTCAACCGAATAATAACACGCATTTCCCATATTTATTCTGCGTTTAATTTACTCCCTAGTATAATTTATATTTGTTACTGTTGCTCCAAGATATTTGAATTCACACATACATACAATAAAAATAAAAAAAAAATCAGTATGTTTGGTATTAATGTATACGTCAGTACATAATCGCAAATATTTAATAAAATTGACAAAAATCACTGACCTATTCGGTGAAAATCTAACCTTATACTGCGTGTTCAATTCAAAGTGTGTCATGGCTCGCTGTATGCCGTCATGTGGCTAGCCGATGAGCCTAGAGAATTCAATCTTCCTACACTTCCGCAGAGGCGTATTACCTAAGTGCCAAAGAAGTTGCCTGGCAAGTACGGCGTTCATTTTGAAGAGTACTTACCGATACGTACAGTAACGCCGGTAGTGACAGGAATGTGAACTGTTTGCAAACACGTTCTGAGGTGAGTTTTTTTCTTACTGTCGGGATACGGGGAGAGGGTTAAGACGATTACTTCCGTATTTGTTGACATTAACTTCGACGGTCAACATGGACACGGAGCATTTGATTTGTGTTGTGGAATGTTGCAGTACGCAACCGATAACAAATACCCTGCGTACGACTTGCCCGCGCAAAACACAGTTCGAAAGAGGTTATGGTAGCACACAGACCGTACAGACCGCCATCTGTTGCTACGACGTTCAAGTTATATCGTACACGTTCTCAAGTTCAGATTGAACGCCTTGAATAATAGGCAACTTTTCTGACATAAAAGCTGAAACTCGCTTCAAATCGCTGGCTCGCAACAGTGACGTCATGACACACTTTGAAATGAACACCCAGTATGGTTTTCTAATAGAAATGTATTATGCTATATGCATAGAACAAAAATCCTTACACTTTCTGTTAAAATCCACCCGTTTAATGAATGACTATTAATTTTATTACACGCATAAAACGTTCTCAATTATATTTTCGTGTAACATATGTCATAGGAAATATGAGGCGAACCGATCCTCTGCTTTTAGGAGACAAACTTCAAGCTATAAAATGTGTGTAGGCCTACGTATTAGAGAAATGAATCACCTATCCAATTGAACTCCCGCTTCGCAGTCGTGATTCCCACATTCTGGTTTTGCTCTGAGGTGAGTCGCATGTGGCCGCCGCTTTACTATTCAAGACGCGGGGCGCCGTATAGTTAATATGTGGCACTTGCTGAGCCAGCTTCAAACTCTGGGCCGTGGCGCCCACGGACTGCGATATGAGGGATGCCAATAAAGAAGGGGACCGCCTTTCAAATGAATATTACGAGATCTGAGTTCCTAGGAACTATAGAAAGGTTTCGTTTCGTTCAGCGATAGTGAACTACAGTATACCAAGTTCAAAATACGCTTTATTCAGTGACTGCTAACTATACAGTGAGGTGTTTACTTCGGCTACAGAATTATACAGGGTGTTTAAAAGTACTTAACATTTTGAGTGATGGTAGTGTTCATCAAAACAAAAAGAAAAGTCTAATAAACATGAGTCCTAAGATTAATACCTTCTGAGATTTTAGTACTTGTTCATCAATATGACAGGCGATGTTCAATATGGTTTCCATTGTAAAAGCATTTATTATTCTGAGAGATGGTAGTATTAATCAAAACAACAAGAAAAGTCTATTGAACATGAGTCCTAAGATTAATACCTTCTGAGATTTGAGTACTTGTTCATCAACATCACAGGTGATGTTCAATATGGTTCTCATTTAAAAAAGCATTTATTATTCTGAGAGATGGTTACTGAAATATATTTTATGTCAGTGATGTCAACGAGAGCGCTAACGTGCTCACAGCCCGTATGCGTTGACCAGAGGACGTAAGGCACCCAGGTACAAGTCACTGGTGAACACAAGGGTTGTACATCACACATTGACGATTGACGAAGAATTCGTTCAGTAAGTTTCAGGCTGACTAGACTCTCGACTTCTTCTGTAAATGAAAGATGAGGTGATGCTCTCTGTTGGTTTATGGAAATTATTTGGTTACTAAGACAAGCAGTGTCGAACGCCAGAAATTATTAGTTCATCTACAGAATGATATAATATTCAAATTAGTTTGTTTTTATTGAAATTAAACAGTAGTAAATGTATGTGAAGATGTATTGTAGAGCTTCTTCCTCACAGCACTATATTTATGTTTCCAGAAAAAAGTACAAACAAAAGTGAAGTGTGTGCTAATGGCGTAAACTCGTTACATGTCAGTTACGAGTTGTGTCTATAAATTGTCCAGATTTTCGTATATGTATTCTTAGTTTGAAGATGTTTCTTACCATTGCAATGTCCTTTAGTTAAGCCCAGGAAGAGTTATATCCAGGTAATTTGAATTGCGTGAATATTTATCAGAACTGATACTAGAAAAACAGAGACAGTCCAGAACTAGTTGACTCTACATGGATTGAGGAACTTAACTTTCTCAAGGATATATTCGAGCTTCTTAACGTTTTGAATTTGAGATCGCAAGGAAAGAATCAATTAATTTGTATCGACAGATATGTTAAAAGCTTTCAGATGAAGATTTCATTGTGAATGTCACAGATTTTATAATTTTTATAATTTCAGCCCCTTCAGTCATTGAACTCCTGTTCAACAGTGTAAAATAATGCAATGCTTTTAAAAAATTTCTGAGAAAAGTTTCATAGACGATTTAAAGATATTGACCTACTCCAGCCCAAGTTGGATTTGTTTTGTGATCCTTACTCATGAAACCCAGAAAATATACCAACACAGTTACAATTGAATACCTGAATTGACAAACATCACAAGTCCAAAATTTACCGAATTCGATTTTTTACCTAGCAAGTTGTGTTTTACATAGACTATCATTCTGTAAAAAATAATATTCTAAGTCCGATTCTAAGCCTGTGTTTTTGGATCATACAAATATTTATTTCAATACTCATAATGCAAGCCTATATAGTACATTTGCAGTCCTGAAAAATTTACTTCAAACGGACTTGGAACATTAGCCAATTCAGGTCTTCCATTAGAAATTATTTTGCTGCAAAAAACAACATTTCACTGGACATAAGAAGGGTGGTGTCGACAAAAATCAGAAAAAGCACTTCTGAATTACGTGAGAAGTCAGGAATTTAAATTTGTTGCTAGAAGTGTGATGATGCTCATATAAGTAGTACAAGATTATGTAACAGTTATTAACAATAATTAGGCTAATTATGGGTCTCAGTATGTAAAACTGCTTAAGTTAAAGAGAAGCTATGTTTATTATTTGTTATTTCCTACTATTTTATAATTAATTGCATTTATTAGATAGGTACATGCTGCAAAACATGCTTTTATTTCTTGTTGTCATGTATAAGCGTAACATATTATCTATTACTGAAGACCGGTTTAGTTCATCTTGCAGTGGTAGGCAATGGAGTTCATTTTGCTAACCCCTTCCTTTTCACCGCTACTTCCTGCAAAATAGATTCATTGGAACCCGTGAGCACTTGGTAGCACGTAGAGTCTTTCACGTGCTCTGACCTTGACATCCCTGTTTTATGTAGTTAGAAGTCTGTCCTATTCTCAGAATAACTAGCTTAGAGTTCGGTACATAGTCACTGGAACACTTTGTGTAACATTACGAGCTTTTTCTTTACCCAAAATGCTTATTATCCATTATATCTGTTCCAGGAATTTGTAACGTAGTCACTGAAACATCCTGTATATAAGCACAAGATTCTCTAGAATATAAGTACACCCACGGGTCATTTTCATGGCCATCTAGGTTGCAGAGAAAAATACTTCTCAAGTTATAACAAAAGGTGTTCATAACAACTCGTAACTTACAAAGCCATCTACCTACGTGAGCAAAAATTGTAATCAATACAATTTCTAGCGAAGGCGTGCGTAGCAACGGGCACCAATTCAACGCCATCGTAGCGAGGATTCTACTGTTCAATATTAATCAATGAGTAACTGCAGAAGGAACCTCTATACGTCCATATAAATTCTGCCGTGTGCCTATGTTAACGGTTCAGAGTTTGTCCCTGCAGGGAGGCATTACCATACGTCTCAATCAGACACTCTTACATCGCGCCCTGGGGGATGTCCTCTAACATAACCCTGCAACTGTCTTCACATCCCCCTCGCTGAATTTTACAAACCCGAGAGCAAAGGTGGAGAGCCACCGCACACACACATTTCTGCGCCCGTAACTCATACAGACCCGCCAACTGCACGCGCGTCCCGGGCTGCAGCAGTTCAGGGCAGCAGGCTGACCAGTTGGACAATATGGGAAATGTATTCAAGTGTCTTTCGGGCTCACATTTCTCATTTTGGTTCTAGGCGTGAATGTAACTTCAGATAAGGACGATTTATTACAATGGTTAATAAATAGTAGACGCCCACATACGTAATACAGTAGTAAAAATCAGGTTGATCTCCTTTTTATGTGAAGATCCTGAGTCAAAATCATTCGCATAAGACTTGCTTGGAAATTCAGAAACGAAATAGTACGCGAGTACAATAAGGTATTATTATTATTATTATTATTATTATTATTATTATTATTATATACACTTTATTTCCAAGAAATAGTCTCCCAGGCATGCTGGGTAGCCAAAAACACAGAATAATACACATACAAGAATAATAACGATTTCAGTAAATAAAGGAGTCAAATTAAATATGAACTTAGAGCTTAAATTTAAGAAATAATAAAATTGTACATATATTTGTAACAATCACGCACTAACGGATAAAAAAGGGAGAGGGGAATTATGATATTCCGTATAATGATTTTTCAGAATTGCCATCATCATCATCATAACCATCATTATTATTATAAAAAACATTAGGTTATCATTAAGAAAACCAATATATGAAGCAATAGAAGAACAGTGTGAGGTCCACCGCTTTGGAGTAACGGTTGACTCTGGAAACGTGTATTTATGAGAAACTCTAAAACTATATATTTGTGTACCATTACAATATCTTCTCTTCATAGGGGAAATATATGTCTAAGACCCGGTTTCACCAACACTCGATTATTTAATTTAAGATTTTCTGTTATTGTGTTTCACCATTGTGTTTTTCTGATATAATCCACATTAATAAGACAACATCGAGATGAAATATTAAGGGCCGTATTCATAGACATTTTTGCGCGGGCTTTCAGTGGATTATCAGCGTTTATCGTATTCATAAACCAGTGTTAGCGATAGGATATGATTTGAATTCTGTACTAGTAAGCAGTGGATAGCCGGGGCTAGCTTAGTACGCTCGTAGCGCGTGCTGCGAAATGTCTATGAATAGCACCCTTTCTGTGCAAATCTCTCTGGTTTACAGCATTAATCTAGATTAATGATTATCATGGCTGCTCAAATGAATAATATTGTCCATGAAATTTTGTAAGATGATTATGTATGCCTAAACGAAGATCCGATTCCTCGACCTAGATGGATAAGAGAGCGACGATCGTATTTTGATGAGTATGATGATTCTGACTTTCAAACAAGATTCAGAATGTCTACAGAAACAACTCTTTCCGTATTGGAACAGACAGAGGAGTAACTGGAATTCCCATCGAATAGGTAAGTTATATATTAATATTTTATTGAAAATAACTTACTCGAAATAGGCATGGCAACAATAGAGTGACTGGATAATTGTTGTATTATTTCAGGTTGGGGTTTAAGGTTACGGCTGGCAATAAATAAAAAAATAATTTCTACGTGCCGGCACAGTACACAGGCTAATATCATACGACTTTTTTTTAACAAGACAATGACGTAATTTTTCCTTTCCCCAGGAATAACCTCCACCTGTGCCAGTTACACACCGTATTTTTTCATCTGCATATGTCTTTCTTGTGATTTTCTTCATATTTTCCCAAGCTAGTTTAAGTTTCTCGGCTGTGCGATGATAGATGCATGTGGAATTAAATTCTTGTCCAATTATATCCCACTCCTTAAAGGTATATGTACGTAAAAGACCACAAATATTATCAGAAAATGCAGGCTTTACATTTCTAAAATTTTATAAGGAAATGAACTCACAATTGGATAAAAATTACAATGTACCACATCAAGACTTATTAGAACTTAAATATGTGATAAAAGTATAAAAAAGTTACTAATAATATTTTTATTTTTTTTTTTACTTTAAATTAAATTTTCTAACATTTTAATATTTTCACACATATTATTTCATAACTCCACAACCATTAGAGATAGAATTCTGAAATTTTGTACACTGATTTCACATGTATTTATGCAAACGACAGGCTACAATAATGTCCATATCTTTGAAAATAGAAAAATTAGGTCCCAAAACATTATGTAAATTTTAATATATTTTATATAGGAAAAATAAAAAAATTAATTGTATTAAAATAAACAACTCTACATGTCTGAGAGTAGTTTACTTTTCAGAAATAAGTTTTTATTACATGGAGGAAAAATATTAAAGATGTAAGAGAGACCATAACAATGTTATGGTTACCAAATGATGTAACTGCAGAATTCTATTGCTTTTTTTTCATACTTTGATAAAACTGGTCTGTTGTGTCACAGCATCTGTTCTTTTATTTTCTACGCTTTCGAAATGCTTTGTAACGAGATCGACCGATGCATTTTTTCCTTCTGCTGTTAAATTTGAGCTTCGTGAGCTCTTTTCTACTGATGACATTTCGAAGTTAACAGATTTTAGGTTAGAAACAAAAGAAGTAATAAAGAATCAGGCGCTTTCTACGAGTATTACATACATCCTTTCCGAGTTTCATTTGTTTTCTGTGCTACTTCATATCATCTCTGGAAAATATAAATATATCTGGATTAAAGTAGCTGAGATTAGTTTCTGCATGAATAAAATTCGTGAAACGCACACAAAATAATCTCGATTCACAAATGAGATTAACTATTTACTGAGATTAAGTTAATCGCGCCAATAAAATAATTAATTCTGTCTGAATGCTTTGTAATGAGATCGACCGATTCATTTTTTCTTCTGCTGTTAAATTTGAGCTTCGTGATCTCTTTTCTACTGATGACATTTCGAAGTTAACATATTTTAGGTTAGAAACAAAAGAAGTAATAGAGAATCAGGCGCTTTCTACGAGTATTACCACAGTCTAGTATATACAGTCGCGAAGCTCAATACGTAGTAAATATGCAAACATTAGGTAGTTGCTCACCACTAGGATCGCTAATATCGCCTCATTACAGGCAATGCAAAATAGTACCGTCATAGTCTATTGTTTCTAGCACCCTCAAAACTCAAGCTTCGTGACTGTATATAGTAGACTGTGGTATTACTTAAATCCTTTCCGAGTTTCGTTTTCTATGCTACTTCATATCATCTCTGGAAAATATAAATATATCTGGATTAAAGTAACTGAGATTAGTTTCTGCATAAATAAAATTCGTGAAACGCACACAAAATAATCTCGATTCACAAATGAGATTAACTATTTACCGAGATTAAGTTAATCGCGTCAATAAAATAATTAATTCTGTTTGAATGCTTTGTAACGAGATCGACCGATGATTTTTTTTTTCTTCTGCTGTTAAATTTGAGCTTCGTGACCTCTTTTCTACTGATGACATTTCGAAGTTAACATATTTTAGGTTAGAAACAAAAGAAGTAATAGAGAATCAGGCGCTTTCTACGAGTATTGCGTAAATCCTTTCCGAGTTTCATTTGTTTTCTGTGCTACTTCATATCATGTCTGAAAAATATAAATATATCTGAATTAAAGTAACAGATTAGTTTCTGCATGAATAAAATTCGTGAAACGCACACAAAATAATCTCGATTAACAAATGAGATTAACTATTTACTGAGATTAAGTTAATCGCGACAATAAAATAATTAATTCTGTTTGGTGAAACAGGCCCTAAATAGGCTATACAAATTGTATAAAAAATACGATACAATATATATTTCGTACAATGAAAGTAACTGAAGAAATCAGACGTAGTTTCAGGGTTACCAATTTCTGGAAGTGAATAGCGTGACACAATCACACGGATTGGACATAACATTGGGTGCTGTAACTCAGTAAGATGGTACCTGGCTCACGATATTCGAGAAATAGCTCTTTGGGATATGGCGTGAGCAGCATACGGGCTCAATGTTTTACAGTGGTTATTTTTATTTACTCGCGTGGTTATGTCTGCGGAGTGGAGAAACCATACGACGGACAACAACGGCTGTCTCACAAACATTTACTAAAGACGAAGTTTTCCACCTATAATACATTTCATATACTATACCGGTAACTGAATATTTATTTACTTACACATTATTACACTTCGAATTTTAAGTCCTTACAAATAAACATTTATGGTACTAAAATAGACTATAAAATGATCAAAATAGGTATAAAATATAGTTTTAGGCACTTAAAACACAATTTTAGGTAGACTATTACACTCTTAGTACGTCATACTACTTTTGACCAATAAAACGATACGAAAGGACGTATTTCAACCAATCATGGCTGCTTATCGCACAATTTTATCGCGTCCCTAGCATTTGTTTAATTTTATCGCGTCCCTAGCATTTGTTTCTTTGTTTGCCAACATTTGAAACTGCGCTGGTCTGGACGTCAAAAAATTATATATATATATATATATATATATATATATATATATATATATATATATATATATATATAATTACAAACCACTCCAGTCGATGCACAGCAGTTTCAAATATGACTCGCATTGGCATTCAAGAACAAGAATTAATAAAAATCACTGATCATACCTATGCATCTTCTGAAATCCTATTCACAAATAAATGAAGAGCACCATTCGGAAATCTTGAATAGGTTGAATACACCATGTAGGCCTAAATCAACGAGTTCCACTTCTATTACGCACACGTCCAATATAACATCAATTGAACCACCAACCACATTCAAATTTGAAAATTTTACATTTAATAATTATTCCTTTTAAAATTATTCATGTTTATTTTTTTATGTCATCGTCGTTAATTAAAACTTTTCTAACACGTGTATATTATTTAGGTTATGGTATAGCTTCTGCTATATGATATTATGGATAGTCATGTATCAGAGATTGTTTAATACTGAGATTTATTGAAAATCATTTGTCAAGTGACGTTGATTACTGGGATCCGGATGATTGAAGTGGAATACAAATGTTTTAATAAAAACGAAACTGAATCAACAAAGCCTTCTTGACTAGTAACCGTCTACAGAGTTCAATGAAGATTCCATAGTTGGCACAACTGCCATCTAGCGTAATGGTGCAATAATACATTTGAAGACAGGTTTATTTTCGTAAGTCAATATTTTATTGTATTGGAGTATTTTGTTACTTATAATCTTTATATAGTTTTTTTTCTAATCGTGTAATAGTCAATTAAATCCCACTCGAGTTTTGATTTTCTCTACATAAATCAAAACCTCTAGTGAGATTACTGTTGATAAAAATATAATTTTAATGCATCTAAAATGTGTTTTATTAGTGCTCTCGATCGATCAAAATATTTAATCTATTAACAATTTGGACTTAATCGATTTGAAAGAAGTTTTAATATACTTTAATATATGATTATTGTTAAATTTAATTTGTATTTGGTGATAAGTATAAGTATAAAATGTAGTACATATGTATATACTGTATCGTTGTATAACACCGGCGAGCTGATATAACCTCGGCAGTTGCGAGCGTCGTTAAATAAAACAACATTTTTTTTAACGCAGAGCTGAAAACCCAGGTTCGAGTCCCGGTGCCGGAGAGAATTTTTCTCTGTTCTATCCATCCTTCACCTATTGAATTGCGATAGTGAGATAATATTTTGCGAGATGAGTCTGAGAATTCATAATCTCACTACCTAACATTCGCCTTACAGTTGATAAAAAAAACCTCGGACTAAACGCAACCAAGTAATCAATCCATGCGGGAACTGAACATACGGCACTCATTACACGTCTCAAATTATTCTTTTCATTCCATTACATGAAAAAAGCAGAGGACGGAGACTGGAAAGTTTTCTTTTCTCAATCGTACTATCAGGAACTGGAATGCTTTACCTGCAGATTTACTAAAGGCTTTACCAATAACCAAAAATGTATTTAAAAATAGGCTTAAGGACTTTACTAATAGACGGTAGTATATAATACAAACTATTTAAAGAGTGTAATTGATGTTTTGTTATTTGAAGTGTTGTATCAGTGAGGAAGTGTGTTGTGTCAGTGAAGTGTGTTTGTGTCAGTGAAGTTTTATAGTTTATAGTGGCATTGCGAAGTATTTGAACAGTGAAACGTTTTTGAAGTGTTAGTGAAATCAGGATAGTATCAGTGAAATGTGTCGAAGTTCCAGTGCAGTGAGTGAGTTGACAGAGAAATGAGTGTAGTGCTGAAAAGTACTTGTGCAGGTATATCATACTCGTGGGTTTTTGTTCGAACTTACTGTTAAGATACAAATTAGATTTACTTTATATGTTTTTAAGTGGTCGTGCTTCATTTAATTTATGATGCTCATTATTATTATTATTATTATTATTATTATTATTATTATTACTATTAATTATTATTAGTAGTAGTATTATTAATTTATTATTAATTGTCATTACTGAGTGTAATTAGTTACCATTGCCACCGGGTATTTACCCATTTGCAGTGTGAATAAATACATACATATAAGTTTATCGCCCTTTAGTCAGGCTTGAATCTTCGAACTGCGGATCTAATGACAAACGTGGTATCCCCTAGGCAACTTGGGACGACAAAATGGAAGCTAGAATCCCATAGTAACAGCATTTACGGTTATTTCCTTGAAGTCTTGATAGATGCCTCTAACAACAAAGAAAGACACAAACAATTGAATGCCCTCCCTCATTCTCTTAACTTTGTCATCCCTGGCAGAGCTTCTAGATCAATAAATTGTTCTTCGAGGGGGGGGACCAAATTGAATCAGCTAATTTGTGTCTTTCCTTCCAATATGGCTTAGGCCTTGAATAAGATGGAGGGAACCATCAGAAAATTCAGTCGTTCGCACTGAAATTGGGAATATTAATATCTTCTACAGTATAACGGATTTTAATTCAGAGTGCGACAGTTATCAGTCTTCTGTTACAAAGATACAAGCGTTAAGAAAAGAGAGGGAGAGAGAATTGCTCGGCTTGGAGGGGGTAAAATTAATGTAGATTTTATGCAGATTGGATAACTTTCCCCTCAATTTTTCTTAGCCATTCCTCCATCCTCTATTCTTCATTATTATGATTCTGCCGCTGGTAGGTTGGCAGCACTGAGAGCTATCGGGAAATAAATTACACTACTCCTAGAAAGAAGAATCGCTCGAGTCCGAAAACCATGCCGTCCTCTTGTTCCCATTCATCCCATTTTACAGAGAGGGGTGAGTTGCTGTTACCCCTTTGATAGGGGTAGTTTTATGTTCAAAGTCAATTGGCGTCGTCCTGCTCTAACCTCATTGATGGCAAGATCTCTCCGGTCAGTCAATTCTCTTCCAAAGGAGCCCTATTATAGTGCTCCGTCCACCCGTAGCAACCCCCCCCCCCCCTACTTCTAACCCCTTAGTTACGAATCTGACTGAAAACGTAGGCCCTACCACTCCTTTACTTCCCTGGAGACTGAAAAGAAGCAGGCAATGCAAGAGGTTCGAGAGTCTGTAGCACGAGTAAGGACTGCAAAAGGGGATGGAAAGAAATGAAAGAATCTTTTATTAGGAAAGGCCTTAACAATTTGTGAGTAGGATTTATATGGTAGGGACCAAGCATGTCGTTGTCTGAGCAATGAAGTCAGCTCGCGAAATTTCATGCAAACATGCGGGGTATTTCAGAGTCATATAATTTTAAGGAGAACAAAAGAATTCTAAAATTAAAATTATTTATTATTATTATTATTATTATTATTATTATTATTATTATTATTATCCTTTTATGTGAAAAACAAGCTCAATTCTTCTCAACATGGATTTAGCAAAACTAAATCCACTGTCACTAACCTAGTCACACATCTAAATCAAATTGTACCAATAATTGAAACGCAGGGACAAACTGATTCAATATATTTCGATTTCAGTAAAGCTTTTGATGTAGTTCCGCACTATATCCTTCTTCATAAGTTAGGAAATATTGGCCTTTCTGTAAACTACGTAATAATAATAATGTTTTATTTTCGCTGGCAGAGTTAAGGCCATAAGGCCTTCTCTTCCACTCAATCACCCTTAATCAATACAATAAATATTTATATTACGAATATTTACACTACACTTAAAAGGTTCTCCAGCAATATTCTTCAGTTAAGTTAACGACTAGTAGACTACATATTTATTTAAATTTAGATAAACCTATAAGGTAGAGTAGTAACTTAATTTATAAGCTAATTTAATTCAATCAATTATAATTACTTTGAGGTTTTAGATAGCTAGTAAAATGATGAAAATTAATTTAATATAAGCTTACTCGAACTATGTTACAGGGAGAAAAAAAAATATATATATATAAATCTAAAATATATTTCTATAATGAGAATATTAATGTAATTGCCATTAGAGGTTTTGTAAATCTATTTAGAGACATTAATGATAATAATAGGAATGGACAGATGTTAGTTTCATTATAATATGTAATAAATATTAATCAGGAATTAATTTGTTAAGTAAGAATTTATGTAATTTTGACCTAAATGAAGTTATTGTCCAACAACCCCTTACATCACTCGGTAGCGAGTTCCAATTTCTAGCAACTGAAACTGTATAAGATGAAGAATATAAAGATGTCTTGTGGTAGGGTATAATGAGTAAATTGTTCTGATGAGATCTTGTACTTAGCTGATGATATGCGGATAAATTTTGAAAACGAGAAGCCAAATAGATTGGGGTAGCTGTGCGCAGAATTTGAAATAAGAGAACAAGAGAATGCAGGGCTCGTCGATCGCTGGTAAACTGGTTCGAAAATTATTTAAGTAATAGAGTTTCATGTGTAAGACTGTTTAATATAGGGGAAAGTAGTCTAGATCGCACCGGCGCCGAAATCGTACCACTATTAATATTGAGGGGGGTGGTGCGTCTCGGTGTTGCGTGAGATTCACTCAGGGTAGCCGAGGTACTGTTGTGGTATAGGATGATGTCGGGAATAATACCAAGCCGGCTACTTATATAAAAGGCAGTGTAAACTCCAAAACTATAAGTTTATTGTCGTATTCACTTGGTAAACCCTAGAGTATGTATTTCCGGCTGACTTATAATTCAATCGTTGGTCGCACCTCTGTATCGACTCTATGGCAACTCTGAATAAGCTCTATCCGATACTATAAATTCAATACTCTGCCCAGTACACTATGATCGAAGCTCCTAAACGTTGACGAGTGGTCTCGCCGATGACAAAGTTCTATCTATCGAGTCTTCGCCGGAAGAAAGACTATTAAGTTGGGCCGCCGACACGAAAAAAAAAAGATGTCGCGCCGTCTACACGAAGAAAAGTAGTTATCCTGTCGACACGAAACGAAGTAGTTATTCTGCCCTGTATGTAGGGCCGTCGACGCGAAAAGGAGTAGTGATTGTGCCCTGTATGTAGGGCCGCCGACACGATGAGATGTTGTGATTGTGCCCTGTATGTAGGGCCGCCGACACGATGAGATATTGTGATCCTCTCCGCTCCCCGTCATCCTTATTTATAAAAACCTATCCTACGCTAAAACTAACTATCCTATTGGTTAAAAACTACGTCACTTAACCGGCCTAAAATCTATTCTCTATTGGTCCAAAGTGACCTCATAAGCTAAACCAAGATCTCTCCTTATTGGGCGCGAAATATGTCATCTCTAAATTTAAACTTTGGATTTCCCATAACATCTAATTAGTTTGTATATCTCACAAGAATACCCGTTCTTTGGAAAACCCAAGCTTGGCATGTTGCTCTCCCACGGGTCTAGTCCAACTTTGGCTTTTACGCTTCGACGAGTGTCTATGTACGAAACCCCGCTTAAGGTGGCTGTAAATCTGTCCGATGCTGACAAGTGACGAAACACCTGTGTGGGAAGCTAATTCTAACGAAGTCGCCAGAACATCCCCGCGAATACATGTAATAAAAATATGGAGATATCACTTCGCTAATAAATCGGTCTCTCCCTCTCCTAATTACTGCTTCAATATTGAGGAAAGTATTGCATGCAGGGACCATCTGGGAAATTTTTCATGAATAAAAAGAGAAACTGACACTCGTTCAGTTTCCCACCTTTCACCGAAGATAACAGCTGTATTAAATCGTAATTAACATTAAGTTCTATTTCTCATATAAGATTTTGTTACTCTTTCGTAAGCTTTAATTGAAACATTGAGTTAATTTAATGCATTCTTTTATTACACCTAACATATAAGATTGTTTGCATTATTTAAACGGTAAAAATAGTCACTTTAACAGCTTTCTTTAGGTTATAATCTGAATGTTTTGCTAGGGGTGCTAGTTTCCTAAATCGTACCTTTAAAAGGTTGCTCATATCGTACCAGTACGATTTTGGCAACGTGAACAATTAACGTTACGTGCATAATATTTTTAAATTTTAGAATAGATAATTCAGAACTGCTAAGTCTCAAGCATTGTGCGTGAGACACGGATCTGAGGCTGATCTCACGCTTACACGTACGCGAGCTGAAATCTCACGCATATGTGGATTATAAAATTTTAAAACAAGACAGTATCCCTGAACATGTATGGGAAAGTGCTGAAGTTCAAGATGAGGTGTAAGTAAGTTGGTACATTTACCGAATGGATGTAATTGGGGCATATTTATCTCAGATGAAACTAGCAAATGGAGAAGTAAGGTACAAGAAGCTATCTAAAGTTGCAAAATTTGTTTTGACAATTCCACATTCTAATTCTGACGAAGAACGTGTTTTTTCTATGATAAGGAAAGTAAAACAGCATTTAGACCTTCATTGAACGTGGATTGTACGTTATCATCTGTCTTGACCATGAAAATGGCCATCTCAGACCTATGCCACACATTCGAACCACCAAAGGAATTGGTGGCTAATGCTAAGAACGCAACGCATCAGTTTAATAAAACACATTGCAATAAAGAGTGAGATTTGTACCGTTTACAATTAAGTGCAACATTTGGAATGTATTAACTTATTTTGTGCTGTGTTGGTTTCCACAAAAATGATTAATATTGCATAAAAATAATTTTCATTGTAAAAAATTGTGTTTCACTATTAATTAATTATGAAATAAATGGATATAGCGTATGGAAGAAATTTGTTGTCTCACTCATTTTCCTTGAATTTCACTCTTTCTGACCAGTGATCTCACTCAGTTACCATGGGGACCCTTGACAGCTCTGGATAATGGGCAAATGAGAATACAGAAAATGGGAACCAAGTGATTTACTAAAGGCACTGAAGGAGTTTCGATCCGGAGCAGTGGGATTGAATGAGTGTTGTCGTAAATACGACATTCCAAAACAGACTTTCAAGCGACATTTGATGGGCAAGGCGAAGAAAGGTCTGGAACGTCCTGTAAATGGATCCGTCAGCGGGAGGGATACAGCTTTTCCACGGGAAATAGAAGAGGAATTGGTTCAACATATTCTTTCTGAACTTATTATAGCAGACGTCAGGTAGCTTGCCTCTGTTGTAGTTCTTATTTTGAAAATTATATGTATATTTTACAAATAGGTACGATTTAAGCAACCTCTAGGAACGATTTAGGAAACAGGGCGCATAAATCGTACCGCTCACAGAGTTTTAAATAATGCCTTTTAAAAACATTTGCTACTTATTTAAAAATTCTGTAAAATATATATATATATATATATATATATATATATATATATATATATATATATATATATTTTGTGTCCCATGGCACTGCCCGAATGTCTAACAATATATTCAATTAAAATTCCTTCCCATTTCGAAATAAATAAAGAAAGACTGAAAAGTGGTACGATATAGGCAACCTTCCCTTACACTCTTATTCTTATAGGCCTAATATAAATTGTGGAGTCCCATAGGGATCTACTTTAGGACCTCTCATATTTATTATATTCATAGATGATATATGTAAAAGAATAACTTCTGACTGTTTATTATTTGCCGACACGTAACATTTTTCGTACAATCAAAAGTAGTACTGACTGTCAATCACTTCAATGTGACATTAATTCAGTCGCTAAATGGTCGGAAGACAATGGTATGAAAATTAACGTATCCAAAACTAATGTAATAACCTTTTCTAGAAAAACTTATTCGCTGAAATTTAATTATTATCTAAATAATGTTCTAATTAACAGAACGGATTGCGTAAAAGATTTGAGAATATTCATTGACAGTAAATTGTATCTTCATAGTCACGTTGATTACATTTACAATCACGCAATCAGATTGTTACGAATAATACGGTCAATAACTTATTCTTTTTCCACGCCCGATTCTCTTTTAATACTCTACTATAGCCTACATTGGTGCGATCGACACTCGAATATGCATCTGCAGCTTAGAACTCGATTACAACTACAGATTCGGTTAAATTAGAAAATATACAAAGAAAATTTGTATCTTTATGTTCATTCAGATTTCTCCCATTAATTCCGGGTACAGTTATGAGAGAAAATGTGAATATTTTAATTGTCAAAATCTATGTGCTAGGCGCCATGAGCTAGATTATCTGTTCTTTTGTAAAGTCCTCAAAGGTGATATATCCTGTGACTCTTTCTTAAACAATATTATCTTACGTATTCCAACAAAAGATATAAGAGCCCATAAACTTTTCTATGTTAGAAATTCGAAATTTCTTTCGCCAGTCTCCAGATGCATTAAAAATGCCAACATGCATGGCTGCGAGTTCGATCCCTTCAATGTATAGACTTAGTTTGCTCTTGGCAATGATTTATCAATTATGTATTATTTTAGGCATTATACTCAATTATCATTGTCTCATAGTATACTTAGTTATGTATTTTAAAGCCATCCATTATTTATCCATTCATCGTCATTATTGTAATTAATTGTAATTGTATTTATTTGTAATAATTATTTTTGTATTATAAATATAATTATGTATAAATATAATTATAAATTACAAAAATAAATATATTATTATTATTGTGTACAATTATTTATAATAATGTTAAATATTACGAGATTCTGAAAGATTCAGGGAATGTCCGAAAATTTACGAAGTAATGATTTTCCAAGAGTTAACACAAACATTACGATTTATTAGAAGCCTAAGGATTTACGAGAAGTCTAAGGATATAAGGTGCCGAAAGTTTTAACAAATACCACAGATATCGAAACATTTAACAGATACCGAATGATTTAACAAACGCTGAGTGATTTAACAGACATCGGGTGACTTAATAGACATCGAGTGACTTAATAGACATCAAGTGACTTAACGGACACAGTATTTTTACAGACACCGAGAGATTTAACAGACAGCGAGAGATTTAAGACACCGAGAGATTTAACAGATATTGAGAGATTTAACAGACACCGAGAGATTTAGCAGACAGCGAGAGATTTAAGACACCGAAAGATTTAACAGACACCGAGAGATTTAACAGATACCGGCAGATTAAAGACACCGAGATATTTAACAGATACCGAGAGATTTAAAAGACACCGAGAGATTTAATAGACACCGAGAGGTTTAAAAGACACCGAGAGGTTTAAAAGACACCGAGAGGTTTAAAAGACACCGAGAGGTTTAAAAGACACCGAGAGATTTAACAGACACCGAGAGATTTAACAGACACCGAGAGATTTAACAGACACCGAAAGACTTAACAGACACCGAGAGATTTAACAGATACCGAGAGATTTAACAGACATTGAGAGATTTAACAGACATCGATAGATTTAACAGATACCGGCAGATTTAAGACACCGAGACATTTAATATACTTATACCGAGAGATTTAAAAGACACCGAGAGATTTAACAGACACCGAGAGATTTAACAGACACCGAGAGGTTTAAAAGACACCGAGAGGTTTAAAAGACACCGAGAGGTTTAAAAGACACCGAGAGATTTAACAGACACCGAGAGGCTTAAAAGACACCGAGAGGTTTAACAGACACCGAAAGACTTAACAGATACAGAGAGATTTAACAGACATCGAGAGATTTAACAGACACCGATAGATTTAACACACCGAGAGATTTAACAGACACCGAGAGATTTAATAGACACCGAGAGATGTAACAGATACCGAAAGACTTAACAGACACCGAGAGATTTAAGAGATACCGAGAAATTCAACAGACACCGAGAAATTTAACAGGCACCGAGAGATTTAACAGACACCGATAGATTTAACACACCGAGATATTTAACAGATACCGAGAGATTTAACAGACACCGAGAAGTTTAACAGACACCGAGAAATTCAACAGACACCGAAAAATTTAAGACACCGAGAAATTTAACAGGCACCAAGAAATTTTACAGGTGCCGAAAGATTTAAGTTTCCTAAAGATTTACAATATTTTCAAAGACTTACAATACTCAAAAAAATATAAGGTACGCTCTAAGATAGTCATTTTATTGTTGTACAGTCTTATTATTTTATTTTATTGGGTTATTTTACGACGCTTTATCAACATCTAGGTTATTTAGCGTCCGAATGAAATGAAGGTGATAATGCCGGTGAAATGAGTCCGGGGTCCAGCACCGAAAGTTACCCAGTATTTGCTCGTATTGGGTTGAGGGAAAACCCCGGAAAAAACCTCAACCAGATAACTTGCCCCGACCGGGATTTGAACCCGGGCCACCTGGTTTCGCGGGCAGACGCGCTGACCGTTACTCCACAGGTGTGGACTTGTACAGGCTTAGAAAAAAGTTTTGTCCCATAAATGAGGCAATGCGCATGATCAGAGGACGAGAGGACTAGTTGAGGTAATAAAATTAGTTTTATTTTGTTATATGTGTGATCATGCGCACTGCCTCCTTTCTGGGACTTAGAAAGTATCTGTGCGACAAAACTTTTTTCTAAGGCTGTACGTTCTAGATATTACTGTAATTATTACTGCAACATGTAATACTACCCAAATGATAATGAATTAAAAGTCTGGCTGAGGAGAAGAGAAGCCCTACCGGGCTTAGGTCTGCCAGATTAAATAAATTACTAATTACTAAGATTTACGATAAGCCCAAAGATTTAACTTTTTGTTAAATTTTAACTGGTTGTATACTTTGTGACCTGGTAGAGTGTAAGAGAAGGCCCTATGGCCGTAACTCTGCCAGTATAAATAAATAAATGATAATAATAATAATAATAATAATAATAATAATAATAATAATTATTATTATTATTATTATTATTAAAAGATTTACAGAACGGACAAAGATTTATACTACACCCATAGATCTGCAATACGGCCAAAGACTTGTAATACGCCCTAAGATTTACGATAAACCCTAAGGTTTAGGGCCTACGAGGTTCCAAAAAAATTCAGAGGTTTGCAAAATAAACAAGAAATCTAAAATCTACGAAATGCCCAAATATTTGCAAGCTACAAAAATATTAGATCCACAATTCATCATCTCTCACTAAAGTCGGTAGCGTAAAAGAAACGTTAAACAAGTATTTATCTTTACCATGTTAGTTTCTGTGAATAACCACTATAGTTTAAAAGTAACGATTAACAGTTACAATAAAATTATTATCACTTTGTCCTATATGATAGCTCAGTATTTGAAAATGACATTAATAAAGACAGAATCACAGTTACAGCGTGTGTACAGGCGTTGACGGGATACCTGGTTCCATCTTGCCAGCGTTACATGTAAATTCCGTGCCAAGTTTCAACCATCCCATCGCTCTCTGATTTACATCCTGACTATGAATACATAATCACAACTGGTTTTATATGAAAATGTTTAGCCATATAATGACATGTTAATCAAATATTTCGCTATGATTTAATTTATCAGATGGAATAGCATTCACATTTGTCTGTCCCTTTGTTTACATTTCGAAGCAATGTTTAGTTCAGCATAAAATCCTTTGTATAAATGCTGGTGCTAAATCAAGTATATTTATGTCTGCACAAATATGTAGACCTGATTAAAAAGACAATAACGCAGTCAACATGGCTGATCCATATTTGCATGCATAAACTTGGAACTCGCTCACCCCTACAAATAAAAAATAAAAATGATAAGCAAGGTGAATCAAAATAATACTTGTGCGCCTGGAAAGTTGCCAGGTTTGTTAAATAACAACCTTTCATTATACGTTTTAATTTAACATGTCAGAATTCACAATGATAAAAGAATTTAATAAACAGTGTCACGATAATGACGCATGCTTTCTCACTCTAAACCAGTGATCGACAGAATCAGTGTTCTGTGACGTCATCCCTCAGAGCAGTCGTGCTCTCTTTTAAGAACTTCGGCTCCAGAGCTCTGAACGGCGAAGAATAGCTGATAAACTGCAATACTGAACTCTACAGTGACGACCTATACATCTAATTCCGTGCATATAATTGTTTTATACGATTCTACTCGTTTCTGTTTCTTTTTAGAGGTAAAAATAGTTTTATATTAAACATTCCTTAGTGTGTTTTGGGAAAACCTGTGATTTAATTAATTCCCAATATGCTCAGTCAGTTGTTCTTTATCGTTGTGAAACTTGGACTCTCACTTTGAGAGAGGAATATAGGTTAAGGGTGTTTGAGAATAAGGCGCTTAGGAAAATATTTTGGGCTAAGAGGGATGAAGTTACAGGAGAATGGAGAAAGTTACACAACACAAAACTGCACGCATTGTATTCTTCACCTGACATAATTAGGAACATTAAATCCAGACGTTTGAGATGGGCAGGGCATGTAGCTCGTATGGGCGAATCCAGAAATGCATTATAGAGTGTTAGTTGGGAGGCCGGAGGGAAAAAGACCTTTGGGGAGGCCGAGACGTAGATGGGAAGATAATATTAAAATAGATTTGAGGGAGGTGGGATATGATGATAGAGACTGGATTAATCTTGCTCAGGATAGGGACCAATGGCGGGCTTATGTGAGGGAGGCAATAAACCTCCGGGTTCCTTAAAAACCAGTAAGTAACTAAGTAAGTATGCTCAGTCAGTTTAAGATAGCAGTGTATTATGATGACGATGATGATGATGATGATAATAATAATAATAATAATAATAATAATAATAATAATAATAATAATAATAATAATAATAATAGGTACCACAGCCCATGAAGAACCATGACCTACCAGTAGGTTCCTGGCGTCATATCCCATAATTTCAAAGACATGTTCTGTGAACAGTTCCATAGTTATTTATTACAAGATATAAGTTTGTCTCTTCAGGCTCTTGTGCACAAAGTTGGCTCCACCGATAAGTAGAGTACAGGTGTAATACTGGTCCAAAACTAACTAAGATGAGCCATTGTGTTTATCTTTAATTTTGTTCACACCAATTTTTAAAAAGTCCTCCTTTTTTCAGCAATGTCCTCTTATTTTAGATTCCATGTCCTCCTATAGAATTTCTTCTCATGGTAACCCTATACAATGGCAGCTGTCGAAATGACTCGTTCTTTTTATATCTGTGTAACTAAAAACTAACGATCTTACTAATAAACCTTGTATAGTTTTTATACTAGACTTATGCATAGTTGAGACAGGAAACGTTACTAATAAACCATGCATAAGCGATTGATGTATAAACAGTCTGTAACCTATACAATGGGAATTGCTTTGTAGTAGTTGTATACACGAAATCCCTTGTTTAAACGTTGTATGTAGAGAAAAATGGCCGCCCCTCTAACAGCTGTTCGTATCGACTGTCATTTTATTATAATGGTTGCCTTGTAACCACAGAAGAACAAACTAAAGAGCATAGAATAATTAGAATAATATTGCTGTGCCTTGTACTCTTTGACCAAAATATGTGATAATCGATTAGAGCCAGTTGTACTATCGATACATAACACGACACACTAGAGCACTCTACCGGATGCAATAGAGAACCTCAGAGATTCTATTACCTTTCGTAATGAAGTAATGACGAAACTATGACGTAGCTGTGTAACAGTTATACTGTTATACACGACGTATGCAGTGATTATTAATAAGGAATTTACACACGACTTATAAACGAGCTACTTACGGTCTTACTAATAAAAACTCTATATGCAGACGTTTAACTGTCTTATACTTATACAATGAGTAGCTCGTTTATAAGTCGTGTGTAAATTCCTTACTAATAATCACAACATACGTCGTGTATAACAGTATGACTGTTACACAGCTACGTCATAGTTTCGTCATTACTTCGTTACGAAAGGTAATAGAATATCTGAGGTTTTCTATTGGATCCGGTAGAGCGCTCTAGTGTGGCGTGTTAAATATCGATAGTACAACTGGCTCTAATCGATTACCACACTACATTTTGGTCAAAGAATACAAGCTACAGCAATATTATTCTAATTATTCTATGCTCTTTGGTTTGTTCTTCTGTGGTTACAAGGCAACCATCATCATAAAATGACAGTCGATACGAACAGCTGTTAGAGGGGCGGCCATTTTTTCCCTATATACAACGCTTAAACAAGGGATTTCGTGTATATAACTACTGCAAAGCAATTCCCATGTATAGTTACAGCCTGTTTATACGTCCAGCGCTTATTCACGGTTTATTAGTAACGTTTTCTGTCTCAACTCTGCATAAGTCTCATATAAAAACTATACACGGTTTATTAGTAAGACTGTTATTGTATAAGTATAAGACAGTTAAACGTCTGTATATAGAGTTTTTATTAGTAAGACCGTAAATATTTTATGTTGTCATTCATTTCAAAGTTGTCTAATCTATTCAAAGTTCAATAAAGACCGAGAAACAAAAGAAGTACGATTGTGACTACTGTGGAGAGTTTTAAGCTCATTCATCTTTTTTAGGTCGCTCGGTAATGCCCTCAAAATTATGAGAGACCTGTTTTGTTTTCTTTCGCTACAGCCTACCTGTCGTCTGGCGGTGCAAACAACAAGAGGTTGAAGGGGCGAGAGGGGGAGTCTTCCGACCTGTCTGCGCTGTATTAACTGTGGATGGAGGTGTTAACTACAACTCCCCCCTCCCTCCCACTCTTGTCGCCTACTTAAGTTAATAAGTTTATAAGAAGCTGCTGAAAATGTTGTGACACCAGCTAGTGCATCAGAAGCTTTCCCTTGGGGGCTGAGACCTCTTCTCCGTAACTCTATTGCTGCAAGTTCTGCTATGACAGTGAACGATAAGGTGAACACCTCCGGGGTAAGAAATGTGGCCCGCAGCGAAAGAAAAAATCGTGCGACAAACCGTTACGGTGAATAGACGGAGAAGAGGAACGTATACGTGCTTTCCATAACGTGACACTTCTTTATTTAACAGCCACATTCAACTACAGATGTTAACAGTACTTCAAAAGGAACATGACCTCAATAATACTGTGGAAAACATCTTGCAAGATTCGAACCCCACTTTCTTTGGCAAAAATCCACCTTGAAATATCTAGATACAACTCTGTTACATTACGGAAATGAAAAGAATTGCTAACAGGAAAGAAATAATTCTTCATCATAATTAAGCAAGTCTAACATCAAACAGAAGAACACGGGGTGGATTTACCCCTTTTATTCGTTGCGGAGAAATGATTCATTCTTACATACTTTATGTTTACAAATATTTCCAATGTCTACAGTGTTACAGTAGCGACTGAAACAAAATGCTCTACAACTACAAATTATAAAATAAATAAAATGTAAAATAATTTTTTTCACTGGATTCTGGATCTTGTTACTGTATGTCAGCCGTGGCGAGAACGTGACTCGCGAGACATTGTGGCTCGCAGTGATAGCTGTGCATTCGCTTGCTTCTAACCTCCGCCAACCCCCACCCTCTCACTCGCTGCAGTTAAACTCCGTTCCATTTGTATTTGTCTCTGACCTGCGAGTGGCATATCTCTCTCTCGAAACCATGTACGAAAGTTCCAAGTAGGATGGGAGGACGCATTTTTTTGCTGTCAATATGATGAGAATATTAAATATATGATTTGTTCACAAGTATTACGAGGAAAACGGTTGTATAACATAAAACAGCATTATACTACATGTTACTGAAGAAACATTAAAAGGTTAAGTGTTATTGTTGCTGTTGTTATCATCATCATCATCATCATCATCATCATCTCTGTACGTCGACCCTTTTTCAGCAGATGTACGAATAATGCGGTTAGCTCTTCAATTTGAACTCACTGATTTACTATGTGATGTTAAATGAAAGCTAGATGTAAGGACTTGACAAATGTTGAACTTTCAAATCTTTGCCAAAAAATAAATATCCGAAGCTTCGTTCTTTCGCTTGCTCTGTTGAAGCTATGTTCGCTACAACTTACGTTTGTGAAAAATTATTTTCGACAATTAAAATAGTAAAAACGAAATTTATATCACGACTGACAGACGAATACCTTCGTAATCAACTACGACTGGCAGTAAATGATTTTGAAACTTTGTCGCAGAGACATTCTGAAGACAGTTAATTTTAGGGTTGTGATATTGTTAATTTATTGTTAATTCCATTCTTCGTTACACGTACTAAACATTAGTTTGTAGCCTTGTACTGTATAAAATTATATTTAAGTGCTTGACGTAAGGAAAATGAAAATCCGTTAATAAGTCAGACAGTTGCTTCACTTCCCCTTCGACTGTCCGCCTCCCTCCATATATGCTATGCACGTTGCAGGTTACACAGTGGCTCGGCGCACGATTACATTTTCGCCACCGCTGCTGTATGTATAACTGTTACACTACATGTGAACACTGCTACAAAGCAAGCGTAGAACTATTGCGCAAGAAGTGAACAGCACATGCAGAAAGAAAATCATTCACAGTGCGTCCACGAAATAATATTACTTCATGTACAGTAACCAGGAGGGAAGAGGGCTACGTGTATTTATAAATAAAATTTAGCAGGGAGGGAATGGATATATTATCTTAGGACTTTAATCGACCGGGAGAGAATTGGGGGGTAGGCGGAAACTGCACACTTTGATCCGGAAACTGCACACCGCTTTTCGAGTGACCCGCTAATCCTATCCGGAAACTGCACACTGATTCAGAAGGGTTTTATTAATCCTACCCGGAAACTGCACAATTTACATAATATATTTCTTTTGTATTTGGCTGACTTTACATTGAAACTTCGCTTACTTCCTTCCTTCATTGCTTTGCAGTTCAATATGTCTCAGTTTGTATGTCCAAAAGTTGATTCACGAATTTATACAATGAAGGATGACTGCTATAAAAACTGACAATAAAATGCTTGTGAAATGATTCACAGCTGTTTGTTGTGCGAGAGCTCTATGCAGACATGGCTGCCCATACAGTAAGGGGGAAAATTGCATCTTCGGAGATGTACGTTTCTAGTAAATAATCTGCAAATTTCTCAAGTCTAATAGGCTATCTATCAGTTTTACCTCAACCAGTTCCATAGCGAAGAAATTCCCGACTTCCTCTGGATTCAAATACGTTATGCCAAAAACAATCCTGAGCCACAGTCCTATCTCACTGTCTTCTTTGTACTCCTTCGCCAGTCCTACACGCTGTATTTCACGCCACCATGCTTGCGCAAGATGGAAGCGGCAGCCTACGAGTATAATAGTAACGTATTCCCAAGTTTCACCACTGTAGCATGCATAGCTAGTTCAAAGTCTATTACTACATTAGATGGAGTGAAGTTTTTCAATTCCTTGGTTTTATAAAATGTACAATCCTCATACACCAGCACTAAATTTCCCCATTCATTTTCAAATGTAAACAAACCTCCATTTCGAACAAAATTAAAAGACTCTGATAAATTAAAACTATGTGTAGTATCGGCAAAGCAGGTAGAAAGCATTTTGGTGTGCAGTTTCCATATGACCACAGTCTAATATATACAGTCACGAAGCTCAATACTTACTAAATATGCAAACATAGACAGTTGAAATATGCATACATCGTTGCTAACCACCAGGATCGTTACTATCGCCTCATCACAGACCCTTTCCCCAGCAGACGATAAAATGTATTGTACTTTCGATATCGTATTCTTTTGAAAAAATTAACACCTTCCTTCCACTATTGAAATATGAAATACATAAGGTTTATATATTATTTTCATAAAGCATATATTATATTTTATAAACTCACCTTCCTGGATCTTTCGGAAGAAGGATAACTCTGACCTCTTTTTCTTACAATTTTTATAGTACCACAAACGTCTCCTTGTCCCATATTATTATTCAAATTATTGTATTTTAGCCATTTACAGTTATTACAACCGATAATGAACATTTCACAGTTTACACAACTTTTCACAAAAATGCAAAATACAGCACAGTCAATGCCTTTTCGGTCTAGACCAGGCCGTAATATATGTTCGAGTTTTCTATTTCAGTGTATGGAGCTCAGTGAAATATTATATTATAACTTTATTGCGTATTATTGCTAAGCTTCATTTAGTGTAATGTGTCCATAAGGTCCGTTTACTTCTTGTTGCATAATATGTTGCAGAAATAATTACAAAACTGTGTTATGTTAATGTGAAGAGAATTTTACATGTTAACATAATCTGTTCGCGTCAACATTTTAAGTTTAGATGGAAGCTATTTTGAGGTTCAGTAAAAACGAATTTATATTTTGATTTTAATTTAGCACATCTACCTTCCTTAATTGTAGACAGAAAATTTACCATACCACTCCTATGAAATTAGTGTACGTACGATTGTGTTACTTCGTATCTTAGGTACGGTAGTAGATAAATACAATAATTCAGTACTCAATTTTAGTATTAAAATACAGACAAATAGAATGAGACGGGTGTCATACATGGCATTATGTTTAATTATACTGTATAATATTGCAAATATAGAAATATAAGTTAAATATAGTAAACATAACCTATAATTTCCATATGACATAACATACATATGTAGCGGCAGGGCATTGGAGACCACTAAAATTAGACAGAAAGGGGCAACTGGTACTGTAAACATAACCTTTAATTTCAACATATCTAAATATTCGTACGGTGCAACTGAAAATTATTGAATCGTGCAAAAATGAATGTACAAGAATTTCGCAATATTTAATCGAAATAAAGGCAGGTATTACACATACGAATAACGTAATTTTCACACCAAAAATAATATTACACCTTAACTCACAAGGAATTATGTCTGAGGTGTCTCCTAATCATTGTTTTAAATTTTAGTAATGCAATTACACTACATTTTAGAGAAATATATGCTACTCTTTATGCATTCCAATTAATTTATATGGTTGAAACGCCGCCCTTCGTGATCGGGTTAAACGAGTCACATGGCCTGCCTTACGGCCTGTATTAGATCACGATGGCAGTGACACAGTCTATTGTTCCTAGTACTCACAGCGCTCCAAGCGGCTAGCAACTATCGCGAGAAATGCAAAAAATCATCCCAAGCTTCGTGACGTATATAGTAGACTGTGATATGACCGTAATCCAGGTAGAAAATGTTGATGTGCAGTTCCTATACGACCGGAATACAGGTAGCAAATTTTGGTGTGCAGTTTCGACGCCCGGAATTGGGCTATGGAAATTGACCGCTGGAGGGAACTGATCCAAACCCGATATGTAAAGTAGGTATAAATGTTTTTCATTTCACTTTAAGATTCAATACATACACTTTTCTTATTTGTTCATCTTATTTTTCTCGTTGGAAAACACATCTAACTAATTTTCAGATTCCTTTGTTTTACTTTTTTTTTATCTACAAGGATATTTTTAAATTCTGAAAATGGTAGTTCGACATCGCATGACGTTACTGGACAAATGTTAGTGTAGAAAATGTGGGTTGGTAAGATTCAGGTTAAAGCTAGCCACATTTTCTTCACATCTCTACTCTCCGAGTCTTTACAAAGCAGTTTGTTTACACCTACCTTACGCGACTGGACATTTTCATGGATCATTCAAAGAGATCTCAAAAAGGATAGCATATAGGTATCTAGCTCATTTCTTCACTTCTTTCGCCACGAATCGAATCCCAGTCTATCAGGCTTCTAACCACAAACCTCCATCCCTATACTATAACGGCCAATATACTGTATGAATAGAACGTTTGCGTAAAGTATTTGTATAACCGAAAACCATTAATCACCGGCAACCAACGAAAATCTAGGAGATATTCAAATATCTCACGTTCGAATCAAAAAACAGCAAAGCAATTAAAGTTTCAGGTAGGCTCTATGGAGAGAAATGTTGGGCGCTATCGGAAATGGCAACAGCATCAAAAAGATGGATTTATTTCAGTCGTATTTTTAAAACTAATGCGTATAGCCTATTGGATCGGTAGAATTTTTCTGTTTGCATTACCCGCAAGTCCTCACACGCGAATTGATTTCATTCGTACTGGCTATTGGCCATCCAAACACAATTGTAGCGCAAGAACATGAAAGCCGAAATTTGTATTCCACAATTTCTCGCAACTTTCAATCGAGCTGAATTATATCCAGAATGTCATCATGGCAATCTCTAATAGACCATCAAATTGTCAGTGCGTGGTGTTATTCAAGGCCATTACAACAGAGATCTAATTATGCCAACATTTTTACCCTGCAGTACTACAGGGTGATCCGTTTGAAATTACATAAAATAAAAACCACCAAATACATAGCACAACAAAATGGATACAACTCCAAAATAATAGATAACTATCCATCAAGGGAAAATTAATTTACTTTAAAAGTTTAAATATCCTCTGATTGAAGTTCTGGCTTATATGTACAGCTGTCAAAAGAAAAAGTGGCCGCTCTCATGGAACAAAGTTCCCTTCGGGTATCTTCGCTACAATTCGGAGACAGGCGATGTTACATGTTGTTGGACCACGTTGCCTGATATCTACAGTTATAATTGAAGTATTCTGTGTGTTATCGATAGCATAATGGTAGCGTTCAGGCCTCTTATTCATGAGGTCCTGCGTTCGACTACAACCACGTGCTTTTTATGTTCTTTTTTGTTCTGTTTTTGAGAGAGACAAACTATACATAATGGCTCCTTTTTCTTTTACGATTATTTTAGTAATTAATATCAGGTTCATTAATATATTATGCCATGACTTTATCATTATGATATTGTGGCTGCAAATGGAAAGAAAAAAGATTTTATTGTCAATAAAAATATCTTTCGTGGCATAAACAAAACAAATTTACTGGCGTCGGCCTTAAAACATTCAAACAATTAAGCGTTCAAAAAACAAAACAAAAAGCCATAATTCAATATTTAGTCCATCTTCCTCTTATCTCGATCATCTTGCAGTCGAGTGGGCATGGAATTGACTAGTCTATGCAAATAGCGACTGTTTTTAGACACGATATTCCAGGCATTCTGAACATACATAAGCGTTCTGTCCATGGGCAGGTCTTTCATTGCAAACCCAGCAATCTCCAATCTTTCCTATTTTCTGCCTTCCTCTTAGTCTCCGCATATGATCCACATATCCTAATGTCGTCTATTATTCTTTTCAACCAGAGACCCAACAAATTCCTTTTTCTCTTTCTAATCAGTTTCAGCATCATTCTTTCTTCACTCACTTTTTCAAACACAATTTTATTTCTTATTCTGTCTGTCCACTTCACACGCACAGTTCTTCACCACATCCACATTTCAAATGCTTCAATTCGTTTCTCTTCATTTCGTCGTAATGTCCATGTCCCTTCCCCATACAATGCCACACTCCACACAAAGCACTTCACTAGTCTCTTCCTTAGTTCTTTTTCCAGAGGTCCGCAGAATATCTTTCTTATTCTATTAAAAGCTTCCTTTCTTCATGTTTGCAGTTTTTCTTGGGAAGGATAGGCCTAAATGCGGTAATATCCCGTTGCTTTCCGCACACCACTATCTCTTTCGCATCTTATTAAATTCCAGGGGACCCAAGCGTGGAGATGAGGAGAGTGGATTTGACTAATTGGGCCCTCCGGACTTCACCGAAAGTCACGGCAAGGGTTAAATATTAATTCTATCAGGATGTTTGACCCTATCAGAGATCGGGAAATCTCAATTAGCCTTTGCCCCCCGCATCCTGGACTAGCTTCTACGAATCATCAGAAAATCTTAGAGTGTGATTGGGCCAATTTTTCCGAAAATGTTTCCACACTTTTGCCCTCGTAGCTCAGCCGACGAACGTCGGAATTTAGATGTCATCGTCTCAGGTTCAATTCCTCGTTACTCCTTTTCATTTTATTGTGGTTCAAGATAGTATAATGTAATAATACAAAAAGAAAAACTAATAGCAGTATTATGCAACTGGATTTTTCCAAACCTAATATTAAATTTATGTTATTTATATCGCTAAAGAACGATTACAATATAAATAACTTGAATATTATTTATACAGTATCATTAAAGAACGATAACACAATATAAATGATAAATATCGGTTTGTTTAATTAATATAAGATATTATATAATACGTGTTTAATTATCTAAATAAAGTAACCTATTTTACAAAGAAAGATGTTTATTTGTGTTATAATAATTACCTACATAAAATACAGATTATTTATATTGCGAAAGAACAATAACAATATAAATAACTTGAATATTATTTTATAATGCTAATGAAGGAAAACAGAATATAAATTATAACTTGAATATTAGCTATATCGCTAAAGAACGATAACAATATAAAAAACGTGAATATTATTCATATCGGAATTTCACAGATTTATTACAGATGTATTTAAGAAATTGTAGAAGAATAGCAATTAGTAACAATGTCCTATTTATTCTTCTTGGAGCCAAATTTGTAACTTTTAAAAGTGTGGTTACTATGTTGAAGTGTATGTGTTGCAACGGATGCTTGATTTGTTATGTATGTGAGTCAGTTATGGGATGCTTGATGTCGTCGCAATGTCGTAATTATAGTTTGATTGTGTTTCTATGACTATTGTGTATTAATTTATGATGTATGGTATGGAAAGCCGCATATTTGTGTTATAGAAGTGTTACGTATGTGTGTCGTTAATGTTTTTGTATGTTTCAAATTGATAACTGATATTTGTTTTGCAATCGCAATGCGTAATTTACGGATTGTTTATGTTTTGTTTACATCGCGTAAGCTAATTTAATTTTCTTTTCCATTTCTCTTTATGCTTATCTGTTTTGTGTATAAAACTATAGCCCTAACATACATATGTAAAATAGGGCTAACCCCCACTGGAGATACAATAATAATAATAGTAATAATAATAATAATAATAATTATTATTATTATTATTATTATTATTATTCATATCGTTATAAAACGATAACAGAATACAAATGATGACTTGAATTTTATTCATATCCCTAAAGAACGATAACAAAATATAAATAACGTAATATCCATCAAGAACGATAACTGGATATAAATGATAATTTGAATATCATTTACATCGCTAAAGGACGATTAAAAAATAAAATGAAAACTTGAAGAAGGCGCGAACCCACAACCTTTGAATCATTAAACAAGCACTCTACCGCTGGTCTGCGAGGAGCAGATATGGAACACTTCCATAGTTCCGGAACTGCTTGTACAAGCACATGCATCGTGTAACATCGCCGCGACCCGAAGTGGACTTAGAAAATATTCGCTGTTCACGAGTGCGGCCACTTTTTTTTTTTTTTTTTTTTTGACAGCTGTACATCTATTACAGGCCTGCAGAACTCGTAAGGAGGGGAAATATGACGTCAGCCTCACTCCACTTCTATTGGGGATGATAGACTTCCGCGTAGGGTTATTTACCTTCTCTTGTCGTCAAAGCTCCATCAGTGGCGGTATATAATTTTCAAAAAGGATTGCAATAAATGCATTGTTTTTATAATGCGTTATCTCGTTTCAAGGTTTACAATTATGCTAGATTTCCTGTCGGTAGTTTCTTTGAGATTTCTTTGCACCTAACCTGTTTTACATTTTCGAAAGCTCTCCTCCTATCATCACCGACGGAAACATAAATTTATAGCATTTAGGTAATGAACCTTGAAAGTCACTATTAATTTCAATTCAAAATGAACACAACGAGTGACGTCCTTAATTTTACAGTGTATAAATATATAATCAATATAAAGTTTGAAAGTATGAACTTACCCGAAAGTTTGTGCATTCCATAATTCTTGATATGGACTTTGTTGAAATGTGGTTTAATACAGAAATGATGAGTGGAAATAAATTGGATGGGTTACAATAAATAAGCAATTCTTTCGTCTTCAAGAACAAAATAATCATATTCTCATTTCCTTTGGAAGTAGTATTCCTTCACGGGTTTAGATTTTTCCATGTTCCAGTTCTCTTTAAACTGCAGTACGCGTATTATTTGTTTGTTTACTTATTTACTTATTTTCTTATTTACTTACTTATTTAGGCCTACGTATTTACTTACTTATGTACTTTTTCACTTATTTATTTATTTGCTTTCTTACTTACTTATTTACTTATATGTTTACTTATGTATTCATTTATTATTTATTATTTATTTATTTGGCTGGAGTGCGTTACAATGTTGAATGACAGCATTGACATCCGGTCATATAGCTATCACTCACTTATCAACGTACAATTTATTTATCGTCCTATTACTAGTAAACCTAGTTAAGACCAGTAATACAAGTTTTGTAAAAACAGGAATTAAAACTTTATCAATGCACGAAAAATCATAATAAATTTTTGAAATAAAGTAATTGGTTTGTTACCTGCAAGCAACATTTCGGACTTATTTAATTTTAGTAAAATACAGAGCACGGAAAGACAAGTCGGGGACTGTACCTAACTTATTTTACACAAAAAGTGGATTTAATCGGCTTTACTAGTAATAGGACGATATATACATAGGGAGACTTTTTTACATTATATGCACACATACATTTTAAAAGTTATTTTACAAGTCTTTAAATGAATTTATTTCTCTCATTCATTTTTCTCTTATTTTCTAAAGTTATGTTCCTAAAAATTTTATTATCTGTTCATTTGTAATTCTTGATAGCTTATTGTATACCTGCCGCCGCGAATGAATGTTAATGCAGCCGAACGTAACTAGAACGTCATGATCGCACTGGTAGAAAAGGTGGGTGGGGTAAGAAAGGGGAGTATAGCAGTCGCTCTCAAGAGCTACAGTTCTGCAGTCCTGATCTATTATCAGCAGTACATGTCACTTGACGATATGTGTCAGAGGAAGAACAATTGTTTGTATCTGAAGTCTGATTAGTGTAAAATGTAGCTAGTCGGCGATATATGCAATGGAGGGGGAAAGGAACTGGCCACCCCACCCATTATCTCCTGATCTAGTTGCCTCATAAGTGGTGTCTCCTTGGTATCACTTGTTAGGTTCAAACTGTCTTCGAATAGTTGACTAAACAACAGTAGTTTAAAAATAAAATATATTAATCATTGTGCTACCAAATGGTGCCACCAAGCGAGGTGGCTCAGTGGTAATGCATTAGACTCTCATTCGGAAGATCCCGTGTTCAAATTCCGTGATCGGACAAAATGAGGGTTTTCATGGTTTTCATCAGTCACAACGCCAAATGCTGGATTATAAATTTATATTCTGTGATTCATCACCATTAATATAATAATTACAAACGAAAATCAGTTAAAATGAATTCAAGTCCTATATGATATAATATGACAATAGAAACAGAATCACAATAGTCCATTGCATACTGATAAGTACCCTAAGATCCTACATACGCGATATGACCCAGATGTTAAAGCGTGTATAAAAGACTTGCAAAAAGAATATGCACCAATATGGAAAGTAAAGAACGTTAAACTACATGATATTAGAGAGTTTTCTCACCTTCTTGTTCTTCTGAAGTCCAAACTGTTAACGCAATGTTAACATCAGCAGTTCGTAAAACTTCGGAATGAATCGTATGGAATCGGTGCATGTATTCCGTAAAGCTATATTATACAATTTTTCCCGTTTCGTTGAATTATGTATCTTGTTCTAGCTCCTATGATAGTCAATCAATCGCGCTGTAATTATTTTAATCGATAACTCAATGTCTAAAGAAAGCATAGAAAAGAATTCGAAATGAAAATCTTTTTTTGAAAAGTGAGAAAAAATACTAATTCCATGCTGTCTGTTCAGAATAGACATTTACACTTTCAAAAGTTGCCAAGTAGCACACTTTTTTGTTTTTCACTTTAGATGGAAAGTGATCAAAGCGAAAGAAATGTTGAGAAAGAATGGAAATTACTTTTAAAAATAGTCGCTACTCAAACTCTTTACCTGTTTCCGAGTTACAGCGAGTTTAATAAAGGACCGTTTTTTTCTTGGCGGAGTACTCACGATTCAACCTTTTGTCTGTAGGAATCTAAACGAAAAATTCTTTCCAGAGTCTTCTTGTACTTCGACCTGAATAATTTATTCATCTTGTGTTGTTCTAAGTAGATAATTATCATCCACAGTGGTAAATCTCAAACGAGATGCTATAACACTGAGTTAGGCCTACTGTAATCTTCGCTCGTTATCCGTCTAGAACAGCGGTGACCAAACTGGGTATCATGATTACATCGTGTAATCAAAGACATTCATACTAGTAAGGGGAGTTTCCTGTACATTGCTCTCTGTCTCGCTCACGTACTGAAGGTAAGCAGTGTCGGTATCGTGTCGCTCTACAAACCCTCTGTCTCTACGAGCAGGAACAGAAGGTTTCGTACAGAATGGGAAGAGGAATTTATTCGCTGTTCTGTCGGAGAAAATGTAATATGTTGCTTTGCTCAACGGTTCAATTAGTAGTAGTATATAGAAGCGACATTACAGAGCATTACGCTGAAATCACAGCCATAACAGGTATTATTATTATTATATTATTATTATTATATTATTATTATTATTATTATTATTATTATTTATCAGCAAGTGTTATAATTCTTACATATACGTGCCTCAATATATAGGCCTACATCTTCCCTTGAATAATAAAATAATTACTATGCTGTATCTCCAATTTACTCCAATTTAATTTCCTTTTTTAATCTTTTGATGACTATTATCAGTTATTTACTAGTTACTGATTTAATAATAATGACAATACTGATAGCTTTATCAGTATCAACAGCAGTAATAATAATAATAATAATAATAATAATAATAATAATAATAATAATAATAATAATAATAATAATAATAATAATAATATAGAGAAACTGATTGAATATTACGTGCTAGTGTACTAATGAAGTGAACTATTAAACTCCAAGAAGTGATATTAGCCTTCTATCATCGTCATAAAGAGAAAGATTACATAAATAGGCCTAAATGTAAGGAAGCCAGGTATCTAATAGCGAACGAAATAGCTCGTTCTCTTAAGCCTTCCAACGCAGGAGAGTTTTATAAAAGCGTAATGATGGCTGAAATAATTTGTCCATTGAAAGTTGTTATTTAATTTTGAAAAACTGCGCATTTCTCGACTAATTAGGAAATTTCTGATTGTGTTCATTGAGGGATATTTTAAAAAGCAAGAAAAATTGTATATTTTTTTATCGGTTTTTGATGACAGTAGTGACATTACTGATACAGCAAAGCTTGCGATTTTTATTAGCGGGTTGAAGAAGAACTCAATGTTAATGCACGAACCACCACTGATTGCAGTTTTCATGCCATATACCTCTCCCCCGTCTCCTTACTTCATAGACTGTCCTTCGTATGTGATCACTGTCGTTCGAGTTTTGGTCACTGCTGGTCTAGAGATAGCGGGTACACTATTGAAATAGCGTCAAGTGAATGGCTCTGATTGGCCTTTTCATCAGTGACGTCAACATAGCATCAACCGTTTAGCGCAACGGGAGGGAGCGGAAACTCTCTATTATTAAGTTACCATTATAATGTTCCCATGGATATCTGCGGTCAATGCGAGTATTGGCTTGAATAGATTAAAGATCTCTTTAGTTATTACAATTATCTATAGCTCACTGTGTTAATGTTGAGTGGAAAGAACTGTCAGAGTGCTGAATAATGTTCGGTACGTGACATTTCTTCATTTCAGGATGAGTTACGTACGGTACTCTTATTTCTTGGATATGGCATCGTGCTCAATAATAGATAAATCCTGGCATAAAGGGTGTTTCACAATTACAGGTACAAAATGCAGGGATGAGTAGAGGACAATGAAACAAGATAAAAAGTCCTAATAAACATAAACTCGGAAACCAGCTTTTTCCTAAATCTATGGGGATTTTATTGTGTCCCGTCAGTACAGGTGCTCTGGGGTAACATAATATTAGATATGTACTGGAGAAAGAGAGCGTTAACACATGCGCTCAATTTGGCCACCGTTTATGATAAGCAAGTTTCCTCATTGACAATTGTACACATTCGAATTTCTCTGGCGTGTCTCTAATTTGTTGACAACTATGGACAATGTGTTCGTGAAGTTCGTTAACATTATCAACAAGGGTGAAATACATGAAACATTTCAAATATCCCCAAACAAAAAAATCAAAGGATTGAAGTCTGGGGACCTGGGAGGCTATGGTGTTTGTAAGCTATTCCCGATACACCTTTTGTGAAAGGTTACTCATAAGAATTCTCTAACGTTGAAATAAATTATAGCCAGTGCTCCGTTATGCATATACCACAGAAGTCTCCTTTCTCAAATACACACACAGGTCTCAGCTCATATTGCAAAATATGGAGGTACAGATCGAGAGGCGAGACCTGGCAGTGAGCTACGCGAGAGGGGAAATAATGGGAGATCAGAAACCAATTTTTGGGGGGGGGGGGTTGGTTAATATTAGACGAATCTACTTACACGCAAATTCATTTCAGACTAAAACTTAATTATTCCCCTCCATACCCACTGGTGATATAGGCACTGCGCGTGATATGGTCACAGGACAGGTCTCGCCTTCTGTACTGTACGCACGACTATTAAGTCTGTCAGGTTCGAAATGAGGTTGCAAATGTACGAGTTGGTGGCCACAGTGGTGACATCGTATCTCAAAAACGGTTGGTTTCCGGACCTTTTTGCCTTGTTTTAGTATCCATTAGTCATTGTTTCTGTTTGAATCCATAATTGTGAAACACCCGGTCGATTTAGGTAAGGGATTCCTCGAGACAGTAAGCGGTGTGGAATATGGAAAAACTAACACTGTTACCATGGCTACGTTTTATATAAGAGATATCTGTTTTTGAATAATTGTGGTTACGAAACGCACAGGAGAGCTGCAACACAGAAACAAGGCACAGCAAAACTGTGATGTATGTAGAATGGACATGAATGTTGCATAAGAGATACAGTCCGGCAGTGATGACCTGTATATATCAGAGCTGTCGTACTTCCGAGGCCACATCCAGGAATCCCCTTTGAGAATCAAAATTTTAACAGCAGACGAACGCGATGTTCGAACTACTATGATGATGTCAAGTTTTTCCTGTGTAACTTGTTGAATATTTATGTTCCTTGTCAATTTCGCATTCCGCCATCAATTTGCATATCCTCTTGATGTATTGCTAACCGCATCACATCCCGGATAACGCGATTAGTAAATTATTTTAATGACGTAAACGTCCCGGCCTGAAGCGAGTACCCAGCATGTACCGCGCCTCTGTTACTTATTAGTGTACATTTCACATGCAATTATTCTGCCAGAATCTGATTTCTCGCTGCTTTCTGATTTAACTTCAAAGGTCGAACTTCGTTGAAAACGCAATCCTCACTTATTTCAGTTGCCATTCTTCATTTTTATTCTTTAGGCCTCAAGACTCATTGTGACCACGTGAAAAGCACTTCATGCTATTATGAACCTGATTTGAAGAGATATATTTAGGTGGGAAACTTGAGGAATAATACTGCGTCTTTGCAAGGCATCTTGAAGCTGATAGCAGTATTCACGCGAGCTTCAAAAACGTTGGTCATTTATCTCAATCAGGTTTCACAATTTCATTCAAGGATTAAGAGAATTTAAGGGGAGAGGATGGTATTTTTTAAAACGTTTTTCCTATTTGATGTAAAATATTAATTTTTTGTATGTAGAGAGCTCATACCTGTAGAAACTCAACCAAAAATAAATATTTTGAAAAACAAATTATTTGGGGGCCCAGATTTGAAAAAAATATATATCCATTGCAGGATTTTACTAAAATCGATATATCTAAACCATTTTTAAAGGTAGATTCATCCCGTTTTTGCAATGTTCTTGCAAAAGCATGCTCTAGAAACTGGCTGTAACATAATTTTGATATTAGTCTCTACGTTCGTAAATTAAACAATTAAAATTTAATAACACTTTTCTGAATTCCTTTCTTGCAAACAAACGGACGTAGTTTTAAAATGAAATCAATTAACAAAATTCTGTTACAGAGAAAAGTTTCCCAATAGTCTAAAGAATGTGTGTTCTAAATTTCATGCATGTATCTTTAATAGTTCAGAAATTATATCCATTTTTGTTTGGCAATATAGCAAAAAAATGAAGTTACCATAAACCGATAAAAGGGGACAAGTGATTTAAAAATCCATAGTGCAGGATGTTTAAAAATCGCGTCTCAATATCCGATAAGGGCACAAATATCCACGAAATGTTATACAATGCATTCCACACATATCAAAGGGTATTTTAAAGAAAAAAAAAATTGAAAATTCAATTTACCAGAAACAACAATAAAAGGGGTCGAGTGATTTAAAAATCCATAACGCAGGAAGTTCAAAAATAGCGTCTCAACATCTGACAAGGGCACAAATACTCACAAAATATTATGCTATGCATTCCACACATATCACAGAGCATTTTAAAGATTTTTTTTTTTAATTTACTCATTTTTCACCAAAAAATACCATCCTCTCCCCTTAATCGGGATACGGCGGGAGGTGATTATGATGATGATGATGATGATGGTGTTGGTGATTAGGGACTGTACTTTGTCCCAAGAGGTTACAAGATTAAGTATTACTAGAGTTTTTAAGTGAATGAAGTCCGTGTCTAGCAAGCGAAGTACTTGACTGACGGCTCATGCTACTCTTGTTTCGTAAAGTGGGGCAGAACAAAACCATTTCAACAATTACACTAATATTTACAATTTAAATTAGTTACACTTTGTACACTACAATGTAGGATTATTTTTACTATGTACACAATAATAAAGTATGTAGATTTACACTGATCAAACATTATAATATAATATAATATAATATAATATAATATAATATAATATAATATATAAACTCGCTAGATCAGCCGCTGCATCTGCTGTGACAATTAAACGCAATGAGTATCTCGATCTTCTGGATCGAAATAATCTTGTCTTTTTCGCCGTAGAATCTATGGGCCCATGGTGTTCCGAGCGAAGTTGTTAACTTCTGATATCTGCAAGTATTTATCAGCACTTAACGGTGACTCTCGCTCTACGGCTTTCCTCCGCCAAAGAATTAGTGTTGCCATTCAACGAGGGAACGCTATAAGTGTTATGGGGACTTTTCCAGAATCTAAATCGTTGGAAGAAATATTTTATTTCGTGTAGAGCTGTAGACATCCTTTAGTTTTTTTTTTATATAATTTCTAGTTTGTCTCTTACTCAATTGTTTAATTTAAACTTCAAGATTGAATTAAATGTTATTTTGTACAAGACAGTTTGACATGTTTCTTAGATAATACTGTTCTAAATTAAAGCATTAGGTAAATTTGTTAAGTAGGATTAAACCACTCTGTGAATTATTATTGTTACAATATTGTGTTGTTAATGGTAATTACATTACCTGTAATTTGTCATGTAATATAATATTAACCTAGACAAGAATTTACATAATTTTGTACATCAATCATTAAGTAATAAATGTTATGATTAGTGTAATATAATATAATATAATATAATATAATATAATATAATATAATATAATATAATATAATATAATATAATATATTACATTCTAACAGTTGTATCTCTGTACCCAATAAAAATTGGACACATGTTTATATGAACGTTTTTACTCAGAACAGTCCATACTATCATTCCATAAAATATTTACTATTCCTCCTGAAACACCCTGTATTCCTAAAAAAAAAAAAAAAAAAAAAAAAGATATTTTAAGAAACCCGCGTTTAAAAATTAACATCAATTTCTGACTTGCTTACAAATCTACACTATTTATAATATTACCATCCTACTATTTAGGCCTACATCGTTACTGTTATTTACAACACCATCACTACTGGTATTTACATCCTGCACAACGTTTTCACTGTCATGTAAGAAGGAGAGTTTTCTCTTGAAGAAACTGAACACTGAAGGATAGAGTTATTTCTCTCCATGTGGATTAGCACATGGAATTTTGAGGTTATGTTCATTATTCTTCTTTATGTACTGATTACCACGAAATTTACGTTTCTTAGAATAGCTGTTACTTCTACCCATTTTAAACGTTTATTGTGATCAAAAACACGAATTATATAACACAGTAACACTGAAGAACTAGCTCGAACACCAAATAAACTGTTATTTACTTCAAAATGTAAACACAAGAAGCCATTACGTTAATTTCAAGTAGAACAACAGGGCTGGCAATAGCTGTGCTACAAAGAAACAAATTTTCCCGAAAATTCTATCATACTAAACAGAGAAATTCACATTTCTTTGAAGAGGCGTGGCACTACTGATTTAATGAGGTGCCCACTTCAATTAAAAACTGTTCTTTGTAGATTAGATACAACATTATAAAACTATATATATATATATATATATTCTTGACCAGGAAGATTCAGAGAATTTATTTCCGTTAAAAACAAAAAATTCATTTCTCAGATGATTCTGAGTAGGCTAGGCTACCTTGACCCCAAAATGTTTTGCACCAAGTGTTACATCGTTTATGGTCCCCAGAGTCAAAACATGTCACCTTTTGCTATTCTCTTTATCATGGAAAATAGGCTTACTCTATCTCCTATAAAAAAAAATACGACCTCGTCATATTGATGTAGGAATCGTTTCAACAGTAAATTGTATTGTTGTCTCGCGACTAGGCCTCATAGAGTGGAAGTGATTATGAAGTAGTTAATGAGAAGGCCTAGCCTTATTAAATTTAAATGATGGGGTTATGAAGACAGAAATGAAAAAAAAAAGTCAAACTTTTATTCGGAAGCCCAAACATTCCAACGTTTCATGCAATCATTAGGATTTCATGAACCCACCGCCACTTTCGTGTTATTATTATTATTATTATTATTATTATTATTATTATTATTATTATTATCATTATGTTACGGTCTCACATAAAATTTTCACGCCATCTCTTAGCAGGACGACCCACAGATCTTTGGCCACGTGGTACATAATCATAAATTGCCTTTGCGAGTCTACTATTACTCATTCTTTCGAAATGATGTTTCCAATTAGACTGATATTGAACAATGTAATCTAAAACTGGTTGAGTTTTAGTTCCTTTAAAATTGCACAATTTCTTTTCAGATTCCATTTAGTCTAGCCCGCTGTTCTTCGCATGAATCGCATTTCACAAGCCGTTATTCTGCTTTTATCTGCTTTCCTCAGTGTCCGTGCTTCGCTGCCATAGCTGAGCATCGGTCGTGCCAATGTGTTGTAGAGACGTATGTGGGTGTGTTTCTGAACCAAGAATGGCTTCATCACACTATTTATAATGCCCATAGCTCTTGTGTATTTATTAATTTTCTGTGACATGTCCAATTCTTAAAAACTGGAAAGATTGTAACCTAAATATGGGAAACTATTACATCTTTCTAATATTTTATTATCGAGCCAAATTTTACTTTGTATACGGTATTTCCCACAGAATGCCATAATTTTTGTTTTATCTGTTGAAATTTCCATATTGTATGTGGCTGCTACTTGCTGCAAATTATATATTGACCTTTGGAGGTTGTCTTCTGAAAGTGCTAATAATACCAAATCATCTGCAAAGAGAATTGAACCCAATTTAAGGTGTCTGTTAATTTGTATATATTCATGGCGAGTTTGCTTCCACTCTTTAATTATTCGGTTCATATAAATAATAAAGAGAATGGGTGATAATCCACAACCTTGTCTTACACCAGTATTGATGGGTGTCCAAGATGATAGCTTATCATCTTGTTTAATTGCTATTTTAGTTGGTTATATATGTTATGAATATTATAATTTGGAAACACACCTAAAAGGTAAAATTATTCACATTTGAAACTGTTAGGCAATCGAATATACAAAACGTCAGAAAAATTTACACCTAAGTCTGTGCTCGTTTGCAGTTAAGAAAGGGATAGTAGTATCATCAGATATGTTAGAATGATATGAATGTCATATACCACGAGAAAAATAATAGTTAAGGATTTATTGATATTGGTATCTAAACCAATCAACAGCCATCGATTAAGATAACTTGAAATTTCCATTATCACTTCCATACAAGTAATTTCTCAATATCTGAAACGATCCTTTGACGGCACTAATGGCTATTTCCTTCACAATGCTGTATTAGGCCTAGGTTTTTACTTTTGTTGGCAAAGAAGGAGGGAATGGTGCCTCGTGCTCCCACCATCACACCTATTACATCAATATGGGACAGGCTATTATTATTATTACTATTATTATTATTATTATTGCTATTATTATATTATTATTATTGTTATTATTATTATTATTATCAGTATTATTATATGGTGAACATATCCTAACTTTTCAGGATCAATAATTTTACTCTTCAAACAATTAGAAGATTATCAGTGTGTAAATTCTCTAGTCGGACTACAGTAGAAGTCCTGCATCCCATTAGAACGAACTTCCTGTACGCATAAAGAACAATGACATAGCTTATTTCCAAGGCTTGCAGATGATAGCAAAGAGAGAGATCGAGATGGAAACGGCGATATAAAGACGTCGACAAAAACAAGAGAATGAAGTCGAAAATGGAACGTAAAGTTCTTCCCACCCCCGAATTCCCTCAGTGAGCGAGAGAAAAAAAAATCGAAGCGTTAAGTCGTTTGAGAAAATCGTCTTGTCTGGAGGCCTCACCTCCTCTTTGGAGGTGTTATCATGGGGATTAAACCCCTGTGTCGATCAGCTTAAAGTTAAATCTCGCCTGGGGTGGAAGCTACTCAAAAGTTCATGCACTCACCAGCAGAATACACAAGACGGCGCTTGTTTCTAGACTTCTGGACATGATGCTCGTACAAACAAGAGCTAAATGAGCTTCAGGCATGGCGTGGTGCCAGAAATAAATATCGCCAAAGGAGGGGCCCAATGATCTCCCTTCGATTTATGGAATGAGTGCAGATCTGAAGTCGAAAAGTTTTGTAACGTCACTAATTCAGTCCTAACATCACAATTACATATTTCTTCCCAGCTTGTTTTTCCCCTCCAAAGAAAATCATCTTCCATGCCTTCAGTGTGGAATGTAGAGAAGAACAGTGGGTAGAGTCAGCCTGACTTAATCCTTTACCTTGCTTTAGACGGGTAGGGTAAATTGTGTCATATTATTATAATGCAGACTTTTATGTACTATTCATATGTATTCCGTGAGCTAGGAGTAAAGGCTGGTCCATAATAAACCGTGAACGGAAACGAGAATGAGAACGTCAAATTGAGCACCTCCTATGAACAAGTGTTCAGATCTCAGAAAGTATGTGTTGTAGTTTCCATGTTTATGAGACATCATTTTCTTGTTTTGATGCATACTATCATCTCCTAAAATATTGGATACTTTTTTAACACTGTGTGTATGATATGATATATATTTCTCAAAATCTTCGGTCCTGCTGGCCCTTCACATTTCTGTATTCGGGCCAGCATTCCCTTACTTGCACTATTTACAACTTTAAACAAGACGTATTTTGAGACTTGAAGCCTGTTCTGGCTATGTCTTTCATGTCCCTTCACTTTCACTTGACCATCCTTTTACTTTATCCAATACTATTCTACTTCCCTTCTCTTATTCTCAGTTCCCTTAATAAACCTTAAATTCTTCATAACTAACTTAGTACTTTAAATAACAATACATATAACTTATTTAATATATAAGACCTAACCCTTGTTGACTATTTCACTAAAAACTTGAACTATTATTATATTCACTGTCTAAACTCTTCTCACACCATTCATTAGCGCTCGTATCCTAGCAACATTGCTTTCACTTTATTTATAACACTATTTAACACTGAAAAAAGTACAACAGTTCACTTCCATTTATCCATTACCTAGCTAACCTACTATTATTTCAACCCACTGCTGCATCATTTCCTCAGATTATAGACAGGTTTTTCTCCGCTATTGCCCCCTCTTTTCGCACTCCTAGCACGCTTTACACACTCACTACTTCCCCATATTATATATACAGGGTGGAAGTGAAATAACTTTGAAGTTTGAAAGGGACGATAGGGTACACGTAATGAAAAGAAAACCTATATTACGTTTTGTGATTAATGCAAGCTTAATTAGCAAATTAAGTTCGAAGTTTGAACAGTCCAGCAACATCGTCGCTAACACACACTACTCGTGATACAAATGTGAGAGGTCAACGAACTCTGTGTGTGTCTCTCTAGATGAAATGTTCTCTGCCTCGACGTTGCAACCAACTCGCATCGTGCAGTGGCTTGAAATGAGGGATTTTTTAAAATTAAATTTACACGAAAACCGTCCACGCTATTGAAATACGCCAGAGAGGTAAATTATTCTTTATTACATTTTCTATCGACATGGACAAAAATCACGATTCTCCTCGCAATAGTTACCGAATAAGAGGTTATTTAACTTGATTACTTAAAAATGGCTCTTGAGGAACCAGCAGGTTCATTGCCGCCCTTACATAAGACCGCCATCGGTCCCTATCCTGAGCAAGATTAATCCACTCTCTATCATCATATCCCACCTCCCTCAAATCCATTTTAATATTATCCTCCCATCTAAGTCTCGACCTCCCCAAAGGTATTTTTCCCTCCGGTCTCCCAACTAACATTCCATATGATTTCTGGATTGACCCATACGTGCTACATGCCCTGCCCATCTCAAACGTCTGGATTTAATGTTCCTAATTACGGTATGTCAGGTGAAGAATACAATGTGTGCAGTTCTGCGTTGTGAAACTTTCTCCATTCTCCTGTAACTTCATCCCTCTTAGCCCCAAATATTTTTCTAAGCACCTTATTCTCAAACACCCTTAATCTCTGTTCCTCTCTCAAAGTCCAAGTTTCACAACCATACAGAACAACCAGTAATATAACTGTTTTATAAATTCCAACTTTCAGATTTTTTGACAGCAGGCTAGATAACAAAAGTTTCTCAACCGAATAATAACAAGCATTTCCCATATTTATTCTGCGTTTAATTTCCTCCCGAGTGTCATTTATATTTGTTACTGTTGCTCCAAGATATTTGAAATATTCCACCTCTTCGAAGGATAAATCTCCAATTTTTATATTTCCATTTCGTACAATATTCTGGTCCCGAGACATAATCTATAGCCAATTTTGTCTTTTCTGGATTTACTTCCAAACCTATCGCTTTACTTGCTTCAAGTAAAATTTCCGTGTTTTCCACTTGGGAAAAAATAGTTTATTCTGAGAATACTATGAACTTTCCACCAACATGATATTATAATTTTCTGTTACATACTACATGAGCTATTCGCAGTGAAAATCTGCAAGGCTATTTCACTTCCACCCTGTATAGCCTTTAGTTAGACGGTTAGCAAACGAATCATATTCTGCTATTAAAAAACGAAATGCATTCGAACACGGATTCCTAAATAAAAGTCCTTCATAATGATCTCCTTGTCATTCCTGAAAGTTTCTAACAGTCACAAAATCACCGTCTAGAACTAACTGCAATTTTCATACAATTTTCTTTATTAGGCAATTTTTGGAACAATTTAATATGAATATTGCGATTTATCACCCATTTGGGCTCTGTCATGAAGCTACTTTAAAGTTACTGTATGTAATACAGTAGAACCTCTATTATCCGTGGTAATGAAGGGGGTGGGCTGAACGGTTAATCGAAAAAATCGGATAATCCGTACCATACAAGACTTCCATAAATTAAGTGTTGCATAATGCAGTTTCGTAATTTTCTCTGTGGTCATGTGTTTTAATACATTAGTTAGTGGATCAGAAGTTTTAAGTATAATAACTGTATTGGAAAGAGTTGGTGAAGAAAGAATGATGCTGAAACTGATCAGGAAGAGAAAAAGGAATTGGCTGGATCACTGACTGAGAAGAAAGTGTCTACTGAAGGATTCACTGGAAGGAATGATGAACGGGAGAAAATTTCGGGACAGAAGAAGATATCAAATAATAGACGGCATTAAGATATATGGATCATATGCGGAGACTAAGAGGAAGGCAGAAAATAGGGAAGATTGGAGAATGCTGGGTTTGCAGTGGCAGAACACTATGAATGAATGAATGAATGAATGAATGTCAATAACGGGTTTCTAAGGGTCAAGGAAACTTACTATGATGGATTTCTGTAGAAAGATAGGAAAAGTATAGGTCTCATATTGTAGATTTAAGTAATTTATACACTTTATCCTTCTTTTTTATTAAATCTCGCACAGTTAACTCCAGTCTCATATTCCGATGTAAGATGAACTACAGTTCCTCTTTTCCAAAACCACTGAATTATATGCACTTCTCTTCGATACTCAGCACAACATGTATTCTTTTGGCACTTCTGGAAGACGTTTTGCACAGAAATTAAACAGGTCACTCGAACAGTAGATCATAATGTGTAACGGCAAAGGCTTGTAATATCACTCTCTATAAAAATACGTACTAATGTACTGTGCAGTACTCAATATTTTTTCTGCAACAAAAATAGGAGAGAATGGCAGACGGATAATCCAACAATCGGTTAATAGGGCGACGGATAATCGGGTTTCTACTGTATGAATAAAATAGAATGTCCCGAAAATAGAATACAATACAATATGTTAAATCCACAGAAATTACATTGCAATACCGTAAAGTTTTCTTATCAGCTGCCATGTGTTATTCTGGCTACAGAATGGCATAACACGAGGTCAGGAGTCGACGCCCGGCTCTGTGACCCGTGTCCCCGTACCCCTCAGCTCGGCAATGAAGTTATGGACTACCTCAATTAAGCAGACAGCCGTTTGGCTAATCAGCGTATAATTGCCCTAACATGTTTATGCATTATTACATTAGCTAATGTTAAGTTGATTATTGTTCTCACCTCCATCAGGTGACGCCACGGGACACCCAGTTAGCCGTGTGCCCCACCACTCTGAAAATGCAATATGTAATAGTTTATTCACAACCATTTGTCACTTTCAGCGAAACATTCTGTATAATTTCTAATATTAAATTACCATCGTAACAGATTTAAGGGACCTTATAATACGTGAGAAAATAATTATATGTTTGCCACTATTTAAATTGCAGCTGCACAAAAAGTAGGCCTTTCCTATTTAAATTTCACTTGCCTTCACCAAAATATTAATTTGGATCTCTCACGTTTCTTTGTAACTTTCTAAAAATTAATGAATTTGTAATATGATAAAATTTTCGTTTACTAGTCTACTAAAGCTTATAACAAACTTACTGGCTTTTGGATTTTAAGGAACCCGAAGGTTCATTTCCTCCCTCACATAATAATAATAATAATAATAATAATAATAATAATAATAATAATAATAATAATAATAATAATAGTAATAATAATAATAATAATAGTAATAATAATAATAATAATAATAATAATAATAATAATAATAATGTTTTATTTTCGCTGGCAGAGTGAAGTCCATAAGGCCTTCTCTTCCACTCAACCAGCCTTAATCAATACAATATAAATTTAAATTACGAATATTTACACTACACTTAGAAGGTTCTCCAGCAATATTCTTCAGTTAATTTTTAACGACTAGTAGAGCAAGATTAATCCAGTCTCTATTATCATATCCCACCTTCCTCAAATCCATTTTAATATTATCTTCCCATCTACGTCTCGGCCTCCCCAAAGGTCTTCTTCACTCCGGCCTCCCAACTAACACTCTATATGCATTTCTGGATTCGCCCATATCTGCTACATGCCCTGCCCATCTCAAACGTCTGGATTTAATGTTCCTAATTATGTCAGGTGAAGAATACAATGCGTGCAGTTCTGTGTTGTGTAACTTTCTCCATTCTCCTGTAACTTCATCCCTCTTAGCACCAAATATTTTCCTAAGCACCTTATTCTCAAATACCCTTAACCTATGTTCCTCTCTCAAAGTGAGAGTCCAAGTTTCACAACCACATGAAACAACCGGTAATGTAACTATAGCCTATGACAAATACTATTTAATAATTCAATTTATTTCAAACTGTAGAAGCGTTTGGTGAATTGGAAACAATTAATTGAATTCGGTTGTTTCAGAAATAAGAATAAGAAAATGAAAACCGACTCAACTGTTTTATTGCAATATAGTGAAAAATGTAAGAGGACGAAGTGAAGAGAAACGACTAGACTAGAAGAATTTGAAATGTTGATGTGCACGAGAATGAAGCGTGTGAAGTGGACAAGTCAGAATAAGAAATGAAGCTGTGTTGGAAAGAGTGGGTGAAGAAAGAAAGATGCTGAAACTGATCACGAAGAGAAAAAGGAATTGGTTGGGTCTCTGGCTAAGATTTTAACAAGCCAAAACAAATTGAAATTCTACACCCAAATTAAATCTTAATCCAGAATAAACTGCCTACTGAAGGATGCACTGGAAGGAATGGTAAATGGGAAGAGAGTTCGGGGCAGAAGGAGATATCAGACGATACACGACATTAAAATATATGGATCATACGCGGAGACTAAGAGGAAGGCAGAAAATAGGAAAGATTGGAAAATGCTGGGTTTGCAGTGAATCCTGCCCTAGGGCACAACATTATGAATGAGAAAACATCAGCATTGAATCATGAGTTCAGAGGATGACTTGCAAAAATCCATTTTTAAACTTAATAGTACATTAAGTAATGAATAAAATTTAAAAAATACATACTAAGAAATCGAAAACATTAACGTTTAAGGAATGGATATAATAAGAGCTAAAATCATAATGGATTTCCAGATTTATAGGTTTCTCCTCATACTGTGCGGATTGTTATGCCCTTAGTTTGTAATTATGCCTGGAACTAAACATTTTTTTTTGAAAACTTTCAGCTGCGGTTTAGGGGATCACGTCAGTCCTCCATCAATCCGGAGTGTTGGTATTTAATAATTAGGGATCGTAAGTTAAGGCATTAAAAATGGTGTGTTAGGCTCTTAAAAAGGCACTGAAAATGGTATTTTGGGCTTCTAAATAGACACTAAAAATTGTATTCCAGGCACCTAAAAGGCACTAAAAATAACCATTTAGGGAAAATTAACGACTGAAAATGTATTTCACAAACAATGATTAATAAGGGGTATTTCCTTACACGATGTTTTAATTAAATGCCAGTATTCGCTTTTTTGTTCATTATGTATACACAGCAAAGTAACGTAACACTGCATGGCCACTTAAAAAAAATTAGATAAGTGGTATTTGTCCTACAGAATGTTTAATTTAGTGTGCACTTATTCGTCTCCATATTCATAATTTGAATGACAGTACACTACAAGCAACTTTTCAAGATTAAAACACTCGCTCTTGTGACGTCTATTGGACAATAATACATTATGCAACGAGCCTATAATGGTAGTAATTAAGACGCGAGTATGTTTGTTTATGAAACGAGCGCAAGCGAGTTTCATAATTTTCATACGAGAGTCTTAATTACCATTATAGGCAAGTTTCATACGACTTTTTATGCTCGACCATATTTCTAACTTAAAATTATTCAGAAGTATTAATTTTATTAGTATATAACTGAAGAGTGGAAGTGACCTTATGCATCGTTCGTAAATTGTGAGATGTGCGCAGACGCGAAAGTATTGATTTTTTCCGATGAACAATAATGTCAATGACCTTGTTATAATCTATAGAATAACATGAACTAATTTTGTTATAACCTGGAAATTGATTTAGAATTGAAAAACGAGATGACAAATTGAATCTATTTGAATATTATTTACAATTAACGCTAATTATTATAGTAACAGAACATAACCTTCTGCGACAGTATTGGATTTCCAGCCTCCGTGACGTTTCCCTCGTTGTCTTTCGATTACATATCCTAGAATAATCGAAAACCTGAACTTTAATGAATAGGTGTACTTTAATGACATGCATTAAAGGACTGCTACCAGGTGTGTAATTACTACATTTTGGCATGGTTTGAGCATAAAATCTGTTTATATGCCGAAAAGGATCTCTCAACATGCACTGATGTGACTGGAACGTGCTTATACAATACCATCCTGGCTACCTTAAACCCCTCAGGAAGCTCACTACCGGTCCCACTTAGAACTTTATACACAGAATTAATGGTTTCATATCCAGGATTTCTTGAAATAACACTTTTTAGCTTCTCATATATTTGAGCATCATACTTGCCAGGAGCTACACATGCTTCTTTTCATTCAAAAACAGGGACATGGATTCACAAAATGACAGATTGCTGGATTCCAGTTGTTGAATGGTATCTGCTATAAAAGTGAAATGCGCATCGATATTTGCAAAGCCTTCTTCTTTAAGTCCTTTTTCTTGAAACACACACTGATCTTCTTTGATTGACAGAGAATCATTCTCTGAAAATTCCTTAACAATTAGTGTTATTTGTTCAAAGTTATTCGCATAGTATTTTACTACTCTCAACCATGTCCCCCACCTTGTAACAATAGGCTCAGGAGGTAAGGGAGTGTCAGGTAACTTCTCTCTAAATACAAAGATAATCCTAGACTGTGTGCTTCAAGCAGATACGTCGTGTATGTTATGCAGGAGAAAGGTAGATAATAAAGTAAATCGTTATCTGAACTATGAAGTTACAGGAGAGTGGAGAAAATTACACAACGCAGAACTGCACGCATTGTGTTCTTCACCTGACATAATTAGGAGCATTAAATCCAGACGTTTGAGATGGGCAGGACATGTAGCACGTATGGGCGAAACCAGAAACGCATATAGAGTGTTAGTTGGGAGACCGGAGGGAAAAAGACCTTTGGGGAGGCCGAGACGTAGATGGGAGGATAATATTAAAATGGATTTGAGGGAGGTGGGATATGATGATAGAGACTGGATTAATCTTGCACAGGATAGGGACCGATGGTGGGCTTATGTGAGGGCGGCAATGAACCTTCGGGTTCCTTAAAAGCCATTTGTAAGTAAGTAAGTAAGTTATCTGAACTCAAGACGGTGACTGGTCGGTATGAACGATGGGACTAGTTAGGTAGAGTCTTAATAAATCCATTACAATAGGATTTCCGAAATATTTGTATACTATAAGAACTATCAATTTTTTTCAGTTTCAAGCAAAAAAGTTAATAATGAGTGCTGTTGAATATATATGCCTATACAGAAAATGGAAAAAAAGAACAAATAAAAACAAAAACGGCACAAACTGTAAAAAAAGGCAAATATAGGCAATATAAAACTTCACCACAACATTTGATTTTTCCTGATTCGCATACATAAATTAACAGCCTTGTAATACGTACATTCAAACAAAATAGGCATTTCCCTAAACTTCCGATCCCTATTAATAATTATAATTACTTCATTATTAGCAGTTTAAAGTGTCATATGGCCATAAACATTTGTACATAGGTAGTATCATAGAATTTTAATTAAAAAACCAAAAATGCATTTTGTTTCATCAATTTATCATCACTTTCACCTCCACTTCCCCCACGCTAATCCCTTATTCATCTGTCGTAAAAAATCTTGGCTTCTTTTTTGATAATAATCTAAGTTGGAATTTTCAAGTTAAAGAAACGATAAAAAAAATCTGTTCCTCCATTCACTGTTTGAGTCGCTTGAGAAACTTCTTGCCCCAGCAACTAAAACTTACCCTTGTGCAAACCCTAGTAACGCTGCACTTCGATTATTGTGACGTTTTGTTAAGTGACCTAAGTTCTGAATTGTCAGTCAAGTTACAGCGATCTCAGAATATGTGCGTCAGATACGTGTGCAACATCCGACGGTATGATCACATATCACCGTCCTTCGCAAGTCTCTCGTGGCTCCGACTTAAAGAACGTAGAACTTTACACTCTTTGTCTTTACTCTTTCGAATTCTGCACACTTCAACACCAAATTACCTTTCGTCTCGTTTCTCTTATCTATACTCTAACCACGACGTAAATACCAGATCACTTATCTGTGGCACGCTAAGTATACCTCTTCATAGAACATCTTGTTATTCATCATCTTTTACAATATCCACCTCGCGTCAATGGAATTCCTTGTCACAAAGTATTAGGGGCTGCAAGACAATAAACACCTTTAAGAACAGCTTAAAAGATAACCTTATTAGCATTTCACTCCAATCATACTGATTTAAACTATCACTGACTACATTGTTACTTTTTTCTTTAGACATCATCTTGATTGTGCTGTATTTTAATTGTCTCGTAATAATCTCTTTCTATTATCTAATACTATTTGAAATATATTAACATTCTATGTATTTTAGTTTAATTCTGCTACACAGTTTATTTCAGTGTTTAATTAATAGTTCATAGTATTTTGTTGTTTAATTTGTAAATAACTTTTGTATACATGTAACTCTCATCTAAATCAAATTGTTGGATTCTTTGTAAGTTCATGCATATGTATATACACTTTTTGCTGGTTGAGTGGAAGAGAAAGCCTTACGGCCTTAACTCTGCCAGCTAAAATAAATCATTATTATTATTATTATTATTATTATTATTATTATTATTATTATTATAATCCAAGACTTTATTCGTGCTGTAGTAACGTTTACAAAGGCATGTACAGGGACATCATTTTATTTTTACTAACATTTTTAATATTAACTTGCCTATACCTCTGGATCAACGCCGTTTGCTATCCCCTTCCACGACTGGAGTTCGATGATACTGACGTAATATACAAACAAATCACTTTACTAGGTATAGGAGGGAAGAAAAGTAGTTCATCCATTTATGTAAACTAGGAAATATTGCGCTTTTGAGTTTCATCGTTTTCATTAGGTTTTTGTTTAATCAAAATATAGTACAGTATTAACAATGAGTGTTTTTACTCACGAACTGAGCTGTCCATGTGGACGTATTCATTATGCAGTATATATTATACTGTCTACAACATATTAGCGTACAATATAGAGAATGAAGTTAAATTGAAAAATAATCATAATATGGATATTAAACACATTTCGATACAGGCTTCAGTTTTAATGTGCATATTATCGCACTATAGACTATTGTACTTAATTCCAATTACCAGTTCTTCGTACTAGTAACTCATGTTGAAATAATTCTGTACCTAATCTATAAAAGAGTACCTTACGCAGTGTAAATTCAAACTTCACTTCTGCCCGAAAAGATAAAATTACTCAGACATACTATCTACTGTCCGTCCAAGTGGTTATGTCGTAGGGTCGTAGAAAGGAGGGAAATCACGTGACAGTTAATTACTTAACGAGGCCCTTTTATTTAAGTTATTTTAAACAGTTGTATAATATTACGTAGACGTCCAATTCCTAACAGAAATTAATGTTCTCAGAAAAGAGCTAAGACAGCCCAGGCATTAGCTGGCGAATAAAAGCTCGTTGGGGAAACCGGGGTACGACGTACGCAAATGGACGACAGTACCTGTGCGAAAATGATTCAATATTGAAAGCTCTTTCGTCACTGGAAAATGCGAACATATTTTTGGAACGTACTGTGGCTACTATGACTGTATATGCAGTCTTGGATCTGTGTGGAAGTCGGTTGAAGGGGTGGGAGTGAAGTACATTCAAAAACTCAAGTACAATAAAAATGTAAGTAAAAATAAAATGATGTCCCTGTACTTTTATCCTTAGGCACACAAAAGACGCTTTATTTTTCACCAGTTATATAAACTGAATACAAGAGGAGAATTTGACCACGATTTTCCCAAACCATCAGTTTGGAAAGTAGCACTTCCTTCCAGGCTGGGCTGCTAGTTCAAAACTCTGATACACGATGCATGTCTATGTGTGTTTTGGGGGCTAAACTGGAATATGTCAGGCTTCTGTCTGTAGATATTATAAAACGAGTTTGAGTGCAACAAATTAGATTTTGTAAGGCGTCCTCTCACAAAGATAGCACACGCTCTGTTGCTCAGGAAGCCTTTCTGTACCTCGCAATATGAGAGGCTTCCAGTCCTCCATGTAACTGGTTCCTGGCCGTCACATACATGCACGCTTCAAAGCTATAAAACATAGTAACATACTCATAATGATGAAGGATATATTAGTATCTTCTAAGCTTTCCTTTCTTCTATCCTTTCGCTCCCCTTTGCCATCTCTCTCTCTCTCCTCTTCCAAGTCCCCTTTCATTGTGTAATACTCTGAGTCAAATATTTCTCATTCTTCTACTTTCTCTCCTGGATAAACTTCTTCCCCCATCGCCTCTATTTGTTACTCCTATCTTCCTTTTTATTTATCTTCATCTATTTCTAATTTCTCTTTCCTCACTTCTACCATACTTCCCATTTCCTTTCCATCTCTGGCCTTCGCTTCCGATTTGATTTGTTTCTTAATTCTCTTACTTCATTGTTATGATCTTTCACATACTTTCAATTTATATCTTCTCCATCATCCAAATTTTGTATCGTCCTCTTTCGCCTTCACTTCATCTACTGCTCACTCTTTTCATCCTCTTCTTCTCTCAACTTAAATTTCCCTCCCTCCTCATTTTTCCTTCATCCCGTCATCCTCCTCCTCTTTCCTTCACTCCTCATTCTCCTCTTTTCGTCACCCCTCATCGCCATCCTTCTCTTTCCTTCACCCCTCATTCTCCTCATCTTTCCTTCACCCCTCATCCTTCTCTTTCCACCAACCCTTCATCCTCATCCTCCTTTTTTCATCAGCCCTCATCTTCATCCTTCGCTTTCCTTCACCTCCTCATTCTACTCATCTTTCCTTCACCCCTCATCCTCCTTTTTCCACCAATCCTTCATCATCCTCTTCTTTCCTTCACCACTCATCTTCATCTTTCTCCTCTTTCCTTTACACTCATTCTTATACTTCTCCTCTTTCCTTCACTCCTCTTCTTCTTTCCATCATTCCTAATCCTCATCCTTCACTTTTCACCACTTCTTACTCATCATCGTCCTCCTCCTTTTATTTCCTTCACTCCTCATCCTCCTCTTTCCATCACCACCCATCATCCTCTTTTCATCAATATTGATTCTCCTCCCCTTTCCATTGCCCCCTCGTTGTCATCCTTCTCTTTCCTTCAATTCTTTTTAATCCTCCTTTTTTCTAGAGTCCTTCATTTTTCTAGTTCTCCTCTTTTCTACACTCCAACTTCCTAGTTCTCCCCTTCACTTCACCTTCTCCTCCTCCTTCTTCACCTCTTTTTAAATGATTTTACGACGCTTTATCAACTGCTGTGGTTGAGTGAAATGAAAGTGATAACTGATAATGTTAGTGAAATGAGTACAAAATCCAGCGTCTAAAGTTATCCAGTATTTGCTGTTAATGGGTTGAGAGAAAACCCCGAAAAAACCTCAACCAGGTAACTTGTCCCAATTAGGACTTGAACCCGGAATCACTTGTTTCACAGACATCCTAACCGTTACTCCACAGCGATGAACTTGTCTCTATTTCATCCCTTCATCCTCCTCCTCCTCTTTCCTTCCCTCATTCTGACCCTCCTCTTTCCTCCCCTCCTCATCCTCATCCTCTTTATTTCACCCCTCATCCTTTTCTTCTTTCCTTTCCTCCTCATCCTTATCTTCTTTCCTTTCCTCCTCATCCTTATCTTCTTTCCTTCCCTCCTCATCCTCATCTTCTTTCCTTCCCTCCTCATCCTCATCTTCTTTCCTTCCCTCCTCATCCTCCTCTTCTCTCCTCCTCTTTACTTCACTCCTCATCATCCTCTTCACTTCGTCCCATCTCCTCCTCTTTCCTTCCTTCCTGATTTTCATCCTCCTCCTCTTTACTCCACTCCTCATCCTCCTGTTTACTTGGTCCCAGCTCCTCCTCTTTCCTTCCCTCTTCATCCTCATCTTTACTTAACCCTTCATTCTCCTCTTTATTTCACTCCCCATCCTCTTGTTTACTTGGTCCCAGCTCCTCCTCTTTCCTTCCCTCTTCATCTTCATCTTTACTTAACCCTTCATCCTCCTCCTCTTTACTTCACTCCTCATCCTCCTGTTTACTTGGTCCCAGCTCCTCCTCTTTCTTCCCTCTTCATCCTCATCTTTACTTAACCCTTCATTCTCCTCCTCTTTATTTCACTCCTCATCCTCTTGTTTACTTGGTCCCAGCTCCTCCTCTTTCCTTCCCTCTTCATCTTCATCTTTACTTAACCCTTCATCCTCCTCCTCTTTACTTCACTCCTCATCCTCCTGTTTACTTGGTCCCAGCTCCTCTTTCCTTCCCTCTTCATCCTCATCTTTACTTAACCCTTCATTCTCCTCCTCTTTACTTCATCCCATCTCCTCTTTCCTTCCTTCCTTCGCGCCATCTTTCTCCTCTTTACTTCACCCCTCATCCTCTTCCTCTTTACTTCACCCCTCATCCTCTTCCTCTTCACTTCACCCCTCATCCTCCTCCTTTTTACTTCGTCCCGTCTCCTCCTCTTTCCTTCCCTCCTCATCCTCCTCCTCTTCAAGTCGTCCCATCTCCTCCGCTTTCCTTCTCTCCTCATTCTCATCGTCCTCCTCTTTCCTTCCCTCCTCATTCTCATCGTCCTCTTTCCTTCCATTCTCCTCATCCTCCTCTTCCTCTTCACTTCACCCCTCATTCTCCTCCTCTTTATTTCACTCCTCATCCTCCTCCTCTTCGTTCCATCTCCTCCTCTTTCCTTCCCTCCTCATTCTCATCCTCTTCGTCTTTCCTTCCCTCCTCATCTTCCTCCTCTTTACTTCGCCCCATCTTCTTCTCTTTCCTTCTTTCTTTTCTTTCTTCAGCGGTTGATACTGGTTTTAAAAGTCGGATTACGCTACTCATTGTAGCTCATCTCTTACCTCAGGATACAGCGGTCCCACACATTGGATGAATTCTAATAGCGACATTTTAAAAAGTACGTTAAAGACATACTCAAGTTCTGTTATACTACTAGCATATCTATGTGTAAGACAAGATCGAGGACTAACAAAATGCAGAACTGTAGCTTGTTTTTTTTTTTTTTTTTTTTTTTTGTGCAATGCAAGACCACGTGAATCTCGTTCTCACTGAAAAAATCAAAACCGATCGTGCACACACAAGTGGATGTAAGCTTAATGCCGCGCTCTACTGAGCTATTACGTGATGCGTGGAATTTGGACATGCTAAAAATGTTCGCATGATAACGGAACGATTGTAGCGAGAAACGTTTAGTTCGACGCCCCATCAGGTTAATGTACCATTATACAGACGTCATAAGTCACACAGCGAGAATGGCCCTCTGACAGATCCGCGCTAAAGCGGTGGTTTACCATGCAGCAAACTTCGGTTCGATAACAGGAATGATACTTCATGAACTACAGCAGGAATGTTAATTGAATGTTTCCGCAAGATCATAAGATTAGGCTATAAGGGTTAAGACAGAAATGTTTAAGGTAATAGTTCATTTGAAGAAGTATTTAATGTAAAAAAAAAAAATAAATAAAAATTCATCATACAAACGCTCGTTTCTCTCACTCATAATTTTTTTTTGAGTGAAACGTTCTTCTACATACCACGAGAGAATAAATGAACAGGTTATTTTAAATACCCCGCATGTCCATTTTTTGTCAAAATTGAGATAAAGACATTTTATAACGTCTTTAGGGCCGGTACCAGTGTTGCCACGACCCACTCACGAAAATCAGAAGAAAAGCATCGAAAAAAACAGGAGATTTCAGTAGATTAATTAAACATGAATTTTCTCTTCGTACTATAATATTGATTACAAAACAGTGTATACTGTAAGAAAGATGGTACTGTTGTATTAGTACTGGGACACCATTTTATTTTTACTTACATTTTTATTGTACCTGCATTTCTGAATGTACTTCACCCCGACCCTTCACTAATGTCCTTGCTCCCGTCAGACACACAAACTTACGGCCGCTGTTGCATTCAAAGTCTTCAAGCAGTGAAGTAAACACTGCAGCGTATAGTGTGTTTCAGAAATATGGTTGCGTTTTCTATAGAAGAAAGAACCTATATTAATAATATCGTACTAAAAAATTATATTCAAGAAACGATAAATTCAATTTCAGAGAATATGCTTCAAAATGTTTTTAATAATATGCGTAAAGAATTGAAGTCTGCATTGTAATGAACGGCAACCATTTTCAGCAACTTGTTTAAAAATTCAGATTAGCTTATTTTGCATTGAGGTGGCTAGAAGCAAAGGAATGCTAGTGACATTTGTAATAACATGAGTTAAGTGCATCCAGTGTAAGCTAAAGTATCACAAATTTTAGTGGCAAAGGGATATTTTAATCTCATAACACATTAAAATTTAAATAAAAATTTCATCGATTTTACGAAAGCCTAAATATTTAAACCCCATTTTCTCAAAAGTAACTTACAGTCCTTTACTTATGAGCCCCTCAATTTAAATGCACTCTCTATATTGTATGTTAACATAAATAATTAATATGCTAAATAAAGTAGACATTACATAACGAACATAGCCGCCTGAAAAGTTGAGTTTTTGAAAAAAAAAAATGTTACTAATCTACTGTATTTTGATAAATTCCATAAAAGTGATGATCAAAGTGAAAATGGTAATATCGTATTTCCCTACAACATAAATGGATACACTACTTTTCTCTCCTCCTATAGGTAATAAAATGATTTGTTTACATATTGCACTAGTAACATCAAACTCCTGTAATGGAAGGGGGTAACAGTGTTTCCGAGTATAGCCAGGTTAATGTTAAAAATGTTGGTAAAAATAAAGTGATGTCTCTGTATATAGCACATCCCCAACCATTGAAATGGAACAATTTTGCAAAATATTACTACTGTCATCCTCAGCGTATGTAAATAAGTCACACAATTTTGTTTTTACACAGTAATGTCTCATTGACAATGTTTCAAATTAAAATGCATTAATCAGGAGTTTTTCGTATATCGACAAACGATTTCCGATAGAACGAGATTTATTTTAAAGCTAATATTAAAGACAGTACTGCATTAGCTGCTATTATAACAGACGAAAAATTATCTCTCTTCCTGTTTTTGCATAACTACCCTTTAAACTGTTCATAATTTTCCCACTCTGATTTATAATTCTGGGAAGGAGTATTTACTCTTCTTTCTTGCTGGGGCACTTTCAATCATTTTAAAAGATCACTGTGCACGATATGTAACACAAAAATACCATTAGCTACACTTCACTCTCTCACTATTTCACGTGTTCTTGCGTCTTTAAGCGTCATTGTGGGGACGCGTTATGAGCAGGATGACGCAATGAGCTAGAAGAATATTCTTACTTATAGCACAGTCTACTATATACAGTCGCGAAGCTTGAGGTGATTTTTTGCAAATCTCGTGATAAAGCGCTCCAAGCGGTTAGCAACTAGAAACAATAGACTGTCACGGTCGACTTTGGACTGTGTCGTATTTCTATCGAGTGCTAGCTCGTTGCGTATTTCACATTGATGCTTGTGAAATGTTCGTTATTGGTTGTAATGAAAATGTTAATGGCTAAAATACAATAATTGGAATAATAATATTTTACTAGAGACGTAGAAAATTTAAGTTTTTTTTAATGAAATTTATTGATCACGTTTTATTTTCAATTCTGGTGGGATTATTATTGCTTAGGCCTACTTTTTTTTTCAAAGGATATGTTTTTAATTATAGCTGTTAATTTTGTTGTTATTTTTATTTGTTACTTTACTAGAGACGTAGAAAAAGTCTGTTACAATAAAATTTATTGATCACGTTTTATTTCCAATTCTGGTGTGATTATTATGGCTTAACCTTATCCCACTTTGTTAACTACGTAAGCATACACTACAAGTACCGGTACACGTAAGTTACTTCATTAATTCATATTTCCATTATTATTGTTGTAAAGGGAAATGCAAATTAATATTTATTGGTTTCATAGTTAATTATCGCTATAATCTTGAATGAGTGAAGCGATTATAGTAAATTTCAGTTCGTTTTGCACAAACCAAAATAATATTAACCTATTTCTTGGAGGTATCTTCGAGTTTATGGTGGAATTTAATATACTTCACTAAAATAATAAATTAACTTTATGCATTTAATATTTCAATAATGGAAGGAAGGTGTTAATATTTCTAAAAGAACACGACAACGAAAGTGTAACATATTTTGTCGTCTACTAGGAGAGAGATCTGCGATGATGAGGCGATAGTAGCGATCCTAGTGGTGGGCAACTACCCATGTTTGCATTTTTACTATATATTGAGCTTCGCGACTGTATATAGTAGACTGTGCTTATAGCTCGTTGGGGAGACAAATGAAAACATTGTTTGACTTATGTATAAGATGTAATAGTAAGACATGGTGACATGATATAAATGTAATAAATTGCAAATCCAGACATAGAACCAGGTGACTGCAACATGCCAAAAACGAAGGAGAAATTCGGACTTTTGACAAAAAAAGAAGCAGAGCAGTAGATGCAATGGAAAAACAGGAAATCTCCTGCTTAATCAGTAGGTATGGCACCACTGGCCGATACAACGTTTTATGAAGAAACCATTCAAGTTTAGTCATTTTTATAGCATACAGAGTCAGTTGAAAAATGCATATATTTGGGAAGACCCTCAAGTACAGGGCAAGAACGGTTTCTCAATTAGGGCTAAATCACTTTCTATGATTTTGGAATAGCTTTGAAAATGTTACGAAGTTTCATATTTATATGTTGGTAATGTTAAAAAATCTCGGGAAGAAATTAAAAACAGAATAAATATGGGAAATGCCTGTTGTTATTCGGTTGAGAAGCTTTTATCATCCAATCTGCTTTCAAAAAACCTGAAAGTTAGAATTTATAAAACAGTTATATTACCGGTTACTTGGACTCTCACTTTGAGAAACAGAGGTTAAGGTGCTTAGGAAAACATTTGGGGCTAAGAGGGATGAAGTTACAGAAGAATGGAGAAAGTTACACAACGCAGAACTGCATGCATTATATTCTTCGTTCGACATAATTAGTAACATTAAATTAAAAAGTTTGAGATGGAAAGGACATGTAGCACGAATGGACGAATCTAGAAATGCATATAGTGTGTTAGTTGGGACGTCGGAGGGAAAAAGACCTTTGGGGAGCCCGAGATGTAGGTGGGAGGATAATATTAAAATGGATTTGAGGGAGGTAGGATATGATGGTAGAGACTGGATTAATCTTGCTCAGGATAGGGACCGATGGCGGGCTTATGTGAGGACAGCAATGAACCTCCGATTTTTCTTAAAAGCCATAAGTAAGTAATGTTAAAAAGTGATATATTTATATGTTGGTAGCATTTGTATGATTTAATATAACTGGACAGTGCTATAGTATGTAACATTACCTAAGGATGAGTTAATAGAAAATTCTTATCAACCGACTTTTTTTTTCACAGTATTACTGACTGATACCAATAATTTTTGTAGACATCAAAATATAATACGTGTATTAATACTTTATAACAATACAATACCTTCTATCGCATTCTGCTTCATTAATAATAACATGACTTCCCACATTTAATCTTTCATTTGAGAAAGCCCTATGTTCCAAATATTTAAATAATTTTATGAGAAACTGATGTGTTAAAATCTCAATTATGAACTTGAAACATGTAGTTACAACGTAAAACGAAGTAAAAATATAGGCCTATATTTCCATAAAATTATTTTCGTATGGAAAATATTTAGTTTTTGTGTCTCTCCTGAAATTTTTAAGATTTTGGACATGATGGGTTTCTCAAATAACCTGTTTACATTGCAAAAACTTACAACATTGCCTCTCATGAGAGTTGTGCCGATGCCACAGACAATGTATTCATTACCCTTTTTTTTAGTTATTTAAGGATGTTGTATCAATTATTTACCATTAATCAAAGACAGAGAAATCGGCTGCAACTCAAGAATCAGACTGCATAAAACCCTTATACGTAGTATAATAATGTATGGATGTGAAAACTGGATTATAACAAAAAAAAAGGTGGAATCCATGGTGGATAGGTTCGAAAGGATAGTATTGCGAAGGATTTTCGGACCAGTAGAGCATAATGGGATATGGAGAATCAGATATAATGAAGAACTACCTATATACATTATATGGCGACATTCCTTTATCAACAGTCATACGCCTTAGAAGACTGTAATGGACCGGACATACTGTACTATCAGGATGGAAGTGAAGAGAATCCCAAGGAAAGTATTGGAGAGACATTTTGGAGGAAGAAGGATGGTGGTAAGGCCCCGGATCCAATAGGAAGAGATAGTACAGAAGGTGCAACGAACCTACTAGATGTCAGGAATTAGAGAACAATGGCTACAGGCGGCCAACCGAAGCTACTGACTCTCTCGACCGGCCTCCGTGGAATGTAGTTAAGCGACGATGGATGGCTTCTGCAACGAGCACCCGAGGGGGACCTACTCGGGGAGGAGTTTCGCCTCGGACCGACAGGGGGCCTTGGGAGAAGTTGCCGAATCAGATGGTGTATGGATTTCTGACGGATGTAGGGACCGGTCGTTAAGGGAGTCATTTGGTTAGGGCGGTGCGCGTAGGAAATCTGTGGCACGTAACTCATTCCATATCGAGGGTTAGCGCAATAGATCTCAACAGGTCGCAATGCAGGACCATCCGTGCCTCCCTCAGTTACATTTCATTTCATTCCAGTCTATTCCATTCTATAGCAGTCGTTAAAGCATCGTAAAATAAAACAATTAAAATATAAAGAAAAATCACAAACAGCATAGAGTTTCAAGCAATTGTATGGATTCGATTAATTCTCTAAGAGTTTTTATTCAGGGGTATTCTATGATAGAGTAGTTTCTCTACTAGCAAATCTGTTTCTCTATAAGCTCCTATCCTCCGTGTCTTCTTTGGTCAACCTTCTATAATCCATACCTACTATAGATCCCATCCAACCAACCATCCATCCATCCATCGTTTCTTATGTCTTCCCCGTCTTTTGTTGACCTCCGCTTCCCGTTCCAGCATCATCTGTGGCATTTTATAACTTCTCATCCTCTTTGCATGTCCCTCGAAGCCCATTACAGTACCCTTTAATTCCCCCGAAAACGATCTACGCCGCCTCATACTAATGCCGTCTGTATGCCTGTCACAATACATCACGCCGAACCGTTTTGGATCAATACTAAAATTGACATTTATTTATTTTATTTATTTACTTAGCTATCAAAGTGAGTACTAATTTAATCTATAAAACAAAATTGTTTCTAGCCACTACCGTAAGAGCCAGGCTCATGTACGGTGTGGTCTTAGCCAATAGTATAACATAAAATTTACAAAGACAGTTTACTAAATACACTAATTAACTTAATTCAAACCGATAACTAACACACAAGAGCAAAAAAAAAAAAAAAAAAAAAAAAAAAAAAAAAAAAAAAAGGAAGAGGAAAAGAGAGAAAAAACAGATTTAATATAAATTGGCAATCAGAAAGAAGCCAGTGATATTCAATAAAAACATGGATATAGTAGACAGAAATAAAAAGTTAAAAAAATACACAATTTCTTAGTATTATACAGGTTGTTTCAAAAATACGAGGCATAATTTCAGGTATGTATTTCCCACATGTAGACAATCAAAATAGTTCATTACAACATGTGTCCGGAAATGCTTTATTTCCGAGTTATGGCCTTCACAACATTGAAATTCACCGGAACGTTTTTCATTCCGCAGGTCGTTGCCGTCAAAGGAGACATTAAGAGGGCACTCTGACAGTTCATTCCGAGGCGAAGGTTACATTCAGTGTTGTGTAGGCTTTAGACTGTGCGACATGTATTCAAATCAAGAGCTGCCAGAGATACACTTCATGTACGGTAAGGCGGACGGCAATGCTGCACTGGCTCGTCGTTTGTACCAGGAGAGGTACCCACAGCGACAATGTCCAGATCGGAAGACATTTGTACGTCTCCATTACCGTCTGTGCGAGTATGGAAAATTTAACTCTCCTGGTTTGGGAAGGGAACGACCAAAATCTACAACTCCAGGAGTACAGGAGGAGATTCTGGAGGCTGTGAACATGACTCCTTCTATCAGCACACGAAGGGTAGCGTTGCAGTTGCAAGTCAATGTTCCTCATACGACTGTCTGGAGACTGTTGAAAGAGTATCAATTGTATCCTTATCATTTGCAACGTGTACAGGCCCTGTCACCAGCAGATTACCCTGCACGAGTTAGGTTCTGTCAGTGGTTCTTGCAGCAGTGTGGTGTAAATCCGAACTTTCCTGCCTTAGTATTATTTACAGATGAAGCACAGTTCACACGAGATGGCATAACAAATTTCCACAATCAGCATGTATGGGCGTATGAAAACCCACGTGCAACTGTTCCATCTCATCACCAGGTGCGGTTCTCCCTGAACATGTGGGCCGGTATCATTGGTGATCGATTAGTTGGACCCCATGTACTTGTAAACAGACTTACGGGGCAGGCGTACACAAACTTCCTGGAAAACACCATACCTCATGTTTTAGAAGACACTCCACTGATCAATCGTCAACACATTCACTTCTTGCATGATGGCGCTCCTGCACACTTCAGTCGTACGGCTCGTCGGTACTTGGATCGAAGGTTTCCTGATCGATGGATAGGTAGAGGTGGCCCAATTGCATGGCCTCCACGCTCACCTGCTCTGAACCCTCTCGATATCTACTTGTAGGGCCATTTAAAATCATTGGTTTATTCGTCTCCGGTGCCTGATTTGGAATCCCTTCGGAATCGAATTGTGGCATGTTCTGAGGACATACGCAATACTCCTGGAGAATGGGATCGTGTTCGCAGGTCAATGAGACATCGATGTGAGGTCTGTATTCAAGCAGGAGGTGGACATTTTGAACATCTTCTGTAATGACAATGACCTGCGGAAAGAAAAACGTTCCGGTGAATTTTAATGTTGTGAAAGCCATAACTCGGAAATGAAGCATTTCCGGACACATGTTGTAATGAACTATTTTGATTGCCTACATGTGGGAAATACATACCTGAAATTATGCCCCGTATTTTTGAAACACCCTGTATATCATGAATAATTTTATAAATTTATTTTTTAAAAGCTTCAATTTTAAAATATTTCAAATTTGGAAAATGGCTTGTAATTGTATTATAAAGTCTTGAGCCGAAATTAGCACCATGCTTAAGAGCTGCTCTTGTATGACATTTAGGCTCAATTAATGAGAAAATAGACTTTTGTCTTCAAGTACGATATTCATGTCGATTAGATTTATGTTTTATTTGATTTCTGTGGTAGTAAGTTAGTAAACTATATTTATAAATTTCTTCGATAGTTAATACTTTAAAATCTCTATAAATTAAATTTGTTAGGTAACCCATATTTTTGGTTAGACAAATTTTTATTAATCTTCTGTGTAATAAAATTAATGGATTAAGTACAGATGATGCTACTCCACCGCAATTTATACCATATTGTATTAATGATTGTACTAAAGCTAAAAATATTATTCTCAATGGCCTCCTTAGTGATAAAATTTCGAAGTATTATGAATTTATAAATTGTCTTAAACTTGTACACATAAAATCAATTTTTTTATCCCAACGTAAATGCTGATCTACAATAATTCCTAAATATTTGATTTGTGTGGAAGGTGAAGAATATTGAAAAACTGCAGTCAAGTTAGCTTGAACCCAGGACCTCCCGAATGAGAGTCTCAAACGCTATAGCCTGAGTCAACTCGCTCAGTCATTTAGCTCCAGTAGCATATCCCTTAGTATCTTCTCTCTTCTGCCTAACAACGTCATATCATCATACTATTCATTAGAAACAATTAAATCTAGTAAATATAAAAGTTATTTCAATATTTGCAAAATATAATTTAGCATTTCATGTTGTGACAAACTGGGCACGATTTCAAAATCTTCCGTATTTTCTTTCTCAAAATCTGATAACCCTAATTAAATATGAGGGCAAAAATATCTATGGCACACTAGGTCGGAGTAACAATACAAAGCATTTCTGAAAACACAACATGGCAGTCCCTAAATAGAGTGAATGGCTGTAGTTATATTTGTTTTTTCGAGAGTCGGAGTATAACATTACAGTTGTGGTCGGAAAAGCAACTGAATATCATATTGCATGGCAGGCATATTATGGTAGCAACATGCTGTGTTTCAGTGTCATCGCAGAGGACTTGTGGAGAGATTATTTGCTCTTTAAAATCTGTAAAACCTGAGTTCCAGTGTTACAGGTCGTTATATTGTGTCAGAAGCGACGGAAATTCGATAATCAGTAATATTTTCCCATTTGTCTGTACCACAGTTCTGTGCAGTATAAACATGAAATATTATACTTGTCTCTCAAACATTGGTAATCCTACAATAGAAAATTACGATACAAGGTTGGCAAAGTGCTTCTACAAAACCGAGGAAAAGTTTGAAAAACGAACAGAGCGAGTTTTTCAATTTCCGAGATTTTATAATGTACTTCACAAACGTGTATTTTACAGTATTTTTTGCACGATAGCATGTTTTGGAAATAATATATAATATAAATAATAATAAGCAGATAGCCAACTTACAAACTTCATCATCAACTTTAATGTGAAGGAATAAAAATGAGTCGGGTACTTGTAATATTTCGTGTTCAATTGGAATAGTTTTTATTTCTTTTGTTAAGTGAAGTTTGAATTTTTTAATATACAGTACGAACGTTACACTATGAACAGCTGACTGATGTTAGCAGTCTGACCAACGTACAAAGTTCACCAACTTCAATGTAAAGGAGTAAAAATGATTCAGGTACTTGTAATACATACTTCGTGTTCAATTGGAATAATTTTTATTTCTTTTCGTTAAGTGAAGTCTGAATAGTTTAAATAAAGTTCAGTACATTTCAAATGCGGTGATTTGTTTCGTATAATGTAAATTAATTAATACTATCTTTTGCGTATGAATTTTACATGCATTGTAGGATTGTAGCATACATACAGGGACATCATTTTATTTTTACTAACATTTTTAATATTAACCTGGCTATACCTTTTGCTACCCCTTCCCACAACTGGAGTTCGAAGATACTGCGTAAAATAAAAACAAATCACTTTACTAGGTATAGGAGGGAAGAAAAGTAGTTAATCCATTTACGTAAACTAGAAAATATCGCAATTTCGAGTTTTATAATTTTCATTAAGTTTTTGTTTAATCAAAATACAGTACAGTATTAACAATAAGTGTTTTTACTCACTAAATGAGCTGTCCATGCGGACGTATTCATTATGCAGTGTATATTATACTGTCTACAGCACATTAGCGTACGATATAGAGAATGAAGTTAAAATGAAAAATAATCAAAATATGGATGTTTAAACACATTTTTGAAAATGGTGACCGTTCATTTCGATACAGGGTTCAGTCCTTTTGTGCATATTATCGCACTATAGACTATTGTACCTAATTCCAATTACCAGTTTCGTCCTTCGTACCACTAACTCATGTTGAAATAATTCTGTACCTACTCTGTAAAAACGAACCTTACGTACTGTAAATTCAATCTTCACTTCTGTCCGATCCGAAAAAATAAAATTACTCAGACATGCTATCTACTTTCCGTCCAAGTAGTTATGTCGGAGGATCGTAGAAAGGGGGGAAATCACGTGACAATTATTTAACGAGGCCCTTTTATTTAAGTTATTTTAAACAGTTGTATGGGTATAATATTACGTAGACGTCCAATTCCTAACAGAAATTAATGTTTTCAGAAAAGACTAAGACAGACCAGCCACTAGCCTTTTCAGCGGCGTGAGCAGAAGCAGGTGGGGAAAATCGGGATGCGACGTAAGTAAACGGACGACAGCACCTGTGCGAAAATATGATTCAATATTGGAAGCTGTTTCGTAACTAGAAAACGCGAACATATTTCTGGAACGTACTATACTCAGTACTGCTTGACTGCATGTACGCGGCCTTGGTTGTGTTGGAAGTTTACTAGTAGAAGGGGTGGGAGTGAAGTACATTCAAAAACTCAGGTACAATAAAAATTGAAGTAAAAATAAAATGATGTCCCTGTAGAAGGCAGTGGTTTTCATTACAACTCTAGAGAAGTTATTTGTAGTATTTCAACATACTTCTCTAGGTTGGCAACTCTGAATTCAGTAAAATCAATTTTTAATCGTGGCTGCCGTTTGCTGTAGCGACGAGAAAACACACTATTGTGCAAAAATGTTATTTTCTCCCGGGTCACCACATATCGATACAATATACGAGTACAATACCCTTATTGTTTAAGTAACATGAATAAATAATAAGTAAATCAAAGAAAATAGATAAATAGGCCTAGTTATATTAATAATGATACTAATACTGCAACACGGATTTCGTAGATCTAACCTAGCGAACAATACTTTCTGAACTGAACTCGAAATACAGCTATATGAGTAGTGCCGGATTTAGGCCTAGGGAACCTATGCAGTTGCCTAGGACAGCTATTTCCAGGGGGGCAGCATTTTCTGTCTCTTTGTCTTTCTTTTTTTTACAGTGTAATTTGTTTTTAAAACACTTGTTGGTAAATCTTTTCTGCACTTTGTTCTTGAACGCCTTGTGAAAGTCGGATATTGTTTTTTTATCGCATTGTTGCAGTCACGGCGAGAGTAAAAGGAAAGTGTGTAGCTGCATAGTTATATTGTAATGCCGGCAAAGGCGAAGAGAGAACCGTTTCCTTGGGGGGGGGGGGAGGAAAACTATAGAATCCCAATATAACGAGATTATGGGGGACATCATTTATCTCCTTCCCGTGTTACAGCTTGACCTTGGCACAGTATAACGGAATATTATCATTTAATAAAGGTATTGTAAAATGAAGTAATATTGTAACAAAATACGAGTATACAGACAATTTTACTTTTTTTTTCCTCTTGTACAGAACTGAGGGACCCGAAGGCTTGCACTGCAGCCTGAGGTTATTATGCTTACCACTCCTATTTTGTGAATGATTGGGTAGCCGAACGGCCGTGCTCTTGTACAAGTATATCATGTCGCACCGTGAACTTAACCCGGACTATTGTATGGATGATGATGATGATGATGATGATGATGGTGATATGTGAATTAATGATGGCGAAATGAGTCCGAGGTTCAACATTGAAAATTACCCAGCAATTCTGCTTCAATTAGTTGAGGAAAAACCCCAACCAAGTAACTTGTCCCAACCAGAATTTCAATCTGAGCCCGCTCCTTTCAAAGCCAGACGTGCTAACCATTACTCCACAGCGGTGGACCAATTTTACATTTACTTTATCTGTTTATTTAAAAAGCAAGGTATCATATGAAATGTGAATTCTAATTATTTTATATTTAATCTCGTCCCTAAGTTTACACATTATATCGGGATCACTTTTCTTTTTTCTGCATTGTTGTGCAGTATGTTACTCGTATTTCTCCAAGTGGTTGCTTGAACACCTACAGAGTTCTAACACATCAGTACAGGCTGTTACAAAAAAACATAACAGTGCTTCCATTCCTCAAATGAGGTATAGAAATTCTTACACATTCAGAAATTTTAAAATACATATTATAGTTCAGACACATGGTCTGAAGACAGTAATTCGTCAATTTAAGCACAGAAACTTAATCATTAACAAAAGCAAGAAGAATCTTTTTAATTCAATATTTTCTAACGTTAATAGAAAAAGAGAGTTCGGCCAAGTTCCCCCATAACTCCGCCTATGTAATGCCGGCATTACGTTATTATACTAAGAAACTAAATTTAACTACTTTTATAAACAAGAATGCATTGTTGAAAATCAAATTGGACGTGTGTTTATTAGCTATTTATCGCTATGGATAGTAACCACAACTCTGTTACATTTCCAATATAATTATATCGTCAACAATACTATTTAATAACTTTCCAGCATATGCACTAACGTATATAATTCGATATGAAAAGTTTATTCCGCAAAGAGTTGGAGTTTATTTTTCAATTACTTTATACTTCCTATCAAAGTAAGAAATACTACAGTGCGTTCGCTTCCCCCTGCGACCGGCCAGCAAGCGCGGAGTATTAGTAGAGACGTGTATCAAGTATGTTATTTTACGACGCTTTATCAACAGCTTCGGTTATTTAGTGTCTGAATGAGATGAAGGTGATAATGCCGGTGAAATGAGTCCGGGGTCCAACACCGTAAATTACCCAGCATTTGCTCATATTGGATTGTGGGAAAACCCCGGAAAAAACCTCAACCAGGTAACTTGTCCCGACCGGGAATCAAACCCGGGCCACCTGGTTTCGCGGCTAGACGTGCTAACCGTTACTCCACAGGCGTGGACCACGTGTATCAATCCTCAAGCCTCAAGCTTATCCTACTCATTTATTGTTATCACTTGAGTACTAATCTTGTTACAAAAGATGCTGAAAGTGGTGTCCATCTGCATTGATGTATTCTTGACTTCTTCTTATAAAATTTCCATTCACACGCTGAAGTTCTTCTTCAAGCGTACAAGAGTAAACTGACTGCTCACGGAAACCACCACGCGTGGCCTTGACGCGTTTTTTTAAGCGCTTCAGTAAAGCAAACTGATTGTTGAAACAGAACGCAATTAGGCCAGCTGACTGCAAAATGATGGCCAGCTGGTGAGTGATTCTTAAGCATGGGTGGCAGCACGTTGGTAGGCTATATTATTGCTGCTCCGCGTGCTTGCTGTTCATCGCCCGGCCGCAGGGGGAAGCGAACGCACTGTAGTATTAATACCAATCAACAAAATCAATGCTTAAAATAAATCACAGCCTGTCTTTCACAAATCAATTTTGTTTCAATAATAAGTTCGATTAATTAAAATGTGTCTCAGTGAAACATACAGCACAGTCCCTATTAGGTCAGTTTCTATCTGATGCTTTTCCAATTCATTGTGGGCTAAAGCAAGGCGATGGATGCACTATCACCTTTACTTTTTAACTTCGCTTTAGAATATGCCATTAGGAAAGTTCAGGATAACAGGAAGGGTTTGGAATTGAACAGGTTACATCAGCTTCTTGTCTATGCGGATGACGTGAATATGTTAGGAGAAAATCCACAAACGATTAGGGAAAACACGGAAATTTTACTTGAAGCAAGTAAAGCGATCGGTTTGGAAGTAAATCCCGAAAAGACAAAGTATATGATTATGTCTCGTGATCAGAATATTGTACGAAATGGAAATATAAAAATTGGAGATTTATCCTTCGAAGGGGTGGAAAAATTCAAATATCTTGGAGCAACAGTAACAAATATAAATGACACTCGGGAGGAAATTAAACGCAGAATAAATATGGGAAATGCGTGTTATTATTCGGTTGAGAAGCTTTTATCATCTAGTCTGCTCTCAAAAAATCTGAAAGTTAGAATTTATAAAACAGTTATATTACCGGTTGTTTTGTATGGTTGTGAAACTTGGACTCTTACTCTGAGAGAGGAACATAGGTTAAGGGTATTTGAGAATAAGGTGCTTAGGAAAATATTTGGGGCTAAGAGGGATGAAGTTACAGGAGAATGGAGAAAGTTACACAACGCAGAACTGCACGCATTGTATTCTTCACCTGACGTAATTAGGAACATTAAATCCAGACGTTTGCGATGGGCAGGGCATGTAACACGTATGGGAGAATCCAGGAATGCGTATAGAGTGTTGGTTGGGAGACCGGAGGGAAAAAGACCTTTGGGGAGGCCGAGACGTAGATTGGCGGATAATATTAAAATGGATTTGAGGGAGGTGGGATATGATGATAGGGACTGGATTAATCTTGCACAGGATAGGGGCTTATGTGAGGGCGGCAATGAACCTTCGGGTTCCTTAAAAGCCATTTGTAAGTAAGTAAGTAAGTTTGAATATATTTCTTTGCATCGAATCTGAATATGCTCCATCAGATCGACTTTGATGACATCATCAATGATTTCTCTGTGAAAAAAGTGCGAAGAAAATATTTGTAATTCACAAATAAGATTGCATGTATTCTGATTCCAATAATTTATTATTTTCTGAATTGTAACAGTTAATTTAAAACTAATTTAAACTAAACATGACCTGTATAATACCTGCTGATAAACTGTTTGTGGAAATTGGGGGTGGGGGCGGAAAATTTAGCTCTGCCTAGGGGTGGCACTATACCAAAATCCGGCCCTGGATATGAGATATTGTAACTTTGACTTACTTGGCGCCGTGAGTAACAAACCCGAGGCGAGCAGTGTATGCATTAATATCAAAGAGTTGCCGACGTTAATCAAATGAGTGACGATAATACTCGTTTGGAGATGGGACATTACTCTGTTAGGACTCAGGTAGGATGGCCCACCTGTTAACATTGGATTCACGATACCACCCATCTGACATCGACAATCATCGTATATACAGAGTGATTCACGAGGAAAGGTAAAAAATTTAGGATGTGAATTCTGAAGTCATTCTGAGTCAAAAAGTTCATATGAATATAGGTCCGTTTTCGAACGGTTACGGAGATATGGCTCTTTGATTTCACAAAAACTTCTGAGATTCTATTTTACTAACTCGCATTTAGAGACAGATAACGGACAAATCTAAAGATTATATTCACGTTTACATACATACCTAATATTCTAGAAGTCGGGGTCGATGTTTTCGCGCGTTTTCAAAGTTACCTCCTCCTGCTTCAATGCACTGTTGCGCTCGGGCGTGAATCGCGCTGGTCGCTCGGGAGAGTTGCACGTGGCTGTCTTTATGCCGCATCCAAAATACGGTCGATTAGCGCCTCTCTCGTTTCCCCCTTCCTTTGCTATACCAAGTCTTTCACCCAACCCCATAGACAGTAAATACTCTTTGATATGGTACCCTTCTGTTCGGAAAGCGTCGTTCATATTGAGCGACGGCATGCAAGGTAATTCCATCGCACAAACCATAAACATACACAATATCGGCGTATTCTGCAGTCGAAAATTTATAAGGCATATTGAAAAACACAACTTAACACTTCCGATAACTGTACCTGTATAGCTATTGTACTGTAGGTAGCTGACTGAACTCCTGTGAATCGATAAGTGATAGCGTATTTGTTGCGACATTTGTAATGCCCCACCACCCGGTTTGTTTCTCTTCTCTTATCTACATCGCTCACAATGCAGATTCCAATGTTACGTCATTCAACGGTGATCTTGTCTCACGTCAGCAGCATAAGGTAACGTCTGATTCACATTGGGGCGAGACGTTTTACCAAAAAATGCATCTAGCTCCGCCATCGTTCGAAAATGGACCTATGTTCATATGAACTTTTTCACTCAAAATGAAGATATCGTATCCTAAATTTTTTACCTTTCCTCGTGAATCACCCTGTATAGGGCGCACAATCTAAATGTAATAATCCGTTCAGGATGTGATCCTAGAAAAATGAAGCTAAATGAATCTGGCCGTTGTGATTTCTTTATTCTGTATTCTCAAACTTTTTCGCATTTCTCAGCTCTAGAGTGCCACCTTTAGAACGCGCACTGATCCACAAAACTGAATTCACTCTAGCCAAATGCAGCGGTTCAGCACGTGTGAAGCCCGCCATTTCCTGTGATATCCAACCAAGATTTAGAAGCCACTTGACAATCACGTCATCGACGTCACGTGGTCCAACGCACTTCCAATAAGAGCCCTCCACGTCGAACCTCTTGACAAGTAAGAGTTTTTCAATTCCTCTTCCTCGCTTTTTGTTAGTCTCCTAAAACTGTATCCAGGGCGAAGACCTGACCCCACTTCTTAGAAGAACACTTCACACGACCCTAAAAATAATACCGAAGGAAAAATAATGGACAAGAAATTGACGTAGTGAGATAGTTTCTTTAATACGTCTCGAAGACTGTCTTGAGATGACGTAACTTTCAACAAAGTTTGTTAAATATGCGTAGGTCTATACGAAAATAAAGTACAGAAGTATTATTTCGTAATGCGTACATCTTTAATTGAAGCGTTGGGCCGAATAACGGTCTATGTTACAATTTTTCAAAACCGAATTTTTAATGGAATAATTGAGGGGTTTGCCGGAAAAAGGGCGTATACGTCAATATGGTGAATTGAGATACAGGCAATCTAAGATTTTAAAAAGCACCGGAATAAAATGTTATAATATTGAACAAAATTATACATTAAATTAAAAATCTTAGCGAGTATAAATGCTTTGTAGCATTTAGGCAATTTATATTATTAAATTTCCTTATATTTGTACCATATAAAACTTCGGTCTATACGCCCTTTATCCATTTAATGATTTGCTTAGGGGATTTAATGTAGATTTCAGATATAAATTTCACACGAAATTGAAACAAAGATACATTTTATGACATTTATTATCTACTTCTAAAGTAATTTACATTATTTCAGATATACTGAGTAGACATTAAGTACGCAAAGCAAAATCTCTGATTATAACAGAAAAAGAAAATCTTCATTTTGTGTGAACATAAATAAATAACATTTATTCTTTGTATAATCCTGATAACAATAAGCCCAAAAATCTGAATGTTGTAATAAATCTCTTCATAGAAACATAAAATATTTCCGTCTGAATCTGTGAGTTTCATAAGTTTGTTTACTCTTAAAGCAAGGACAATAATGTACATAAAAAGTAGTCAAACGAAACAACTGGACTGACTAAATTGAACTATATATATTTGCTTAGTCTGTACCAAGAGAAAACACACACAGTACAGTATGCGGTAACGCGCAGCACTAGCTCCACTTGTAGACTGACTGACTAAATCACGCACGCACGCAAGCAGCCGTGTCCTGCAGGTATGTACAGTACAATTAAAACAAAATTTCGCTACTATAATTAGCGAATTATTCACTACATTTTAAACCGTTTTCCCGAAGAAGGGCGTAGAGGTCTATCCGCCTTTCTTCCGGCAAACCCCTCAATTCTCTGTATAGTCTTACACAACTGTCACAAAAATTGTTTTTCAATATCTGTACCAGAGGCGCTTCTACACGAGTTACAACCATGAATTTCTTGATTAAAACAATGGTCTATGTCACTATCACTTCTAGCGTATCCAGTTGTTTACATCGTATCGGGAGTTACTACACGGGAGTTTGTTCTCTTTACGAATACAGGGCACTTGAACTCTGTGTATTAGGTTTCGGTTGATCTATTACGTAACTCTTGCTACATGCGCAGAACTATCGACAGACAATATTGACCTTCAATTTTCAGCTGCCATCATTACAATAACAAAGACTGTTGCGGAGTTCACGTAAGATTAGTTCCTAAAAGCTAATATGGCCGTCTTATCAATGTTGCCAACCATTACCAGATATCAGTAATCAGTTAAATCACAATGCTCTGTATTTAAACAACAATAATAATAATAAATATTATTCAGTTTCTACTTATTTATTTTTTTATTTACTGATTAAAAATTATTTTGTCTGGTGACATGAAATTCACCGGTTTGAGTAAATCGGCAAGATTCATGAAACCTGACCTAAAATTTATTTTGTTTAAAGAAAAGATTAGTATGAATTTCGAAAACCGAACAACACTTCAAAACGTGTAGGCCTATTGTTGTTTTATTTATTAATTATTACTGTATTATTTATTAATATTTATTATTAATTACGTTCAAATTTAAAGTAACATTCGGCTAGTAAGTTTCGTTTCATGAACGTTGGCAGCTTCTTCGAAGACAAATAATGCTATCAACGTAACAGTTAGGAACTGTCAGTTATAGCATTTCTCAATACGAAATTCGAAACAAAGTTGAAAAAAAAATCAACCTAACAGCTAGAAAATCACTATAATCCACTAGCACATGCAGTAATAGGGAGAACATTTTTATCTTTCATCTTTACGGTGAAAACTAAGACGACCCGAACTATTTTAGATAGTATAAATTTATTTAAAGTTTCTCAATCATATGATTTATCATTTGTTAAATGTATTTAAAGTTTCTCAATCACATGATTTATCATTTGATAAATTTATTTAAAATTTCTCAACATATGATTTATCATTTGTGATTTATCTGAAAAATAAAAAATGAATTGTAAGATATTTCATGTGAATCAGACAATAATAATAATATACAAACGATATCTACACTTTAAAATCAAACTACATATCACGAATGCAAACATTTGGTTTAATCAAAAGTGTTTAAAGGACAAATTAACACCAAACTATGCAAAAATCAAAATCAAAAGCAAAACCTCATCAGCCAAAAAAGCATAAACTTTAGCCGAAACAACATGGATAAAAAATGAGATCAAATTCCTACATAAAAAAGAGATCACATAAACACACAATTGTATGTACTTCATTTGCAAGCTTCTAAAACATTAAGTATCGCATGGCCCCTTATAGATTACATAGTAAAACAATAAAATAAAGATCCTAATGGAAAACAAATACAATACATTGAACAAGAAATTAGACGATTTAAGATCTATTTCAACAAAGTTACAAGACAACAAAACTCAACAACCAAAAAAATGCTAATAGATTCATTAATTTAACTAATGTACAATTTTCAAATAAAGGTATTGAAATACTGAACAGAGAATACAAACAAAATTATTCACAAATAAATCTATTCAAAACTTTAGAAATTTAATTTTTGAAACAGAAACTGTTATACAAAATAGCAATCATGATAACAAAAACTACTTACGATACATTTCCTAAAAAATCATTAAAGATTATAAATCAAATCCCAAAACTAAAGAGCAGTTCAAAAAGGAAAAAAATAGATAAACGCAAAATTAACAACCTAAATCAAAAACTAAAACAAAACAATGTCATACGTAAAAGCAGATAAGAATAATGCGGTGGTTATTATGAAAAAAGAACAATACAATTTATTAAAAAGCTATTGAGTTCAAAATTATAATCTTGAACTGATTTATCTGTAAAATCAAAAGTGAATTGTAAGATATTTTAGATATATTGGAAATATTGACATTATTATTATTATTATTATTATTATTATTATTATTATTATTATTATTATTATTGTAAGTTTCATGTATTATTCGTCAAAGTCTCGTTATTGAATTTATTTTGATACATTAATTATGGCGACTATACCGAAGTATGTGTACATACCTTGTTATTGCAGAGCACTCCTTCAATTAATTTTAAAGAATGGTAACAAATGAGTCATTACCTCGTCTTGCGAGAAACCCGCCACAAATTAGTTTCATATAAAAACTAAAATTTTTTACGAAGACCTCGTTAGAGTGAAGTACTGACAGGTTTTCCTTCGATATATTGTAAACTTAATATATCATTCGCAGATATTGTGTGCACTTTGTCAATGACTTAATCCTCTTTTCTTTCCTGTGTTAATCACTATAATCATCGAGACAGATGTTCTGATACGCCGCACAGGTCGTTTAACTTGCTGTACATAGTCGTAAATCATGTCGATAAGGCACAAAATTCTCTCCTGAGAGGTGAAGATACATTGCAGAACTGTTATATGTATCACTGCTGGATTACGGGAACACAGGACGGGTGTATAAGCCGTGATTTCGAAGTGTTAGTATAGTAGTATTACAGTGATTGATTTACAGCGCTAAATTCGTGACACGACATTTCTTATGCACGCTTAATGAGTCATGCTAAAACATTAGCTCCTAATTTCAAGACATTACTACAGACCAACGACAATTCAGAAAAAAGCTTACGAAAAATGATGTTTTCTTTAACGACGCTCGCAACTGCCGAGGTTATATAGCGTCGCCGGTGTAGAGGAATTTTATCCCGCAGTACTTTTACATGCCAGTAAATCTACTGACATGAGCCTGCCGCATTTAAGCATAGAAGGCTAGCGCTATACCAACTGCGCCAAGCAGGCTGACAAAGGCTTATGACTAGACTTCGTGGAATTGCCACGAGAATCGTAAGTTTACTACGTTCGCAGTATAGACTGTATGAGAAGGGGATGTGCAACGGATGGATGCCTCTGATATAAACACTGAGCAGTATACTGCGGTTACAATAAAACCTGTATCCTGCATTCAAGAAATATAATGAATGATCATTGAAATAGGAAATGTCTAAACATATAAATACACAATTATTTTGTAGTGAGATATATTAACCCTTAAAATTTAATGTAATATTTTCACATCATCCTTGAATATGTGTATTGCAGATAGGAGTTACGTACGTTTTGAGCGACTGCAAAGTGAACCTCCTCCGATGGTCACTCAAACAGTTATTATGTTGGGAAAATATACGTTCAACATCACACGATGTAATACATACATATTTGAAGAACGGAAAGTCACTTCTTTTTAGTACACCAACTTCAGACGTCTTGTCGTGACGTGATAGTACATCATTTATAGTACGTAGTTGTGAATAGGCAGAATTTTTAGCAATAATGTTTCTCAACTTACATTTCAATTTTTCTGAAATTAGTGATATTTTGGATAACGATTTGTAATACTTTAGCCACTATATTAAGGGCTTTTGAGAGTTGTAGTTTAGACGATTCTAACAGGGTGATGCTTTTGGACGCGATTTTAAAATTAGAATCAATGCACAGAATATCTTCCAATAACTGTTCAGAAGGCAATGATTTTACAGCTGCAACAGCGGAACTGTCTGTGCTATCTAATGCATCAATTACCTCCATTATTTTGCCGTAATATTATGCATAATAATTAACAGCATCCAATCACGTTTTTCAACGGGTCAAGACTGGCTGCGGGGGTAAGGGTATCCAGAGGTACTTGTTTGGAACAGCAACACTCTCATTGTAGTATATTTGATTGAATTCTTGTCTGAACTGAACAAATGTTAAGCTTTGACTATTCCAACCACAGTAATGCAAAAACAAGTGCTTACATAGGTATACATTAGCTGTAGCTGCTCTATCTATTTGGACTGGTCACAACTCTAAACATGAACTGCTTATACTACGAGACCGGGCGGTCGCTCACCTGTTCTATACTACTGTACATCGGCAACCTGATTGCATGCTGCGTGTGGCAATTCAACGAAGTCTACTTATGACAAATGATGTACAATTAATCGTGCATAACATTTCCTCAGAGTTCATTATGTCACTTTTAGTACTAGTACGATCTTTCATCTTATCTATCACATAATAAAGAATCCGTGACACGACAGTCGCACGTCCACATGCCTAAACAGAGGTAAGCAATTAGAGGTAACGGGTGGTTGGTACGATGATCCCCCAGCCGTTGTGGGCAGGGCATAGTTCCGCCCCACGGTCGGGTAAGATGCAGCAGATAAAAAAGTGTCCCTGTTTTGTGGGCATAGTTGCGCCCCGTTCCCATCAGGTAGAGAAAGGGGCATGGCATAGTTGCGCCCCGACGAAATAGGTAGAGAAAAAGAGGTGTCGCTGAGGATGGTGTCGAATAGCACCGAAACAGCTGTAAGTCGCACATGCTTACATAATTAACACGAGTAAAATCGCCATTTAATCAATTATTTAAAGAAAAAGACATTACGGAAACTCGAGCCTCGTAATCAACCAAACTTATTGATTTTTTATCGATTTAATATTCATTATGATACCGTTAAAATGAACACCATGAAGTTGGCAGTACTTTATTTACTGTTTTTCTACTGTTTATGCAGTGATTATCGATAGCCTACCGTTAAAATGAACACCATGAAGTTGGCAGTACTTTATTAACTGACATATTCAAATGAGTGAGCAGTTGGAATATGGAGCCTTAGCTGCCTTGACATTTTATTAGTGATCTTCACACCGTCTGTGGCGTATAGTGAGGTTAATTTAAAATGAATGTTAAGTTTAGTGAAAAGGGTAAAGAGTTAATAATTCACAATGGTTCTAAGTTTCAATTTTCGCAATCCTGTACCGTAGGGTTAAGATATTGATGTACAAACAAAAAATGCAGTTCATTTGTTGTGTGTGATCGATAAAAAAGGGTTATTTTAAACAGCAAAATTGATCATATGCTAGGCCTACCTGATTTCAATGTAATATTTTTAAGTAATTTATTTATTTTATGACAATCACGTTCGTGTGTATTATCCCCATCGGGGCGCAACTATGCCATGTCCATTCTGCTACCTGATTTCTTCGGGGCGCAACTATGCCATACCGGCCGTTGTAGCTGACTTTCGAAACTGAATTTCGTTTCTCACTGTTGTTTCCTAAATTTATCACGATGCTGGATGGGCACAAGTCACGTGCACTGGCCGACATTTCATAAGATATACAGCTAACAAGCAAACGTTCTGATGGGGGCAGATAAAAAAAAGTTAAATTTTTTTTCTCCCACCATGTTAATCATGTCAGAAAAAGTGCTTATACAAATTTTGGCCACTCGACCGCAATTATGAGGGCCGTAAAAAATAAGTTCGCCAGGAGCCCTTAACAGAAAAAAAATACAATTTCATGGGACAAATTTATGGAAACAGACAAAGCAATTGTTGAGCTGTTTTGCAACATATTTTCCATCGGAATTGAGACATTTCTCATATTATGGGATCGACAGAGAGAGTTGCAGACGCAGTCAAACGCTGGTTCCGATCTGAGGCGGCTGACTTCTACGACACAAAAACTGATCTCACGGTATGACAAATGTTTCAATTCCAGTGGGAGATATGTTGACAAACAGCGCAACAATTGCTGTATCTGCTTCAATAAATATTTCCATGCAATTATTGCTTTTTTCTATAAACCGCCACAGGGAAAATCACTTTCTGGACGGTCTAGTAATTGCGGTAAAGTGGCCAAAATTTGTATAAGCATTTCTTTTGACTTTATTAACATGGTGGAAGAAAAAAAATAACTTTATCTGCCCCCATTAGGACGTTTGCTTGTAAGACATATTATGTTTACACGACACAAGGCTCAATAAGATCAAATTGTAATCAATAAAGACAATTAACAACTGAAGAGCGAATTTATTGTGTTGATTTATTTTATTTTATTGGGTTATTTTACGACGCTATATCAACATCTAGGTTATTTAGCGTCTGAATGAAATTAAGGTGATAATGCCGGTGAAATGAGTCCGGGGTCCAGCACTGAAAGTTACCCAGCATTTGCTAGTTTTATTGTGTTGAGATTAGTTGTAATTAGTTTAGCATTTCTCCTGTATTTTTAGTTTTTTGTACAAAATCCTAATTTTTCCAGACATGTAGATCCTATCCTATTCGACCCGTCCCATTCCATCCTACTTCACCCTACCCTACAATACTCTATCCTACCCTATCAATCCTATTCCATTCCATCCTACTCTATAATACTCTATCCTACCTATTAATCCTATTCCATTCCATCCCACCCCACCCTACCCTATTCTATCCTATCCGATCCTATCCTATTCTACACTATCCTATGAAATGTTATGCTACGTATTATATTCTGCACTATGCTATCCTATTCTATTCTATGCTATGGTGTATTATTCTGTTCTATGAAGTTCTGTCCTAATTATTGGGAAGGTTAAAATGTGTTGGGGGGGGGGAAAAAAGGATGATGTAAATTAAGCATAAATTATTCTCATGTAATTGATATCAGCGGTTATTATTATTATTATTATTATTATTATTATTATTATTATTATTATTATTATTATTATTACCATCATTATTATTATTATTATTATTATTATTATTATTATTATTGATGTTTGTGAAATTTATATAGGCTCTACTGGACTGTACCCGAGTACATGCTCATTTCGGGTAAATATCATATCATTTAAATTAAAATTATGAACAAATTTGAATTGAATTGATTTCCCGCTAAACCCAGTGTTATTTTATAATCAGCAGACGGGGAAGAAATTTTGAATTCTATAATGCGAGTATAGCCTATTTATGCACGATTGGCGATCCTGATTATCATCTTCGTCATTTATTCATAGAAGTAATAACTACAGAAACCACACTTACACGAACAAAGTATCGATCACTATCGATTAGTAGGGGTCAGATATCTTTGAACGTCAGTGTACGAGTATGTCCGTCTATCTATTTTTCAAAATGCTACAACTGCTTTTCAGTGACGGCTGTTGTCTCTCTTACTTTCGTATTAAGTCGATGTAATGTAATATTACAGCAGTGGTATTCAGTCATTTTTACTAGCGTACCCCCCATTTTTTTTTACCTTCGTATCCTCATACTGTATTGAAATTATATAAGAAATAACAAAAGACTATGATTGACGTTATGCAAAATAAATTATTATTATTATTATTATTATTATTATTATTATTATTATTATTATTATTGTACATAGCTATAGGTCTAGTAGTTAATGATGCAATTTATAATAGTAATGAATTAGGCCTATGTTAAGTGTTATTGAAGCAAGGAAAAACAAAGAGTTGGTATTGTAAAAGAAAATATGTGAACTGCGAAAATTATCAAGAAGTATAATAAAATAAATATCAGCATTTTTATATATCTAGTCAGTGGGATGCATATCCCTTGAGGCAACCCCACTTAAGGGTACGTGTACCATAGATTAAATACCACTGATACATAGTATAGGATAATCTAATGATACTACTTGTTCGTGACTAAGTGAATAACTGAACTGATGAACAGCCTGGTCAAACAGAACGCGGACCCAGCGGCCCTTGCGTCGTGAACTCTGTATTACGTTAGATTGCATCATCCTAGTCCAGCCGTAGCGAAAATGTAATCGTGCGCCGAGCCACTGTGTAACCTGCAACGTGCATAGCACCTATGGAGGGGGGCGGACACCCAAAGGGGAAGTGAAGCACTGTCTGACTTATTAACGGATTTTCATGTTCCTTACGTCAAGCACTTAAATACAATTTTATACAGTATAAGGTTATAAAGTAATGTTTAGTACGTGTAACGAAGAAAGAAATGAATAAGAAAACATAGCACACAATATCACAACCTAAAATTAACTGTCTGCAGAATGTCTCTGCAACAGAGTTTCAAAATCAGGAGTTATGTCACTTACTGCCAGTCGTAGTTGATCACGAAGGTATTTGTCATCGTGATCTAAATTAGGTTTTTACTATTTACATTGTTGAAAATACGCACAAGATGGCCTAAACAGATTCTTACTTATGTATCAAGAGGAAAGAGGAAAATGGGACGACCACGCAAGCGCTGGCATGAGACCGTAATAGATCCTGTAGGGTCTAATACGTGAGAGATATGATTATGATGATTGTTGAAAATAATTTTTCACAAACTTAAGTTGTAGCGAACATGGCTTCTAAAGAGCAAGCGAAAGAACGAAGCGTTGGGTATTTATTTTTTGGCAAAGATTTGAATAGTTCAACATTGGTCAAGTCCTTACATCTAGCTTTCATTTAACATCACATTGTAAATCTGTGAGTTTAAATTGGAAGATTTAACCGCATTATTCGTACATCTGCTGAAAAAGGATCGGCGTACAGAGATGATGATGATGATGATGATAATAATATAATAACAGAACCTTTTAATGTTTCATGAGTGACATGTAATATAATACCGTTTTATGTTATACAACCGTTTTCCTCGTAAATACTTATGAATAAATCATACATATAATATTCTTATCATATTGGCAGCAAAAAAAAGGGTCCTCCCATTCTACTTGAAACTTTCGATTTTGTAGAGGTACATGGTTTCGAGAAAGACATTGCGACGATACGCCACTCGCAGGTCAGAGACAAATACAAATGGAACGGAGTTTGACTCCAGTGAGTGAGAGGGTGGGGGTTGGGGGAGGTAGGAAGCAAGAGAAATGCAAGCTATCATTACGAGCTACAATGTGCTCGTGAGTCATATTTTCGCCACGGCTGTCCTAGACAAACAGCATGCGGCCTAACGCCGCGAACTAGTTTGGTTCGCGGCGGACTGGTAGCGAGTTGTGTTTTTCCATAAAGTTCGCGGCGGACCTCTCGTAAAGAAATCAACTGAACTTATGAGGGAATATGTCCATTTATATTTTATATGATACACGGCATCCATACTATAAAAATGTGGCGAAAAAAGGTGAATCTTGGAAATTTAGTTCATTACACAGTCTGTGAAATTTGCCTGATTTTTCTCTTTTTTCATTTATTTCATGCATCCACTTCCTTTTCCGTTTGATGAATGGCTCAAAGCGAACAGAGGAAGCAATTTTTCTTCATCTGAGGAGCTTCTGGACATGTTAATTAATCCAGGCGAAAACAAACGAAAGCAAAAGTGCAATCGCAAACAAATTTAGAAAAAATCGAGAAAATATGACGCGTACTCCATTTGGCAACAATTTGTTCGTCCTGCTCTGTTCGCGTTGTTTGACTACCCCAGTCCGTGGCGGACTGCGATCCTCCCGTCCGCGCGGACAGTCCGCGTTCTGTTTGACCAAGGCTTAGATGCGAGCTTCTGGTTCAAACTCGCCGAGGGTGACAAAAGCCTTAACATAGCTTCTTCCGGGACGAATTAAAGCCGTGGGTTCCACACAGGGTTGTCAGATGTCCCGATTTTTATATAAAAATCGCGAGTCCCGCTTCGATTCGAGGCGGGACGCAAAAAGTCCCTCCTTCAGAAAATTAACATCACTCGTATGATTTTATCGTTATCTAGTAACTATTTTCTTCTAGGCCTAAATAATTACATTACATTTAAAATTTTTTTTTTTAGCGTTATAGGTTTGCACATTGGAAAAAAAAAAAAAAAACGAATATTTTGGTAAGTGTTAAGGTTTGTAACAGCGAGAATTCAGTGATGAACATGATATTTCTAAACATTAGACGTTCATCAGAAATGCATGTTAGAGAAAATGGAAAAAGCTTGTTGAAAATGCTAAATTCCAGTGATAAATATGTATACTTTTTTAATTTGGTTATTTAACGACGCTGTATCAACTACGAGGTTATTTAGCGTCGATGGGATTGGTGATAGCGAGATGGCATTTGGCGAGATGAGGCCGAGGATTCGCCCTATATTACCTGAAATTTGTCTTACGGTTGGGGAAAACCTCGGAAAAGACCCAAACAGGTAATTACCCAAAGCGGGAATCGAACCGCGCCCGAACGCACCGCAACTCCGGATCGACAGGCAAGCGTCTAAACTATGTATATAAACTCTGTAAATATATACTGTATGTTAAAAGATGGGTTTTGAGACTAATACGCTAAGTCAAAAAATAAATAACTTATGAATTTCGATATCAATAAATTTATGTCACTGCAATCAATTAATAAACATTGATGCATCTTTTGGAATTTGTGCTTTACTAAGCTATTAAGTTAATAATTTGGTATAACATATTATTACCACAAACCCTTCAGAAAAACGCCAGAGAAACGTGATGTAACTTACAGCCAGATAAATATTGTTTTGTACTTTGAAACCTGTACCTACATTTTGAATTTAATTAAAATTGCAATATTAAGATTCATATTAGTCACTAATTGCATACACGTAGAGGGATAATTTTTATTCCTTTTTTTTAAGACAAAAGTAAGAAGTGCTGTATTATATGATGGAAAAAAAGATGTCCCTCTTTGGTATATCTAAAATCTGGTAACCCTAGTTCCACATCATAGTTACTAACTACCTAGGGTGTTATTCATAGACATTTCGCTAGCCCGTGCTACGAGCGTGCTAAACTTAGCCCCGGCTATCGACTGATTACTTGTACAGGATTCATATCATATCGCTAACACTGGTTTATGAATACGAAAAACATTAGTTCGCTGATGATACAAAATTCAGAGTTAATAAATCTACAATTGAGTGAGTGAGTGAGTGAGTGAGTGAGTGAGTGAGTGAGTGAGTGAGTGAGTGAGTGAGTGAGTGAGTGAGTGAGTGAGTAAGTGATTGAGTAAGACTTACTCCATCACTTCCTCAGCAGCGTCAGAGTTGTAAGCTCCAATACCGGTTGTGGAGCTAGATCGGAGCTTGAACTTGCTTATGTCTGTGGAAACACCGGAGCACGCAACGAGTCTAGTGGAGCGTTCCGCTCCGTTTAGTCCCTGTCTGACATCACTGGAGTAAGTGATAGGCTGAATGAGTAACGCAATGAATGCCACGTTCGCTCATTCCTCGACTGTACCGTTGTTTATGCTTCGCTCATAAAATTATATATTCATTTGACGAGTCCAACTACTCGCGACTTACAATATCAGACACTCCACTGAGCCCACAAAGAAACGCGCTTTAAAATTCCTTAAAGTCAGCCTCATAAGATGAATGAAATAAAACGCGTCTGCGGGCAACAATGTAACAAGTACTGCGTCATCGTTCCGACCTTGTTTAAAGCAGGGAGTTTGTATAACTTAGTTTTATATGTTGTTGTTTATTCAACTGTCCGATGACAGGCCTGAACTCCACAAGTGACACCAAGAAGGCACACTTACGATGCAACTAGGCAGGAGATAATGGGGTAGGGTGGCCAGTTCCTTTCCCCCTCCATTGCATAGCCTACACTACCGACTAGCTACATATTATTACACTAGTCAGACTGCAGATGCATACAAACAATTGTTCTTCCTCTGACACATATCGTCAAGTGAGATGTACTGCCTGATAATATATGTACACTTAGCGGCAAAAAAAATGGGCCGGCCGACAATTTCTAAGTTCCAGAGACATACATTGCGCATGCTCGTCTCGTCAAAGCCGTAGTTCACCAGGTAAAACATAATTAAACCATTTAAATTTGCTGTATTTCGTTTAAGAGTCTAAAATATGTAATAAAATCGAATGGCGGGTTGATTCTAGATACACCAGGGCCCTTGAGGAGTGAAATAATAATAAAATTGATAAATACAAAATCAACCGGAGCGAAGAATATGAACAGGAAAACCACGTATTATGCCGAACCAATATTAACAGTCACAGTAGCGTAAGTCGTTACGGCATTGGTCTATTGAACAAGTTGATAGTAGTAGCTCAAGGTTCGAAATTCCCCTAATCTTCTTTTTTTAATTACAAATTTGCCATCATATGTGTCTCGCAAAGCTATAATTATGTGGCAATATCTTTTAGAATAATAACCCTCCCTCTCTCTTTCAAGCAATACTGCTATCTGTTAATACAACGGAAAACGATATCCAGAAGGAACACTTTTCTTCCAGCAGGATAATCATCCGGTACACACCCCCAACCGGATTCAAAGATGGTTTACGAGGAGGCATGATGTCGACCCAGTCGACTGGCCTCCAAATTCACCAGATATGAATCCGATTCAAAATTTTTGGGCTGGAGTCAAAAGGATCCTACGCTATAATTGGGCAGAACATCCACCCGTTCGGACACCTGAGGAATTGTGGGAAAGAGTTCTAGATGCGTGGGAGGAGATGGCCAAGAATTTAGACCTGTTCCATAATCTTGTGGACTCCATGCCGCGCAGAATGAGGGCAGTTGTTGACATAGGTGGTTTGTGGACGAGATACTAGTCCCCACCACAGGCCTTGTTTTGTTAATACAAAAAATTGTTTGTTTTTTTAATTTAATTATTTATTTGTGTTTGATATGCGTCCGGTTTTTTAAGATGTGAAACAAGTATTTTTGTTTATACAGACCAGGTCTCACCTATTAATAACCCACAATATTTTTACAAGGGAGGCATAACGAAGTTTGTTAACAAATGTCATTTCGCATTTAAACTAATAAATTAAGTAAAAGTTAAAATAAAAAATAATAATAATTTTACCGTACCGGGAGGCGAACTCACAATCTCTGGTACGGATGTCAGACTTCTTACCACTGGGCCACACATTGCTCGTAAGGTTTACTACATTATAGACGGACGACTTTCAATGAAGAGTCACCACAGCAATGCCTTGCAGTGGGGTGCGTTTACACGAGTGAACCGCGCGATAGAACTTAGCATTTCTATCGATCAAGAGTCGGCCCATTCTTTTTGCCGCTAAGTGTACAAATCAGTCAGGATCTCAATCAGAGGATATTATGACGCGTATGAACAGCAAATTAGATGTAGGCTAATAGCACCACGCGACTTCTTTCATTTTGCATACGAACCTTAAAGTACATCAGTGAAGTAAATAACTGACGTCATTACATAGCCAGTGTTCCTTAAACCCGTAGTCGCGTCTAACTAATGTTTTGGTGTCCAAACTTCGTTCCCTAGTTATTACAGAGAATTGGATTCATTTGGAGTCAATCTTAGTGCGTTTTTTGTATACAACCATTGTGAAAGTGTTTGTGAACTTGGTTTCAGGACATTTCGTCCAACTCTTTTCGTTGAATGCAAATTTCGTCCGTCAGTTGCTCTGTTCTTTGGCATTTTCACATCTTCACTTGTGAGATACAATGTACTGACTGCGGGCACTGCGGCTACAGTACTTGTTCTGCTGCGTTGAATTGTGGGAAGCACGTAACTTACTGGAGTCAAGATTGATACAACCATAAGGAAAATTCCTGCATGACGCAATCGAATTGCATAAGCAATCTGCAGTAGGTTCTCGAATATCTAGTCCGGGTCAACTTACTTCATAACCGAAGGGTGAAACCTAACCATTTTTCCCCCCATTACTACATATGCTAGTGGATTGTGGTGATTTTCTAGTTTGCAAGTTGAATTTTCTTTTACCAACTTCGTTTCGAATTTCGATACTGACAAATATTACAAATGATAGTGATTTCGTACCTGTTATGTTGGCAGCTCAGACACAAGTTGTCGGTACTGGAGTTCCCTAGAATTAAAATTGTAATAGATTTCTGAGCCGGTTATTGAACATACTAATAATTAATTAACATCAGTATTAATATTAATACATAATAATTATTTTATGTGTTGTGTTGTGGTTACAATTCAAAACTAGAGTCAGGTAAGTTTAAATAAATATAACATACTTGGGTGTGATAATGCAGGTGGGCAATCGATAGAAATACCATTTCACATTTCAATGAATTTCTTTCGTGTTTAGATTTTTATCACAATGTCAAAAAGAGGAAAAAGCATGACGGCGACTCCACCAAGAAGGCATAAATCTTGCTGCGAGAGTGGGGATAACTTCCCCTACTGGCGCTCCATTCTTTCAGAATTAACCGAAAGAAGATAATGAAGAAGGAATTATGCTCATGGAGACAGCAATTATAACTAGAATAGCAAAATGATTAGGAATAAGTATTCATAAGCATACATTTCATGGTGGGATTCGGTTTTCGGAATTAGTACTAATAATTTCATGTGGTCAAACAAAATACGTTTTTAGGTTAGGTCTCGTCAAACCAACGAATTTCACATTGTCAGACAAAATACCTAACATGTTGGTCCCTTTCTCGTAGGTATAGTTTTCCTACGAAAATATGTTACAAATTATTTAATTATTTAGAATAACTTTCCAACATAATGGTAAAGTACGGTAAGTAAATAAGTAATTCAGTACGCAGGATCGTAATTTTACTTCATATGGTGATATCTGGTAACAGTTGGCAACACTGACAAGACGGCAACATTTGAGAACTGTTCTTACTTGATCCTCACTATAGACTACGACTACACCTTAAAAAAAAGTCCGCTCAAAAAGAGAAAAGGGCAAAAATGCAGCAAAATATAGAACATTGTTTTACTAAAATATGTCCAATAGATAATTAAAAACAGAAAAATGCAAAAATAAAATATAAAACAAAAGTAGGCTATATTGGTTCGTGTTGAAGTGAAACGAGTTTATATTGCATCATACATTGTCTATGATGTCTCAGAAAAAAATATAATATTTCATCAACTTCTGGGCTCTGATAGTCTAATAATTCCGCGTCCCATCTTACACGACCGCTGAGCGCTGATGTTGCTAATGTCATTGTATACAAGACATCGTAGGCAATTACAGAGAGCGGGGCATTGAGGGAATCAAAGCATTGCTAGTTCGCGGAATCAACACCGGCCATTTTACAAGAGATAATAATGATATTAATCATAACAGTGATAATATAATAAGAATGTTAATAGTACAAATTTGCTTTACCACCACTGCGTTGAGAAAGAAGAAATTTTTGGACAGTGGGTGTTGAGGGCCTGGGCTCCAAAAGCAAGAAAGCATTTTTAGTACAATTGAAGATAAATAATTAGCAAACCATTCGTTCGTGACGTCTGATGTGGACTATATGGTGATGATACATTCAGTAATTACTACGTACAGCTGTCAAAAGAAAAAGTGGCCGCTCTCCTGAAACAAAGTTCCCTTCGGGTATCTTCGCTACAATTCGGAGACAGGCGATGTTACATGTTGTTGGACCACGTTGCCTGATATCTACAGTTATAATTGAAGTATACTGTGTGTTATTCGATAGCATAATGGTAGCGTTCAGGCCTCTTATTCATGAGATCCTGCGTTCGACTACAACCTCGTGCTTTTTATGTCCTTTTTTGTTCTGTTTTTGAGAGAGACAAACTAGACATAATGGCTCCTTTCTCTTTTATGATTATTTTAGTAATTAACATCGGGTTCATTAATATATTATGCCATGACTTTATCATTATCATTATGATATTGTGGCTGCAAATTGAAAGAAAAAAGATTTTATTCTCAATAAAATATCTTTCGTGGCATAAACATAACAAATTTACTGGCGTCGGCCTTAAAACATTCAAACAATTAAGCGTTCAAAAAACAAAACAAAAAGCCACAATTCAATATTTAGTCTATCTTCCTCTTATCTCGATCATCTTGCAGTCGAGTGGGCATGGAATTGACTAGTCTTTGCAAATAGCGACTGTTCTTAGACACGATATTCCAGGCATTCTGAACATACACACATAAATGTTCTGTCCATGGTCAGGTCTTTCATTGCAAACCTAGCAATCTCCAATCTTTCCTATTTTCTGCCTTCCTCTTAGTCTCCGCATATGATCCACATATCCTAATGTCGTCTATTATTCTTTTCAACCAGAGACCAAACCAATTCCTTTTTCTCTTTATAATCAGTTTCAGCATCATTCTTTCTTCACTCACTTTTTCAAACACAATTTTATTTCTTATTCTGTCTGTCCACTTCACACGCACCGTTCTTCTCCACATCCACATTTCAAATGCTTCAATTTGTTTCTCTTCATTTCGTCGTAATGTCCATGTTCCTTCCCCATACAATGTCACACTCCACACAAAGCACTTCACTAGTCTCTTACTTAGTTCTTTTTCCAGAGGTCCGCAGAATATCTTTCTTCTTCTATTAAAAGCTTCCTTTGTTCATGTTTGCAGTTTTTCTTGGGAAGGATAGGCCTAAATGCGGTAACATCCCGTTGCCTTCCGCACACCACTATCTCTTTCGCATCTTATTAAATTCCAGGGGGCCCAAGCGTGGAGATGAGGAGAGTGGATTTGACTAATTGGGCCCTCCGGACTTCACCGAAAGTCACGGCAAGGGTTAAATATTAATTCTATCAGGATGTTTGACCCGATCAGAGACCGGGAAATCTCAATTAGCCTTTGCCCCCCCGCATCCTGGACTAGCTTCTACGAATCATCAGAAAATCTTAGAGTGTGATTGGGCCAATTTTTCCGAAAATGTTTCCACACTTTTGCCCTCGTAGCTCAGCGGACGAACGTCGGAATTTAGATGTCAACGTCTCAGGTTCAATTCCTCGTTACTCCTTTTCATTTTATTGTGGTTCAAGATAGTATAATGTAATAAACTAATAATACAAAAAGAAAAACTAATACCAGTATTATGCAACTGGATTTTTCCAAACTGAGACGGTTCCTCGTATAGGATAAGGAGGTTTTGATTAGATTAGTATTTCGTGTTAATATTCTCATATGGATAGTAAGAAGCATGGACGTGTAAGTTACAGAATGTGAGACGGAAGTAACAGGTGGACAGGAAGGCCGAAGGGAAGCCAGGCTGACAGGAAACATGTGTCCAGGCGTGGAGTTGACTGATGAGGGAATGTATGGACTTTGCCTGCGGGTGGTCAGTAAGATGACGCCAAGCCAGGTTCCAAAAGAGATGATCTGGTATATGTCAGAGAATTGTCAGGACGCCGGAAGTAAGGAAATGTTCTAGTTAACGAACAATTTTTGAAGAACGCGTCTTAAGTGACGTAAGTGTAATCATGGCCAATCAGGATTCTTAATAGAGACACGTGATATATAGATAGGAGGGCGAAATTCTATGTTTGGTGGTTGAAAGTAGGGGATAGATTTGGCAGATAGAAAGAAGGCATATACAACGCGTACGGAGAGGTTGCACTCCACATATTCTCGGCAAACCTAACTCGGAAGTATAACAATTTACGGACTTAGAATTTTTTAGTGGGTGTAGTAAGAAGTCGTGTGTTGCATTATTATTATAAGTCTGAATTCTTTCCTCTCATCACGTTATCAACTGTCCGTTATATTACTGGTGTTTTATAGTACAAAAGATATAATTACGTGAACTCAGAAATTAGTATACCAACTTGTGGGAAGTGAGAGCGAGATATTATACACTTGGACGCGCATTTCTGCTAATCTGAAACGAACACTTAATAGTAATAATAAACGTTTTCATAGTTCTTACCAACAACTTCTGGTGTGCGCCTACATCATTACAACCTACGAGCACGTCTCCCAAACCCCATGTCCCGACCGTTTTGCAGCTGACCTGGGAACCTCATACCTCTACCGGAGTAATCTCGAGGAGGCTGGCGCCCAAATTAATCAGTGTACGTAGTTAATTATTGACATCGACGTGCCATCCTCGAGATACTTTCCGCATATTTCGGAGCTGGCAGCCGAGGGCAAGGAAAGGCGTCGTGGGCAACGACGACGACCAACAACGACGACGACGACTGTTACAAAACCTAATATTAAATTTATGTTATTTATATCGCTAAAGAACGATTACAATATAAATAACTTGAATATTATTTATACAGTATCACTGAAGAACGATAATAGAATATAAGTGATAAATATCGGTTTGTTTAATTAATATATTTCGAAAGAACAATAACAATATAAATAACTTGAATATTGTTTTATAATGCTAATGAAGGAAAACAGAATATAAATGATAACTAGAATATTATTTAAATCGCTAAAGAACGATAACAATATAAAAAACGTGAATATTATTCATATCGGAATTTCACAGATTTATTACAGATGTATTTAAGAAATTGTAGAAGAATAGTAATTAATAACAGTGTCCTGTTTATTCTTCTTGGAGCCAAATTTGTAACTTTTAAAAGTGTAGTTACTATGCTGAAGTGTATGTGTTGTAACGGATGGTTGATTTGTTATGTATGTGAGTCAGTTATGGGATGCTTGATGTCGTCGCAATGTCGTATTTATAGTTTGATTGTGTTTGTGTGACTATTGTGTATTAATTTATGATGTATGGTACGGAAAGCTGCATATTTGTGTTATAGAAGTGTTACGTATGTGTGTTGTTAATGTTTTTGCATTGAAATTGATACCTGATATTTGTTTTGCAATCGCAATGCCTAATTTACGGATTGTTTATGTTTTGTTTACATCGCGTAAGCTAATTTAATTTTCTTTTCCATTTCTCTTTATGCTTATCTTTTTTGTGTATAAAACTATAGCCCTAACATACATATGTAAAATAGGGCTAACCCCCATTGGAGATACAATAATAATTATTATTCATATCGTTATAATACGATAACAGAATACAAATGATGACCTGAATTTTATTCATATCTCTAAAGAACGATAACAAAATATAAATAACTTGATATCCATAAAGAACGATAACTGGATATAAATGATAATTTGAATATCATTTACATCGCTAAAGAACGATTAAAAAATGAAATGAAAACTTGAAGAAGGCCCGAACCCACGACCTTTGAATCATTAAACAAGCACTCCACCACTGGTCTACGAGGCGCAGATATGGAACACTTTCATAGTTCCGGAACTGCTTGTACAAGCACATGCATCGTGTAACATCGCCGCGACCCGAAGTGGACTTCAAAAATATTCGCTGTTCACGAGTGCGGCCACTTTTTTTTTGACAGCTGTACAACAGGTGATTAATTTCGGTTATTCTGTGGAAAGTTCTTACTATTGATAATACGCAAATATTAGAGAAAATATGGTGTCTTCTTTGTTAAATGCTTTCTTTGGAATTACCGATTTGATTTATATTTGATTTGTTAGATGATGTTAAAGTTAAAGAAAAAAACTGACGGAACAATAAATTGAAAACAATAACGGAAATTGAAAATAAATCAGAATATTATTGCAACAGAAATCTTCGTTATGCAAAACGAAGTCTTGTTTTTGAGGTATAAAGACATGTCTTAGACACCGAAAAATGTTGTAATTATGCTTTGATAAGAGTATAAAACTTCTTTACTATTTTCAAAGTCTGTAAATTAGACAACATTATTGCCATGGACTACATTTTATGTTAACTCTACAATTTTTTTGAGCAGAATAATCATTTGTGGGAGACAGCCACTGTGCCACGGTTTAAGGTTTAACTTGTTCTCAGTGCGATTGAAAACATTGGATTCCTAAATTTTTAATTCAGATCTGATGAATTAAACTTGTCACAGGCAACTTAAAATTAAGTTAAATTAAGCATTATAGATACATATAAAATACCAGGGTAGAAATTACGAGTTGTAGAGATAAATATACCCCCAGGTTAGCTAATAAATTCATTACTGTATTTACTTAAGACGCGCTCTTGAACACAACGTCTGCTGCTTTTCACCTCACTCTACGGATTACAGAGATCAAGTGACTATGTACTCGTACTGTATATTCAATTGGATCACAAGAGTTTACAACCACCTAGGTACTAGTGCCTGTACTTGCGAATCGAATGTAAACAACAGTAAAGTACAAAGGTATTTAGAGAAGATTACATCTTAATATGGAATAATAAATTTAAAACAATAACAAATGTAAAATAAATCAGAATATTACTACGACGGAAATCTTCGTTGTGTAAAATGGATGTACAATTCAGTCTTGTTTTTAAGGTATAAAGACAGGTCTTAGACACCGAAAAAAATGTTGTAATTATGCTTTAATATGAGTAGAAAACTTCATTATTATTTTCACAAATGCGATTGAAAACAGATTCCTAAATTTTTAATTCAGATCTGTTGACAAACTTGTCACAGGCAACTTAAAATTAAGTTAAATTAAGCATTACAGATACATCTAAAATACCAGGGTGGAAATTATGAGTTCTAGAGATAAATATACCCCAGGTCAGCTTCTAAATTCGTTACTGTACTTACTTAAGACGCGCTCTTGAACACAACGTCTGCTGCTTTCCACCTCACTCTACGGATTACAGAGACAAAGTGACTATGTACTGTATATTCAATTGGATCGCAGGAATTTACAACCCGCTAGCGTCCGTTGAATAGTTACTAGTGCCTGTACATGCAAATCAAATGGAAACAATATTAAAGTACAAAGGCGTTCAGAGAAGATTACATTTTAATATGGCGATAATGTAGCAATAGTAGAAAGTGGACTGAAAGGAGCACCAAAGTATTGTAAGCAAATTTTCAATTAGTTCACTACCACAAATTTTTCTTTAGAGAATGAATGTAAATTCTCTTACTAACAAGCTATACTGATCTTAAAAAAATAATAAGGGTAATAATAAACACAATTAACTTAATAAAAATAATAATTATGACATTCATTCATTTAATGTTTTACGCAAGGGCAGGTCTTTCATTGCAAACCCAGCTTTCTCCAATCTTTCCTATTTTCTGCCTTCCTCTTTGTTTCCTCATATAATCCACATATCTTAATGTCGTCTATCATCTGATATCTCCTTCTACCCCGACAAGTGACCCAACCAATATTCCTTTTCCTCTTCCTGATCAGATTCAGCATCATTCCTTCTTCACACACTCTTTCCAACACAGCTTCATTTCTTATTCTGTCTGTCCACTTCACACGTTCCATTCTTCTCCATATCCACATTTCAAATGCTTCTAGTCGCTTCTCTTCACTTCGTCGTCATGTCCATGTTTCTGCCCCATACAGTTCCACACTCCATACAAAACACTTCACTAATCTCTTCCTTGACAACAACAATAACAATAATAATAACAATAATAATAATAATAATAATAATAATAATAATAATAATGGTTATAATGATCATAACACATGTGATAATATAATGTTTCTAATAAGAAGAACAATGGTTATTTTAATCATATGAATAATGATAATAATAATAGTAACTGTAATATTGATAGAAATAATAACAATGAAAACAATTATGATAATGATAATTATGGTAACTTTTATAATGGTAATGATGCTAATAATTTTACATTATTAAACTACACGGACTATTGGGAGATAAATTACAGAATAGGTCATGATGGAACTCTGGAACTATCCAAGTTTACAGACGAAGTCTGTTCAAATCATGTCTACCACATAACATCCAAATCAACGGTGACCAAAACTCGAGCTGCAGTGATTACATGCGACAGACAGTCTATGAAGTAAGGAGACTGAGGAAAGTTAGTTGGCATGAAAACTACAACCAGTGGCGGTTCCTGTACTAACATCTTGATCAACCCGCGGATAAAAATCTCAAGCTTTGCTGTATCAGTAATGTCACTGCTGTCATCAAGAGCCAGTGAATAATATACGATTTTTCTTGCTTCTTTTTTCAACCTTCCTCTTGAATATAATCAGGAATTTTCTAAATTCTTCTCTCGATACCTGGTCGAGAAATTCGTAGTTTTTAAAAATTAAAAACTTCTTATGGACAAGTTATTTAAGCTATTTTAATCATTACTCTTTCGAGAAATTCTGTTATATTAAATGCCTTTAGATGACGAGATATTCCAAACCCCATTAGGTAGCTGACTTCCTTACATTTATTTATCTCATCTTTCTCTATGATTGAAGACATGTAAATTCCTGGCGTTTAACAGTTCGTTGGCACATAATAATGAATCAGTTTTTCTACAATATTATTATTATTATTATTAAATGAATAACTAATAAATAGTCACCCTCATCTAAAGATTAATAAGATTAAAACTGAGATAAAACCTAATAATTTTCTCCTTCTAGGGAGAAGATCTAAAAATATCAATATTCATGCACGTACAGAAGAATTATAGAAACACATACTTAGTGATCAGTAATAATAATAATAATAATAATAATAATAATAATAATAATAATAATAATAATAATAATACATTCTTCAGCGTGGCAATTAATGTTTCTATACACTCCAAAAAAAGTTATCCTTGTTGTTCTTTATGAAACCACCTCTTCCTGCTTGCAGAGACAGAGTTTGTAGAGCAACATGATACCGCCACTGCTTGACTTCAGTACGTGAATGAAACACACAGCAATGTACAGGAAACTCCTCGTATCCGTTTGAATGTCTGTGATTACACGATGTAATCACGACACCCGCTTTGGTCACCGCTAGTCTTAATAGATTCCTCATGTAGTCCTTGCTCTGTGGTGGCCGAGTTGTCAGACATTCGGCATATTACGTAGGAGCCCGAGTTCGAGTCCCGGTCTAGCCTGGAAGTCTTCAAGTAAAAAATCCATACTGATACTTGTGACAGACAAGATTTTCCGTCGTTCTCCTGTTTCCCCGATATATGTATAGGAATTTACTCGGATATTACGCCTATTCGCCACCTCTCCAAATCGTTCTCATTCCATAACATTCTCCGACTGCCAGCTGACGACGAACGAAGGGGGCGTGTGGGTTTGTCTACACGTAACTTGGGTACACAGAGAACTTTTAACATATTCGTATGTTTTTCATATAATTTTGTTTCAAGTGCCCGATTCGTAGCCTGCCTAAATAAGTTTCACTTCACAAAGAATTAATAATTTAGGATACATTCCCTCCTTTCCTAAGTAAAATGGATGCTTGCATGAACTCCACAAAAAAAAGATAAGTCATTCATTGTTTCCTACCAAAGGACAGGTATTTCACTGCAAACCCAGCATTCTCCAATCTTCCCTATATTCCGCTTTCCTTTTAGTCTCCGCATACGATCCATATATCTCAGTGTTGTTATCATCTGCTATCTTCTTCTGCCCCGAACTTTTCTCCCGTTCACCATTCTTCCTTCCAGTGCACCTTTCAGTAAGCAGTTTCTTCTTCGCTAGTGATCCAGTGACCTCTTTTCTCTTTCTCTTCAGCTTCAGCATTATTCTTTCTTCGCCCACTCTTTCCAACAGAGCTTCATTTTTTATTGTCTGTCCATTTCACACGCTCCATTCTTCTACATATCCACAATTCACATGCTTCTAGTCGTAATGTCCACGTTTCTACACCATACAATGCCACACTCCACATAAAGCACTTCACTAGTCTCTTCCTCAGTTCTATTTTCAGGGGTCCGCAGAAGATGTTTCTTATGCTATTACGAGCTCCTTTTCCATGCTATTCTTCTTTTGACTTCCTAGCAGCAGCTCATGTAAATACTTTCAGTAGATATGTAGTTAAGATAAAATTGAAAATAATTTTACCCAATTAAATAGCATTTTAAAATATCTCAATCACAAATTAATTTTAAACCAATATTTGTTTATTTAATTAAAAATTGAAAATACGAATTAAAATATCTTCTAAGTATTTTATAATGTACGAATCTATGACCCTTTTCAGGTGAATTTCATTGCATATTAGCTGTCGCGTTAACAAGGCATTATAGAACACTTAACTTACAAGAAATTGCAATTCAATTCAAATACAGTCTGGTATACACAAACATTGATTGGCAGTGTAGTACAGTAATAATGTAATAATAATTAGATCTTGAGATATTTTAAAGTATTATTTAAGTGTGTAACAACATGTTAAATTCTGTCTTACATTACTACCTGGAGATGCCATAAATGGCGAAAAAAAATCGTCATTATAATGTAAATTATGAAATGACAATTTATACATTATTGGACTGCAATAAATAAGTACGTAAGTGTAAATAAAAATTAATTCCAGCTTGATAACCACAAGACCGCCGAGGATACCATTATAGCCTTCCGTGTTCTAATTTTTTACTGTCCATGTAGGCTTACACACTGAACTGAAAGCTGCAATCTTATCAATCAGAATATCTATTTCTGTGTACATTCGACCTGATGATGTGAAATATCCTAAGGAATCTTGAGACATTGACAAAATTATATACCGCAAGGCTTGCTTCATTTCCGAAAATCGGATATAAAATACGATAAGAATTGCAGGAATCGTAAAGACTGTGTTGTTTGAATCACACTGTACCTGGAAGGTCTGTGTAAGCATTACGGTGTATTCAGAAGTTACCTGCAAACTTTCTCGTCGTAGTTAATGCCTCTTAAGATTATTGTACTATTCGTATTTATGAGGTCGGCACTGAACTTGCAGCAAGCGAGTCTTCCAAGCTACGAAACAATGCCGTCATAATTGTCGCTTCAAGAGAGAAAAACGACCTCAAATCACGGATACACTTAAGAGTAAGCGAAGGAATAAATCCTTGTGAATCCGTTTGATTTAGAAGTATTATTATTATTATTATTATTATTATTATTATCATCATCGTTAGTAATAATAATAATAATAATAATAATAATAATAATAAACCAACTAGCAATTTAAAAAAAAAAAAAGAAATATTTTCACAAATCTCTTGATTGCAGGCTAATTTAATTCGGAAAAAATCAAGAATGAGATATCTGAATTTTGCTGCTATTTATAAGCCAAAAATTTGTTTATTGCATAAAATTATTTTTTTTTATTTTGCTTTGAAATATTAATTAAACTGCTGGTCTCTTATCAAAAATCGGTTAGCCTTTTTTGGTATTATTTGTGCTATTTTTGTAATAGTATGAATGTTATTATACTTCTTGCATAAAATGTTTTATAAAAAAGAAACATTTATTTCAATAACCAATATCTCGAAACAGGTTTTTGGCGCTTGGTCTATTATTGCGTAACTCCGTCCAATTGATCCGTATATTCGTGATTTTTGTGCACGTTTTATAGTATCCCTTACGTATAAAATAAAATTCATAAATCATTCAGTAGTTGCGTAACCCGCGAGATTTGCTAGTGCAGAACACATTTTGAGAAATGCTGACATAAGCAATATGAACAACTATACTATCGTTAAATTGTTAATAATAACTGTAACAATACATACGAAAAAAAAAAAAAAAAAAAAAAAACTTGCTTTGTAATTAAAAATGCCGAAGCCATATTTACGTCAAGAAATCTAGAAACATACAAATAGCCTACTATAACTTTTCAACATCACGAAAATTTTCGGATGTTCCCCTTAATCACATACAAAACTAAAATGTGACTCCCATTGTATGAAGGACAAGCTAGGTTTGTACAATGCAGGCACTGGATCGACGCCCGCGCAGGGGCACCTCGTTTCTTCCTCATCCTACGTGCAATAAACACTGATTACCCGTCGTCACGCTCCATTAGGGCTCAAATGAACTGACCATAACGGCCCGCGCGCACCGGCAACTGAAAAACAAGTCATTGCCGGGAAGATAACAGTGCGCCATTACGAAACCAGCCAGCTGGAATAGCCCAAAACTTGTAATTGTTGCTCAATAGTCTTTCAAGAGAGTTGAATGCGGTGATGACTCCATCTCCCGTAAGGTCATTTCCTTTGTTTGGTCCTTTCATCTTTCGTTTTATTGCGAGCGGAAATCTGTACTTAAAGCACATGACCTGGTAAAGTGTATCCATTTATCCATTTTGTAATAGCAACTGTACACTACGTTTAGATCTCGGATATAAATTCTGCATACTGTCTCTCTGTTAAAATATCTGTAGGCAGTAATGTAACTTGTTTTGTGCGAGATCGTGCGTATTTGCTTGTTTTCCGCATAGAACCAATACGCGGTAAGTGTGAAATACCACATTCAGTATTCCCAACGTAACACATGTAACAATTTCCCTCTTCTTATCGCTTAAGCGCGACATTCATTTTACTGCTTTAGGCTTTTAACGTATTATTTTTAAAGGCGTTTAACATAGTAATAATTATAAATTGGAAACTTACCACTGCAATTTCACCTAAATTGCAATGTTAATTATTGTTTTTAAATATTTGCAAAAATTAAGTAAAGTCTACTACTCCACGAAACTTATTGCATTCCTGATGCAAGTAACATTAAGGAAGCCGTGAAAAAATCAACGAGATTCCAGATGCCGATGTTATTACTGCAATATGTTATATAAATAATATTGTTAAAATATTAAAATGAAAAATAAATCATTACATAACCTTACCGTTTGTTTTAAGTTCGCATTTATAGACTGGGGGAAAAAAGAGACAGACGTATATCACGGCCTGCTGCAGTATAGATATTTTTGTTTTCTAAAGTTGCCGTCATTAAACAGAAACCAACATGGAGATTTCATTGCAACTAATTAGAAATTCGTCTTTCAGGTACGTAATAAACGATCTTCGCACAAAATAATGCACGATACACGAGCGGTATGTTTGTTTTCATGTTCTCGGAAATTAAAAAAGCTCAACTACGTTTCGCTTTTTCAATCTTTTCCTCGAACATGAAAACGTCAATATACCGCTCTTGTAACGTATATTACTATTACTGGTATTTACAACTCGAGGGTGCATTACATAGGCGGAGAGAGAACCGTTTCCTTGGGGGAGGGGGTAATGCAAAACCATAGAATCCCCATATAACGGGGTATGGGGGAAATCATTTACCTCCTCCCCCCGTTATAGCTTGACCGTGGTACAGTATATCGGAATATGATTATTTAATAAAGGTATTGTCGAGGACATGTTTCTTCAGTGTTACATCCACATCCGCGATGTTTCGGACCGAGTTGTATAGGGCTTGACCTGTAGGTCTACTACAAATTATAATAGGGCATAACTTAAAACAATCTCAGTCTTTTTCTCTCTCGTGCAGAAACACAAGCATACCTACATCAATAAAACTACGTAACAGTACTACAGAAATTTTTTTATATGAAGTTTACCTTCCTGGAGGTATCATACGAAATGTAAACTCTACGGCCCAATTGTATAAAACTCCCTGATTAAAGATCAACTTTGATCGAAGATCGAAAAGTGAACCGAGTTCAGACACTTCTTCTATTGTATGAAACTTTTCTGCGATCAAATTACCTAGTTTCAAATGCAATCTAAGTTCACGTGAAAAGGATTTGGCAACATCGCATGAACAGGTGAAATACGTGATATAGGTTTGTTCAGTGTTGCCAATCTAGCGACTTTAACTCATTTTCAATAACAATTTCTTTTAACTTTTGTATGGCTTACATAGGGGTTTAGCGAACTTTTCAGCACCCCATAGTGACGAAATTTAATCTTTCTTTGTTGATAATGAGAAATCTAGCGACTTTACAACTACTTTTCGGCGACTTTCCGTACACACTGTTGGAGACACTGGTTTATTTGTGTAATGTAAATAATGGCGGACAATAAGAAGAAGGTTGACTGTTCTCCAAATTGTTATCATGTTACGGTGTTTGATACTGCTAAACATAGGCTAATAACGCTTTATAAAACGACAAATTGAAAATTTATGAATGTACCTATCACATCCATTAATAATTCATGGTTGTTATAAACATAGTGTAATTATAGGTTATGTTATTTGATACTGCTGAACACGATAGAGCCTTATAAAATATAAGATTGTTTGTGTATTAAGGCAAGAAATTGAAAAAAATATATATGTGTAACTGCCATCTCTATTAATATTAATAACAATGGTTATTCTATTTGCACAGTCTGCCATTCGTATATTTCAAACAGAAAAGAAATAGGCCTAACTGAACTTGGATCATGTAACTTAATCGGAGAAATTTCTTCAGTCAAAGTTGACTTTAGTTTGAGACAAATTAATGTCAGATTAGACTTTATACAACACAAAATTCCAAGTTCAGCTAGAACGAGGATCAATTTAATCTCTGATCTAAGATTAAATGGTTTATACAATGGCCCTACATCATTTTATTTAATCTCGCCTTTAAGTTCACCCATTATACTGCGATCACTTTTATTTTTCTGCATTGTTATTCATATTTCTCCAAGTGGCGGCCTGAACACCTGCAGACTTCTAACACATGAGTACAAGCTGTTAAAAAAATACAGTACTCCCATTCCTCAAATGAGGTTTAGAAATTCTTATACATTCAGAAATTTAAAATAAATATAATATAATATAATATAGTATAATATAATATAATATAATATAATATAATATAATATAATATAATATATTATCACCATTAATTCGAAAATGTTATGTTTTATTTAACGACGCTCGCAACTGCAGAGGTTGTCGCCGGATGTGCCGGAATTTTGTCCCGCAGGAGTTCTTTTACATGCCAGTAAATCTACTGACATAAGCCTGTCTCATTTAAGCACACTTAAATGCCATCGACCTGGCCCGGGATCGAACCCGCAACCTTGGGCATAGAAGGCCAGCGCTATACCAACTCGCCAACCAGGTCGACCCATTAATTCGAGAAAAATTCGTTCCGGCACCGGGAATCGAACCCGGGACCTCTCAGCTCTGCGCGCTGAGCGCTCTTTCCAACTGAGCTATGCCGGGACACGATTCACGGTGCCGGTCGAACTCTTCTCATTGTAATTTTTCTCGATTTAATGGTGATAATACACATTGACTACTTCATAGTAGTCGTGATAATATTGAATGAGGATGGCGAGATCTCATATAATGAATATGTTATGTATAATATAATATAATTTAATGAATAATCTTACTACATAATCACCCGTATCGTAAAATTTTTACAATAATTTCAATTAAAATACATTTAGCTCAACTATGTGAATGCACGTTACATGAAAATAAAAATATGAATTGAATAGCTTATCTCTCTAGATATTCTTCACTTTCATTCTACTGTATTATGGGAAAATGGGTATATATATATATATATATATATATATATATATATATATGTGTGTGTCTGTGTGTATATATATATATATATATATATATATATATATATGAGCAGGGCTAAGAACTGTATGCCGTTACATAGCGCTTCATGCGCCTCTGACTTCAGGTACCGGTACGTAATTGCGTTGGGGTGGGGGATTTCAGTGTGTTTCGTTCAGCAGTGAACTTTAGTTGATCGGTTACATTACGACCGAATACTGAACAGGCAACATTCGACGTCTTGTAAAGAAGAATAACAGCAAGATGCCGAGGACGAAATTTGTGACTTAATTTCAAATGAGGGAATTTGTAATAATGATACACATTTTGAGATAAATAATGCTTGTGCAAAATATTTCAAATATATCCCCATTATATCTGCAGAAGTGGAACGAAGTTTCTCTAGCTATAAGGCTCTGTTTTCTAGCAACAGCAATCTCCTCCTTTGAAAATTTGAAACTGTGATTTGTTATTCACTGCAACAATATATGAAATGAAAAATTATGTGAAACAAAAACGTAATACACCATCATATTAACATAGTGAAATAATAAGGCTGATACTTGTCAGTGTCGTATTAGGTGTATTTTCTACAGACAGAAAATGGCATGTAGTCAATGATATTGTGACGAACCGAATAGTTGGAACACGAAATAAGAAAAAATGTAGCGAACAAGATGAAAAAATACTGGATAAACATTATGGATATTTAGCTCTATGTAAAATTTGTGACAATTTCAAATGAGGAAATTTATAATCATGATATACAGATTTTGAGATAGATAATGCTTGTATAAAATATTTAAAATATGTCATTGTTTCTGCAGAAGTGGAACGAAGTTTTTCTAATGTTATATACAGGCTTCGAGACTTCGGACCCAATAGAGCAGTTCAGTGGGAAATCCGCATAACGGCGTACTGAGTATAGTGGTAAAGCGTACAGTGGGTTGGGGTACTACTGTAGAATGGATGCCAACAAATACACAAAGGAAAACGCTCTGGATTTGAAGGTTCTGACGAATAATTTGGTTTTCATACAAACTGTGTCTGAAACTATTACACGGTTAGAAAAGTCAGAGCAAGAGATCTCGGAAGCCCCCAAATTAATTTAGAAAATGATGCAGAGAATTAATGAGACATCAAGTACACCGGTACTGAACGTGTAAAACAGGAGTGTAAATCAAGTTTATGTAAAAATAACGGATATGGAACATTGTGTAACATAAACAGCAAATTAGTGGACATAGAGTCACCCGAGAATGAAAGACTGTCTCTTATGCAATGATGTTAGGTTTTTTCGTTTTGCTCCTATCACATCTTGCGACGTAGAGCGCAGCTTTCTACAGTACAAACGTTGGCAGATAACGGAAAAAGATTTACGTTTGAGACATTGAGAATGTATTTTGTAGTAGGTACATTGCAATTCGGTACTGTAACTGCACTTCTTAAAGACGACCAATAGGATAAATGAAAAAATTAAGATTGCTACATGCTTATTTCCACCATTAACACTGTGTACAATTAAACACAAATGCTTATAAAAGACAGGAAAATAAATGCTTTTCACATTCTTTTGACATTATCATTGTGTAATGTATATTTACTGTACTTTCAGAATGTACATATGTGTGTGTTGCCCCATACTACCGTACTCTACTCTAAATAGCAACATTATTACCTCAACACATCTCTATCTACCTGCAGCGAGTCAGAAACCTATAGTGCATGCACAGTAAACTTATTGTATCGGGTCCAAAGTCTCGAAGCCTGGTTATATATCAAAGTTTTTCCTAGTAACAGGCAATCATTCTCCTTTGAAAATTTTAAGTTGTGGTTTGTTCTTCACTGCAACAATATATAAAATGAAAAATTATGTAAAACAAAAACGTAATACACCATCATATTAACATAGTGAAATAATAAGGCTGATACTTATCAATGTTATATTATGTGTATTTTCTACAGACAGAAAAGAAAATGTCTTTAAAATAGTGAAATTTTTCTTTAACAAAGAAAATGATGTTTTAAATTTTTCTTTAGCAGATAGTTGTGTTTCGAAGTCAAAGGAGTGGCTTTTAACCACCCAAATGCTGAGGACTAACTTACCGTGATGATAAGCATGAGTTCAAACGAACGAAAGACACTGCGTTAACTCTCCCCAACTCTGAGACGTACCCAAAGTTACAGGCGCACGAAGCGCGCTGGTAGTATAACGGCATAGACCTATATTTCTCAGGCGTGATTATAACACTTTTAGAATAATTTCAATTAGCAATACGATATTACCACTCTTGCACATAGAAGTGAAAATGGCCGATTTTGAATGGATTGGTAATAACAACACATACAGAGAGTTGGAAAAATGTCCGTTTTTGATACAAAAAAAGACTATGAAAATATTGGCATTAGTATGATATGGAATTATCTGGTTTTGATTGAAAATACTGATTTCACAATACTGTTTCTTATGGAAATGATCGAATTAGAATAAAAACAGTGACATATTCAGAGATATGCTTCTCTAAACTTATCGAAACCGTAAAAAAAAAAAACTCATTTTTGTTTTCGGTGGACATGACCGTTTTTGTTCACAACCTCCACATATATAGGTACGTTGTATGATATGTAATAGGTATGTAGGTTGGAACGTTTTTTGGGTTGTTAGGTAGGGACGTAGATTGGTAAGTTAGTGTATTGGTAGGTAGGTACATTGGTTGGTTGCCAGTTTAATTTAGTGGCCATTTTAAGAATAAAAGTTACACAATAACACAAAGATACACATATAACTGAGAGTTAATGAAATGCAAATGCCAGTGAAAGTGAATACCTACATCCAGTGACCTGTCCTCCTGAGTCTTACAATATTTTTGTTGTTTTATTTTTAAAGTTCAATATAATTCTAAACTTCAACAAAAAAAGTCACTGATATGAGGAAAATGCTATAAAAAACTCTGCGGGTTATAGTTAGAACATAAATACAGGTGCCACCGGCGTGGCTCAGTCGGTTAAGGCGCTTGCCTGCCGGTTAAAGTTGCGCTCGCGCGTGGGTTCGATCCCCGCTTGGGCTGATTATCTGGTTGGGTTTTTTCAGAGGTTTTCCCCAACCGTAAGATGAATGCCAGGTAATCTATGGCGAATCCTCTGCCTCATCTCGCTATCACCAATTTCATCGACGCTAAATAACTTCGTAGTTGGTACAGCGTCGTTAAATAACCAATTAAACATAAATACAGGTATATTATACTATACTTCGGGTCTCTGCACATACATCTTATATCATAATCATGTATGAAGTATAGTATAGTAGACTATACTCCCAGAACTCAGAAGGCTATACGAAATCTTCGATCTTTGCTGCGGTGGACACCTAAATTGAGTAGGCTAAGTACAGTAGAATCCCGTCACCCTATTAACCGATTGGCGGATTATCCGACTGTCTTTCTCTCACTCCTTTTTTTTTTTTTTTGCTACATAAACATGTGAAGTAGATACTATTGTACATTATATTAGTATACGTATTTTTTCTAGAGAGTGTTATTACAAGCATTTAAATCATTTACATTTACAGTCCACACCTGTGGAGTAACGGTTAGCGTCTGGTCGCGAAACCAGGTGTCCCGGGTTCGATTCCCGGTCGGGGCAAGTTACATGGTTGAGGTTTTTTCCGGGGTTTTCCCTCAACCCAATATGAGCAAATGCTGGGTAACTTTCGGTGTTGGACCCCGGACTCATTTCACTGGCATTATCATCTTCATCTCATTCAGACGCTAAATAACCAGAGATGTTGATAAAGCGTCGTAAAATAACCTACTAAAATAAAATAAAAATTACACTTACACAGTTTTGGTCTACTGTTCGTGTTGCCGTACTCTATAACTTCTATATAAAATGATGTATTCCATGAGTATCAAAAGAAAAAGTGTTGTGCTAAGTATCGAACAAAATGCAAATATATATTATTTTAATGTACCGAAGTACATATGATATTTCCATGCAGATATTCTGCGTCATCATACGATGAAAACCCGGGTTCAAATCCCGGCGCCGGAGAGAATTTTTCTCCGTTCCATTACTCTTTTTAATCATATGATGACGCAGAATATCTGCATGGAAATATCATATGTACTTCGGTACATTAAAATAATATATATGATATGCGTTAATCACTTCGGGCCCTATTCATAGATATACTTAGCGCGGGCTTTCGGTGGATGATCAGCGAACTAACATTTTTCGTATTCATAAAACAGTGTTAGCAATATGATATGATATGAATCCTGTTTAGCACGCTCGTAGCGCGGGCTAGCGAAATGTCTATGAATAGCACCCTTCGTGATTTAAGACGGCGCTTATTCCGTCGGATCCCGGCCAACTAGTCACTCATAACGAGTGCACCTCAGCACATGTGTGGACTTCAGTCCTACGTTCATAGACATCTATGATGTAGTGCAGAGGGCGGCCACTAGAGGGAACCCAAGATTTGGAACTTAAACTGAGACGATTCTGTCCCACGCCGGGGTGGATATCCGGTGTGGCTTAGTGGATAACGCATCAGCACGTAGAGCTGAAAACCCGGGTTCAAATCCCGGCGCCGGAGAGAATTTTTCTCCGTTCCATTACTCTTTCATCGTATGATGACGCAGAATATCTGCATGGAAATATCATATGTACTTCGGTACATTAAAATAATATATTTGATATGCGTAAATCACTTCGTGATTTAAGACGGCGCTTATTCCGTCGGATCCCGGTCAACTAGTCACTCATAACGAGTGCACCTCAGTACATGTGTGGACTTCAGTCCTACGTTCATAGACATCTATGACGTAGTGCAGAGGGCGTCCACTAGAGGGAACCCAAGAGTTGGAACTTAAACCGAGACGATTCTGTCCGACGCCGGGGTGGGTATCCGGTGTGGCTTAGTGGATAAAGCATCAGCACGTAGAGCTGAAAACCCGGGTTCAAATCCCGGCGCCGGAGAGAATTTTTCTCCGTTCCATTACTCTTTCATCGTAAAATGCAAATAATTAAATGGTTTGGGGAAAGAGAAATTGTGGGTCATCTCGCATCACAATACGAGACTGATGTTACAACTGTGCGCGACTTAATAAAAATCAAGGATAAAGTGTGTACAGTATGTAAATCTACAACATGAGACCTTTACTATTCCTATCTTTCTGCTGACAGCCATTAAAAGAAATTTTCTTATCCCTTAAAAACACGTCGTTGACAACCGAACTTAAATTAATGAACTTCTGATTCACAACCAAACGTATTAAACACAAGACAACGGAGAAAATGGCGAAAGTTCAGTATTATTCACTTAATTTACGAATAGTACATTATGCAACGAGCCTATAATGATAGTAATTAAGAAGCGAGTATGGATATTTATGAATATCATAATTTTCATACGAGCTTCTTAATTACCATTATAGGCGAGTTTCATACGACTTTTTATGCTCGACCATATTTCTAACTTGAAATTATTCAGATGTATACATTTTATTTGTATCTGACAAGATCGGAAGTGACCTTGTTCTAGGTCGTGAATTGTGAGATGTGCGCAGACGCGAAAATATTGATTTTTTCCGAGGAACAATAATGTCATTGACCTTAATATAATCCCGTTAAACTTGGTATAACCTTGATTATTGAATTCGACATTGAAAAACAAGATGACAAATTGAATTTATTTGAATATTATTTACAATTAACACTAATTATTATAGTAACAGAACATAACCTTCTGCGACAGTATTGGATTTCCAGCCTCCGTGACTTTTCACTAATTCTCTTTCGAGTGCATATCCGAGAATAATCGATACTTGCGGTTTTATAACGGTACAAAGCTGACTTGTCATTGGCTGAACACCTGTAAGCTGAGTTGTCATTGGCTGAAAACACCTGTACTTTAATGAGTAGGTGTACTTTAATGACATGCATTAAAGGGCTGCTACCAGGTGTATAATTACTATATTTCGGCATGGTCGAGCATAAAATATTTTATGGTACGGATTATCCGATTTTTTCGATTAACCGTTCAGTCAACCGCCTTCATTACCACGGATAATAGGGGTTCTACTGTAATGGGCAAATGATGACGACAGTTATTATGAAGTGTTAGTTGCTTTAACCCTTTAAGTTACACTCGTCTGGAAGGGTAATATGAGCCGTTCTTGCACACGGTAGTTTTGTAATATGTGTTTATGTAAGAGCCGTGGAAAACAGGGGCACGTGGGGAATGGGGAGGGCGGGAAGTGGGCTCTTGACTAGAGCTATATATGAGGACGGGATGTGGCCTGATATTTCAGGCCTTGCTTGCTTCTACAAGACTTTCACTTCTGAAAGGATTTTATGTTTTGCATTTTTTTGCTGTTTGTTTCTTTTCCTCGTGGAGAGAATCAGTTGAGAGCCATGATAGGGGTTCGAGGGTGGAGCACAACCTTTTTAGCGTAATCCTGGCATCCTGGAACTTTAGTTTCTGCAGGCTGGACATTCCTCTATTATGCAAAGCGCTTCCATTCACAGACGGATTTAAAATGAACAGACTTCGCATGTACAACCACACAATAACCAACAGCCAGAGTTCAACACTTGACGTATTCCAGATCGGCAACCGCGACGTGTGGTGGAAGAGTGGCGTAAAGCGAGCACTTACAGAGTTAAAAGAATGGATAGAAAGTAACACGGGATTCACAGAATTTTGGTGATTGAGTGAATACGTCTTTACGATACTCACGCATGTACGTTGCTCTTGACTGTTTTGTGTCCATGAAAAGGCAATACTAACTAATGAAACTAATGTATTTTCAACCTATCCCTTTGCAGGTGAATAATAAATACTCCTTTATTACCTGGATTCCTCCTGTGACACAATTTTCTCGAGAGTGTCCGATTATAATATGCAGATTACCACTACTTGATTTTTTCGATAATGCTTGTCTTTTATTCACTTATACTTTGCAGCGGTCTTTGAGGGCTGTCCTTCCTTAAGGAGATTCAAGAATAACTTAAAAATTTGTGTATAAAGTGCAAATTAAAATTAAGGTGACATTTAACATTTAATTTTTTTAAGGTGACATGTATTTATTTAGCCTGACGAGTTACTCCCTTGTTTTGAATTGTAAATTATTTAAAAATAGCGTGTAAGAGGGCCTTATACTAGAAATGTTTAGCTTAAATGTAGTAAAGTATGCATAAGGGTGTAATTATTTGACTTATTTGAACTGTTGTATCAGTGAAGCGAGGTGAGTCAGTGAAGTTACGGTTTTACAGTGCAGTGAATAGTTCCGATCAGTGATAATTTATAGTGTCAGTGAAATGTGTTATAGAGTGTCAGTGAAATGTGTTCTAAAGTGTCAGTGAAATGCGTCATAGTGCCACTACAGTGAGTGAGATGAGAGTAAAGTGAAAGACTATTGAAACTTATGTAGGGCCTATACATATGTAGGTTATGTTATAAAATTAGGTGTTTTATGTTGTATTATTAATTGTAATTATTGTGTTAAATTGTATTGTGTATTCTTATTGTATTGTGTATATAATTTTATTGTGTATTGTTTATCATTTTATTGTGTATTGTTTATATTGTGTATACCACTGCCACCGGGTGCTTGCCCACTTGCAGTGAAAATAAATACATACTTTTTACGTATTACGTAATACTCGACAGATGACAGCGCGTACGGTTTGGCACATGCAACATCTAGCGGAGATTGGCTCAACTTCGTATTACACTAAAAATGTTAGATTTCCTCATCAATAAGTAGGCCTACCTCGAACAAAGATGTATGTAAGAAACTAAAGCATGAAATAATGTGACATTAATTAAAAGGCAAAAATAACCTAATAAATTGAAGTTAAGGAAAGGAAGATACAGGAATGGAAAGAAAATAAAAGCAGTAGTAACTAAGACAGGAAAGAACGTGTACTGAACATATTTTAAACACAATAAAAAGCTTATAGAAATTTTGGATTTATAATTCGTAGTTCTAAACGTTTGAAAAATATTTCTTATTGACCATACTTCACAATAAATGTTTTGTACGCAGTTAATTTGAATATATACTTGTATAATTTGGTATCCAGTAAGTAAAAATCAGAAAAATTAAACTGAAATTATTCAAAAGTAGTTTTCAAATTTTCTATATTTCAAGAAGCATCATCAATCATCTTTTCGAAATAGAATATGATACCACATCCTGTACAATCTAATGGATTTCCCTTTCCTAGGAACCACTTACTTCACAAGCTTGAATGTTAAAAATGTTATGTTTTATTTAACGACGCTCGCAACTGCAGAGGTTATATCAGCGTCGCCGGATGTGCCGGAATTTTGTCCCGCAGGAGTTCTTTTACATGCCAGTAAATCTACTGACATGAGCCTGTCGCATTTAAGCACACTTAAATGCCATCGACCTGGCCCGGGATCGAACCCGCAACCTTGGGCATAGAAGGCCAGCGCTATACCAACTCGCCAACCAGGTCGACCACAAGCTTGAAGAAAGAAGTCAAGAGCCTCCATTTTGAGATATGGTTGGATGAATGTTCCACTTTGCATACAGCTTTATGACTTACTTCCTTTGAATATCGAAAAATATACAGAACGTAACTGCTCATGCAATTCGGGAGTACCAACATGAAAACAAGCATAAAATCCCATATGAATCAACCACAACCTGAAACTTTATCCTTTGGCACTTACTTCCTTTTGCCTTCCGATGCAAGACCAGCAGTAACGTGCAAGTCATATCAAATACAAGGTCAAGTAGAATAAGAAATCAACGTAACTGTTTATTCATTTTTTTCTTATTTACTTATTTACTCACTTATGTACTTATTTATTTATTCATTTATTAAAGAATCCAAGTGACCAAACTAAGTTTATGAAACAATATTTATTAAATCAAATTGCTATACGACAAATAAAGCAATCGTGAATATTAAAAATAACATCTTTAATATTGGGCTAGGGTGGTTATGGAATAGCTTAGCTACAAGAAATATGTCAGCAAGCCTAAATCTAATTAAATCAAGATGTATAATTATAACTAGAAAAAATGATTTTAGTAGTAACTAATGCGATCCATAATATTTTTTAATGAATATAAAAAAATATTGGGAAGGAGTACATATATAGAAAATATGAATATGAAAGAAAGATTTGGACTAGCCTGGTTCAGACTGGGGATTTGGAAATTAAGAAGTAATAGAGGCAATATACCTCAAGGCACATGCTCATTATGTGGACAGAGAGAAGATGACATTCACATCGTTCTTGAATGACAAAATACAAAAGATATACGGATGAAATTTATGAATGAAAACTTCCTACAAATAAATAAAGAAATAGCTATAAAAAACTGATGAATAATAATAACACAAAATTGCAAAAGCTATTAGGTTTATATATTTTTTTGACTAAAAAAAATTAGAATGGAAAAAATAAATGAAATAGAATTGAATGAAAAAAAAGAAAATAAATAAATAAATAAATAAATAAATAAATAAATAGGAAGGTGAACAAATACTGATTGTAACTACATACTAGAATGAGTTGAGTCTTGCACAAAACTAAAAGCAAGTGCAAGATAAAACAAAAAAAAGTGTTTATTAAATATGTAAATTGTATAAATTGTATTTAAATAATAGTATATCTTTGTGTAAAAAAATATTATAAAGTGTGTAATGTAAGGGTTCAATTGATTACTTGTATGTACTTTGTCTGTGATCTATAATATAATAAATATCACATCATATTCATTTATTATTCATTTTCTCATTTATTTATTTATTTACTATCTCATTTATTTATTTTCTAACGTACTCATTTATTTATTTTCTAACGTACTCATTTATTCATTTACTCGTTTATTTATTTATTTACTCACTCATTTACTTACTTTAGATTTACTTATTTTTTTAATTATATTTTTATTTATTTATGTATGTATGTGTTGCGAGTAATTTTACGGCTGTCGCCGTCTCCCGCTTCTCAACTTCCAGGTACTCCGGTTTTGCCAATCGCCCATTTGTAGACCCCTGCAGACCATATCCTCCTGAACCTCCTTGCTCCATTTTTTCATTGGCCTTCCTCTTCTCTTTTTTTTCCGGGGGAGTCCAGTTGAAGACCTTATTAGGCCAGCGGTCGGCTGACATTTTCTGGAGATGCCCATACCATATCAGGCGTTTAATTTCCACTGATTGTAAGATATCTCCTGATACCTGCATTATATTACGGACATCCTGATTCCTAATGTGGTCCATCCTCGAAATTTGACAACTACGGCGCCAGTAATCATTCCGTCTTCGATTTGGACCATCCGTTTCCGAGGCTAATTTGAGAACTTTTGCAAGAAAAAATTTTTTTACGAAGGACGGAGTGCAGGTCCGTCGCTACAACCCTCAACCTGAAGGACCAGGTTATTTTCTGTTGGGGTTTTCTTCCCCTAAATTTATTAAGTACCGGCATTTATTTCTGTAATTATATATTATTTATTTATGAAAGAAATATGTTAATTAAAAATATAAAACTAATTATGACGAAAGATCAAATCGAGGATGGGTTGATTACTTTGTAGATTATTCCGAGGTTTTTCTCAACCTTAAACCGAACGTCATGTAATCTTATAGGGAATCCTTGGACCAATCTCATCAAAATAACATTACGCTATTACCAATTCCATCGACGCGAGGTAACAGTGCAGTCGATACAGTACAGGTAAAAAAACATTATGTTTTAAAATTATTCCGTATGAAAATGATCTACTATTTTATAACAGACTGAAAAACAGGTGGGTTAGACACAATGGAAGCCATCCCAAAGAAAATAATAGTGCATTCAAGAAGCATGTTTTAGCAAATAGGATAACAAGCTTTCCCTGAGGTAAAATTTAAACGAAAAGCTTCTTAGTTTTCCCCACTCTTCTTGTCTCAACTACTCCCCTCTTCACCCTCTTTCCTGTCTTGCTTAACGAAAATATAAAACGCAAATTTGCAGTGGTCGGACGCAAGGGCTGATACCATATTTATTCAAGAACCCACAAATTCGTTCATGGAACACAACCCAGTGGCTGGGGTGAGCCTTTTTAATAAGGAGGTTGTAGGGGATGATACAATAAAATCAGCAGGGGATGTAGAGGGCAGACCGTTTTTCTGGTAGCACGTGTGTTGGAGATAAGCAGTACTTACAACATCAGATGTCCTTTCACATTTATTTCTCCACTCTTATCTTCCTCCATAATCTTTCTTCCTTTTCTTGCTTCCTCCATTTGATAGTCCAACCTTTTTCATTGATCTTACCTTTCCATTCTTTCCTACATATTTATTTCTTACTACATTTCTCCGCCGATTTAGTATAATGCGTTTGAGTCTAAAGAAAGCAGCAAAACAGTACAATGTTGTCTGTTGTAACGTAAATCTAAGCCCCCGCATACCGGTAAGGCATCATGTCACAGATAGTATTTAGTATTTATTTATTTATTTAACCTGGTAGATATAAGGCCATCAGGCCTTCTCTGCCCCTCTGCCAGGGGATTACAACTATAATATGAAGAATAAAATTACAATTAATATTAAATTTACAATTACAATTACAATAAAAATTAAAGTACGACAAAATTACCTGATTAATGAAAGCTAGACAATTTATCATAGAAGTTAAGAACAAAGAATATTTTTGTATTTACTGAATTATAAATTAAACTCTATAGTGATGAAATTACTATATATTCAGATATTTTGTGATAGATTAAGAGAACTAAATTCTATAGTGATGAAATTACCATATATTGAGATATTTTGTGATAGATTAAGGGAACTATTTACAAGAAACCATGTCTGAACGAGTCTCAATTACTGACCAAGTGCCTAGTAAGTTTGCATTTGAATTCAATTTTATTTCGACAGTCCCTGATGCTAGCAGGTAACGAATTCCAGAGTCTTGGCAAGGTATTGTGAAAGAGGATGAGTATGAGGAGGTGCGATGGGATGGTATTGTTAGTATTGTTTCATGGCGAGAGCGTGTGTTCAGATTGTGGTGGGAAGAAAGGTAAGTGAAGCGAGACGACAGGTACGAAGGAATAGAAGAGTTCAAGATTTCGAAGAGAAGGAGAAGTGAATGTAAATTTCTTTTCCTATCTAGTTTAAGCCAACCTATTGTTTGCAGGGATGGAGCAATATGATCATATTTACGAAAATTGCTTACAAAACGTACACACAAATTATGAGCACGTTGAAGTTTCGTTTTGTTGTCGCTGGAAAGGTCAGTCAGTAAAATGTCAGCATAGTCAAAATAGGGAAATACAAGCGTCTGCACAAGGGACTTTTTTAAGCAAGAGGAAAGATGAACATTTACCCTTTTTAGCACATGGATAATATAATATACTTTTCTGCAGGTTTCTGTGATTTGCATGTCCCAGTTGAGATCATTATCCATGTGACATGTTCATGTCAGAGTATTTCTGACAAAGTAAATATTATTCAACGCCTTGAAAACGGCTCAAGTATTATGAAAACGGCTCAAATATTAAGGATATTGCTGGAGAATTTAAGATAATAGTATATATTTATTTATTATTGTACTTTATAGATAGATGTATTCTAGGAAATAAAATTAAATTTTATTAACATTGTATCAGATTCAGTTTTTTAATGAATTCTTAAATACCCATTCCCGTATGATCGATTTTTTACTATCCGTAATATTCCTTCACTTTCGTGTTCTACCTAAACATGATGCTTGTCGATTGCAGGGGACTTGCTCCTCGTATTTTATCTAAGTAGGTAAACATTGGCTTTCTCATAAATCGACGGAGCAGTATATCGTATTCTTTTATGCTTCTTATGTACGTTTTGTTTTCTTCTGTCCTATTTTTTTTCTTACCTTTTCTTCACGTAGCTACATTCATTTATGTTCATTCCCTATTCTTCCCTATAATCATAATTTGTATGATTTTTTCCCGACATTTTTTATAATTCATTATTCCTCTCTAACCACCTGCGTGATATACAGAGTTTTTTGTACGGAGCTAGACTCCAAAGGTTAGCACCATACTAGGCCTAGCTGTAAATAATGTTCTTTTTTTGTAAGAATCAAAACCAAATTGCAAATGGTGGGTGCCACGTTAGAGTTACTATATTGCTACTTAAATATATACAGGGTGTTTCCGAAGTGGTGTTACAAACTTTCAGGCATGATGGGGAAGGGCACGTGTATCAATTTGAGATAAGGAACCATGGTCCGGAAATGACCGAGTCGAAAGTTACAAACAAAAATAGTTGTGTGGAAATGAAATAATTTTATTCCTCTGTACACCTTATTTATGTGTATTTATCTGTACATCTTACACATATTGTATTCATCTGACGTTGTTTACGTTGTCTACTTACAGTATTCCATTCAGTGCACTGTCTGAGGGATGGGGACAGGAAACTACACTAAGGCAGTGCAGCTATATAATGTGTAACGGACATGGTAGGTCCTATAGGCGCGTCTGTAGGCAGCAGTGTATGTGTACAAGTTGCAGTGTCCAGTCGACCAGTCCTAGTGAAATGGAGGAGTACACGAGAGCGGAATAAGCAGACCTGATTTTCGAATACGAATGAGCCAATGGGAACAGTAGACAAGCTCACAGATTATATTGGGGCACATAACCACGTAGGAGACATCCGGCCCAAACTATTTTTCCACGACTGTTCCAAAGGTTAAGGGAAGGAGGGCACGTGGTGCCAAATTACAATTCCATTTCCACACAACTATTTTTGCTTATAACTTTCGACTCGGCAATTTCCGGACCATGGTTCCTTATCTCAAATTGATACGTGTACCCTTCGCCATCATCCCTGAAAGTTTGTAATACCACCTCGAAAACATTCTGTATATCATTATGAATTGTGCCTCCAAAAAAGAATCCGACAATACTGATGTAATAAAATGTCCATGAAGGTCAGTTTTATTGTTCATTTTTGTCCTGTTCATTCTGTTCTCGTTCGTTCCACGTTCTGCGCATGGGGTTGTTGTTCTTCTTTTTTTTTTTTTTTTTTTTTTGCATACCTATAGATATATCCAGCGCTTTTTTCAGCCGGAACGGGCGGGAACGCGTTCCGGTAAACTTTTTGCCATTACAAATTCCAACGAGATATATTTTACTGTATAAGCGAAATTGACAAAAACAAATATTTCAATTAATAGGCGTCACAAAAGTGTGACAATAAATATGTCTCACAAGAACAAGTGTTTCTCGCTTTTAACATCAGAATCAGTGCAAAATAAATCCATTTAATAAACCTTAGAGTTTTAAGTGACATTTTTGTTTTAATTTATTAGGTACTTATCTACTTATTTGACCAATTTTGGGTTATATTTTTCTCAGTATCATACAGCATAAAATGAGAGCACTAAAATTATTGACTATTGGAGTCAAATGAAACACCAAAATAACATGACCACTGAATATATGAAGGGTTCAGAACCATAGTGGGCCAAGCGCCATTTACTAAAACCGTAGAAAACAAGGGTTAAAATGAAGTTATTACTATAATTCAAAGGAAACATATAGCAAGTAATATAAATTGTAGACATTAAAACTAAATGATATGTAAATCTTCATTAAACTATGGTATTCACGTAACTTTAAGCCTTGCTTTCTCCGTTTTTAATAAATGGCGCTTGGTCCACTATGGCTCTGAACACTTCATATTATACAGGTTCGAAGGTGTTTAATGACAATCCCTTTATGGGACGAATCCTTAGCGTAGTATGAAATGTCCGGTACTATTTTATTCCTTTACGCGTAAATTTCCCAAATATAGTTACTTTAAGTGATTAATTATTTTTGATCTCACAAACTCACACTCTGTGGCGTTACAGTTCTTGTAGAATCTTGGCCACCCTACATATTGTTCTTCCAGCTACTTCTGTCCTTTATTGGCTTCTCCATCTCTTTACTCCCATCCTTTCCAGATCATTCTCACTCCACTTAATAATTCACATTATTTATTCATTTTCTTCTCTACTCTCAAATCAACCTACAGTACTTTCAGTCATTCTTTTCCAGCTATTTTCTCATGAATTAATTGCTTACATTTCCCTTATCTCTATTTTACAACACTCACATTTATTTTTAGTAACTTTCGAGGAATATCACTTTTGTTGACGTCGTACAAAATTTTGTCCAATATTCTTTTGAGAAGATTAACTCCATATGTAGATGAAATCATTGGGGATCATCAGTGTGGTTTTAGGCATAATAGATCAGCTATTGACCAGATATTATGTATTCGACAGATAATGGAGAAAAAGTGGGAGTATAAGGGTACAGTGCATCGGTTATTCATAGGTTTCAAAAAGGCATGTGACTCGGTTAAGAGAGAAGTTTTATATGATATTCTAATTGAATTTGGTATTCCCAAGAAACTAGTTCGATTAATTAAAATGTGTCTCAGTAAAACGTACAGCAGAGTTCGTATAGGTCAGTTTCTGTCAGATGCGTTTCCAATTCACTGTGGGCTAAAGCAAGGAGATGCACTATCACCTTTACTTTTAACTTTGCTCTAGAGTATGCCATTAGGAAAGTCCAGGATAACAGTGAGGGTTTGGAATTGAACGGGTTACATCAGCTGCTTGTCTATGCGGATGACGTGAATATGTTAGGAGAAAATCCACAAACGATTAGGAAAAAAAACGGGAATTTTACTGGAAGCAAGTAAAGAGATAGGTTTGGAAGTAAATCCCGAAAAGACAAAGTATATGATTATGTCTCGTGACGAGAATATTGTACGAAATGGAAATATAAAAATTGGAAATTTATCTTTTGAAGGGGTGGAGAAGTTCAAATATCTTGGAGCAACGGTAACAAATATCAATGATACTCGGGAGGAAATTAAACACAGAATAAAAATGGGAAATGTCTGTTATTATTCGGTTGAGAAGATTTTGTCATCTAGTCTGCTGTCAAAAAATCTGAAAGTTAGAATTTATAAAACAGTTATATTACCAGTTGTTCTTTATGTTTGTGAAACTTGGACTCTCACTTTGAGAGAGGAACATAGGTTAAGGGTGTTTGAGAATAAGGTGCTTAGGAAAATATTTGAGGCTAAGAGGGATGAAGTCACAGGAGAATGGGGAAAGTTACACAACACAGAACTGCACGCATTGTATTCTTCGCCTGACATAATTAGGAACAATAAATCTAGACGTTTGAGATGGGCAGGACATGTAGCACGTATGAGCGAATCCACAAATGCATATAGAGTGTTAGTTGGGAGGCCGGAGGGAAAAAGACCTTTGGGGAGGCCGAGACGTAGATGGGAGTATAATATTGAGGGAGGTGAGATATGATAGAGAATGGATTAATCTTGCTCAGGATAGGGACCGATGGCGGGCTTATTTGAGGGCGGCAATGAACCTTCGGGTTCCTTAAAAGCCAGTAAGTAAGTAAGTAAGTAAGTAAGTACTATTCTGTCCTCTATTTATTTACGTATTTATCTCTTTCTCTCCGCTTCACTCTTAAATTTCCTGTTTTATTGCCTCTTTCTTTTATTTATATTTTTCTTCTATCTTCCTGGCCTTTCACACCCTTCTGTCTCACTACTTACCTTCTGTCCTATTTTTTTTTCTTCCTCACTGTATCTGGCTTCTATCCCTTTATCATGTTCACATGTAAAGCGTTCTACTCTGAATCCCATTCTTCGTGTGTTGCAGCTTGTCGCCAGATGGAGTTCGGCATCCAAGCGATCTTCGGCCCCTCGGACCCGCTGCTAGGGGCGCACATCCAGTCCATCTGTGAGGCGCTGGACGTCCCCCACGTGGAGGCTCGCATCGATTTTGAACCCGCCTTTAAGGAGTTCTCTATCAACCTACATCCTTCGCAGGAGCATATGAACCACGCCTTCAAGGACCTCATGACCTTCCTCAACTGGACGAAGGTTGCTATCGTCTACGAGGAAGACTACGGTGAGTTGTGCCTGATATACAACATGAGTTCGTAGCCTGAGTTTCCAGATGAGATGTATTTATCTTGCACAAGTTGAGCACATATTGATGAGCAGAGTTTGAACAGTGGCATCTTCGGTACCAATCATTGCCAAATGCTCCTAAATTGGTATCAAATATTAACAAATATCAGTCACTATTAGGAAACAATATCCAAGTATAGTTGCTATTGTATTATTTATTGCATAAGAGCTATTATTAAGATATGCAACTCAAGTCTGTTTACCATTGGCGTTTGAGAATCGTTATTAGCATAATATACTCAATCTACATAGTAAGTTATCATTGCCGTGGATAGTCGCTATTAAACCGACACTTAACCCAGTTACCATTGTCATGAAGAGTCACTATTAAACACGACACAACCTGGTTACTTTGCCATGAAGAGTCACTATTATACACGACACTCAATCTGGTTACCATTGTCGTGGAGTCGTTATTAAACAAGACACTCAACCAGTTATCACTGTCGCGGAAAGTCGCTATTAACACCCGACACTAAATCGTGACGAGTCGCTATTAACTACGACACTCAACCTCATTATCATTGTCGTGAATACTCGGTATTAAACACGACACGTAACTCAGTTACCATTGTCCTGAAGAGTCACTATTAAACACGACACAACCTGGTTACCATTGCCATGAAGAGTCACTATTATACACGACACTCAATCTGGTTACCATTGTCGTGGAGTCGTTATTAAACAAGACACTCAACCAGTTATCACTGTCGCGGAAAGTCGCTATTAACACACGACACTAAATCGTGACGAGTCGCTATTGACTACGACACTCAACCTCATTATCATTGTCGTGAATACTCGGTATTAAACAACGACACGTAACTCAGTTACCATTGTCCTGAAGAGTCACTATTAAACACGACACAACCTGGTTACTATTGCCATGAAGAGTCACTATTATACACGACACTCAACCTGGTTACCATTGTCGTAGAGTCGTTATTAAACAAGACACTCAACCAATTATCACTGTCGCGTAAAGTCGCTATTAACACACGAAACTAAATCGTGACGAGTCGCTATTAACTACGACACTCAACCTCATTATCATTGTCCTGAAGAGTCACTATTAAACACGACACAACCTGGTTACCATTGCCATGAAGAGTCACTATTATACACGACACTCAATCTGGTTACCATTGTCGTGGAGTCGTTATTAAACAAGACACTCAACCAGTTATCACTGTCGCGGAAAGTCGCTATTAACACACGACACTAAATCGTGACGAGTCGCTATTGACTACGACACTCAACCTCATTATCATTGTCGTGAATACTCGGTATTAAACAACGACACGTAACTCAGTTACCATTGTCCTGAAGAGTCACTATTAAACACGACACAACCTGGTTACTATTGCCATGAAGAGTCACTATTATACACGACACTCAACCTGGTTACCATTGTCGTAGAGTCGTTATTAAACAAGACACTCAACCAATTATCACTGTCGCGTAAAGTCGCTATTAACACACGAAACTAAATCGTGACGAGTCGCTATTAACTACGGCACTCAACCTCATTATCATTGTCCTGAAGAGTCACTATTAAACACGACACAACCTGGTTACCATTGCCATGAAGAGTCACTATTATACACGACACTCAATCTGGTTACCATTGTCGTGGAGTCGTTATTAAACAAGACACTCAACCAGTTATCACTGTCGCGGAAAGTCGCTATTAACACACGACACTAAATCGTGACGAGTCGCTATTGACTACGACACTCAACCTCATTATCATTGTCGTGAATACTCGGTATTAAACAACGACACGTAACTCAGTTACCATTGTCCTGAAGAGTCACTATTAAACACGACACAACCTGGTTACTATTGCCATGAAGAGTCACTATTATACACGACACTCAACCTGGTTACCATTGTCGTAGAGTCGTTATTAAACAAGACACTCAACCAATTATCACTGTCGCGTAAAGTCGCTATTAACACACGAAACTAAATCGTGACGAGTCGCTATTAACTACGACACTCAACCTCATTATCATTGTCCTGAAGAGTCACTATTAAACACGACACAACCTGGTTACCATTGCCATGAAGAGTCACTATTATACACGACACTCAATCTGGTTACCATTGTCGTGGAGTCGTTATTAAACAAGACACTCAACCAATTATCACTGTCGCATAAAGTCGCTATTAACACACGAAACTAAATCGTAACGAGTCGCTATTAACTACGACACTCAACCTCATTATTATTGTCGTGAATACTCGGTATTAAACAACGACACGTAACTCAGTTACCATTGTCCTGAAGAGTCACTATTAAACACGACATTGAACCTGGTTGTCATTGTCATGAAAAGTCGCTTTTAAACTGACACTCAACCTGGTTACCATTGTCGTAAAGAGTCGCTATTAAACACGATTCTCAACCTAGTTACTATTGTGGTAAAGTCTCTCTGCTTAAATACGACACTCAGGCAATTACTGTCGTGGAGAGTCGTTAATAACACACGACACTCAATCGTGACGAGTCGGTATTAACCACGACACTCAACGTAATTATCATTGTCGTGGAGTGTCGCTAATAATACATGACACTCAATCTAGTCGCCTCTCTCGTGAGGAGTGCCTATTGAACACAAAATTCAACTTAGTTACCATTGTCGTGGAGAGCCACTATTAACACACGACACTCAATCGTGAAGAGTCGGTAGTAACTACGACACTCAACCTAGTTATCAATGTAGTGGAGAGTCGCTATTAGCACAAGATACTCAACCTAGTTATCAATGTCGTCGAGAGTCGCCATTAGCACACGACACTCAACCTAGTTATCAATGTAGTGGAGAGTCGCTATTAGCACAAGATACTCAACCTAGTTATCAATGTAGTCGAGAGTCGCCATTAGCACACGATATTCAACCTAGTTTTCACTGTCGTGGAGAGTCGTCACTGGCACACAACTTTCAGATCTGAAAGTCATTACTAGGACACCGAAATAAAGTTTGGCTACTGTTGCCATAGAGTGTCATGGAACTGCATTCTGCTATGTCAGTCTATGTGATGTGGTCTGCAGGAGATCGGAATTGGGGCGCTGGAGTATTAAGAGGTCACGAGAAGTCCCGGTGGGCGGAGGAGGCATCGAGCTTGGATTCCTGTCACGCTCCATAACCTTCCACACTGTTCCGTTCCTCCCGTCCGGGTTCTAGTATTTTCCTTCCATACCTTCGCAGTAGGCATTTTTATTGTAAAATCCGGGGCGAAGTCGACGTGGACGCACCACAAATTTCAATGGAAAAATAGGTTTCGTGATACCAACAATACGAAATATTTCTTTCTGAATTTCAGGGCATTAATACAGTTCTGCTAAAGTATGTACAGTATGTTAAATTTCTTAAGAGTAACTTTAATAATGATCTTACCTTCTGAAACATTAGCAGAATGGAGATAAAAGAGTGACTCTTAGACTCTTTTGGACTCTGATTTAATTCACTGTTTTGGATAATAAAAATGGAGCATAAATAATATTTTGGAATAAAGTAACTCTGGATACGGCTTCTTCTGCAGCCATCTCAAAATTTCTTTGTCGTTGTTTAGTCAACTGTCCCAAGACAGGTCTGAACCTCATAAATGATACCAACAAGTCACCACTTATGAGGCAACTAGGCCAGGAGATAATTGGGTAGGATGGCCAGTTCCTTTCCCCCCTCCATTACATACATCATCAGAAGTAATTGCTAAATTACTATAATTTGGTTTAAGAGACCATTACTTGATTTCAGTCGTCTGATGACTCATCGCTGACTAGCTACATATTACACTAGTGAGACTTCAGACGCATACAAACAATTGTTCTTCCTCTGACACATATCGTCAAGTGAGATATACTGTCTGATAATAGATGTACATATCAGCCAGAATCTCAATCAGAGGATAAAAATTTCTTTGTGAGTCACAATATGTAATGTATTTATGATTATTATTATTACTATTATTATGATTATGATTATTATTATTATTATTATTACTATTATTATCAGTTATGACTATCATCATTGCTATCTCTGTTTTTCTTTCCTTTTTTCTTGTATTAGCTCGATGAGAGCTCTATAGTGTTCTTTTGATCCTGTTGACCCTTAATTTGTATTATTTTCATTAGTGTTTGTATTTCTTTTTTGTATTTATACGTGCTTTCTGGTAAGATGGAAGCGAAGACGTTATGGCCTTAATCCTGTCAGATTAAATAAATAAATAAATAAATAATATTAACTCTAACACATATCGCCACCAGTCTATTCTACCGTGAAATGCATTGTGAAATAATAAACGGAAGTGACAAAATTAGCGTCAAAGCTTGAATGATGCTGGACACTTCACACAATTACACTTTTCTACTTAAATATGAAAATGACATAGCTTAAATTTCCTGATTTGGATACTGATAGATAAAATAGAAGAAAAACGGGAAACGAAGCAACAGAAGAAGCACAGTAGCAGAAAATAAGGAGATTATGAATGGAAAATATAAAAACGATAATTGAGAATTATTATTATTATTATTATTATTATTATGACAAATAAAATGACTAGAAGCATTTGAAATATGGATATGGAGAAGAATGGAGTGTGTGAAATGGACAGGCAGAATAAGAAATGAATCTGTGCTAGTAAAAGTGGGTGAAGAAAGAATAATAGTCAGACTGATCGGGAAGAGAAAAGAAATTGGCGGGGTCACTAACTCAGAAGAGACTGCCTACTGAAGGAAGTACCAGAAGGAATGATGAACGGGAGAAAAGTTCGGGGCAGAAGAAGATATCAGATGATGAATAAGAGTAAGGCCCGGTTGTACCATTGCGGAATAAATCTTGGGATAGCCTAACTACAGAACAGATGGAGCTCCGTGTTGTATGGCGTTCGTTATCTATTCCATAGTTAGCAGAATTGGAACAGAGGTTGGAAATATTTTATATTGTTTTCTTTATAAAGTGCATTCGCAATACTATTATTTTTTTTAATAATTCTCAACTTAGTATAATATATTTTGTCTGCGAAGTTTATTATAAAAACATCAATATAATCAAAAGATACATTTAAGCTAATTGAGAAGTGAATGACTATAATATTGTGCTAGAAAAAAAAACTAATGTCATAAGTTATAACGTCTATTAAATTGCAAGAGCAAGGGAGTCTGTAACTAGGTTATTTAATGCTCAGACTAATAACTATAGGAATGTAGAACATAATATTGATGTTATATATTACAATATTGTCTTATGAATTTGTTTAAAATTTAATTTTAATTAAAAAACTGGGGAGCAAATGCTAATTGGGATTTCCCGGTCTCTGATCGGGTCAAAAACCCTGTTGGAACTGATATTTAACCCTTGCGGTGAATTTCGGTGAAGTCCGGAGGGCCTAATTACTCTCCTCACCTCCACGCTGGAGCCCCCTGGGATCTTTTACGATTCGAAAGAGAGAGTGGTGAACGGGAAGCTACAGCATTTACCTTTTCTAAGAAAAACTGAAAACATGGCATGAAGAATCTTTCCATGGTAAAAGATTCCGGACGTAAACTGTTGAGAAGAAACTGCCTTCTGAAGGATGCACTGGAAGGAATGGTGAACGGGAGAAGAGTTCGGGGCAGAAGAAGATATCAGATGATAGACGACATTAAGATATATGGATAATATGAGGAGACAATGAGGAAGGCAGAAAATTGGAAAGACTAGAGAATGCTGGGTTTGTAGTGAAAGACTTGCCTTTGGGCAGAACAATATGAATTAATGAATTTAAAAAAAATAGCATTTATTTACAATGGTGATAACGTGAACTATTTTTACCTGTCTGTCATGTGTCCAAATCATCATTGATTAATTCCAGCACGCTTAAAACTGTGTCCTTTTTTAGTCTAAATCTTGCCAGAATTCTTCATCGTCATACACATTTCATATATCAGGTCTATTATGCCTTATTTTATTTTGTTTCCACGTTCTCAAAAATCATTATTAGGCCTATATAGTAATTCTTAATCAGTATCAGAGATTCATGTCTAATGCTGTTGCCATTTTATAATTTATTCTATAGATAATAATTTAACAGCGACTGAAAGCATGGAATAGCTTATTCGGAAGAATAATAAACTATTCCGAGTTCGTACAACACATTTCTCTCGTAACCTTGGAATTAATTTTAATAGCACTTCTTTCCGTATTCGTACAATTGGGACTAAAATACATAGATCATATGCGGAGACTACGAGGAAGGCGGAAAATAGGAAAGATTGAAGAATGCTGGATTTGCAATGAAAGGTCTGTCTTTGGACGTAGCACCACAGTCGAGTATATACAGTCACGAAGCTCAATACGTATTAAATATGCATCCATAGATAGTTGCTAACCACTATGATCGCTAATATCGCCTCATTACAGACAATGCGAAATAGTACCGGCACAGTCAATTGTTCTTAGCACCCTCACAACTCAAGTTTCGTGACTGTATATACTACACTGTGGTAACACTACGAATGAATGAATGAATGAATGAATGAATGAATGAATGAATGAATGAATGAATGAATGAATGAATGAATGAATGAATGACAAATAATGAAACTAGCACTGATAACTGTTAATGAAGTTATGTCGAAAGCTCCCGTCAAATTTCATACGTCATTAAGATCGCCATATCATATGTGCAAATATAAAAAAAGCTCCTCATATCAACTTTAAGATCGTAAAATTAAAGCATGAATAAAAGACTATTAAAGATTGATTAGCCCCATGTGTTGAGTAGGTAGTGGTCACTCAGCTATCGAGATATGTTGAGAGTACGGCTTTATGTGACACGTCACGTAACCGGGTGGGTTTTCGTTCACAGAGGATGGTAATTCAGCTACCCTCTCTGTGTGTACGCGCCACTGTTTCTTAATGCAATATTCATAGTAGGTGTTCACACTCTTGCAGTTAGTACGGCCGGGTAATTTTTGACTGAAACGTCTACAGGGTGATTCAGTAAAAGCGTGCAAAAATTGAACAGGAAATAGGGGATGCTACAAAACATTTTGAGGTCGGGAACTTGGTGTCCGCGAAATCAGATTAAGGAGATATCGAGTTCAAAAGGGAAACAACTCAAAATTTAAAGTTGTGAGAAACTTGCATTTTGAAGCTTTATGTTGCTGTGAAAAGTTAAAGAGTCATGGACATAACTCCAAATTCTGTTAACTTTGTTACGCACGCACACGCGCACGCACACGCACACGCACACACACACACGTTTCAACGACAGTGATGTTAATTGGATTTTTCACAGCAACATGAAATAAATAAAACTTACACAAAATTTTAGATTTTGAGTTGTTTCCCTTTTGAACTAGCCCATCAATATGAACTTAAACATATTTACCGCTATCACTTACTGTATTATCTTGGAGCAACAGTAACAAATATAAATGACACTCGGGAGTAAATTAAACGCAGAATAAATATGGGAAATGCCTGTTATTGTTCGGTTGAGAAGCTTTTGTCATCTAGTCTGCTGTCAAAAAATCTGAAAGTTAGAATTTATAAAACAGTTATATTACCGGTTGTTCTGTATGGTTGTGAAACTTGGACTCTCACTTTATGAGAGGAACAGACATTAAGGGTGTTTGAGAATAAGGTTCTCAGGAGAATATTTGGGGCTTAGAGGGATGAAGTTACAGGAGAATGGAGAAAGTTACACAAAGCAAAGCTGCACGCATTGTATACTTCACCTGACATAATTAGGAACATAGAATCCAGACGTTTGAGATGGGCAAGGCATGTAGCACGTATGACCGATTCCAGAAATGCATATAGAGTGTTAGTCGGGAGGCCGGAGGGAAAAAGATCTTTGGGGAGGCCGAGACGTAGATGGGAAGATAATATTAAAATGGATTTGAGGGAGGTGGGATATGATGGTAGAGACTGGATTAATCTTGCTCAGGATAGGGAGCAATGGCGGGCTTATGTGGGGGCGGCAATGAACCTCCGGGTTCCTTAAAAGCCAGTAATTAAGTATCACTTACTGTATTTCGCATTACCTACATTTACAGTTTTAATTTTTTTTTTAAATTAACTGAGGGGGATACGGATGGCCCAGCAGTGCGACCTATTGAGATATATTGCGCTAACCCTCGATATGGAATGAGTTGCATGCCACAGATCCCGTACACACACCGCCCTAACCACATGACTCCCTTAACGACCGGTCCCTACAGCCGATAGAATCCATATACCATTCCTGCTTCGGAAAATTCCCCCATGGCCCCCCTGTCGGTCCGAGGCGAAACTCTTCCCCCGAGTAGGTCCGCCTCGGGTGCCATTGCAGAAGCCATCAACGTCGCTGAACTACATTCCACGGAGGCCGGTCGGGAAAGTCAGCAGCTTCGGGAGGCCGCCGGTAGAGTGATCTGAAAAACCAGAAACGGGATGATTAGGAAAGGATTATGGGAGAGGAAAGGATAATGGGGGAGGAAAGAAAGTGGCGAAGTTGAGTGGGGTTCCAATCGCCTGATAAAGTTACCTGATATTCATCCATAGGAGTGAGGGAAAAACCCCGAAAAAACGCAACCCAGGCAACTCTTCCTGACCGGAAATCGAACTCGGGGCCGCTGAGTTCGGAGTCAGACTCGCTAACCGCTCAGCTACAACGGTGACACTTTTTAATTACATTTATTTACAATTATTATATACATTTTAAAATAATTTACATTTAATTCACAAATCTGAGTCAACAGCGTAACTTACCATTTTTACCTCACAGCAAGTCCTCGAATTGACTACCACCAACATTTACTATTTACATCTCCAGGGTGTTTCCGAGGTGATGTTACAAACTTTCAGGGATGATGGCGAAGGGCACATGTATCAATTTGAGATAAGGAACCCTGGTCCGGAAATGACCGAGTCGGAGAATTCAACATTTCACTAATAATTTGAAAGTGTTAATTTGAGGGCTGCAAATTTTTTCCTTTTTTAATAAATGTGTGTTAAATACAGTCTCAATCCAACAAATATTGTCATACCGTACCTTTACCAGAATCCAACGAACTTTTAATGTGAATTATTTGGAAAGTAATATTCATACTGAGTTAGCATTCCAATTCCAAAATAATTGTAGGTTATTTTCCAAAATTTCCATTAATCTCTGCCAAGAGTATAAATCAATGTCCAACAGTTTCCGATGACACCAATTAAAAAACACAAATGATTAAATTAATCTCTATAAATATCTGCCGCTGGTAATAATGTTAATAATGAGAAATGGTGGGTGAAAAAGGTGCATGATGAAGCAAAAAAGGAGATGATTACGAAGCGTAAAGAAGAAGAATGGCAAGGACGATGAAGTAGAGCAAGGTAATTATAAAATGAAGATTCAGAAGAAAGACAACTGCAAAGAAGCAAGGGAAGTAGCAGAAATGTATATTGACAGCCAAAACAGAATGAGATGATGGAAGAAAACCTGTCTTCAAAGACAGCAACACTTTAACCCTCTGAACGTGCCTGATTTGTTCTGATGAAAGATAACGGGCTGGCCAAGGCGCGTCGATGGTCCATTAGTCTCATCCATCACGCAGCCGCAGAAACAAGAGGCATCTTACACTCGAGAGCATACACACGGCGGGTTAATGGCCGGGGCGCTGTATTACAAAGCACGGTCCTAAATTTATTTAATGCAATAAAGGGAGCGTGGGTGGTTGTCGCCAGTAACCCAATAAAGGCAGGTTAAATCAGACACTACAGAGCCCTGACCTGCTTTATACTCGAGTTCGCTCGCACTGCCTAATCACAAGCTATTTGATCCGCTATGCTCGAAGTTTGCGGATAGAGGAGACGGCCTCCAGATATGGAGGGTAGCTGCGAATATATTGAATAAGCAGTCGTGGACAGCCGATAAGGGGTGGTCCTCCAGCTTGGGGGTTGGGCGAAGGGCTAACAACCCATCACCGTAAAAAACAGCTTGTTACGAAACCTAACAATAAGCCTGGGAATGGTGTTAGTTGGAGGCCAGAGGGGAAAAGACCTTTGGGGAGGCCGAGACGTAGATGGGAGAATAATATTAAAATAGATTTGAGGGAGGTGGGATATGATGATAGAGACTGGATTAATCTTGCTCAGGATAGGGACCAATGGCGGGCTTATGTGAGGGCGGCAATGAACCTCCGGGTTCCTTAAAAGCCAGTAAGTAAGTAAGTATGCTCGAAGTACCGATCACATAGGCTCTGGAGTCACAATTATTTATTTAATAATAATAATAATAATAATAATAATGATAATAATAATAATAATAATAATAATAATAATAATAATAATTCTGCCTGACAAGTGTTAGGCCACAAGGCCTGTTACGGTCTCACATAAAATTTTCACGCCATCTCTTAGCAGGACGACCCACAGATCTTTGGCCATGTGGTAGCCTACATAATCATAAATTGCCTTTGGGAGTCTACTATTACTCATTCTTTCCAAATGATGTTTCCAATTAGACTGATATTGAACAATGTAATCTAAAACTGGTTGAGTTTTTAGTTCCTTTAAAATTTCACAATTTATTTTCTGATCCCATTTAGTATAGCCCGCTGTTCTTCGCATGAATCGCATTTCACAAGCCGTTATTCTGCTTTTATCTGCTTTCCTCAGTGTCCATGCTTCGCTGCCATAGCTGAGCATCGGTCGTGCCAATGTGTTGTAGAGACGTATGCGGGTGTGTTTCTGAACCAAGGATGGTTTCATCAAACTATTTATAATGCCCATAGCTCTTGTGTATTTATTAATTTTCTGTGATATGTCCAATTCTTAAAAAATGGAAAGATTGTAACCTAAATATGGGAAACTATTACATCTTTCTAATATTTTATTATCGAGCCAAATTTTACTTTGTATTAGGTATTTCCCACAGAATGCCATAATTTTTGTTTTATCTGTTGAAATGTCCATATTGTATGTGGCTGCTACTTGCTGCAAATTATATATTGACCTTTGGAGGTCGTCTTCTGAAAGTGCTAATAATACCAAATCATCTGCAAAGAGAATTGAATCCAATTTAAGGTATCTGTTAATTTGTATGTATTTATGGCTAGTTTGCTTCCACTCTTTAATAATAATAATAATAATAATAATAATAATAATAATAATAATAATAATAATAATAATAATAATAATAATAATATTTAAAGGGTGTAACTGTTATTTTGTTATTTGAAGTATTGTACCAGTGAAGAAGTGTGCTTTATCAGTGAAGTGTGAAGTGTGTTGTGTAAGTGAAGTGTAAAGTATTTGAACAGTGACACGTTTTTGAAGTGTTAGTGAAATCAGGATAGAATCAGTGAAATGTGTCGTAGTTCCAGTGCAGTGATTGAGTTGACAGCGAAATAAGTGTAGTGCTGAAAGGTACTTGTGCAGGTATGAACTTATCATACTCATGGGTTTTAGTTCGAACTTAGGGTTAAGGTACAAATTAGATTTACTTTAAATGTTATTTGAAGTGATAGTGCTTCATTTAATTTAGGATGCTCCTAATTATTATTATTATTATTATTATTATTATTATTATTATTATTATTATTATTATTCTAGGAGTGAGACAGGGTTGTAGTTTATCTCCTCTATTATTTATAATATACATGAGTCACATTATTAAGGAATGGAGATTGAAACCACATGGAAGTATACCAATAAGTCATTTGTCCCAGATAGATACCTTATTATTTGCTGATGATATTGTGTTTATGGCAACTTCAGAAGATAATTTACAACGTTTGGTTTACAACTTTAATCAAATGGCAGAAAGTTTCAATAGGTCTATGGAAATTTCAACTGACAAATCTAGAGTGATGGCTTTTTTAAGAAAGGAACCAGTCCGTAGCAAAATTTGCATCAATAATATCATCGAACAAGTTAAAAATTTTAGTTATCTCGGTTACCAAATTTCATATGAAGAAGGAACAGATTTGAATGAGAAAATTATTAAATTCAACAGAGCAATAGGGATAATTAACCAGATATTCAAACCATCCATAGTACAGGGACATCATTTTATTTTTACTTCAATTTTTATTGTACCTGAGTTTTTGAATGTACTTCACTCCCACCCCTTCAACCGTCTTCCACACAGATCCAAGACCGCATATACACTCATAGTAGCCACAGTACGTTCCAAAAATATGTTCGCATTTTCCAGTGACGAAAGAGCTTTCAATATTGAATCATTTTCGCACAGGTACTGTCGTCCATTTGCCTACGTCGTATCCCGGTTTCCCCAACCAGCTTTTATTCGCCAGCTAGTGGCTGGGCTGTCTTAGCTCTTTTCTGGGAACATTAATTTCTGTTAGGAATTGGACGTCTACGTAATATTATACAACTGTTTAAAATAAATTAAACAAAAGGGCCTCGTTAAGTAATTAACTGTCAAGTGATTTCCCTCCTTTCTACGACCCTACGACATAACCACTTGGACGGACAGTAGATAGTATGTCTGAGTAATTTTATCTTTTCTGGCAGAAGTGAAGATTGAATTTACAGTACGTAAGGTGCTCTTTTATAGGCTAGGTATAGAATTATTTCAACATGAGTTACTAGTACGAAGAACTGTTTTTTTTTATTTTTTATTTGCTTATTTAATGACGCTGTACCAACTACGAGGTTATTTAGCGTCGATGGAATTGGTGATAGCGAGATGATATTTGGCGAGATGAGGCCGGGGATTACGAAGAACTGGTAATTGGAATTAAGTACAATATGCTATAGTGCGACAATATGCACATTAGAACTGAAGCCTGTATCGAAATTTGTTTAAATATCCATATTGTGATTATTTTTCAATTTAACTTCATTCTCTATATTGTACGCTAATGTGTTGTAGACAGTATAATATACACTGCATAATGAATACGTCCACATGGACAGCTCAGTTCGTGAGTAAAAACACTCATTGTTAATACTGTACTGTATTTTGATTAAACAAAAACCTAATGAAAATGATTAAACTCAAAAGCGCAATATTTCCTAGTTTACGTAAATGGATGAACTACTTTTCTTCCCTCCTGTACCTAGTGAAGTGATTTGTTTGTATATTACGTCAGTATCATCGAACTCCAGTCGTGGAAGGGGATAGCAAACGGCGTTTATCCAGAGGTATAGGCAAGTTAATATTAAAAATGTTAGTAAAAATAAAATGATGTCCCTGTACAAAAACACACACTCACCAGAATTTATAAAACATTGGCCAGACCTATACTCTGTTTTGGTAGTGAAGCTTGGACGATTCGTAATATTGATTTACAAATACTAACGGCGGCAGAAATGAGATTTATGCGTCGTACAGCGGGATACACGAGAATGGATCACATTAGAAATTTTGACATTATAAAAGAACTGCAGATTGAACCTATTACGGAATACCTACAGAAATACAGACAAAACTGGAGATCACATGACATCAGAATGCCTCGTTCTAGAATTCCACGCCAAATTTTAAATTGCCATCCTGTGGGCAAGAGATCCTTGGGCAGATCGTTCAAGCGTTGACAAGAGACCGTAACGGGCCACTAGTCCCAATACATGCAAGGATATGATGATGATGATTATTATTATATTATTATTATTTATATTTAATTGTATTTTTATTAGTTGTGTTTATTATTAATTGTCATTATTGAGTGTAATTAGTTACCACTACCACCGGGTATATACCCATTTACAGTGTGAATAAATACATGCTACACATACATACAACTATGATAATAAAACTTGAAAGAAAAACTGAATGTGGTAGAAACAAATAGTAAGAATAAAAACATTACTTACTTATTTACAAATGTCTTTCAAGGAACCCTCAGGTTCATTGCCGCCCTAACATTACCCCGCCATCGGTCCCTATCCTGTGCAAGATTAATCCAATATCTATCATAATATCCCACCTCTCTCAAATCCATTTTATACTATCCTCCCATCTACGTCTCGACATCTCCAAAGGTCTTTTCCCTCCGGCCTCCCAACTAACACTCTATATGCATTTCTGGATTCGCCCATATGTGCTACGTGCCTTGCCCATCTCAAACGTCTGGATTTAATGTTCCTAAGTATGTTCCCGTGCTGTGGTCACATTACGTGGTCCAGTACCCGTTCGTCTCTGCGTATGACCCTCTTCTATCCACTGGTTCCACACACGCATCACTGTCGTAGCAGCATGCCCTGTACGAGCCGAAATGTCACGGTATGACAAACCTGCTTCCCGGAGACCAACCATTCTGCCCCGTTCGAACTCACTCACGTGCTGATATTGCGTCCTTCCACGTCGACGAGGCATACCTGCTTTCACGTTTCCACTTCGTTTGGAAGCTCTGCACTGACTGAGCAAAGCACAACACTGACCTTGCTGATGACACAAGAGACTTCACTGCTAAGCCTATGTGTACGCCATCTCTCTGGAAACGTAATCAATTATTGGTGGTACACTGTTCTACACAATGGAGAAAAAATGGGAGTATAAGGGTACAGTGCATCAGTTATTAATAGATTTCAAAAAGATATATGATTCGGTTAAGAGAGAAGCTTTATATGACATTCTTATTGAATTTGGTATTCCCAAGTAACTAGTTCGATTAATTAAAATGTGTCTCAGTGAAACGTACAGCAAAGTCCGTATAGGTCAATTTCTGTCACATGAGTTTCCGATTTACTGGGGGCTAAAGCAAGAAGATGCACTATCACCTTTACTTTTTAACTTTGCTCTAGAGTATGTCATTGGGAAAGTCCAGGATAACAGAGAAGGTTTGGAATTGAACGGGTTACAAACGATTAGGGAAAACACAGAATTTTACTTGAAGCAAGTAAAGAGATAGGGTTGGAAGTAAATCCCGAAAAGACGAAGTATATGATTATGTTTCGTGACGAGAATATTGTACAACATGGAAATATAAAAATGGGAGATTTTTCTTTTGCAGAGGTGGAAAAATTCAAATACCTGGGAGCAACAGTAACAAATATATGATACTCGGGAGGAACTTAAACATAGAATAAATATGGGAAATGCCTGTTATTATTCGGTTGAGAAGCTTTTATCATCCAGTCTGCTGTGAAAAAATCTGAAAGAATTCATAAAACAGTTATATTACCGGTTGTTTTTAATGGTTGTGAAACTTGGACTCTCAATTTGAGAGAGGAACATAGGATAAGGGTGTTTGAGAATAAGGTGCTTAGGAAAATATTTGGGGCTAAGAGGGATGAAGTTACAGGAAAATGGAGAAAGTTACACAACACAGAACTACACGCATTGTATTCTTCACCTGACATAATTAGGAACATTAAATGCAGACGTTTGAGATGGGCAGGGTATGTAGCACATATGGGCGAATCCAGAAATGCATATAGAATGTTAGTTGGGAGGCCAGAGGGAAAAAGACCTTTGGGGAGGCCGAGACGTAGATGGGAAGATAATATTAAAATGGATTTGAGGGAGGTGGGATATGATGATAGAGACTGGATTAATCTTGCTCAGGATAGGGAGCAATGGCGGGCTTACGTGAGGGCGGCAATGAACCTCCGGGTTCCTTAAAAGCCAGTAAATAAGTAAGTACACTGTTCTACAGATCTCCCCGTTTGGAATCGTTCGGGCCATTCTTTCTGAGTGTTGCACTTTTCACAAAGAGTAGTGTATAAAAACAGAGAAGTCAGGATAGAAATAAATGCAGATTCCTCAAAGTTAGGTCACCAATTCAATCGTTTTTAGTAATCTATCACGAAAGATATGAGATTAGGGAGTCTGGTAGCGCGGTTTCAAAGAGCAGGGCTTTACATAGCTGCGCTACTGATGAGTGATACATGTGTTGCCCGGGCAACGGGTATGCTCATACCATAACCCAGCAAAAATAGTGTCAGATGCCTGAGATCGCAATCCTTTCCCTTTATTTCGGGTCACTGTACCTCAACGGAGTCTTTTGTGTAACGTTATATAGTCAAAAGCGTACCCATTACAAAATGTGCTTTCCGTACCGAAGGAATGGATCCAATTGCAATTACAATTCTTCATTCGACATTCACTTTTTTCTCGGCCCAGACAGTTGAAACGTAACAAAACATGTGAAGTGGTGGGTGTGTCAATAGTCCGCTGTACGAAGAGTAAGTTTAGTAGGTTGGCTTGGCTTACAAGCAAACATTCTCATGGGGCAGAAAAAGTTCTCTTTTCTTCCACCATGTTAATAATGTCAAGACAAGAGGTTAAACAAATTCCCCACTTGATCGCAATTACGAGGGCCGCCCTGAAAGTAAGTTTTACCAGGGCCGTTTACTGAAACAAACCACAATTTCATGGAAAGATTTATTGCAACAGATAATTTTTGAGCTATTTTTCAACACATTCCCCACTGGAATTGAGACATTTGTCATACTATGGCAGTGATGTCAAAGCAAGCACATTTTTCTGACTTTGACGTCGTTTGCGGGCATCAAGCGCTAGGTATGGAAGGAGGAAGAATTACGTACAAACATATATGAATAAGCAGCCTGTTGGATTAAGAAAACAGTGGTGCACAAACTTCAAACGGAATATGTAATTTTATGTCGTTACTTTTATATGGCTTCTTTCTGTTTAATATTTTCTATATTGTCTGTAAAACAAAGTAATAACACCAATTTCTTAATATTGCAGTTGTGTTTTAATAAAGAGTTAAGAAGGAATATTCACAAAAATTCCATAGTAGTACAATTATACTATACTAAGCGAATGAAACACATCATTCATAATGAAACTGATATTCCAAAGAAAGAGATTGAGTATGACATGGTAAGTTGGAATTGACATTGATGATATCTTTAACCTGATAAAAATAATCAATAAACTAATCAAAACAATATTACAGTACAAAGCAAAGTTACCTAGGTATATGTTTTAACTGTAACTAATATTACATAACAAAACTCTTATCGGATTATGTTTTTAAGGTGATATTGGTGCGCAACTTCCTATTATCAAAATATTAAATTATTTTCTAGAAATCTGCTGAAGCTATACAGCTGACGTTTTTATAACACATAGGCACATATCTTTTGCTTATGATGTAACAGTAGTTGCTTTGTTAATTCATTTCCTTTCAAACAATTTCCATGCGAATATTTTTAAAAATTTCAATCATATTGTGACAGCGACGTGAGATTCGAACTCACGACCAGCAAGAGAGAAGATCGCGCGGAGCACTTTGGGATGGCGCGCGGCGGAGAGGGGAAAGGGCCAACGCGGCGAGAGAGTGGAGAGAGAGTGCGCGCGCATCTGGTACTGGTAGAGAGGAGAGGGCTCTGGATTTTTCTGGAGTGCCATCTCTAGAGACGCGTGGAACTTTCGAGGCTACGTCGCTGTGGTTATAAATTAAGGACGCGAAGGAACGACAGCAGTTTTCAGTTGATTAGTCAGCCAGTCAGTGAGAAAGCCAGAGCAAGCAAGCCAGTCTTGTGTACCGGAGTTCGACTCGAGTGTGCGTCCGCATCTGCGTCAGCATCCGAAGGCCTGAGTTCGAGTGCAGTGGACCGCAGTTGGAGGGACCTGAGTTCGAGTGCAGTGGACCGCAGTTGGAGGGACCTGAGTTCGAGTACAGTGAACTGTCTCTGAAGGTCTGTGGTTCGAGATACTGTGAACTCGAGTGACTGAGATAGAAGAACTGTGAACTGAGAACTGATAGTTCTGATTTGTAAATAGTGCTTTGTAAATATTAGTTAAGATTAACAGTTCATTGTTGTTCGTACTAGTCCAAGTAAATTGTCATTGTCATCAGTGGAGTGCTATAACGAATACTGTGTTGAGTGAAAATCCAATTGTTGACGAGAGCGTTTAAGGCGAATTGTAGAAAGGAATTATTGTTGTGGCGAATAAATTACATTGTTGTTACTAATAAAATTCACAATATTTACGATATATCAGATTTAAGAAAACATTGTTTCAGTACCTGTAAGGCTACTAAATAAACATATCTGAAAATTTTACATTTTTGTAAAAAATGTTCAGAAAATATTCATTTTGAATAAAAAAGCAAACTTGTGAAAAATGAGCATTAAAATTAAAACTTACATTCTTATAATGCATTTATACTTATTATACCTGCGAACGCCACAGCATCGCTTCAACAAACAAATTCTACATCCTGGAACGCGGGAAGTTTTTGTTGCGAGTTAAATATGAGAACTATAATTCTGCGAATAGCACTACTGTTTGCATAATTTTAAAATACTTTTCGCAAATTATCGTCAACTCTTTCACATTACTTTCTTGTCATTCCAACTAGCATACACAACGTAGAAAATATCGGTCGCGCACCAAGATTTGAAAACCGGACGCTAGACTGCAGTATGTCGTTGAACCCATTAGCAAACGCAAGATGTTGCATGTCGGGATAAGGCATGTCTACAGCAGAAAGTGGCCTCACCATGAACGTTTTCTGGGATAACTGACCCTTCAGCATATCGTTCTGTTTCTGCAAAACCGTCTGCGCCGTCTGTTACTTTCCCCAACAGTGCTTGCAATGCATTCTACTTTTAAATAAATATACTTCACTACCACATCGTACTTATCATCGAAGTAAAAGGCGCTACTGATAATGTTTAGCCTAATATGGAACAAGTTACTGTATCTCAAATTATTATATTTCTTTAACACGTTTCAACTCTATACATTTATCGCAACGGTTATGAAGCAATTGTAAGCCTTAAAATATATTTATGCTCGACCATGCCGAAATGTAGTAATTATACACCTGGTAGTAGCCCTTTAATGCACCTCATTAAAGTACATCTACTCATTATAGTTCAGTTGTTCAGCCAATGTGAAATCACCATTGTACCATTATAAAACCGCAAGTATCGATTATTCACGGATATGCAATCGAAAGACAATTAGCGAAACGTCACGGAGGCTGTAAATCCAATACTTTCGCAGAAGATTATATTCTCTTACTGTAATAATTAGCGTTAATTGTAAATAATATTCAAATAAATTCAATTTGTCATCTCGTTTTTCAATTCTATATCAATTTCCAGGTTATATCAATATTAATGTTCATGTTATTCCCTAGATAATATCAAGGTCAATGACATTCGTCCCTCGGAAAAAATCAATACTTTCCCGTCTGCGCACATCTCACAATTTAGAAGGTCAGTTCCGGTCTTCACTTAGATAACCATAACATGAATACTTATGAATAATTTCAAGTTAGAAATATGGTCGAGCATAAAAAGTCGTATGAAACTTGCCTATATGAAAATTATGAAACTCGCTTGCGCTCGTTTCATAAACAAACATACTCGCGTCTTAATTACTACAATTATAGGCTCGTTGCATAATGTACTATTTTATTGGTCTCCACAATGTTTTACTGCCTAATTTGATGAACGAGGGTGATAAATCTGGAAAATATGAGGGATGTTCAAATCAAAGCGAACTTCATAATGTTCTACAACGCAATCAGATATTTGCGAGCACGTGCATTTGTCTTGCAAGAACAGCACAACTTCGGAAATTTTACCTCTAAGTTTTTCAACAGTCTTTACCAGAAGTTTAGTTGATAATAAAGAATAGTACGCTGTCACCAAAATACGCAGTAATTATTTATAAAAAAAAAGCATGCTGAATTACATTGCAATCGCTTTCATTCTTGTTTATTACAAAGGTCTGAGGTTAACTAATTTACTATCTCGTACTTCATTTGAGTGCTTGTATTCATATTAGCATCGCTGCAACTTCCAATCTTTTATTTAATTATGGCTATTGCCACTTATCATTTCCTAGTTTTCGAAGGAATTTGCGATTTCCGCTAGACTAATGTCTAATATTCAGAAGTAGACTTTTGAGCATTTTATTGTGTATTGGAAATTAATATTTCGAACGTTTCAGAACTGCTTATAATTTCCATCAGTAGGACAAAATGGTACAACATGAACACCAAAGATAGTAAGTGATCGTACGAATTTGTCCTGATGATGGAATCTGTATATAGCTACGAGACGTTGGAAATATTAATTTCGAGGACACGATACCCGAAATTCTACTTAAGATTAAAATCACAATAAAAGTATAATAATTCACACGTCAAGTTGGTACGAAAGTAATGCTTTTTCTTTCAAACCTGGCGTCCCATAATGTTGCGAATTTCATTTAGTGACCATAAGCAGTGGCGGCTCGTGATAAAATATTAACGTTTGTTCACAATTTTGTCTTCCAAAACCGAAAAGAATTTGAAATCGTACGTTTAGCCTAATATGAAATGTAATGATTCCAGTGTTCCACTATCGAAAATACAAATTCAAAACATGTAATAATAATAATAATAATAATAATAATAATAATAATAATAATAATAATAATAATAATAATAATAGGCTAATAATGAAACCCAGTCTTTTTATGTCCAATTTTTCTTGGTAAGTCAGTTTACCCAGTTCTTCACTGTTCAAAATTGCTTGAACAGAATTCATTGTTTACGTTTGTTAAAAATTAATACATAGGCTACCACAGTGCCATTATTTACAAAAGCGTGCGTTCAGTAATATTTTGGTTCACAACACACTGATACACTATAGCCTATACCAGTATGTAACCCCATTCGCATAGATTGATTACTATAAATACATGCCAGTAAATATTATTCTTAAATAATATACACTACCATACAGATACTTAAATTCATATCACAATCACATTTGGCCAGCACGTGTTTGAAAGCCAAACCATGGATAAATATTTATCAAACTATGCTATTATGCTAACACTAAAGTATAGTAATTCACAAACTATACTCCCGTAGCAGCACTGTACACACACACCCACATAAAGTAAACGTTCCGACAGTGAGAAATGCTGACACCTACAGGCTAAAACACAGACTATTAAATTTGCTCCTGGAGATATAACACTTGAACGACAGACATCGATGCACCCAACATCTGTAGGATAGATTCACTGTTCACTTAAGGCTTTGTGCTCTTGACGAGTCATAAGCGTCCAGCGAAAGACAATTATTTCCCGCGTATGCGTGAAATTCCTGTAACATTCTTGAAAAGAGCACGGTTTGTACGTGAACGCATGTTGTCAAGTTTACGTAAGAAATTTATGCAAGATGCGGGAAGTTTAAAATACTCGAATCTGATATTATACACCCCCCTGTCCACACCTTGGAGTAACGGTCAGTGCGTCTGGCTGCGAAACCAGGTGGCCCGGGTTCGAATCCCGGTCGGGGCAAGTTGCCTGGTTGAGGTTTTTTCCGGGGTTTTCCCTCAACCCAATACGAGCAAATGCTGGGTAACTTTAGGTGCTGGACCCCGGACTCATTTCACCGGCATTATCACCTTCATTTCATTCAGACGCTAAATGACCTAGATGTTGATACAGCGTCGTAAAATAACCCAATAAAATAAAATAAAAACATCCCCACTATGTCAATGCGATATTAAATAATAAAACTAATGTTTGCGCTATCCGTATAAAACAAAGGACTGTAATTGAATTCCTCACTGTGGAGAAAATTAGTCCAACTAAAATCCAAAGTCGTCTAAGAAATGTGTATCGTGACAGTACTGTAGACATCAGTACAGCTAGACCCTCGTTGAAAAACTTCGAGAGCGGAGAAACGAGAGCGGAGAAACGAACATCATTGACAAATGTAGAAGCGGCCGGCCAGCAATGGCAATGACAGAATGCAACAAGGATCGAACCTACGCATTCATCAAAGAAAACAGCAGCACCACAACACATGAATTATGTACTACAGTAAGCATCGGAAAACCAGCTTTGACAGCCATCATAATGGAGCTCTGTTACAGTAAAATCTGCTTCAAGTGGTACCGAAAATGTTGACACAAGAAAAAACAATCCTGAAAAGACATTTTTTCGGCGCTTCTGAAGCGTTATGCAAGCAAGGGGGCTACTTTTCTGTCACAGGAGATGAAACCCGGGGCCATCATTATAAGTTGAAACACAGTGTTCCTGCTGATCTCCGGAATCCCAGTAAGGATTTTAACAGTGATAGAATACAGAGTCTTGTTCACAGATGGCACACGTGTATTGATTTATTTTTTTATTAGGTTATTTTACAACGCTGTATCAACATCTAGGTTATTTAGCGTCTGAATGAAATGAAGGTGATAAAGCCGGTGAAATGAGTTCGGGGTCCAGCACCGAAAGTTACCCATCATTTGCTCGTATTGGGTTGAGGGAAAACCCCGGAAAAAACCTCAACCAGGCAACTTGCCTCGACCGGGATTCGAATCCGGGCCACCTGGTTTCGCGGCCAGACGCGCTGGCCATTACTCCATTACTTCACAGGTGTGGACTACGTGTGTTGAAAATGACGGCGATTTCACAGAAAAATTAGAGGATATTTATAAAAGATATAGAAATACTTCACTTAAATTCCATGAAACAACCTTTTACAGTTTCTGAGAAAAAAATTTGAAGGGAAAACTATCTAGAGATGTAATGTGTTTCGAAACAATAAGCCCTCATTTTAACAGTTATCTGCCAAATATTTTTCTAAAAATTCGGTTATATCGTATGTTCAAGGGAGTACCTATGTTTCCCTTACATATATAAATGAATATGTCGTTTACGTGACGCTGTTTACTTATTACAAGTTGGAACGAATATGTCATCTCTCTTAATAATGGACAGGCAAATCTTACACTGTGCACAATTAATGGAATTGTTTTCGCCAACATACCGTCGACAGACTACAGGAATTGGCAACATTTCATCGCATCTTCTGCTTCTTTAATCCAATACATCTCACAGCTAAGAGTTCAATTATTCTTGGAAGTAATTTTCATCTGTTTTTTTTAATTACATCATACAACAAATGCAAGGTCTAACTTTGTTTTATCACAGTACGAAAAGCTGCCAAGAAACTTTCCTTTCTTAAAAACACAATAACTTGCATGTTGTGGGTGGTCCTTAATATATTGCCTTGTAGATATAAAAAAGTCATCCTTTAGAAAGGAACAGAATTCAAGATCTTAGAACAGGGTTATCCAATAGGCTTAATACGGGAATCTTTGCGGTTACATGGTGTTCATTTCTGTTGTACGGTAAAATAATTCAAGTTCTTAATTATCATAATCATCATCATCTTTCATTTTCTTCTTTTACTTTCACATTAAAGAGTACCCTGATGCTGCAAAAGATCTATGTCGATATTTTCTCCAAATACACTCTTTAGTATTCCGGATACTAAAAACTGATTTTGGTCATGACGTATGTCAGTCTGTCTGTATGCCCATCTGTGTACTGCGATTTCTCCTCTCGGATTTTTCTCATATCGTATGGCATAAGACTCGCATTCAGGTGGTCTGTGGTTCGATTCCCGGACCGACCAATCTGACTATGGTTTTCCACGGTTTTCCACATTTACTTAGACGAATGCCGGGTTGGAATTTTCATTGCCACGTTTGAGGAGATCTACAACTGAAACATGATTAATATATTTCAGTATTATTTGTATTTATCCTGGTAATAATGTACAGTTTGACTCGTAGACACTTTGTTTTTCAGCATTAACTTCCCATGATTATATGAGAAGATTCGAAGAGAACGGCAGGATGTAGACCTTCGGCTCCCCCTCCTACCAATAATGCATAACACAACATCAATACGGCGATTGCTGTCGTCTGCGATACAACGAACTTTTTTGTTGATTTTCGAGTTCGTTATTTATTTATTTTTTTCCTGATTATTACATGCTTACATAAGTTATGTTAACTCTCGCTAAGTGGTTTTATATTTTATCTTATCAGTCTTAGTTATTATTTTTATTATTGTTAATATTTATGTATTACTTAATTATTTACTGGCTTTTAAGGAACCCGGAGGTTCATTGCCGCCCTCCCATAAGCCCGCCATTGGTCCCTATCCTGAGCAAGATTAATCCAGTCTCTACCATCATATCCCACCTCCCTCAAATCCATTTTAATATTATCTTCCCATCTACGTCTCGGCCTCCCCAAAGGTCTTTTCCCCTCTGGCCTCCCAACTAACACTCTGTATGCATTTCTGGATTCGCCCATACGTGCTACATGCCCTGCTCATCTCAAACGTCTGGATTTAATGTTCCTAATTATGTCAGGTGAAGGATACAATGCTTGCAGCTCTGTGTTGTGTAACTTTCTCCATTCTCCTGTAACTTCATCCCTTTTAGCCCCAAATATTTTCCTAAGAACCTTATTCTCAAAAACCCTCAATCTCTGTTCCTCTCTCAAAGTGAGAGTCCAAGTTTCACAACTATACAGAACAACAGGTAATATAACTGTTTTATAAATTCTAACTTTCAGATTTTTTGACAGCAGACTAGATGACAAAAGCTTCTCAACCGAATAATAACAGGCATTTCCCATATTTATTCTGCGTTTAATTTCCTCCCGAGTGTCATTTATATTTGTTACTGTTGCTCCAAGATATTTGAATTTTTCTACCTCTTCGAAGGATATATCTCCAACTTTTGTAGTTCCATTTCATACAATATTCTGATCACGAGACATAATCATATACCTAGTCTTTTCGGGATTTACTTCCAACCCTATCTCTTTACTTGCTTCAAGTAGAATTTCCGCGTTTTCCCTAATTGTTTGTGCATTTTCTCCTAACATATTCATGTCATCCGCATAGACAAGCAGCTGATGTAACCCGTTCAATAATATTTATGTATTATTATTATTATTATTATTATTATTATTATTATTATTATTTATTAATTTGTATTACTATCTTTGTATTATCTCCGTCACTTATTCTATTATTATTATTATTATTATTATTATTATTATTATTATTATTGTTACTATTATTTCTACCATCAACATTATTATTGATGTCTCTAAAATTTATGTAGACTCTACTGGACTGTACCCGAACACGAGCATATGCTCATTTCGGGTATCTATTCAAATTTACCATTTCAAATGTAAATTATGAATAAATTTGAATTTGAATTTGAAAAAAAAAACCCTTCCCTTCCTCCCGTGTAGAAAAAGAATTTAGATTTTCATATCAGATCATTCATCTTTCTCATCTCATTCAATAGCCATATTTAGTTCAATACGCATGTCTTCATCCGCTTACGGGAGAAGGCAACCTCTCTACAACCGTTCCTGAGTTCCAAGCCTTCCGCAATATCTCTGCCAGGATTCATTCCTTAAGAGCACTTTCAAGGTCGCTTCGACACCTTGGAGTGAATTCTGTGCTGCTTAGTCACCTTGGCGGTATGAACTTAGAGCGGGGGAGGGTAGAAGGCCCCCAATGGGTGAGCGGATGAGGGGGTCACATGCGGCCGGTGGGCTGGTACACCCTCATCCTCATTCATCCCATACACTCTACGGTGTACAATAGGACTCAGTATGGCCGACGTGCAAAGGTCGTTCTAACCTGCCCGTAGCATCGTGACCTAAACTAACCTAAGATAAGACAGAAAAATATAAATATTTCTTTATTTCAAATTAAAAACATAAACTCCAAACTAAAGCAATGCTATCACTTTTCTCCCTGGTTTTTGTATTACCCACAATAAACAGAAGAAAAGTGACGGGAGATTTATGAAATTCTTTAGATTGCGTGAAACGTTTTGGTTCTTGATACGTAAATTTTGGGTTAGGTAAGGCTTAATAAAAGAATAAAATAAATGCTACCACAGGCAGGATGAGTATACCCTATCCCAAAATTAGATAATGAAGCGGAATGGACCGTGTGAAATTAATCAATGAAAGAAGGGAAATTGGAGGAGAAATAATTTAAGATACGCAATAACGCGTCCTTGAAAGAGAATTTGCAGTTTGGAGGACGCCTCTACGTGAGCTCTAAGCCCATTAACCACTTGTGTCACTCAGTTTTTCATCATTCGTTTCAAGGAACTTCAGGAAATCTTGAAGAGGGAAAGCTAAAAATGGATGTAATCTAATAGTTACAACACGAGTGAGAGAACCCAATACATTCCTCGAGAACATAAGCCGAAGTAAAATACAATCGTCGAAGTAAGTTTTACAGCCTTACAGTTATTATGGGCAGGCAATATTTCAACCGCGCAGTTTGTGGTAGAATTTGACATGAATCATTAATAGGTTCTTTGTAAATGAATATAATTTATTTTCCAATTAATAATAATAATAATAATAATAATAATAATAATAATAATAATAATAATAAAACCTTACATGTGTATCACCGCTACATTGAGTTATATTTACAATTCCATCAACTCTCATATCAAGTTGGATAGCCCTGTCTTGGAACAGTAAGTTTACAATAACGAAACACAACGCAAAAAGTCAAAAACTGGATCGAAGCTAGCGAACATATTTTCCGCATGAATGATGTAGTTTTGTCTCATTGTAAGTAAAACTGTTCTGCTGACGTAGACACATGTGTTAGTCCTGTTCCCGACCCTGAAAGGAGTACAGTCTGTGTACTCTATAAATTACGGTTGCCTTACAGAATGTAACACAACAATAAATCAAGTCTGCTGACTCCTATTCCTTATTTTTCCTTTACATGTTTTTCTACTATCTCTAGTTTTATTAAAAGAAACATATGTTATGACATCACATCTTGTATAGGGCGGTTCCTCCTAGCAACATATTATTTAAACGTTAACAGATTTTAAGTAAATTTGGTCGTAATACGGCATCAATCATAGACATTGCAACTCCAAACGTCTTGCTTCTTAGGTCCATAAAAGTAAAAAAGGAACGTATAAATATATTTATCTGGTGGGAAGTGGTGTATCTCTATGCATTACAGTCTTAAGAGCCTTTTAGTGCACCCATGATGGAATGAGTTGCGTGACGACAGACTGTGCTGCCTGGCTAAGCCGGCCGCACCACACTAAGCATTCCTCTCCATTCTTATAATCCGTATATTACGATTCTGTTGGCGATCTGCTTTCTTCATTTATCTATGTAGGCTATGTACGGGTCGTCATATTCTCTCCAGGTAACTAGAAACTTGTGAGATAGACGTCCATTAATATTGCAAGTTGTCCCGAAGACCATCACTGAGTACATAATTTTTGTACTTATGTTTCCCGTCAAAATAAATTGAAATAAATGTGTTCAGTACTGCAAGTTGTCTCAAAGACTTAACCAACTGAAAACAGATTATTCCACTGAGATTTCTCGCCATGGAAAATATAAATAGACATGTTTTATAGTCGCGACGCTGTTATTCCCGGCGTGACTCCTCCTCTTTGCTTACGTCTTAGGAAGTGAAGGCTCTATAAAGTCTAAGTAGGTAGTATCGTTCGCCATTTTTGTTCTTTCGTTGCCGAGCTACCATACGAGGAATCTATTTGCCACACCGTTAAACATTATCATGTCGTAGCTCCTATGATAATAAATCAAACGCACTGTAATTCACCAAATAATTGCGCGGCAAATAATGTCTTCGACTGCTTTCTGCGAACGCCAACGAAAGAGCCAAAATAGCGGGCGATTATATTAAGTATTCTTCGAGCCTTAAGAAATTAATAACGTCTTCCTCAGCGAATCACAAGACGCACACGTTTAAATGTAGCAGACCTTCAACGCGATTGGCTGCCGGAAATTAGAGCGACGGGACTATAGTACTGCAAAGTGTGTCAAAGATTTGCCATTTCGCTGGGAAATAATTGGCTTGCTCTTTGGTACAAGGGGCATTATCTCAAGATTTTGTACCAGTTTCTTTCATCGTTTCCATATTGATCTTTTGGAACTTCAAGATATAGAGCTCAGCCATTAATGTTTTAAGACATTCCTTGTTAATTGTAAATAACCATCTGTACTGTTCTATATATAAAAAATAAATTATTCCTGTCGAGGATAGCTGCCCCCCCCCCAAATAAATAAAAATGAAATAAAAATAAAAATAGAATATTGTTGATCTACAGTTAATTTAGGTGCTGTTACCGCTCGGTACTCCTTTTTCAAGGGCATCTATCCTTTATGGATTCTTCTCTCTCTGAATACAGATATTATTCTACTGACATTTCCCGTGAAATGTACTAGAAATAGTGGCGGCTCCTGCATATTTCTTAAGAGGAGGAAAGAAGTTATGACATAAAATGACACCTTCTTGAATGAAACATGCTACATATTGGCCTACATGCATGTATGTAAGACCAGGTAGTGTTGGGGTTGGCCTTCCCTTTTGTATAGCAATAATCTGTTCTTGTAAACTGAGTCCTCTAAATTGTCCAAAATATAATATGTTTTCACTTCCATTCATTGTTGAATAATTGCACAAATTAACAATTACAAGGAAATTCACAACCTCGCAACATTTTTCGCGCACACTACAACATCACACGTGTTGGAAGAGACCAGCTACTAACACGTAACCGGAACCGTTTTACGGAAATGGAAACGGGAAATAATCTGTTAGGAAGGCGAGAACACTGCACCCACCCACGTGGTCTTTGTTGCCACATGTACATTATCAAATGTATATTTTACAAGTTCAGTATCACATGCTTTTGAAGAATGTCAGTTCTTGTAAAGTCATACTACCATTATTGTTCAAAGCTGTCGGTGGCCGATTAATTTTTTTATGTTGCAAATAATGTAGTTTCGAGTACTTTCAATTTCAAATATATTAGTACAAAACTGACAACTTGGCTGTTACCCTGTCTAGTAGACAATGAATGGAAGTGAATTTTAGGAGGCAAACAAATCTGCGATACTAATGTAGAACTACTTCCTCTTTGTTTTATATAGATCAAACTTCAACTCTCAGACATCCGCGAAAGTTTCAAACCATGAATAGTAGCCTATAGAAAGTGGAATGAATAATATATTTTGATTTATAATTTTAAAAAAAGTTTATATGGTGTCTTTCATAGCTTTGCGTTAAAACTATTTTTATTGTGCCTCCTCCTAGATGTGTTATAGTCTGGTTGAATGCAACATCGTTCGATGGCAGCGGTAGCAAGCTTGCTGCACGACCAGTCGGTTTCTATTTCCCGCCCTTGCGCTAATTCAGAGGAGGATCTCCTCCCTAGCCCTTCATTTACTTGCTTTAAAACTCTGCTTCTTTCTCTGGCCGTTAGTGCGCTGTTGTCTATGTCTGTTAACTGCAGTAAAGGAGGAATGGATTGACTTTCCTCCACACAAACAATCTCCCATCTTTCTCACAGTTTTCTAGCAGCATATGAGCGCGCGTTGTTTAAAATTCGATCAACTAAGGTTTTCTTATAGCTGTGAACTTAAAAATTATCGAATCTTCCTCGAATTTCAAGGCACTTATTTTATTTGGTATTTACTTTCAAAAGAAGAAAAATGTGAGGAGAACGATCCTCCTTCCCTCCCCCGAGGAACCGCCACTGATACGGTAAGGAACGTAATTTTTGAGCGGGCGAAAATGTTTCAAGATCTGTAGCGCGGTTCAAAAGAGGTTACAGTTTTAATTCCTTCTCAGCATAGACTGTAATACTTTAACAGAAAAGCGAAGCAAATATCTCTCCATCATATAAACCAAAACCTTCGGTACCGAGCATGCACAATGTGGCATTCTTTGATTTAGGAAATACTCGAGCCGCTCAAGTATTATGTCCGTCATTGAACTTTAATACTGCGATTTGTATGAAAGACGTACCATCGCTAAGTACAAAATTATTCCACTCTGATTTCCCACCAAAGAAATCACAAATATAAGTGCTTCAAAACTGCGAGCTGTCTGAAAGACTTACCGTCAATAACTCCAGGATTATTTTATTGAGATGTCTCGTCAAAGAACCAGAAATAGATGTACAAATATTGAGATTTCCCGTCAAATAAACCAGAAATAGATGTACTTTAATACTACGTGCTGTCTCAAAGACTGAGTATGGAACTGTTCTATTGAAATTTCCCGTCAATGGAACCACAAAGAGATATACAAGTACAGGGACATCATTTTGTTTTTACTAACATTTCTAATATTAACCTGACTATACCTTTGGATTAACGGCTGAGAACCGGAAACGCTGTTTATTACCCCCTCCCACGACCGGAGTTTGATGATACGGTGTAAAACAAAAACAAATCACTTTACTAGGTATGGGAGGGAAGAAAATCATTGCATCCATTTACGTACCTAAACTTGGAAATATTACGTTTTTGTGTTTGATAATTTTCGTTAGGTTTTTATATAATAAAAATACAATACAGTATTAACAATACGTGTTTTTACTCACGAACTGAGCTATCCATGCGGACGTATTAATTATGCAGTGTATATTATACTGTCTTGTAGAACATTACAATACATTATAGAGAGTGCATTAAAATTTAAAAATAATCAAAATCTGGATATTTAAACATGTACGTACTCTGTAACAAAGTACCTTACGTACAGTAAATTCAGTCTTCACTTCTGCCCGATCCGCACAGATAAATTTACTCAGACATACTATTTGCTGTCCGTTCAAGTGGTTATTTTTTATTTTATTTTAGTAGGTTATTCTACGACGCTTTATCAACATCTTAGGTTATTTAGCGTCCGAATGAGATTAAGGTGATAATTCCGGTGAAATGAGTCCGGGGTCCAACACCGAAAGTTACCCAGCATTTGCTCATATTGGGTTGAGGGAAAACCCCGGAAAAAACCTCAACCAGGTAACTTGCCCCAACCGGGAATCGAACCCGGGCCACCTGGTTTCGCGGCCAGACGCGCTAACCGTTACTCCATAGGTGTGGATCCAAGTGGTTATGTCGCAGGATTGTAAAAAGGGGGAAATGACGTGACAGTTAATTACTTACGAGACCCTTTTATTTATGTTATTTTAAACAGGTTGTATAATATTACGTAGACGTCCAATTCCTAACAGCAAATATTTTCAAAACAGGGCTAGGACAGCCCAGCAGAAGCGAGTGAGGAAAATCGGGATGAAACGTAACCAAAAGGACACACAGTACCTGTACGAAAATATGATTAAATAATTAATCCTCTTTTTTCACTGGAAAACGCGACTATATTTCTGGAACGTACTATACTCACTCAGTACTGTTTACTTTGCATATACGGCCTTGGTTCTATGCGGAAGATGGGTGGAAGTTCACTAGTAGAAGGGGTGGACATTAAAAACCTCAGGTACAATAAAAATTGAAATAAAAATAAAATGATGTTCCTGTACTTTAACACTGCGAGTTGTCTGATAGACTTACCATCACTAACTCCAGAGTTATTCCATTGAGATTTCCCGTCAAATAAACTAGAAACAGATGTACCGTACTTTAATACTACAAGCTGTCTCAAGGACTGAGTATGGAACTGTTGTAATCAGATTTCCCGTCAAATGAACGAGAAATAGATGTTCAGTAATACTACCAATTAGTAATGTTTAAGCTGACGCCATAGCAGGCTTTATTTCAATACGTCTGTTATTTTTATTCCAATGTTGGTCATTATTAGGGCCTACGCAATTCATATTAATATACTTTATAGTTGAAAGTGAAGATGAAATAATGAATTACAATTTGTAATGAAACTCAGTTCAATAAATATAGTGACAAGTGTACTAACAATTACACATTTACACTTAGAAAACCACGCTGCGAAACTGAACATAGAGGTAAGTCAGTTCGTGGTAGTGTTTGTCAATCTTAATACAGAAATGACATCCAGAAGTGCGGTAAATGACCACTGCAAACTCCGAAGCTCATCAATATGTATATGTTCATTTGCTTTCAAAGTTATTATTCCCAAAAACTGAATATGTATGTGTAAAATAAATTTAAATTCATGAACGTAGAATTTATTTTAAAATTAAATGTATAGTTCATGTTTTTAAACGTAGTGTTTAAATTACAAATCCAATGGTCTGTTATAGTAACAGTAACTGAATATTTCAGACAATGGCATTGTGTTAAGTGTTTTCTTAAAAGTACTTTCGTGGACAGTGTTAAAGAGGCTCAAAATAATGTATCTCAATCGGTGCATCTTTTGAACTACATAAAATGTTTTCAAATGCCACCTATTTTATATGTTTGCAAGGCAACACCCCTGCAACTATGATCACTTACGTTTCATAATTTAGCACTGATCTACTGTAACTGTCGAATAATATTCACTGAGAAATTCAGCTTTAAAATCATACTACAGTATATAGATATCTTGTTGTGGTAATAATGTGATTTCACTTTCGTCACTAGCTTAAGTACCAGAAGGAGCATTTCAATCAGAAATATGGCTGTATGTGCATACAGTCTTGCAAATCAGATTTTTTTAAGTTGTTACCACTTTGTTAAATACAGATTTACATAAAAATAACACAATTTCGTTGACAGAGGTGTTGAGTCTGAGATCACAATGTTTTCAGATTAAGCGCAGTTTTACTCAAGAGTAAAATATCATTCAAGTTTGGTTGAACCAGGTTCATAATTGTAACTACTAAATTTTGAAATCTTTACCCTGAGGAACTCAATATGTCAGCTTGTGACTAATTTTCTATTACAAAATGCTATCAGATTTTACTACAAAGTAGCTATAAAGTCTGAAACCATAACAGAAATAATAAACAGCGCATTTCAACGTGCTTCTCATGTTCATCAATAATTTCAACTCATTTTCTTGAACGTTTTACTATGTTTCCTTGGAGTCTCTACAAAATGCGAGGATCAAGAGAATCCGTTGCGGTACACTTTCTCGGATATGATCAACATTCATAATTTTTACAGCATATATCAAAGCTTTCAAAATCCCCAATATGACGAAGTGCATGGGATTCAGGTCGATTGATCGTGCAGTCCATTCCATAAGGCTCTTTCTTCCAATATATAGCCTTATAGTTTCAGACTTTAAAGCCAACCTGTACATCTATCAGAATAAAGGATTTTATATTCCCATGTCAACCTGCTTCTAACGTGAACAAATGCACGTGATGATGGGATCATATGATTGGCCTTCGTTTGATCCCACTCTCTTTTAATCTTGAATAAAGTGGAGAAATTTGTCGTATGTCATTCGGAAGCTAATGTGCTGAAACAACAACCAATGATTCGGTACCAGGAATCACGTGTATATTGTTCATTATTATTAAACTAAGCTTAACTGAGGTATAATCTTTAGTTCTAAATATTGTGTATTACTGCATAACCATTTTTTTCAGGTTAATTATTTTGAAATGTAATTATTTTTTTTAGGAATTGAAAGAGTAAGTCATTGGATGCGATACGAATCACGCTACAGAATATCTGTATATTTTTAGGGGAAGGACCTACAGGAATGAATAAATGTGTGCCAAAATTAATATATATATATATATATATATATATATATATATATATATATATATATATATATATTGTATTCAATTAGAATTAGAGTCTGGCTGGGCGGAAGAGAAGGCCTACTGGCCTTAGCTCTGCCAGATTAAATAAATATATTATTATTATATATGTATATATATTTTTATTTTAACCTAAAAATACTTCATAGTATTGACTTCATTTGAGCGAAATTTCAAAGTCGTTAGGAAGAAAACAATTGCTTTTACGTCATTTTAAAATATGTCTTCAAACTCCGTTGAATATCCGGAATTTGTTAATTGTACATTTTTCAACATTTAATAGTAATATCTCAGACAATAACAGAGGTAATTTAATAACATTTTCAGGGCATATTGTCACATTATATATGAATAATTCTATAAGAGGAAATTTTCAAATTGCAATTTAAAGAATAAGTTAAAAATATACATCCAATTTATATTTCTGTTCATAAAACTGCAAAATAAAAATATAAAAATTAAAATTTCTAAAAAATCATCAAACAAAATTGATTAGCAGCTGTCTATTAGCTTTCATTTAAGATGAGATTTATGATTCTGTGATACTCGAGAGCAAAAATATAATTCTCTATATAATACTGCATTTTTTTCATTTTTTATGTCTGTAACTGTAAAATAAAGAGTAAAAGTTAAAATGTTGTATTTAAAAGGCTTCATACATTGATATGAAACTACTATGTTAGGGAACAGAAGCTCTACTTAAAATAATATGATGAAATATATTTCGTATATGTCCTTCCCCTTAACGAAAGTAGCCACTAACAGATCTATTATGCTATCAGAATCTTGAATTCATTACTGTGTTTGCCGTAATTTAGAATTGACATACATTAACAAGACTGTACTTGTTATTAAGGGATAACACAGTTATAGAAAAATACACACATTAAAAAATGTTGCCATGAAACAAAATTGCAAATAATAAAAAAATGACTTAAAGAAAGAACTTCACTCACGGTATAGTAATTTTGTCACAAAATAATAAATTTTAAATATAATAGAGGAAGTGTTACAAATATGGAATACCATTTTTTTTCGTTTTGTATCCTACATGTTTTGAATATTGAACGTAAAGTATCGTCCTGTTTATTGCTGAATATCCCTGTGAATTGTACACCGGACTTAGAAGTTCGTAAGATGTTATAAAATGTTTAAAGAAAAATAATTTCCTCAAAATCTAAAATATTTTCTTCATAAAGATGGAGGTACAAATATGGAATACGATTAACAAGTTACAAGATTAACAAAATTGAAAGTCAAAATGATCTCTACTAAGAAAAGCATAGAACAAACATTCAGTATCTCCATTAGGTGTTTTGTTAACCGTAATACTGAATACAAATGAATCGTCTCTCACGTCTTTTCTCGAACTTGTTTTCATTCCATTGTTTTTCTAAGTTTGTTGGAAGGTGAGGTTTTCCCTCCTCCTACATGTGGCAACACTAGCAACGAAGCAAAAAACGAGGGTATAAAGATGGAATACTAATAACACTAGTATTTCATATTTGTGGCACACTGATGTTGTAAGTCATAACCTCAAAACATATCATAATTTAAAAACGAAATGAATTAAACAAACATTGCTATAAATGTAGATTATTTCTCTTTAAGAATATAGATATCATTAATATTTCTAACACTGAGGAATACTAATGTATATTCAAAAAGTAACTTGGCGCCAAAATTTTCACTTTCCTCGAACACGCAATAATGATAAACGTTTCAATAGTTTAGCTTCTAACTGCAAACTAACACATTCCCACGAAAGAGAGTATCAGTGCGTAGTAATTGAGAAGGCTTCCGCTAGAATAAAACACGTCTCAGGTCGCATATCACTCTATTTCATATTTGTAACACTTCCTCTAATAATGAGCTTCTCATACAGATATATAGATATAGGGATACATAATGAACTTGTCACTGAGTAACCCCTAAATTTCGGGAAAACTAATCTCAATTTTAGAAAGCCTGTTTAATTTTGGGAAAACTAACATCAGTTTCGGAAATGGACATTCATATTCAGAAAAAGTAACAATTTAGAAAAAAAACTATCCTCAATTTTGGAAAATATAAATTCAATATCGAAAATCATATCAAACTCAGAAAATAATGAAGTCAATTTAGGATTTTAAGGTTTTTCTCATTTGTTCAGCTATATAGTAACAATATAAATACATGTTAAAATAAAATTGACTGTTCATATTTTCTAAAGAGTACAGAAATATTGTAGCTATACAGCCAAACGTTTATTGACAATATTCACAATTCATATTAATTCAGTGCAACTACAACTAATTTAACATAATATTATTCAAAATAACAATTAAATGATATAATTTAAATAATACTCAAGCTTTCCGAAATTAGAATTATCATTTCCGAAATATAATTTCCTTTTTCTGAAATTAACTTTACCTTCGAACTTTATATTACTATTTTCGAAATTGAAATTACTTTCTCCGAAATTGTATACACTTCTTTCGAATATAACTGAAAATTTTTCGAAGCTGAGATTGAAAAGGTAGAGATGTACGGGGACAAGAAAATTCCTACAGAATAAAATAAACTTATCACAAAATAGCGCAATATTTGCACAAAATAACGAAAAATGTACATAAATTAATAAAATATGTGACACGGAATATGTATTATATGTCTTTCTCGTGTTAAATTTTACCGTACTTGGTTAACATGTTTCAGAACTGATTTCTGCTGGCCTTAGCGCCTTTGTTTATGTTTCCTGTGGGGGTGTGTTTGTGTAGTGTAATGTGGAGTCAAAACACTTTCACATATGCAGAACACATCACAAATGCTAACCACATCTACATAGACATCAACACAGACATGGAAATTCTAATTATTCAACCAGAAAGACAGAAACTAAACACACTAGAACAATACGAAACACATCCTAATGAAATTCTCAACACACAACTCAATTTCAGAACACACACGCTCTTTGACTCCACATTACACTACACAAACACACCCCCACAGGAAAGACAAACAAAAGGCGCCAAGACCAGCACCAATCAGTTCTGAAGAAGGCCCACAACAGGCTGAAACTTATTAACCAGATACTGTAAAATTTAACACGAGAAATATATATAATACATATTCTATTTAATATAGTGTTAGAAGATGTGTAATCAAGATGCATAAAATATGAGTTATATAAAATAAAACTATCTTCGCATTCAATAACAAAATCTTATGATAAAGTAATAATTATTTGACAGACAGTAACAAATGTTTCGATTAGAATAACGAAGACTGCAAATGCTTACAGAAATCTACAGTCAGTTATGATAAGGATTTGACACACAGCAACAAGATATTGGCTGAAACAATATAGGCCTAACAATAACTTTATACACAAAAAGATATCTGATATGCACTGACACAAAATGGGCAAACAGAGGCATAATTTGTACAGGTTTAATGACTTAGAAAATACAATAAAGTGAAAGAAAGTAAAGACGAGGTTAACAAAATTTACATAAACAATGATAATAAAATTGGCAATGAATATAAACGTGGTATACGGTAGTGATATGACACAGTAACCAACAGAAGTGGCACACTCATAATATCTCTGGTTTCGTGAGCTATTTTCTAAGCATCCTGTGAGAACTGTTTCGATTCTAGAGTTTTATAATTTGTAACGACATGACAATGTAAACTTGATTATCACTGTGTGTACTAATAACTCTGTAGCTTCATATACTTGGAGGATTATGGAATGACCATGTTGAACCAGCGTCGAAATTACATCACAAGTGAGAGAGAGATGAATTTAACACCCTCTCCATCCCGTTGTCTATCAGCTGCCACAAAATGGTAGGAAAATCACATGAAGTTTCATTTTGCTTCGTAATGTATGAAAATAAATGTTTACTTTCATTAAAAGACAACATAAATAATTATCATAATAATGCGCCTTAAATACAAAAGAAAATTACATAAATTATTTAGGCCTTTCAGTGTTACTTCATCTTTTTACATTAATTAATCGCGAAGAAATTTCAAAAGGCAAAATTAAAGTATAGATGAGGAGGCGAGACCTGGCATGTGAAGTGCGCGAGAGGGGAAAGAATGAGCCATTAGAAAGAGAGTTTGTTTCATGATTAATATTATACGACTCTACCGGTACCGACTCATATCAGACTAAAACCGTTCTTCCCACTCCATACTCATTGGTGATATAGCCATGGCATAAGGTCACAGGACAGGTCTTGCCTGCTCTACTGTACACTGTAGTGAATGAAATTTATCAGGCGTTTCAGAAAAAGGATCAAGAAAACGTAATTCAGAAACTTAAAATACCTGAATTCAATAAATTAAAATAAAGTTCAACACAATTTCCCAAATAGTAAAGCGTAACGATACATGTTCATGTTCAATGCCATGCCCTTAACTTGCCTATTCTACGAACGGACTCAATGATATCGCTAGTGCCGAGAAGCAAAGACCACATAGTTCGCCAGAAATTATCAAGAGTGCACGATAGGTGATGGATCTACATTGCACTGGTAATGAATGATGATGATAATGATGTAAAATAAATTGTTGGGATGTTTTAGAAGAACTGGAGTACCCGGAGAAAACTCCTGTGTTGCCTGGACCACGGGCGTGCCAAAAAAAATTATAAATTGAGAGTGCAACGGGATTTGAACGCGGACCTCCTTGTTTATAAGGCCAACGCGCTATCACTGAGTCACTATGGCGGTTAAAGTAGTTTTATGCTATATATCGTTAAGAAAGGAAAGAAATGCATAAAAACGAATACAAATTCAAGTCGATTTAAAACGTAGAAAATAATAATAATAATAATAATAATAATAATAATAATAATAATAATAATAATAATAATAATAATAATAATAATAATAATAATAATAGGGTAGTAGTAGTAGTAGGTCACCATGTGGGACCCCCACGACGGGAAGAGAGGACAGGAAATATCACGGTTCAGATGGTCTGACATGTTTGCGAAAGAGGCAGGCAAACAATTGTTGAGGAAAGCAAAGGACAGAGTTTTATGGAAAGAACTAGGAAATGGCATTTGTAAATAGCGAACATGTAGGCCTGATATAGTTATATTCGATACAATACAACAAAAAATTATAATACCAAATAAATCTCAAATGAATAATTTCCTCAGAAAAATGTAAATTTCCTTTAAAAGTTAACACTGTGTTACTCGATAAACACTGTCCGTACGATTCTGGTTTTTGCTCTTATCATTGGGAAAACTGATAAATAATGATTTAGCCCAGCGGTCGTCAGCACAGAGCACCCTGTGGCTAGCGTCTCTTACCCGCGGAGAACACACTGCACCATGGTGCACTCGTAGCTGCTAGTGAGTATGCTCTCTACCTCTTCCTGCTGCACGACGGGGCACACGGGACGGCTTCGCTTACCCTTTACACATTTCAGCGAGTGTTGACCACTGAATTTTAGCCCTTTATAATATTTCAATAAAATGGACGGCTTTCGTCATAGTAAATAAAAAGATTAACACGCATCTTTATTTCCTGCCATTAGGAAACCTGGCAACCCTGATGCAGTGGCTAAGTGACGGAATGCTCCTATTAAGACCTCAGTTCATGTATGTATTCGTAGATGAGCCGACGATGCGCTGTTGGCACTTTCGATCTAATTTTCTAATTAATCATGGACTTAATTGCAAAGCATATATATTTTTTTTCATTTTAGTGTGTCCTATTGTCCCCTTCAATCTGCGCAGTTACATCACTTCCACCCTGTTTACGGGGACTAAATTTTTATTTGAATTCTGAAAGTTAAAATCACTTTTATAGAGTAACAAATTGTGTTCTCATACAGAGTACTGACTTTTAAACATGCATTAACCACATTATCAGCATGGTAACCAAAATTAAAATGTTTAAACTACAAAAAAGCACTGCTTTACGAGTAAGAATATATGAGCCGTTGAGAGCAGAAGTGGTGTAAGTCAAAAATGGGTAATGAGGGTTAAAGTAAACATTCTGTAAAATACAGCGCAAAATAGCAATTAATATTCAATTTATTTAAATTATTAGTAGTCAGTGGATAGCAAGGAGGACATATTAACTGCTACTTTGCGCTGTATTTTACAAAATTTTTTGCTTTAAACATCATTACCCAATTCTGACTTACACCACTTTTACTCTGAACGGCTCATATACTGCTTGTGTTCAGAGTAGGGTGACCAGACGTCCTCTTCTGTCCGGAAATATCCTCCTTTTAGGTCTTTGTCCGGGGTCCGGACGAATTAAAAAAAATAAAGAAATGTCCTCCTTTTCGTAACTTGTATGCCTGACATTTCAAAATTATCTGATTTGATGCCTTTCTCAAGTAATTTCTCTATAGGTGGCACCAGCAACGACGGAATATAACTCTTTGTCAACGATCATAACTCTCTTTGCTTCTATTTGTTATGGTCGTTGCTTTGATATTTAGCTAACTGTAGAATCATTTTATATTATTAAATTTTGTTAAAAGTATCCTGTAATAAAATAGATATTGACATAATTTTAAGTATAATATAGGCCTAAGCCTAATTCTAAATAGATATTATCTGTCCTCTTAAATAATTGAATCTGTTATTTCGAAAACAAAACATGTACTGTTCTGCGCAAACTACTTCAGTAGCATTTATTACATTAACCAAACTAAAAGTCCATTCCTTATTCATTTCTATAGATGAAATATGTGATTTATTTCGTGATTTTTAACAATAGGCTAATATGTTATAGGAAAGAGTAAAGAGCACTTTGCTTAAAAAAAGTAACATGCGCGAAAATGTCCCAAGTTACGTTTTCGAAATAATTCAATTATAGTTCCCTTAACTATCATGTATGTAGCTAACTGTAAAATCATCATTATTATTATTATTATTATTATTATTATTATTATTATTATTATTATTACGTTTTTTCATAATTATTTTGTAATAAAATAGATATTAATATACTTTTAAATATGATATAAGCCTAAACCTGTACTGTAAATATTTTGTAATAAAATAGATATTGACGTAATTTAAAGCATAATAAGCCTAAATCTAAATACATATTTTTTTGTCCTCTTTTTTCGAACAATGTCCTCCTTTTTGAAGCTTTGTGTCCTGTTCTTTTATCGGTGTGAATCTGGTCTCACTAGTTCTGAGCAAGTTTAAATACCTAATAATGGACTAAAAAAATCACAGCCATATAATTTGTAACGTTTTGAATAGCCTACGCGACTCTTTGACATTTGAAACGAAAGAAAGAAAGAAAGAAAGAAAGAAAGAAAGAAAGAAAGAAAGAAAGAAAGAAAGATGTTATTTTTTCACTTAAATGTAGGCTACCAATCATGAGAAATATGAAATATGAATATTCAATGAAAAATAGTTCATGGCTTTTACGAGAATTGAAGTACTATTTCATTATTTTATAAGAATGTGTGTTCGCCCGTGAGTTCGTAAGCTGCTGTTGTATACAAAAAGTTGAAAGAATTTTTCAAAATAGCAACATAGTTGCATTTTATCCTAACCAACCAGAAACAGGCTACGTATTTAGTTGTCTGTTGCTAAGCGACGCTCGCTCTTTGTGGCAAGGCTTAATGGAACCTCTTTTGAGAGAGAAAGAGATAGATAATGGACATGGCAATGTTGAAGGATGCACTAGCTTCATTTGTTCAAAGGCAGTGTAGTAAACACCGAGATCTCCGGTCAATTTCACTACGTTATTCAGGTGGATTGTTACTAGAGACGTGGATGATGTCAGTTCCCCATTCCACGTCCTTCTAAGAGACTGAAGCTTTTAGGTCATAAAACACACATGGTCATTCCATCACACACATACTGAGTTTTCTTTTTTTACATATATTCTATTAACTATGTTCTTCTTTTACAGCGGAACTTGTGGGTGCTAAAGGTTAGAGTTTTTCTTTCAGTTCCAAAACGCAAATTGGAAGTTGATGCAATAGAAATTCTTCTAACATAGAAGCCAATTAATTTTCTATTTGTAGATGTTGGTATTTATCACTCTAAGCCTAATAGAGTTTCCTCTTTTGCCTGGCGAGTCTCTCTCATTAGCAGCAAACAATGACAGCCCGTTTATAACGCTTCCGAACATAACCGTACCCTTGCCACAACGATCATGTGGCATGGCTTTATCGCTTAAGCTAAATTAATGTTTATATTATACTTGGCACCGTGTGAGCAACAATAACTCACGCATGGCGCTAACGACTTTGACGGAAAGTAAATTAATTGGAAATATCGGTTCACGGAAATGTGGGGGTTAGACTTTGAGGCCTGCAATTTAATTCCGCGGCAAGCGACGGGTATTGTTTTACTTGATTGAGACAACATCCGTCACGATCTGAAAAATTACCTCCATGGCAGTATCAACATTTAAGAGGATAAAATTTAATAAAACACGTTAAACTGACATATTTAAGTACAGGTACTATTATACACGGTTTTACAATTAATTTTCAAATTCACCCAATACCCAAGTGGGAAAAGGCTCGATATAAAGTGAAGGAATAACAGTATAATTTTCTGTGAACAACATATAGCGTGATTCTAAAAGATGGATTCAATTTCATATGGCTATATTTCCTTAACAATATATTGTATTTTAATTATGTAAATCATATTTGATTGTACACAAATTCAAGTTTATAGATGTTCAATGTGCCTCCTTCTGGCTTCACGGATAACATCTAGACGGTAGCTGAATTCATCCTACAATCTATGAAGAATGTCTTGCATCACTGAATTCACCACAGCTGTGATACGGTTTCTTAGGTCATTCAGATTTGTGGGAAGAGGTGGACATAAACTGTATCTTTCACGAAGCCTCTCAGTAAAATATCACATCAAAAAGTCGGGAGACCTCGGTGGCCAGAACTGAAGCACCAGGTCTTCATTCCCCATGCGATCTATCTTGCTTACAACTGACGCTTCTCTGCGCTTAGAAGAGATGTAACGGTAGTATTCGAAACTTTAGGACATCCTGTTTCAAATATTCTGTAGGTGATTCAAATACAACGTATAGTTCAGGAAATATAGTCATATGAAATTGGGTCCATCTTTTAGAATCGCGGTGTATAATAAAAATAAAATTCAACAAAATTATTACATGAAGAGATAGAAAGATTTAACATAAAGAGATAGGTAGAATGAAAGAACGGGAAAAGTAATTAATAAACAGGTTTAGAAGGAACGAAAGAAAAAATGGAATAAAAAAAATGAGAGTTATGGACAAAAAAAAAAGAAAATGAAGATAAATAAAAGTAAATAAAGGAAAAAAACTGAAATTATAAATGAACAATGAACTGTTAATTGAAGGGATGAATTAATTAATAATAATGACAAATAGATGTTTGAATATTCCGCCAATATTCTCCGCCTTCTCTCTCATTTCATCTATCATCTGCAATAGTTTAAAATAGGCTGGGATGAAGTCTTGGGGGTGGTACGGGTTTCCGATGCCGATATAAAATTTAAGGACTTGGGACTTCGGACCCTGAGGTTTGTCAAATACTTGTCTCAGGATTGGACCTGGCTCTGTCAGGGTTGATGCAGAACGGCCTTCCTGTCACCAGGCTTCAATCTTCGGATATACTGTGTAGAGCACACAATGAGCTAAAGCAAACTTAAGTGTATCCCAGGTCCGGTCCTCGAAAAGTCAAACTTTGAGTGAGTGAGTGAGTGAGTGAGTGTATGAGTCAGTAAGTGAACGAGTGAGTCAGAGAGTGACTGAGTGAGTCAATGAGTGGCTGTGTGGCTGAGTGAGTCAGTGAGTGGCTGTGTGGCTCAGTCAGTGAGTGACCGAGTCAATGAATGACTGAGTCAGTGAGTGACTGAGTGAATCAGTGAGTGGTGACTGTGTAACAGTCAGTGAATGAGTGAGTGAGTGTGTGAGTGACAATAAATCACTGAGTAATTGAGGCAGTGAATGACTGTGTGAATGAATCAATGACTGAGTCATTCCTTCAGTTAGTAAGTCAGTGAGTGAATGAGAAGAAACAAACAATTTGTTAATGAGTAGAAGTGTGTGTGGATGGATGGATGTATGGATGAATGTAATAATTTGACCGAAGAATGCAATATATAAATGTACGAAAAAATAAAACAAGAATATATATTTTTTGATACTTAGTTAAAATCCCAATACAGTTGGTAACTTTATATACCTTATACCTTACAAAAAATATTCAAGTGTAAATTTCCGCGCATAATATTCACTAAACTCTTAACTGACGTAGAATATCTTTGAAAGAAAGTTTTATGTTGTATGCTCTACAAAATATAAAGAAAAATAGACAGGGACTTTAAGAAAATTTCAATTATTGGGTGAAAAATAAATATTCCCATTAAAGTAAAACGAAAATACAAAATGTACTTTGTTTGAAAATTTAGACTACTTTAGTTTACATCCATATACATACAGAGTGATTTTGTTCAAAGTGTACAAACTGCAGGAGATGATTCCTGAAAGGATAAGGAACAAAAGTTGTATAATGAACGTAGGTCGGGGAATGCATGCTTTCCTCACTAGAGAGCGGTACTGTTCCCCATGACTGTAACGAGCATTTGTATCGGTAAATTACGTAGACATCCGCTTCAGTGGTAGTGCCGACTAAACCTAACGTGGACGTGTTTGTGTAGGTAGTGCAGCGCTAAGTTACGATGGTCAGATACACCAATCGCGAACAGGCTGATATGGTATTTACATACGGACAAGCACATGGCAATGGGCGGGCGGCTGCACGGCTGTATCGGGAAAACTACCCCCATTTCCGTATTACCGTGCGGAGGCATCTCAACAACATCTTCTCCGCTCGATGGATCGGTCGAGGAGAGCCAATTCCATGACCTCCTCGGTCACCTGACCTCAACCCGTTAGATTTCTACCTGTGGGGCATCTCAAAGCAGTCGTGTACAGTACACTGAAGCAACACATTCGCGCTGCCTGTGACGCCATCCGGATGCAGCCTGGAATATTTGAACGTGTGCGACAGTCTCTGCTACGGCACGTACACGCATGCCTTGAGGCCCGTGGGAGACCTTCGAACACCCCCTCTAACTGTGGCCTCATGACACTGCGTCGTGCATTGCATTGTAGTATTGTTGAAGGAATGAATAAATAAAAGCTTATAGCACAGAACCTATGCATTTCAGGACGTATGTTCATTATACAATTTTTGTTCCTTATCCTTTCAGGAATCATCTCCTGCAGTTTGTACACTTTGAATGAAATCACCCTGTATATATGGTTTTTATGGTACCACGAGTGATGTCAGGATGTACAAAAATACCTTCCATATCAAAAATATGGTAAACTTTTTCTTGAGTCATGACTAATGTTTAAATATTAAACTCCGACATTTATTTCGCGTTTGTCTGAATGTGATATGCATATTATAAGAACGTTATAAACGGGATATTTATGTTCCATCTCGTAGCTTGGCTGATACTTCGTATCTTTCCCTAAGAGCATGACGAGGATGCCAACACACTGGCGTATTCTCTAACCTCACCATTTGCCTATGGAAGCTGTCACATTTTCATATGTTGTTTCTCTCAACAGGCTTGTTTACATGTAAATATTCTTCTGTATGTTTAAGTAGCTCCTATGCACCCTGTATACCTTCTCTATAATGGCATAACACCCATCATCCAACCTCTTTCTCCAAAAAATAACAACTCTTTTCCTTACACTTTATACAGCACCTTGGCATTCACAGTCCTTAAAGAACCTCGAAATTCGCTATACTTGCCTCCGCCTATCAGTATAAGGAATTTTACACACGGTGGACTCCCGTAACGTGAGGACGATACGACACCGGGTTTTCGTTTAACATAAAACAAAACATTGCGAGATTTGAACTCCAGATCGCGCTTAATCGTTAAGGCTCGTCTCCACTAATAAACACTTAGCAACAACATGTTAAATGTTAAACTGTTTACTGTTAACATCACAACTTATTGATTGAACATGTTAATGCTAATTTCATTTAATGCTAATTTCATTTAACACTTTGTCCACACTGTTAAACATGTTAAACTTTACTTTCTTTGCGCAGTTCACCACAAACAGTTCATGAGATTTGAATGTAGATAGTGTCTTATTTTCAAACCTTGGACAATGGACTCAGATGAAGATGGTTTGGCTTTTGTAATTGTCTCTATAGCTTGTTAGAAGGCCTTGAAAAGGAAGAAAATGAGAATGTGGATGCGGCAATATCTTAGTACAAGACACAATGCAGAAGACATTCTAAACGAGCTTAAAGTTCAAAATCGATTTGGAATCAAAAACTTTCTGAAAATGCCAGAACACGATTTTAATGATGCAGTGCTGCAAAACATACTTCCTGTCATATCAAAGGAAGACACACAATAATTAAGAGCAGTCATTTCACCTCAATTAAAAAAATTACAGCGCGATTGATTGATTGATTGATTGATCATAGGAGCTACGATATGATAAATGTTAAAGGAAGCTAATATCGTGTGATTCTTTCAGAAGTTTTACGAATGTTAACATACATCACCAAATAATACGACCATTACTGACGTCAACGTAGCATTAACGTTTAGCGTATGACGAGGTTGCGAAAACTCTGTATTGTATTCTCGAGAACAGTTAAATAAGAATAATTTCAGTTCTCTAAAACAGTCGGCCTTCTTTGGTTTGTCTCTGTATTATTTTGCAGCCACATCCCACAAAGAAGGCGCCACAAAATCAAAAATGTTAGTTGCTATGTAAACTGTACGAACTTTGCCGAACTGTACCTACATTGCACGAGCAAGTGAATTGACTTGACATGTTTTCCATTGCTGCTGGAAAACACGCCAACATGTTAAAAGTGTTAGCTTCAACATACTCAGTTAACATGTTAAGTCAATTGAGACTTGAAATATCCATTTACATGTTAAATTCAACATGTTATATTTAACATGTTGTTCTTAAATGTTTAATAGCGGAGACGAGCCTTTACACACATCAAGGCCGACTAGTAATAGTATACCATTTCAAGTGAACAATAAGGAATGCCATTAATTTCAGGGGTTATTCTTCGAGATATTTCAAACAAAACGTTTGCCCATTTTTTGCTTCCTTTCCGAGATAAAAATTATTTTATATGAAACATTTCATAGCATGAAGGATGAGTGGTGAGGAGAAAAATTATCTTCGGCACCGGAACTCGAACCCTGGTTTTCAGCTCTACGTGCTGACGCTCTATCCACTAAGCCACGCCCGATTCGACTTCCGATGCCGGATTGAATCATCTCAGTTTAAGTTCCACCTCTTAGTTCCCCTTTAGTGGCCAACCCTCATGCACTGTGTCACAGATGTGTGACAGTGGCACAATGTCCAACACACTATGTGCAGAGGTGCACTCATTACGCTCAACCCATCCTTCATAACATGTTAATGCAAAATTCCTGCATGGAAATACAGTACAACCTCTATGAAGGGAGTGGACTGGATGGTTAATCGAAAAAATCGGATAATCCGTAATCCGTACATAAAATATTTGCATAAGTCTATACTACAGTCTCATAATATTCCTCCGTAGTGCTGTGTTTAGCATGCTAGATAGTGAATCAGAAGTTCACTAATTTAATTCTGGTTGTCAACGACGGGTTTATAAGGGTCAAGGAATTTCCTTATGATGGTTGTTTGCGGAAGGATAGGAATAGTAGAGGACTCCTGTTGTAGATCGACGTTATACACCTTACTCTTATTTTTCATTAAATGGCGCACAGTTGTAACGTCAATCACGTATTCTGATGCGAAATGAGCCGCGGTTTTTCTTTTCCCAAACCTCTCAATTATTTGCATTTTTATTTCAATACTTAGCACGACACTTTTGACACCACACCAGTGGAATATATTTTGCATAGAAGTTATGAAGTACGGGCATTCGAGCAGTAGGACAAGGACTGAATGCTGCACAACTTTGCTATATATTGTGCGGAAGTTCTTGGGACTATTTTACAAGTTAGGAAAACACCTTCAAGTAACGTTCTTATTGCTTGCATTAGTACTATGTAAAGGTAAAAGCTTTTAATGAAACACTCTAGAAAAAAAAGGATTATAATATAAGATATAGTACTAAGTTTCTTACATGTTTATTTTCGTAGTAAAGAAAGAAAGAAAGAAAGAAAGAAAGAAAGAAAGAAAGAAAGAAAGAAAGAAAAAGAAAGAAAGAAAAAGAAAGAAAGGAGGAAAGAAAAAAGAAAGAAAGAAAAAAGAAAGAAAGGAGGAAAGAAAGAAAGAAAGGAGGAAAGAAAGAAAGAAAGAAAGGAGGAAAGAAAGAAAGAAAGGAGGAAAGAAAGAAAGAAAGGAGGAAAGAAATGAGAAAGGAAAGAAGAAAGAAAGAAGAAAGGAGGAAAGAAAGAAAGGAGGAAGAAAGAAAGAAAGGAGGAAGAAAGAAAGAAAGAAAGGAGGAAAGAAAGAAGAAAGAAAGAAAGTAGGAAAGAAAGAAAGAAAGGAGGAAATAAAGAAAGAAAGAAAGGAGGAAATAAAGAAAGGAGAAAAGAAAGGAGGAAATAAAGAAAGGAAGAAAGGAGGAAAGAAAGAAAGAAAGAAAGGAGGAAAGAAAGAAAGGAAGAAAGAAAGGAGGAAAGAAAGAAAGAAAGAAAGAAAGAAAGAAAGAAAGAAAGAAAGAAAGAAAGGAGGAAAGAAAGAAGAAAGAAACAAAGAAGAAAGAAAGAAAGAAAGAAAGGAAGAAAGAAAGAAAGAAAGAAGAAAGAAGAAAGAAAGAAAGAAAGAAAGAAAGAAAGAAAGAAAGAAAGAAAGAAAGAAAGAAAGAAAGAAAGAAAGAAAGGAGAAACCGTAAAACAATGGGATAATCCGCCGATCGGTTAATAAGGTGACGGATAATCGGGGTTCTATTGTATCATATATAATTCAGTACATCACAATAACATAAGTTGTTTTTCACTTCTATACAAGAAGTTCATTGATACATTGTTTTAAATTGTTGCTTTTCATATTTTCAAGCTATTTCTATTTGTTATTAGCAAGAAAGTCGTAATTTATCAATTTTCATTTCTGTACGAGTGAGTAGTTTACTGATTATTTATCGTTTTAACATGATTTGTAGGTCCCACATGATCTCGGTGTGCATTAAATCTCGCAGAAGGATACCAGAATTTGTTCAACTATAATAGCATGTATCTACTGCGATATTATCACTGTTAACACTACGTTGTACTGGTTTGCCATACGACACTGCTTTGCGTTGTGATTTGCTCTGTAGTATCTACCTGGATTGCTACGGAGAACGAGAGAAACCTGCTATGACGTCACAGAGCATCCAGTTGGAAATGACTGGTCTACAATGCAGTTTGGCGTTAGTTCACATTGGTGACAACAGTCACTATCAGTATATCGCTCATGCTTTGCACATTCCAATCCATCTTCCTATTCTCATTCATTTATTTATGCGTCCCTTTACTCGTTTATTCGTCCATTAAACTGTTAATTATGGACTGGTGTAGAGACCCAAACATTTTCTCTAATTCTCTGCTTTCGATATAATTCGTCATCAACTTAACAAACATCAAAATGCTTTCAAATCATGTGAAACATTTTGACAGCTTTCAAATACTTGTTGAATTAGCTAGTCAACATGATAATGTTACTAAATCTGCACAGTTTCATAACATTTCCCGCTATAATCTACATACTAATGTCTGTCTATTAAAACTTGGACCATGTTTAATTAATCAAAACAACACTGACACTACACCCATCAATAATCTCCGAATAGTTTTTTTTATTGTCATTACCCATTACGTCGGAAATCAGAGAGTTTATGCGTACATACTCATGAGGGTAACCGAATGCAAAAAAAAAAAAAAAAAAAAAAAAAAAGAGAGAGAGAGAGAGAGTGGGAGTAAATGTGTAAATCATATATTTAAAAAAGGAATGTTTCAGTTCGGGAAAAATGTTCAAACAGTATAGGCAAATAGCAAACTTTGTGGCTAAATTCCACACTTCAACAGTTTTAAATTCAATAATTATTTATATTAACAGCGATCACATCCCTCTCTCTACAAACTGAATTTTGTGTGGTAGCCTACAGTAACCACCCACGCTATCAATTTTTAAACCCAATAGTGTAAATTCTAAACAGCAATTGCCAATACTGATAAAATGTACGCGCTAGAAATTTTCAGTATCTGCTCAGAAAATCTCATCATTAAATTTGCATGATATTCTAAAACTGACGTTCATCTGTGATCGAATGTTAAAAGAGTTAATTAATAAAAGTGAATCCATAGGAATTAAAAATAGTATTATCATTTATTTTAATTACTAAAATTATTCATTTGAAGGAAATTCTATCAATCATTTACATTCACACAACTTGCTCACTTCTCTTTGGAAACAGCCACCATACTATAGACAATATCATGCCAAGAATTACATGTTGCAAGGTAATAAAATAAAAGACAGCGTTAAACGACAGTCACTTCCCCATAAATAGGGCCTACATTAAGCAAAAAATAAAAACTTACTGCAGGCTTACTAAATAAAACTTATAGACGTGATTACTTTTAATAGATTATTTACCGATGCTGTATCAACTATTACGTTAGCGTGATTGGAATTGGTGATAATGAGATGGTATTTGGAGAGAAGGGGTGTAGGATTCTCCATAGATTACGAGACATTCGCCTTACAATTTGAGGTACTTCGGAAAAATCTAACTAGATAATCAATTCTGGAGGTGCTAGAGAAGTTTTATATGTATCTTTGTTCTAGCAAATAAATTATTATTATTATTATTATTATTATTATTATTATTATTATTATTATTATTATATTATTTCTTTTGTAACATTATTTATAAATTTGTTAATTATTCGTGCTATCAGTTCATTTGTTGCAAGAAAAGTATTTGCATTCTATTTACTTTGTTCATTACTCAATCTATTTACCGAATGAATTAACACAATTATTATTTTTGTTCTATTTATGTAAATACATTTTAATTACGTAAACGCTTGTTTCATTCTATTAACATTTACCAGCACCCTATTAGTTTAGGTCAGGAGTATAACAACACAACTATTACATCGCGTTTCTACTGGGTTACGCCACTGCACAGCTTTGGACGCGCCTTGTAAACAATCAAACCCGGAAACTACGAAATACGCCTGAACTTGCTGTTTTAGATGTGGAGTAAGTTGCTGATTATGTTCGTTTCGCCCCTTTTTCCCCAACGCTGCCATAGGGTCAACGGCGAATATCTGACAATAACAGAGCGAAACTTCTAACAGTACGCGAAACCATGTAAATACAGCACAATACTTCGATTCACCACAGAGTCGCTTGCTGTCTCCTGCATATCTTCTGGTCGATAATTTTATTCGAATTGCCAGAGTCTATTTCACTTATGTTGATGAAATATCATCTTTTTTCTGAGACATCACAGACAATGCAGAACGCAATATAAACTCGTTTCACTTCAACACGAATATAGCCTATAGCCTACTTTAATTTTGCATTTCTCGATATTTCATTGTCTATTGTTCATATTTTAGGAAATATTCTACTTTTTGTTGCATTTTTGCCCTTTTCTGCTTACGAACGGACATTTTCTTTTTACTGTATAACTCGTCTATATTCGAGACCTACTGCAGATTGCTTACGCAATTCGATTGCGTCTTACAAGGATTTTCGTTTGCATCTGCCTTGATTTCTGATCACTTATGTTACATGCTTCGCCCCATTAAACTCAACAGAACAAATACTGCAGCCGCAGTGCCCGCAGTCAGCTTATTTTATTACACAAAATACATAAAATTCCGAAAGAAAAACATTCGATAGCTGAGTCCAAAGGATTATTCGGAGGCTCTTCTTTCATGCGTTGTTAAAACCGTTTAAACAGCTCAGTGCTGGTGATTTAGCGCTTATTCGATTCGTTTTCGACCTACTCTTACCTCCTGTTAAGATTTTCCCCATTTCTTTTTACGTTTATAAGCAATTGTTTAGTCAACTGTCCGAAGACAGGTCTGAACCTCATAAGTGACATCATAAGGTATCACTCATGAGACAAAGTCAGAAGATAATGGGGTAGGATGGCCATTTCCTTTCCCCCTCCATTGCATACATCGCTGACTAGCTACATGTTAGACTAATCAGACTTCAGACCAGGGTTTAAGCCACAGTCGCATTTTGCTACTCGACTGCTTAGAATGCAACAAACTTTCAATGTAAATGTGCAAAAATGCGACAACCACATTGAACTTCAGAAACGAAGATGGTAATGGAGAAACTGAAACCAAAGATGCATATGAACTAATCAGTTCTGGAGAATCTGAATTTAAATGGAATGCTAATGGCATAGGCAGTGTTCAAGAAGATAATGAGCAATAGATGTTCAGGAATGGATTTCAAAGAGTTGGTACAATTCATGGAAGTTAACAAGCTAAGTGAACAATTTATTATAATTGATTTATACAATTCCATCGCATATTGCAAATTGTGAGCTAGGATTTAGCTGCATGAATCTTGTAAAAACTGTAATTACAAACCGCCTTTCAGTAAAAAGGGTTAGCACTCTGCTAACAATAAATCTTGAAGGGCTTGCTCGTAAATTATTTCAGTGTTTAGGGTGCCCAAAGAATAACATATTTTAATGTGGTATAAATTCAGCAGTAATTGATTATAAACATACCTACGTCTAATGATTTAGTTACATAAGTTTTATCTAGAGCGTGGTAAGATGAACTGAAAGTAATAAAACTCCAAGAAAAAAATTACATAACTTTTTGTTTCTGCAAAACTTGTTAATTTTATCTTTTGTGTGCAGTTGTTTAGAATACTGCACAAGCTTCTTGCAATTTGCACATATATAATTTTTCATTTGTGCATTTTTGCGACAATTATTTATTTTCTAGATTAAACCCTGCTTCAGATGTATACAAACAATTGTTCTTCTGACACAATCGTCAAGTGAGATGTACTGCCTGATAATATATGTACATATCAGCCAAAACCTCAATCAGATGAATAATTTGAAGCTTGTTAAAGATGAATAAAATCCTATAAATACGAACAATGAATATCTACGAGTATATCAGCTATCTCCTCAGACGTATTCTACGTGGAAACATTGCTTTATGTCAACATACAAAGCTTCTGACGTTTTTTTCGTTCATTTGACTCTTCTGCGGCACCTGATAAAATTTGGAACCTAATATCATTTACATTCTGTATGTCAGTGGTTTAGTTGGAACGTAATGTCGTTCCTGAAAATTACAATTTATGCATGTCGGAAACATTAGGATGCCAAACTTGACACCCGGTACTTGTCAATTTGGCGATTGCTAAATTGATAGAGCGAGTTCTTGTAAATATTTTTCCTTCTAAATCACTGATATAGCTAGATGAAAGCACTTAGAAAGTGTTTCAGGTTACACTTGAATTTCACTAATTGCTAAAATTCCTTTTAATCAAATTTAGTTCCCATTGCCCCACTTTAGGACCTCACGAACGTATTTTTTTCTCTCTAAAAAGACGTTTCTAAAGGACTGAAACAGATGCTATGTCTAAATACTGTTTTGTAATGTCCCACGTACCACGCAGAACATCGATATAAATTGGCGTAAGCGATACGTTTTTGGAAATCGTCCCTTAACGGCGCAAGGATTAGTTTCTGAACAGATCCGATTTGACAATAGACAAGCGCATTACGTCACCACAACAACGTGGATCCGTGTCGCTTCGTTCAGTTAATCTTGCGTGCTGTGTAAACACTCCATCGATCAGCGGCACCAGCGAGTAATTAGCAAAGCCTGCTGCATTACCACAGATCATCATCATCATCTACATACTATTAGAGTCGGCCATGATTATCCAAAACCAAACAAAATGCTCAGCACCAGAGAGCAGCACCATTTGATAATTGCAATTCAAACGTCGTTCGGTTTAGAGAAGTGAATTCTAGCGCCGTTCTTCCCTTTGTTTTCACCTAATTAAATTTCCCTTCTGTATTCCAAATTATATAACCCATCACCTTGGTAACCTGTCCTTATTAACTTGCAAAGCTTATTTCACTACCTTTGCTTTTGCTGTAATATGAAAGCTTTCGTACTGTATAAACGCTTCTTTAATACTTAACTAATAAAACATGCATCAATATTTTATACAGAGTTGAACGCCGATAAATTACTTTGAATTATTATCGAACTTTAAAGTAATATATCTCACTTACAAAGAAATGTACAGATTTGTTTAAAGCGAAGGGAAACGCAAAGTTCGGTATTCAAGTAAAGTGATGTAATTCTTTTTAGAACGGTGGATGTCACTTTCTTGTCGAAAATGAACCAATACTGTCAATGCATAGCTTAAGACATATAGAATGTACATAGAGAGTTATATGGCATTAACAATGATAGTCATTGTCCAGTAATGATCGGAAAATCACAGTTAAGCTTTGAGCGCTAAGCATTTCAAACTTTCAATTGCTTCTCCTGCAAAATGTATTCCAAATGACATCCATCATTCTTGCAGTGGTCGACCTGGTTGGTATAGCGCTGGCCTTCTATGCCCAAGGTTGCGGGTTCGATCCCGGGCCAGGTCGATGGCATTTAAGTGTGCTTAAATGCGACAGGCTCATGTCAGTAGATTTACTGGCATGTAAAAGAACTCCTGCGGGACAAAATTCCGGCACATCCGGCGACGCTGATATAACCTCTGCAGTTGCGAGCGTCGTTAAATAAAACATAACATTTTTTTTCTTGCAGTGGACTCTTCATATGTATATTACTATTCAGATTATGTATATGCACCATACAGTCGGCAGCAGTCCTGGCCTTCTATGCCTGAGGTTGCGAGCAGGATTGTCAGATTGGGCGATATTTCGCTGTTTGAGCTACATAAACAGAAATTTTGCGACCTATTTTTAAAGAATTGAGACTAACGTCATTTGGGCGACTTTCGCCCGAAATCTTGCGAAATTTGGGCTACATAGGAAAAATCACTTAATAGTTTATTAATTTTAATTTATTGAGTAGTCGACATAAGAAAAATCACTTAATCGTTTATTAATTTTATGCTCTACCATGCCGACATGTAGTAATTATACACCTGGTAGCAGACCTTTAATGCATGTCATTAAAGTACACCTACTCATTAAAGGTCAGGTCTTTCAGCCAATGGCGACTTAGGTTACAACTGTTCAGCCAATGACAGGTCAGCTTTCTACCGTTATAAAACCGCAAGTATCGATTATTCTCGGATATGCAATCGAAAGAGAATTAGCGAAAAGTCACGTAGGCTGGAAATCCAATACTGTCGCAGAAGGTTATGTTCTGTTACTATAATAATTAGCGTTAATTGTAAATAATATTCAAATAAATTCAATTTGTCATCTCGTTTTTCAATGTCTAATTTAATTTCAATGTTATCTCTGTAGGTTCTTATGACCTAGCAAGGTCAATGTGGACATCTGTTCCTCGGAAAAAATCAATACTTTCGCGTCTGCGCACATCTCACAACATACGGGACATTGCTAAAAAAATAATATCAAGTTAGAAATATGGTCGAGCATAAAAAGTCGTATGAAACTCGCCTATAATGGTAATTAAGAAGCTCGTATGAAAATTATGAAACTCGCTTGCGCTCGTTTCATAAATATCCATACTCACTTCTTAATTACCTTCATTATAGGCTCGTTGCATAATGTACTATTATTGAGTAGTAGACATAGGAAAAATCACTTAATCGTTTATTAATTTTATTTTATTGAGTAGTCCATTGCTGATACATCGTGATACATCGCTAATCCAATTCAATGACTGACATGAAATATTAGACTTATCATTGTTGACACGCCAAGAAAACTTTATTATAGTTGTTTATTCTCAACATTTTAGTTGAGGGCCGGAACTTGTCACCGCTCTTTGACACTTGTTTAAAAAAACGTATCTTCCTCGCCCCATGAAGTAGGCCTACTGGGCTATTTTTTCTTAATCTGAGGACCAGTAAGTTGATCAATACTGAAACTTACAAACGAAGCATTGTAGAATCTTTTAACAACGTGAAAAATACAAATCTAACCGTAGTTTCTAATCCAGCTCCATAAATATTTAATTATTCTTTCAAAGGTGTTAATACTGAGATTGGTTTAATTTGTAGGGAGATATAACAGTAACGTGTGCTGTGCAAAATTGCAGAAGTGAGGAAAATTTGAGAAGATCGGCACAAAAACCAATGCAAAGCATATGCCATAAATACTAAATTTATAGAATCTATTACATAAACATGACATAAAGTATAAAAACACATACATTGAGATTGCTTATTTTTAAAGTAGAAAAATGGCGACATTGGGCTACATAGCACCAAGATTTGGAGACTTTAGGTAAAATCAATCTGGCAACCCTGGTTGCGGGTTCTGTCCAGGTCGATGGCATTTAAGTGTGGTTAATGACATTTTTGAGATAAGTTGTGATTCTTTGTACGTACTACAATAAGTAAATAATTGGATAACACCAGTCTATGAACTTATCTTTTATTTCTTATTAATGGACTTAGAGGCCATTATTTGGTTGATCAAACTCTGACTAATCTTTTTGACCACATAGTAGTCATCATCAAGTCTAAGCAGGTTACATAGTTACATAGTGAACGCAATTCCTGAGATATTTTGACATATTTGCTGTCAAGAAACGTTAATGGTTTAAATTGAAAATTAAATTTAGTTAAAATTAACAACTGATTAAAATTCTTAGCATTGTCAACAATATACAATTATAAACAGATGTTTAATCTTATATGCAACACATGAGTTAATAACTAATGATGAAAACAGTTATGTATTACAATACGTCTTATACGTTTTAGCAAGTATGACTTCCTAAATTTACAATAGGCCTACCGTATTTAAAGTTGCAGTGAATATATAGTACAGTGAGATTAGTTGGGGACGCTCGGGATTTTGTCCGGAGCCGACCCCGCTATCAATGTGTTGGTTTCCGCCAGATACATACACGCGTCTCCGGCACTTTTAGGCCTACAATCTTACAATGCTTAAATGTTACAGAACTTGCCAAGCTCACATTCGTTGCTCAAAATGTCCTCCATTTACTGCAACCCTCATATGACATCTGTTCATGAAATTTTCAGTCACTCTCGCAAGTTCTTCACTCTTTCACCAATCTCGTCTCATTTCTCTTCCGACAGAACATGGCGTTCTCTTTTCGGTTTTTCATCGTTTACCGAACCTGTTCGTATGAACTTTATATAAAGTCTTTTTATTGTACTGGCAGCTAGAACAGGTCTCTCTGGAGACGCACAAGATTTTCGTTTCCGTATGTACATATGTATTGTATAGATAAGTACGTTCACGTAATGAGTAAGTCATTACAACAATAGCCTACACGGAGCATTTTAAACTTAATTTAAATCTTTAAGATTACAACTTTCACCGCCAACTCACAACACAACCCAACTAAAGCGAAACTGCAGTGTCACTCGTTGCTTGCGCGCCGAGAATCCGAAATTACGGACGCATTATTCCCGGTGATAATGCCATCCTGCAAAACCAGAGCGTCCTCAACTAACCTCACTGTACAGTATATTATATGAACTGCTAGCTCGGTCGATCCATGTGCATGGGCATTTATAGCCGAATTTGGTAGTTGATCGGTGTGCATGGACTGTGTTGGTTAGTTTATACTTTCGTTATTAGCTGACTTGAGACTTCGCTCATCGTACTCGTCATGTTTTCATTTGTTTTGACGGTACTCCCCTTATACGATATGGACTCGTCTTATGCTCTGTTTGTTCAGTACATGACGTCACTGTCTCCTGTTACATAATCCGATATGGATACGCTGTCATCCCATTACTGCTCGACATTACTATTTCACATAAAATGTGGCATTTTTCCCATTTTTGTACCTCCAATAAACACGTCAAAACTGTGAGTTGTTTTACCTGCAAAATAACATAATTAAGCTAAGAAAATGATCGAATTTTTGTAATTGATAAAAGTACTCCGAATATGTCAAATTAAATTAAATATATTTTATTCATTTTATTGGCCTCTATAGTTCAAATAAATATTTGCACTGTTCCCATAGCAGCCTATAAACTTGTCTCTAATTTATTTGCTTACAGACTTGATAATTTGTTCAAGTAATTTTAAAAATTATATACTTACTTACAAATGGTTTTTAGAGAACCCGGAGGTTCTCATATAAGCTCGCCATCCAGCCATAATACTTACATTATTATTTTAAATATTTACGTAATTGTAAATACACAAAAATTCTAGTACTATCCTGAAAGAGAGCGATCTCGAAATATCTAATATTAGTGCAGTCATATATTTTTGTTTTATGTACTAACTGTGAATTTGTGTTATTATATTTTATATGTAGATGTATCTTTGAACCGAATATATTTTATTTATTTATTTATTTATTTTTATTCACTTATGTATTTATTTTGTCATTTTCACATTGAACTGAAATTCTTATGTTTTATTGAAAACAGACTCAATATTATAACTTCTTTGCAACCTAACTTATACCCTTTCATCAAAGAGATATGCAGTAATCCGATGGTGTTCGGGTAAAGGGGGTTAAGTAATTTTTTGTATGGAGTTTTATTCTCCAGGGGAATACACAAGTTAAATTCTACAAGTGGATGTGCAAAAAAAACAAAAGAATTGTAGCTTTTAATGTGTTTTATCTGTGCAGAAGTCCACAGTGTGTGGAGTAACGGTTAGCGCGTCTGGCCGCGAAACCAGATACCCCGGGTTCGACTCCCGGTAGAGGCAAGTTACCTGGTTGAGGTTTTTTCCAGGGTTTTCCCTCAACCCAATATGAGCAAATGCTGGATCCCGGACTCATTTCACCGTCATTATCACCTTCATCTTATTCAGACGCTAAATAATCTAAGATGTTGATAAAGTGTCATAAAATAATCTACTAAAAATTAATGTAGAAAATTATTTGCAATAAGGCTCCGATGTTTAATTTTCATTTAACTCGAAACTCGTTTTTATGCGTTCTCCCCCTTTACCCAAACACCATCGAATTCCTACTTAAAATATTGGTTAGTCAAAAGACAGGATAAGACGACACACATAATAGTATCTTTTGAAGAAACAACGAAATCTATACACAATCCTTCCAATATTCTTTTATTATACTTATGTCAGGCATATAGAATTATGACTATAAATTTCAGATTAATAACGAAGTAAATAAATAAAAATGGTTTATTTAACGACGGTTGCAACTGCCGAGGTCATATCAGCGTCACCGGTGTGCCGGAATTTTGTCCCGTAGTTCGTTTACATGCCAGTAAATCTACTGACATGAGCCTATCCCATTTAAGTACACTTAAATGCCATCGACTTGGGCTGGGATCGAACCCGCAACCTCCAGCACAGAAGACCAGCGCTATACCAACTGCGCTATCCAGGCCCACAATAATGAAATATTTATCATTCTTTCTGTAGTAAGGTTTTATAATTCTGTCCAAAATAAAAAAATAAAAACTTTTTAATTTAATACCACAGTCTGTAGTATATTCTGAAGCACTAATCGTTTTGAATTTCACATCATTTGAGATTCAATATTAATTTTAGATATATATATCGGCGTTTAACTCTATCACCTTAAATAATATTGCTACTGCATTTAAAATAAATAAATAGACCTATATAAATACATTAATTACTAAACTTTCATAAATTAAAAGTGATCGCTAATGTCTCTAGTTTGCTAATATTGCAAGCATTTTACTGTTGCTATAGCAGCAACTGACTCACTTGTCTGGGGACATTGCAGGCTTGTTCAAACTGCAGGACCTAGTAAAAGTGCCGCCCGCAATGCGTACTGAGATGTACATCAGACAGGCCACTCCAGGAACCTACCGCCAAGTCCTCAGAGAGATCCGACAGAAGGAGATCTACAAGCTCATCGTGGACACGAACCCACGACATATGTACCAGTTCTTCCGAGCGGTGAGTACCTACATGAGCTATCTTTTAATGATTTACCCGTTTTTCATTTTTGCTCTTCTTAATATATATACTAGTGGCTTGTACAGCAAATGCTGCAAACTAAGTTCATTAGATGTTCAAATAAAAATTTTGCATATTTATTTTCAACGAAGAATACCAGACATTTTGAAAGTTATTTGCTTCCATAATAATGAAACATACTCTCTGAATGTTTTCTTTATGCCAAATACTTTTTCTTGAACCTATCCACCTTCACTTTTTGAGTTTCAACGCAAAAACGCAAGTAACAATGATAGGACTATCAGTGGGTTTTTCATGTGGGTGTAAAGCAATAGCCATTTTAGGTCATTGTGGATTGTAGGCGAAAGTTAAAAAAAATGACAGGTTTACTATGCTTTCGAACAATAGACATAGCATTTTGGTATAGCTGCTGCATGTAGAGCTTGAAATGTAGAAGGTAAAGTTATTTTATCCTGCTAAGAGATCTTTCTGAAATGATCGGGAGACTACAAAATTTTGTAGGCCTCTTATTTTATCAGTAAGTAATACCTTTTGGTCTTTCCTTAGGAACTGAAATTTTTGCGCTCGCTCGACCCAATACTGAAGAGAATGACGCATATAAATATTTACACCACACCGCCATTAAGTAGGCCTATATGAAAAAGACCCAACCCCACTTGATTAATAACTATAAAAATATTTTAATTTTAATAACAATATTATTATCTTACGTAAGTTTTGTAGATGTATATACTATACAGCCGACACTCAGTAAATTCTAGAAATGAAGATCTAATTTAAGATATTCTCTACATCTACTTAGGCCTATATAACCCTAAAACGTTTCACTTTCATATCATCAATATAGCATTAATATGTATAATTAATGAAAAATAGTCACATCATGGCATTAACAATAATATTATTTCATATCTAATGGTAATAATGTCATCAAACCACCTCAAGTTTTGTAGATTTTAATGTCTAATACACAGCTGTACTCAGAAAATTACAAACCGCAGAATCAGACCTGTGAATTATTTTTAGTAAGTCTTAAAGTTTTTAATAACCCATTGAATTTGAGCTCTAAATATGTCGGCAATCCTGCAGGTCATGGCCTTCGTGTAATAGCGTATTGATTATTGTAGTGTGTTTTGTTTTTTTCTGAAATGCAATTAGTTCTCAAACTGACGAAAGATGGATTTTGGAAAATAGGAAAATTATGTAGGAAAATTAACATTTCACTGAAAACTACTATTTTTCTGAAAAACCTTGGGTTTCAAGCTTGAAAATGAGGGGTCATTTATTAAAATCCGTTCAGCCGTTTTCCCATAATTTCCATTACCATTTCAAATTATATATATATATATATATATATATATATATATATTGTGTCGGAGATGTCTCGTCTATTTTCTACCTTGCATACATCATGAGTGGTCTTATGCAGGATGTTATAAATTTTGCTTTGCTATTCAAACGCATAGTACATCCCTCATGCCAATAACTGTGCTACAGAAAAAAATAATAAAAATATGTCTTAATGAACCTCTTGATTATCCTTCAGAACTGTTGTACTCAGAATTTAAAGTATCTGACTTCCGTCAAATTTATAGCAATGTCTTATTGAATTTCGTACATAAAAACTGAAATATAATATTTAATTTATATTCACATAAATATAAAACCAAAAGATCAGACAACATTTGCTTGACAGAACCAGACTGTCGGACATTGTCTAGTTTCAAAAATAAATTAAAATTGCAATTTTTCAATTCAGATTCCTTTCAGTTATAGGGTAGGGGGCCCTAATTCCGGACGTTTCAAATATTTCTTGATATTTCTCATACTAGGTAAGCTTTTGGTAGCGACTAAAATGATGATTACGTACCTTATAGTTTAAGTATCATTACTCATACGCTAAAATGACTGCATTTTATAAATTACACCAAAGATAAATATTTGAAAACTCCAGTACTTTTGTCCGGAAATAGGAACCATCGTTCCTGTTTCCGGACATACATTCTTGACCGTGGCTCCTATTTCCGGACATTGAGTTTCTAATATTTTAATTGTTTATTCTTATAGATAGAATTAACAAGAAATTAACAACAGATATTGCAAAGATATTTATATCAAATTTGGTACTTTTTTGCCAAAAAGTTCCCGCATGTGAACTGTTTTTTACCAGCAGATCCAACACAAACTTCACGAAACCGTGCCGAACATACTCCGCATTGAATCCATTCTCCCAATCTTCCAGATGCTTCGCTGTAGTAGCCAACACCACAGAAACTACACACAGTCTTTTTCTGAGCATTGTTGGCGTATATTTCGTACACAAGGTCTTTTCTGGTGCCTGCTGAAGTGCCTTGTACTGTCTCGAGTTGGGTTTGTTCCCATTTTTCTTGCTACTAAATTATTTCTGTACTGTGCTGTGGTCAACACAGCAGCATTCTGAGTTAGTCTTTGTTTCTTGGGAGGTGTATCCAGCTGAGGGATGGGAATCACTGTCGAAAAGGTTCTCTTTTTTGGTGTAGAACTGTGGATGTGTTTGTGCTGTTGGGGAGTTTCACTACTTTGAAATGATGTAGATGGTGACAGACTGGTAATTGGTTGACTACCTGTACATGTTCCTGTTATCTGAGAAGAGTGTGTTGGCGGGGACATTTTGCGTTTAGCACCAAGAACTTCTGATGGTGCAAAAACATGATCGGGAATGACAAGTGGATTCCAAGGAAAAATCCCACATGACCGGAACCCATTAACTGCAACACAAACCGTAGCTTTCTTGGACCATGCACCTGAAAACACTTTTGGAAGTTGTATTTTGTTGAAATTGCGACTAAGATTATTTATTAACCATTTCGTGCCTTCAGAAAATAATTTGCCTTTAATGGCTTGAAAAACTCCTGTCAAGCGGCTGCAGTTTGCGAGTACAATGTGCCGGTAAACAGAGAAGAATAATATTCTTCTCGCAGAAGTCCAGCACATGGATACTTTTACAGTGTCTGGTACTTTTGCATTGACACCATTGTTAGCAGTTTTAAATAGGGGATGTCTAATTCGTGTAGGTTTATTCTAGAATAAGGAGACTTCCCCGGGCTCCCACACATCCCTGGATAGTCAAATTCTGCCTTCCTTGCATCGGATGTAGTTACAGGGAATCCTTTTCTAGATGCATTTATGAGAAGGAAGGTCAGCTCGTCTTCCTCGTATTCTGAAAACATTGTTTTTTCGGTCCCCTTTTACAAGATTTGGCAGCCCCCGTGATATGTTCATATAGAGTAGATTTTGGAACGCCATGTTTTTGTGCCGTAGCTCTGACGGACATTACATTCCTGTAATCTGCTATTGCGTGATTTAAATCGTCCTCATCCCATGAAAATGATTTGAAAGACTTGCTCATCTGTTTCCTTGGCATGTGTAACAACAATGACCCTCATATACCTAAAACGAGTTTAGCTAAATTAAAGTTTGATTGTTGCTACAGTACAGGATAATTTATTAAGAAATTAATATATTTAAAAACTCGGGAAAATATTATTATCGGTAAGTTTACAGCTTCAAATATAATACCAAGCCTACGTTTCAATTTACTTGAGAACATGATTCATTGGAATAATTAAAGTTAATTCTGGTTATTTTTTTGTTGATAAAATAAAATTGATGCTTTTATAAACGCAATTACAATTCGTATGAACGATTGTTTAAGGTTATTTAATTCATTTAAACAATGACAAGCTTCATTACACAAAATATGTGTCCGGAATCGGGAACATTTACGTGTCCGGAAATATGAAAAATTCGTATTACTGTTTGAATTTCGCGAGAATGTCTTGGCGACAACATGGAGACATTCCTCCGCACTAGTAACACTGGCAAAGAAATGTACTTTATTGAGCAAATGTAATCAGGATTTTAGGTTGTTTACTATCCTATTAACAAGGTCTCAAATAAGTATGTATTTTATAACAGAGGAAAAATTAACAGATCTCACATTACCTCTAATAGATTGTTGCTGTCTGGAGCTCAAGTTTCACACACTGTCTTTCGTCTAATAAGTGGCTTCAACTCCTTACTGCTGCTGCTATCTGTTGGCTTATTCGGAAACTACTCAGCGAGCATAGTTTAAACATAAAATGTAAAAAAGTTACGAGTGTCCGGAAACAGGGACTGTCCGAAAATTGGGCCCCCTACCCTAAGCCCTTTTCTCTGCGATAGTTTTGTAAAAATATAGGCTATATAGGTATTTCTTTCCTTCCTTTCCCCTTTTTTGTTCTCTTTATCAGCCAATGAATTTATTATCATAGCCTTTTTATTGTGAATTTTATTTAATATTCATATTTCTTTTCTTTTTTATTATTATTTTATTACATTCCATTATATTCTTCCTTATGTTTTCCATATTAACCATTTGTACTAAATCAGTTGCTTTTACTATATTACAATGTATTTTACTTTCTTTTTTCTATTATGATATTATTTTCATGTTGTTCAGTGTCGATTTTATTATGTTATTATTTTTTTGTAATATGTTAATATTCTGTTCTTTATTTTTTTTGTTAAATTTTAATTGCTTGTATACTTTGTGACCTGGTAGAGTGTAAGAGAAGGCCCTGTGGCCTTAACTCTGCCAGTATAAATGAAGAATTATTATTATTATTATTATTATTATTATTATTATTATTATTATTATTATTATTAAATGTAGCATAACTATCTATATATGTCATTTGAAACGATAATGGTAATTACGGGAAAACGGCTGAACGGATTTAATGAATGACCCGTCATTTTGAAGCTTGGCATCCAAGGATTTTCAGAGAAATAGTAACTTTTAGTGAAGCGTTAATTTTCCTACATAATTTTCCTATTTTTCAAAATTCATCTTTCGTCAGTTTTGAGAACTAATTGAATTTCAGAATAAAACAAAAAACACACTACAATAAACAATAGGCTATTACATCGTAGAAGTAACATAGACCGTTCGTAGATAGCTGCAGTGACTTTTACTTCAAACTATAGAACAGCAAAAATATAGATAAACGAGGTACTACGTTATGGAGTACAAAATTTGAATGGTTGTATCGTGGACCATAGTTGTATTCCAGGGCCATAGTTATGGGAAATGACGGTATTTCTTATTACACAACACGGTGATGCTCATATTTAATTGATTAATATTTTAATAAAATCTCATTTCTTTACGAATAAATAGGTGTTTTTATTTTTCTGGAATCTAAAAATTTGACGAACTTATTACTATTTCAAAATGGGAACATACTTTTGAATAACCTTATATAAAGAAGTAAGTTAACTCAAAATGTCAAAGGAAAATTCTATTCTTTTTTTTTTAATAGGTTATTTTAAGACGCTGTATCAAAATCTTTGGTTATTTAGCGTCTGAATAAGATGAAGGTGATAATGCCGGTGAAAGGAGTCCGGGGTCCAGCAGCGATAGTTACCCAATATTTCCTCATATTGGGTTGAGGGAAAACCCCGGAACTCAACCAGGTAACTTGTCCCGACCGGAATTCGAACCCGGGCCACCTGGTTTCACCAGCGAATAGGGATTATAAAGAATGGACACAGCGAATTTTCCTGTGTTTTGTTTCTCTGTGCGCCGGCGTTTAGTTCCACTTTCAAGCGCTAGAGGCTAGTGTAATTGAGCATACGCTAAGATAATAACTGACTATAGAGTTGAGACACAGGATCCAAACATTGCCTACCTTATTGCATAATCCAGTAACGCTTTGCTTAAAATAAATTCAAGTTAATAGCTTTTCCTTATTTCTCAGTGACAAACTAATTGTAATAATAATTTTTTATATATCAGATATAATAAATTATATTATAAAATAATATAATACATTATAAAATTATGTATCAAATTCGTTTAATATTTGTATATAATATAATATAGGTATATGGTTTTACTTCTCGTAAGAGTTTTGTTTTTCCATTTTCAGTGCAATCAAATCATTACATATTTTAATTGTTGTTGGGGTCAACGTCTCAACTCTCATTATAAAGGATTTCTAGAGTCTAGACATTACAGTTAATGACGGATTTATTATTTTATGGATCCAATTTATTTTATTTGAGTACATAATGTGCCTAGATGTATTAATTATATGTGTTATATTTCCGCTGTGTCGACTGCTAGCTGGTGTGATGTCAGCGCCAACTCTAGGGAGAAAGCAGAATCTCACGCTCTAGCTGGCTTGAAGGTCATTGAAATCAGTCCGGCTACATCAAAGGTACCGACGCGAAGTGTCCATACTTAATTACCTATACGCTGGTTTCACGGCCAGACGCGCTAACCGTTACTCCACACGTGTGGACAAATTCTGTTCTTTTCACATTAAGGATTTACTCTGTGAAATTACTCTCATTGAACACTTTTCATTCTGTATGTTGTGATATTTTCATACCATAACAACTGCTGTACACATATTTGACATTAACTGCGACTGAGTCATAAAACATTTTAAATTCGCACTACTTCTATGCTTTCCTGCAGACAGGCGAACGCAAATAACTGTAGATGTCAGCACTGCCACGTTTTGGGCGGTAGGATGGACTGGTGACATTTTTTATCGTCGTTCCTTTATCTGCCAGTACTTTTCACAACGGCGATGATGTCTTACCCTCGGTCCACCCCATTGACTCGTCATGTCTCACGCCTGAGTAGAAATGCTTCCCTTCCCAGCCTACCCGTCTAAAATAAGAAAGGAAAGTCAGTTAAGTGAAATCAATGAAGTGACTCGCCGAGGAAGGAAGTCGTGCAAGTTGCTTTGTGTCTCCATCACTTCACTCGGGCGGGCACGGCGAGTTGGCCTGAAAGGTGGCTGTCTTAACTAATAGTGCCTATTTATTTTGCTGTCAATTGAGTCTCAGAGAACATCAGAAATTTTGAGATAATAACTGTTTACCAAGCTCTAAAAGTAAATTTTCAAATCAAACAAATTAGATGTGTACCTCAGAAGAAATAATTAATACTGTAGGCTGGCGGTTCCTAACCTGTGGTCCGTGAACCCCAGGTGACCCGTGATTAATTAGAAAGGGGTTCGCTGAATCAAGGTGTGTTTTTAGTAGGTTTTTTTTACGACGCTTTATCAACAACTTAGGTCATTTAGCATCTGAATGAGATGAAGTTGATAATGCCGATGAAATGAGTCGGAGGTCCAGCACCGAAAGTTACCCAGCATTTGGGTTGAGGGAAAACCCCGAAAAAAAACTCAACCAGGTAACTTGTCCCGATCGGGAATCGAACCCGGGCCACCTGGTTTCGCGGCCAGACGCGCTAACAGTTACTGGACAGGTGTGTTTTCAAATGGTATTTCAACTAAACTTAACTTTATCACGTTCTCTGATTTTTATAAACTTATTGGAATATTTTTATCTTAGACTTTTGAGACACACAGTTTAAAAAGGATGTGTTCCCCCGAAGGACTTCTTTTGGCTTTCAAGTCTTGCGTATCTGTCCGATTTTAACTCTCGCTGAATTATCAATCTAAAGTTCGATTCATTTCCGACTCTCAGTGGCTTTCTAGCAACATATGATGATGAACTCTCGTCCGATAACTTTGGAAATATAAAAAAAACTTCATTTATTAACTTCAAAAATTAAGATAATGTTACGCTTTCTACACCAGAAAAAGCAATTTCTGAAAAATCCCGTTTTGGTGACAAATAATAGTTTTCTGGTCAAAAAAGAAGAGCTGTTACAATAACCTTCTGATTCGAGCTTAAAAATAGTATTTCCTACAATGACATTGTTGTAATATTGGTTATGTGTGCCATACCTTGTTTCCTAAATTGCTATACAACATTCAATGCCATTTGCTTCAGCATTCTTGTTTGAGAGTACATATTCTGGTCTGGTCTTCTTGAAGAACAAACTTAATTTTTAGGTAGACTTACGACTTACAGTACCTACGATTTATTGAGGCAGAATTCGCCAAGAAGCAACAACTCAACAAAGCTTCGTTTCTTATTCTATCTGTCCATTTCACACACTCCATCCTTCTCGATATCCACATTTCAAATGCTTCTAGTCGTTTCTCTTCACTTCGTCGTAATTTCCATGTTTCTGCCCCCATACAATGCTACACTCTACACAAAGCACTCCACTAGTCTCTTTCTTAGTTCTTTCTCCAGACGTCCGCAGAAGATGCTCATTTTTCTATTAAAAGCTTCCTTTGCCAGTGCTATTCTCCTCTTGACTTTTTGGCAGGAGCTCATGTTTCTGCTTATAATATACCCCAAGTATTTGAAGCTGTCCACTTGCTCTAGTGCCTCATTTACAATTCGCAAGTTTAGCTTCCTTTGGTTTTCTTCCTATGGCCATGGTCTTCGTCTTGTTGACATTTATCTTCATTCCATACTGCTCACAGCTGTCATTTAGCTCCAGTACCATATCCCTTAGTATTATCTCCTCTTCTGCTAATATCGCCATATCATCAGCAAATCTCATGCACTTTGTTCTTCTTCCTCCTATTTTTACCCCTCCCACCTTCTGAAAACAGTTCTTCACCAAATTCTCCAAGTAGATGTTGAACAGGATAGATGATAAAGGGCATCCTTGTCGTACTCCTCTCCTTATTTCACTTCTTTCAGACATTTCTTCCCTCCTATCCTGACTTCTGCTCAAATTTATGTAACCTTATTTCTAACAGCGCATATCAAACCCAAAGACATTGTATAATATTATATTATAAGGTCTTTGGTCAAACTATCTTCCTTACGGCGCGGAGTAATAAAGTTCGTGTTTTAATTACCTATACAGAGATGGCTCCACTATGTAGCAATATACAGGGCTACTACAAAAGAATAATTCGTTTTCAAACTGCTATATTCTCCAAAGTATTACTCGTACGACAATGAGTGATACAGCAAAAGAACCGGAAACGCACCTGGTTTGCATTATGTATACCAGTTGGCAGCACGAGTGTAGTGCCTGCACAAAATGGTGACAAAACAAGAAAAGTGTTTTTGTGTGTTGCAATATGCGAGACAATTTTTTTTTTCCAACAAGAAGGAGCACCCCCTCATTGGATGCTTGATGTTCGTGAATACCTGAACCATGAACTGCCGAATCGCTGGATTGGGCGTGTTGGTGCAGATGACCAAGCTCTGTTCCTTTGGCCTCCCAGGTCACCAGACCTAACGCCATGTGACTTCTACCTTTGGGAGTACATTAAGGACCGCATCTACGTACCTCCACTCCCACAAACACTGGTACAGCTGAGGGAGCGCATCAATAATGCAGTAATGGCCATTGACAGGACAACACTACACAAAGTGTGGAACGAACTGGACTACCGCCTGGACGTATGTCGTGTCACCCGAGGGGCACACATAGAACATTTGTAGAGTGTGAATAAATGTGTTGCGTGTACGGTTCTTTTGATGTATCACTCATTGTTGTACGAGTAATACTTTGGAAAATATAGCAGTTTGAATACGAATGGTTCTTTTGTAGTAGCCCTGTACTGTAGCGTGAAGACTTAAGCATTGCTAGCTGTCTCCACACATATTACATAGTTCATAGTTCTCGGTATAGTGTGTTGCGGGCCTTAAACCATATTACAGTAACCTTTGCTGTAAAATTTAATTTTATAAATATTAAATAAGTAACTTATATAATAAATTTTCAATCTCAAGACATATCAACTTGCAAATGTTTATTTGCTATTTAATAAGATATATGAACGTTTTCGCCGTTTGGGGCATCTTCAGATATAACAAAAACGTATAATCTGAACCTATAATAATATTAAATTATGCAAATAACAAGAATAAAGAACAATGTATGTATGCAATGCATGAGATTCATGAGCTTTATGTAAAATGTGAAATAATACAGGATAATTGTTGATATAATCTTTAGATTTGAAATTGAATTGGACGGATATTTTAAACATATAGCTCATGTTACAAATAAAATATACATTTATGATTAAAATTTGTCAATAATGTTAAAATGTATTATTATTATTTCTCCATCTCAATTTTCAGATGAAATACATAGCCTACATAACACACGAACATCATCTACGCAAATTATCGTATACCCTACGACAATCCTCAATTAATGACTATTCTTAAAATCTATTTTATCAATCATCATTATAAATTTTAACATTATTGACAAATTTTAATCATAATTGTATATTTTATTTGTAACATGAGCTATATGTATAAAATATCCGTCCAATTCAATTTCAAATCTAAAGATTATATCAACAATTATCCTGTATTATTTCACATTTTACATAAAGCTCATGAACAAGCCTAGGGAGTTCAGCAGTTTAAAAACAGGTTAATGATACACAAAGTATACATTGCTGGTTGTGTTTGTAAAGAAACTTCCTTCGCCTAGTCCCGAAAGACTGCCCATTCGACTTCATACTAGTGATCGGTTGTCTGATAGTTGATAGCTAGCATTCCAAGAGTAGAGGCGACTAAAATCTACGTGCTCAATTACTATGCCGGAAGTTTCACTGAAAAAAAGAGGATAAATTAAAGAAACTTGTGGAAGTACACGAAAGTAAGTACTTTTGTACAGATAACATTAATATCACATGTAATGCGTGCCACACTGTAATAAAGGGCGAGAGTCCCAAATACATAGAATAGCATATCAAAACTCAGAGACATGAAGCTCATTTAAAGTTATTCATACGTAACGAGAAGGAAGCCTTCTGTTTCAAATTCTGATAGACACAATGATTTTTTCCGGGATTTGTGTGAAATGATGGTGAGCTCCAACATTCCCTTTAACAAGTTGGAAAACCCCCACTTCAAGAATTTTATAGAGATGTATACGGGCAGAATTGCCCCGTCTGAAACAACTCTACGTAAAGAATATTTAATGTCATGTTACTTTGATTGTTTGTAGTAGATAATCCCTCAAAATGAAGATGAAAAAAGAGTGTCGGTGCAACACAAGTTTAAAAACATTCTCAAGAAAAACGTTGGATTTTCCAAACTTTGTGAAATTCGAAATAAAACAACAAATCGAATACACAAAGCTTTGAACAGTATTAACAGTCACTGTGATAGTGTGTGGTGCATGGTTAAAGTTTGCCACCACCACATCATGTGATGTTGAAAGAACCTTTTCTCAGTTAAAAAACTGTTTGTCAGAAAATAGAAGCTTTTCATTTGATAATTTAAGAATTTATGTTGTGCTTCATTGCAACAAATCATATGGTTCGTGTTTGTAAACAAAATAGTATGAGGAATAACTAATTTCTAACATATGAATGTGTAAGATTTGTTTTTGCAATTAATATTATATTTCTGTACTATTTTGCAGTTCACTTTGTCGAACGTAACGTAATCTTTTTATTATTACGCTAAAGTTTGGGCGAGAAATACTTTTGTCGTAGTCTGTACTGGAACACCCGTACGTATCATATGCTCACTGTGTAAAGAGCGTCAGGGTTCAATAAACCTCCTTTCATACTTAACCTGTACGTATTGTTTACCTGCTGAGTCCCGGGCTTTGCTCATGAATCTCATGCATTGCATACATACATTGTTCTTTATTCTTGTTATTTGCATAATTTAATATTATTATAGGTTCAGATTATATGTTTTTGTTATATCTGAAGATGCCCCAAACGGCGAAAACGTTCATATATCTTATTAAATAGCAAATAAACATTTGCAAGTTGATATGTCTTAAGATTGAAAATTTATTATATACTTATTTAATAATTCACTAGGCATATTGAAATATAAAAATGAATTGTAAAGTTAATTTTATAAGCATTGCTAAACTGAAGAATGCTGTACTGTTTAAGAGGAATTAATATGTTGCAGAGTGACTCTGTATTGCGCGTTACTTGCGTTTGTGAGTAGGGTGTCTACTGAAGGACACGTGACGTAATGTACAGTATATCCCATGCACACTCATACTCATTCCAATGTTGTTGGACTAAGAAAACGGTATTTAATACTGAGGCAACTATTATTCTCTCTACTGCGCAACTACTGCTTTCTGGATGTTCTTCACACATTCAACAATTCGCTCCTCTCCTTCATGTCGGGCATTACCTTTCCCGTTTCAGCAAAGCGCTGAACTGTATTTACTATTGCGCGGGGATTAGGAACTCTTCTGATGGGAAAATGTATTTCATATTGGCGAGCAGCTTCATTGTCGTTGTGTTGACACTTCCCATAAAGCTAAATTATATCTAGATAACCACGAATTGTGAAGATTCCCATGATAATAATTAACCGCCACTGATTTTCCACGCGCCAGGAGGTTGTATGTGTTGTGGCTCTACACGAATACTACCTCCTGCAGGCAGGTATGATGGAATGAATTCAACCTCTTGTCACACACAGTTTTGCCATTCGTACATTACTGCATCATGTCACAATTACTGTGCTCTTTGATGTAAATTTGTCAAGTAATAGTAAAAATAGGTGAACAAATGAGTTACTATGAATTTGTTAAGCCTACTGTAAACTAATGTAAAGACAGTACTCCATGCGTTTGTACTGCGCGTTTCTGTACTATGAATGTAAGTTAAATATCTCAGACTTAGGCCCGATTGTATAAACCATTTAATCTTATCTCTATGTAAATGTTTATATTTAGTGTTTATATATGTGTAATCTGAGATTAATTTGTCTCAAACTAAAGTCAACTTTGACTGAAGAAATTTCTCCGATTAAGTTAGATGATCCAAGTTCAGTTATTTCTTTTCTGTTTGAAATATACGAGTGACAGATTGTGCAAATAAAATATCCATTATTATTAATATTAATAGATATGATAGGTACATTTATATATATTTCTTTCAATTTCTTGCCTTAATACACAAACATTCTTATATGTTATAAGGCTCTATCGTGTTCAACAGTATCAAATAACATAACCTATAATTATATTATGTTTATAACAACCATTAATTATTAATGGATATGATAGGTACATTCATAAATTTTCAATTAACTGTATTACTAAACGAAAATTGTCGTTTTATAAAGCTTTATTATGTTTAGCAGTATCAAACACCATAACATGATAACTCGGAGAACAGTCAACCTTCTTCTTATTGTCCTCCATTATTTACATTGCACAAAAAACTAGTGTCTCCAACAGAGTGTACGGAAAGTCGCCAAAAAGTAGTTGTAAAGTCGCTAGATTTCTCATTATCAACAAAGAAAGATTAAATTTTGTCACTATGGGGTGCTAAAAAGGTCACTAAATCCCTATTTAAGCAATATAAAAGTTAAAAGAAATTGTTGTTGAAAAAGAGTTAAAGTCGCTGGATTGGCAACACTGAACAAACCTGTCCGCGCATCACGTATTTCACGTGTTTATGCGATGTTGCCAAATCCTTTTCACGTGAACTTAGATTGCATTTGAACCAAGGTAATTTGATCGCAGAAAAGTTTTATACAATAGAAGAAGTGTCTGAACTCGGTTCACTTTTCGATCTTCGATCAAAGTTGATCTTTAGTCAGGGAGTTTTATACAATTGGGCCTTAAAGTTTTATTTTGCAATTAAACGGTTCTTTGTACAGCAGAATAGTGATAAGAGGAATTTTATTCACTTATCGCTAAATTTACCCCTTGAAAGAAGCGTACTCGGTATAATAATAATAATAATAATAATAATAATAATAATAATAATAATAATAATAACAATATCAATAATAATGATTTATTTTAGCTGGCAGAGTTAAGGCCGTAAGGCCTTCTCTCCCACTCAACCAGCAAAAAGTATACATACATATGTATCAACTTACAAAGAATTCAACAATTTGATTTAGATAAGAGCTACATGTATACAAGAGTTATTTACGAATTAAACAACAAAATACTACGAACTATTAATTAAACACTGAAATACAAACTATGTAGCAGAATTAAGCTAAAATATATAGAATGTTAATATATTTCAAATAATATTAGATAATAGAAAGAAATTATTATGAGACAATTTTGAAAATACAGAACTAGCAGGATGATGTCTAAAGGAAGGAGTAACAATGTAGACAGTGATAGTTTAAGTCACTATGATTGGAGTGAAATGCTAAGAAGGTTATCTTTTAAGCTATTTTTAATAGTGTTTATTGTCTTGCAGCCCCTAATACTTTGTGACAGGAAATTCCATTGTCGCGAGATGGATACTGTAAAAGATGATGAATAACGAGATGTTCTATGAAGAGGTATACTTAACGCGCCCACAGATAAGTGCTCTGTTATTTACGTCGTGATTAGAGTATAGATAAGAGAAACGAGACGAAAGGTAATTTGGTGTTGAAGTGTGCAGAATTCGAAAGAGTAAAGACAAAGAGTGTAAAGTTCTACGTTCTTTAAGTCGGAGGTACGAAAGACTTGCGAAGGACGGTGATATGTGATCATATCGTCGGATATCGTATATGCAATATATACAGATTATTATGATGTACCGAAGTACATAATATATTTCCGTGCAGGAATTCTGCGTTACCATATGATGAAGGATGGATAGAACAGAGAAAAAATTTTTCCGGCACCGGGATGCGAAACCGGGTTTTCAGCTCTACGTGCTGATGCTTTATCCACTAAGCCACACCGGATTCCAGTTCCGATGCCGGATCGAATCCCCTCAGTTTAAGTTCTACCTCTCAATTTTCCCTCTGGTAGCCTACCCTCATGTACTGTGTCACAGAATATGTGACAGTGCAGTGACACAATGTCCAACGTACTATGTGCAGAGATGCACTCATTACGAATTACTAAGTGGCCGGCATCCGACGGGATGAGAGCCGTCTTGAATCTCTAAGTGATTACTTACGCATATCATATTGTTATGATGTATCGAAGTACATATGATATTTCCGTGCAAGAATTACAGAACAGAGAAAAATTCCGGGGTGTGCTACGTGATTTTTCACCATCTCCTATCATCAATCTCATCGATACTGAATAGCCAAGTAGTTGATACAGCGTCGTTTAATAACCAACTTAAAAAAATTTCTAGTGCAGACTTTTCGCGCAATCATTGGGATTCTATGAATACCTGTAGGCCTATTATTATTATTATTATTATTATTATTATTATTATTATTATTATTATTATTTTGCTTAAGGCGGACAATCTTTCAATAAAATTGTCGTGAAACTTCCTTTTACTGAAACTGAACTTTTAACTCACGTCGCACTATGACAATACTATCAGATTGATAAAAAACGTTTCACATAAAACTCCCTCTGTTCGACAGTGTACGCCATTTTGTTTATCAAAACTTTTGAATACTTCGCTAAAGTTACAATCTACACAAAAAATTTCCATGTCTATGACGTTGCATAACACCAAAGTTATTCATATAGGAGCAACGTATGAAAAAATGTTTGCATTTTAAAATATCGCGTCGCTTTGTAATATTTCCGTATGTTAAACAATGGGTGTTTATAGAAAATACTATGAATATAAGGTCATCATATTCGTATCAATACGCTTTATGTTTTGCAGAATGTTGCAGATTTAAAGCTGACTGAAGTTGTTCTTAATATTAGACTACTACTTTTTGTTCATGCATTTCAATTTTATTTAAATTGAGTATTTCTTTCAACACTGGTGATATTCCGCCACTGGCTGTCATAGTAGATAGATGGATTTATTGAGTAATATTATACATACGGATGTTATATTATCATAATTTTCTCTTAAATCCAATGCACGGATCTTCTGACCGTACGTGCTTTGTACCTAAAACAAGTCCTACTTTGTAGGTTTCACCCCCTCACCTATGATTATATCCAACCACTCTCCAAAAGAACACACAGATTAAAATGAAAATGGCACAAACAAAACACATTATATAATATATCCTAATCTAAACAGGCATAAAAGTGTATAATTGAGTATTCCTTCGTCAGTTCGCATCACAAACTTGTGGAGTTCTAATCTGTCTCGCCTTCAAGAGGAGCAATCCAGTCTTTTGTTCCCATTCTCTATTGTCCATGAGGTCAAGACATGCAAGCGAACTCCTTTTCTGACTTAGCATCGAGGGTGGTAGATATTTTTCCCGGATATTTTCCAATTCGACACACTGTAATAAAATATGTGTCCAGGAGTCCTTTTCTCCGCACAGGGGACAAAGGCGCTCTCCTTCGTTCACAATTTTATTACCCTTCCATGCCCCCAACCTTACCCACGCTGAACCTGCTCTGCTGTCTTTGTTACAAGAATTTATGTAGCCACACCTCCCCCAGTTAAGCATGAGATCTGATAGTAAATGTACTGAGGACTTTTCCGAACATCTGTCATAGTAAATGTTAGAGAGTGGTAATAGTTTCATGTAAAGGCTAGTGATAGGTAAAATATGAAATTTTTTGTACTCTAAAGCATGCCTGTTAGCGGTATGGGAACAAGGATTTTTAGGATTCAAGATATGTAGAAAGCAATTAACGCAAACAAATTTCATATCTTATAATCCTTTTGGTAAGTTGTCTTATTTCATACAAATCTTAATGTTTTGTACGATTTTTCCCTTCGTTAATATTTCTATACATAAATAAAACTGAACCGGTTCTTCCAGATATTATAAGGAGACAACGAAGCTGTTTTCCAGAAAACGCTTGAAAAGTCCAGACTTGGCTGGCGATCATAAGCGCCAATTTTTGGGGGGAAAGATGGCATCAACGCCATTGGAAGAAATCGCAGACGTATTATACAGTATATGCACAAATCACTGTGTAACAAAAGCGCCCACACCAGAAATTCTTACCAAAATGTCCATGACTTGATTTCGTCTGATTTCACGTTACAAGAATATATTTCATCTGGCGCTCGTCATCTTCGTCATCGTCCATGAATTGGTTTCGTCTGATTTCGCGTCACAAGAATATATTTCATCTCTAATAAGTCTACATGTGCAAATTTTTCAAAGTCAAGTATTACTGTCACAGGTGGAAAGTGCAAACCGAACGTATTGCATGTTCTACGTATTAGAGTCCACATCGCTTCATAGCACTGCGCTGACTTACAGGGTAGGAAGCAAAATACTAACTGAAAGTAGACACCATTTCTTATTCCGTGCACTGTGTACAATTGCGAAAGAAATTTGGGACATACATATAAAGTTCCATCGGCTAAAATATTGGCTTCATCAGTGCATAAAAATTGTAAATTAATTTGAGTTCTTAACATAATAATTGAAGGGTTTAGAACAATAGTGGGCCAAGCGCCACTTACTGAAACCGTAGAAAACAAGGGTTAGAATGAAGTTATTACCATAATTCAATGGAAACATATAGCAAGTAATATAAAGTATACACATTAAAACTAAATGGTACATCAATCCTCATTAAACTATGGTATTTACTTAACTTTAACCCTTGCTTTCTCCGTTTTTAATAAATGGCGCTTGGCCCACTATGGCTCTGAACCCTTCAATATCTCTTTCAATATCGACATAAACAAATTGTTCATTTTTATTAGTTTTCAATTGTAATAAAGTCTTTAGAAGCAACAGGGAATGATTTTCTCCCTTTTTTATACATAGCCATTCGAACATTCAAAATGGCTATCGAGTTCAATGAAGTATTTTCTACTGCACATAACTCCCGTCGTATTATTTTGCTGAATTTCTCATATAACTGCTCCCCTGCTTTACGCTTACAACTATATTTTCTTAAAACATGGCTGTCCAATATGTAAGAGGTAGATGTTTCATGTGAATGGTTTTCAGATTCACTTAAAATATAGATCCTTGTATCGTTGGTTACAATTCTACTTGAACAAGCTTTAAAAGTACACCTCCTTGATATTTCTTCACAGCTCATCACTCGTATTTTTCTACACTTAAAAGCACCACGTATTATACAAGGCACGCCTTTATTAGTGGTAATCACAGTGAAGTTCGCGGTAAGCACAAGACTGATACACTGAGATACAACTGAGCATATATTAATAAACCGTTAATCAGCGTTACCAAAGTATGAAGGTACACCGATGGTGGCGCTTTTGCTGCGTTGGAAATGGCGCTTTCGTTATGTGGCCATTTGGCGCTTTTGTAACCATGATAAGACAATGCTTGGCGCAAATGTAATCCACCGCAAACCACTCATTCCACTAACATTCCAGGATTTCGAAGGGGAAATAAAACCTCCAAATTCGCCTTTAAAGCCAATGAACTCTTAGCGTCGATATATAAAAAAGTGTTTTCTATTCTACCTCCACTCCTTCTCTCGAATCCGGTAACAGTGTTTTCAGTGTTGCAATGTCTACTTATATGCATGTTAAATGACGCTTTAAACTGGTTTTAACCATAAATTTTGTTGTCTGGATAATTTCTCCTCTTTTTTTGCACCATTATGGATTTTTCATCGTACAAAATTATTGATTGACAGAAGAGACAATTTTTGTCAGAAAATATAGAAAAGTTACTTGTGTTATATTGTAACCAGTGTTGAGTCCAGCCAATGCAAGAACATTTTCTCTCTCTCTCTCTCTCTCTCTCTCTCTCTCTCTCTCTCTCTCTCTCTTCTTGAGATAGGCTTACATAATTCTTGCATTCAATAAGAGTTTGGTGATGCTGAAAATCTTTTAATAATGCAGATTTAGTGTTATTTAATTGGTAGCATATTGCCACACAGACAAAACTATGAACCTATAAAGACTTATTTTATAAATAATGATGTATACCTGCTGAAAATGACTAAGGAACGAAAATATTTTAGCATATAAATATTCATTTCATATTGTCATATTTGTCGAAAATAAAAATGTAATATGTTGGTAGAAATGTTCTTCATATTTTGCCAGTTTCTAATTAGCACAATTAGAAAGTTTAAAATTTCTGCTGACCGAGTTCTTAATATTAGACTAGGTTATTTCTATTCGTAGATACATTTCAATTCCACTTAGCATAGATATAGTTCGAAACGCAATGTTTCAGAAAATTATTAATTTCTCCTGAAGTACTTCGTCTAGAACTATGTAATTTTGCATGTTGCATGACAATACTTTGTGATTTTTTTAGATTTATATGCATCTATTTGTTTTGTTCTTTTTAATAATACATTATTATTATTATTATTATTATTATTATTATTATTATTATTATTATTATTATTATTATTATTATAGGCCATTATTTTATGAAAACTGTTTGATGAAACAATCTGAATTTTTTTTCTAGTTAATAAAAAGACACGAATATAAAATGTCATGAAGAGAACTTTCTTTATTTACCTTCACATTTTAAATGAAAATTTCAATTTATATTCTAAACTTCTGAGTTACAAAATTTAGGGATTACTTTAAATTAAAAAAATAAAATAAAAGAACGCGCGCTTTGCATGAACTAAATTGAGAACTAACCTTGTTTCTGAACTGTCAACATAATTACGTTATTACTTTATATGCAACTGTAATAGTACATTATGCAACGAGCCTATAATGGTAGTAATTAAGACGCGCGCGAGTTTCATAATTTTCATACGAGCGTCTTAATTACCATTATAGGCAAGTTTCATACGACTTTTTATGCTCGACCGTATGTCTAACTTAAAATTATTCATGAGTATTCATGTTATGATTATGTGAGGAGCGGAACTGATCTTCTAAATTGTGAGATGTGCGCAGACGTGAAAGTATTGATTTTTTCCGAGGAACGAATATCATTGACCTTAATATAATCTAGAGAATAACATGAACATTAGTCTTGATATAACCTGGAAATTGATTTAGAATTGAAAAACGAGATGACAAATTGAATTGATTTGAATATTATTTACAATTAACGCTAATTATTATAGTAACAGAACATAATCTTCTGCGACAGTATTGGATTTCCAGCCTCCGTGACTTTTCGCTAGTTGTCTTTCGATTGCATATCCGAGAATAATCTATACTTGCGCTTTTATAATGGTACAATGGTGATTTCTCATTGGCTGAACAACTGAACTATAATGAATAGGTGTACTTTAATGAGGTGCATTAAAGGGCTACTACCAGGTGTATAATTACTACATTTCGGCATGGTCGAGCATAAAATAAGTCACTAAAAACCACGTAAAAATTGGATACATTTCGTTAGTCGTAATGTCTACTTATCAAGGGCAATCTCCTGGTTAAACAGCTCTGATGTTGACTTTGGCTATATAAGCGCCCTTACTCCTGGGGAGAGGTGGTATTTCCATGTGTTGTTAAGAACTACAGAATTTACTGCGATTTTGTCATTTTAAAATGGAAATAAAGTCGATTTCCCATTAAATAAAAAGAAATAACGCAAAATTTAAAAGTAAATTTCTGTTCCTTTTATCTTAAGAATTTACTCTGTGAAATTGCTGTCACTGAACACCTTTCACTTTGTATAATGTAGTCCAAGAAAATAAAATACTAACCAGAAGAAAGTAAAAATTTTACACTAAATTCTTGTAATTGAAAAAAGTCACACAGAAGTCACAGCCCGTACCCGGAAAAATACAGCTGTCAGGATGCTCGAAACGTTGAAACCGCAGTTAAAAATATTTTAATTGCATTTCTAGTTCGAAATGGATAAAATTCTTTACAAGATAGTCAAGTCTAAATTAAAACCAATGTCACTGACTGCACAGTTGTCTATAAATAGTCCTTTTCCATTCTGGTTTTAGCTTCAAGCCGTTCGAACAAATTATTAAAAATTTAATCTATGGGTAAATAAAGTGTATGTATCATAATGCGAAGCCTGATCATAAATATGAAATCTTATTTCACATGTTGTTCATATTGTAGTTGGAATCTCCTGGTAGAGGGGCAGAGAAGGCCTGACGGCCTTATCTCTACCAGGTTAAATAAATAAATACTAAATACTAAAAATAAAAAACATAATTTTAGAAAAAATTAGGTAAAATGAATATTTTCGGAATTTTCTTTATAAATACATATTTTAATCCTTTTTATGGTTTTTGCTCTAATTTATTTCAATTCCGAACATAAAGTAAAAATTTGTTAAATGTGTACAGTAGTGGCAAAAAAACCGGACCGACCCTTGTAGCTGATTTCAGAGCCTTGTTCACTCCAGAGCACGATAGACTGGTAACTAAGACTTTCGTGGTTCGAATCCTGCCTGTGAAGGAAACTTTTTTTTTGTTCCTTATTCAAATTTATTCCCAATACTTTTCGATTGCTGGTAAAATTCATGTTCTGGGAAGAATAAGTTAATTAAGTAGTAAAATATCGCTGCAATCGAAAAGTAATTAATTAATTCCTGAACATTAAATATGAAACACACTGCATACATTTACACGAAGTTCCTATCTGAAGAATGAAAGGATACAGCAATGTAAGAAATCGTCAGGAAGAAAGAGACAGAAATGGCTCATTTCGAAGTTAATGGATTGCTGTTATTCCAGTGCGGAGACTTTCAATAAGTACAGAGCAAAAACTCACATTGTGTATCCAGTCAGAAAGGAAGTCCGATTCCTTCTTAGGCATTATGAAACAAAAAGTACACTATGCTCAAGTGTGAATAGTTGTGAAGTGAAGTGATAACATTTATGTTTCATCCATAGCGGTTGAATAAAAAACTATAAATATCCAGAGTTTTATATATTAGCGACATTATACATTTACCCAGCTATTCATTTATCAATACATACGCAATAAGTAATGAGCCTTGTTACCTGCATACCTGTGTGTATCTATATTTATCTTAATATAACCCTTTACACAAACAATTTCTATACATTATCAGTCTTACTAATAAACAGTGTATAGTTTTTATACGAGACTTATGCAGAGTTAAGACAGAAAACGTTACTAATAAACCGTGAATAAGCTATGGACGTATAAACAGGCTCTAACTATACAATGGTAATTGCTTTGCAGTAGTTATATACACGAAATCCCTTGTTTAAGCGTTGTATATAGAGAAAAAATGGCCGCCCCTGTAACAGCTGTTCGTATCGACTGTCATTTTATGATGATGGTTACCGTGTAACCACAGAAGCACAAACCAAAGATCATAGAATTATTAGAATAATATTGCTTTAGCTTGTACTCTTTGATCAAAATGTAGTGTGGTAATCGATTAGAGCCAGTTGTACTATCGATATTTAACACGCCACACTAGAGCGCTCTACCGGATGCAATAGAGAACCTCAGATATTCTATTACCTTTCGTAACGAAGTAATGACGAAACTATGACGTAGCTGTGTAACAGTTGTACTGTTATACACGACGTATGTAGTGATTATTAGTAAGGAATTTACACACGACTTATAAACGAGCTACTCATTGTATAAGTATAAGACAGTTAAACGTCTATATATAGGGTTTTTATTAGTAAGATCATATGTAGATACACGTAGTTATTTTCTGTTTATACATATACAGGTATATAATTTTATTTTTACTTCAATTTTTATTGTACCGGTACCTCAGTTTTTTAATGTACTTCACTCCCACCCCTTCTACTAATGAAGTTCCAACCATCCTCCACACAGAACCAAGGTCGCATATGCAGTCAAAATCGCCTTACGGTCATAGTAAACAATATTGAGTTAGTGAATATAGTACGTTCCAGAAATATGGTTGCGTTTTGCAGTGAAGAAAGAGCTTTCAATAGTGAATCATATTTTTCGCACAGATACTGTGCGTTCGTTTGCTTATGTCGAATCCCGGTTTCCCCCACCCGCTTCTGCTCGCCCCTCTGTAAAGGCTAATGGGTGGGATGTCTTAGCACTTTTCTGAAAACATTTTCTGTTAGGAATTGGACGTCTACGTAATATTATACAACTATTTAAAATAACTTAAATAAAAGGGCCTCGTTAATTAATGGTCACGTGATTTCTCCCCTTTCTACGATGCTGAAACATAACCACTTGAGTGGACAGCAGGTAGCATGTCTGAGTAATTTTATCTTTTCCGATCGGGCAGAAGTGAAGATTGAATTTACAGTACGTAACGTACTCTTTTATAGAGTAGGTTCAGAAATATTTCAACATGAGTTACTGGTACCAAGGACTAAACTGGTAATTGGAATTAGGTACAATAGGCTACAGTGCGATAATACGCACAAAAAAACTGAACCCTGTATCGAAATAAACGGCCACCATTTTCAAAAATGTGTTTAAATATTCATATTATGATTATTTTTCAATTTAAATTAACTCTGTATATTGTAGGCTAACCTAATGTACTGTAGACTGTATAATGAATACGTCCGCATGGATACCTCTGTTCGTGAGTAAAAACACTTATTGTTAATACTGTACTGTATTTTGATTAAAGAACAATCTAAAGAAAATTATCAAACTCAAAATCATGATATTTCCTAGTTTACGTAAATGGATGAACTACTTTTCTTCCCTCCTATACCTAGTAAAATGATTTGTTTTTATTTTACGCCAGTATCATCAAACTCCGGTCATGGAAGGGAGTAACAAACAGTATTTCTGGTCCTCAACCGTTAATCCAAAGGTATAGCCAGGTTAATATTAGAAATGTTAGTTAAAATAAAATGATGTCCCTGTATAAGGTGAGTCACGAGGAATTACCGTCATTTACGGAGCTTATTTCCGAAGACATTCTGAGCAAAAAATATCATATAAACAGTCATGGGACCTACTCTCAATATTTTCAGAGTAACACTAATTTGAAATTGTTCGTAAAATGCTTTTTTGGATTCAGTTTTAGACTGTGGTGTTTCTCATGGATTGGTTTATACCTTAATAAACCACTTTTCTTTAAAAAAAAACTGTATTAATGTTTTTTGTAGGATGTTGAAGTCATTGGTGATCTTTGAATAACCCTAATATATTCAACGTTCATGAACTCTTTCATTTTCAGAAGCACATAGGAAATTGAAGTGAATAAAATTTATTGTAATTATTATTTCTTAACCTTCCTTGATTGCTAAATCAAACTGCAGTTTTAAGTATTCCATTTCGGTTAATAATAAGTTCTTGACAATGAAAGTAACAAAGTCCTAAAAAATGCCAGAAATATTTCATTCTATCAAACTGACGAAATAATTATGACTTATGACTTAAGAAGAAATTTTATTATGTTTTTTTTTTTTTCTAGAAAGTAATCACACTGTATGTTTCAAAATTTCAAATCATTTTAAATAAGCTGTCCCATATAAACATCTGACATTTACAAGTTTTAAAAATTATTCGTGTAAATATTTGTAGTCCTCTTATTTTTCACGACCAATAGTATATTTTACACCGTCCCGTCACGGTGGTTCAGTCCTAGAGCGCTGAATGTATAAGTCAGGAGGCCAGGGTTCAAATCTTGGTCTACATTTAAGCCCGTGATGTAGGTGACACAGCGGCTTTCTCGGGATACTCCGATTGTGGTGCACTCTGAACAGTCTCTGAAGAACTAAGTGATCTAAGTCTCTCGGTACTAGCGACATCTATGAGCCGCTCATAGTGCTGAGGCGAATGACGACAAGTTAAGGTTCCTGGCATTGCACAAGAAATAGGAGATCTATTTTTACTCTAAATTTGAAAATATATTTCAGTACATGAAAAATAATATACCAGTCTAATAACTTCGATCCCATTCACAATAATTCTATTACAGCAAGTAAAATATTGTATAATGAAACCTTTCTAACAGTCTACTTTCATTTGTTTCAGATCCTACAGCTTCAGATGAACGACTACAGATACCACTACATGTTCACCACATTTGTAAGTATCAATAGTAGAACTATTGTAATTTCTGCTACCTTGTGAATAAATAAGCTATAAAATATTTAACTAGAACTTTCTCTGCTTCTGAGACGCTTGAAGAACGGATCTACCTTCGTCTCAGTGAAACATGGAGAGAAATAAATGGTTCCAGCATTCTGGATCATTATAATTGTATACGTCTACAATTCCGACAAGTGAAATGATTCAAGTGGTTACAAAATTGTACTACAAAATTGGTGTATTTTCTTTTCTTACTTTCTTCAGCTGAAGACGAAGATTGATACAGCCGTAGAAATTGTTCTATAGTATATAATTTAGCGTCATGTTAAAAGGACCAATAATTTAAACTCCCTGTATAGAAATAATTAATTATCTTGACTTACAATATGTTGAAAATGTTCCGACTAGTTCAATAAGCAATGAAGCTCTCAAACTAGATTTCGAAAAAAAAAATGGAGATGCTGTATTTAGTTTCCACAAAAATTTAAACATTAACATTAGAGATGAACAAAGCTAACTGCCGTTCTCGCTCGCTGTGTTCGTTGCATTTGTCTTTTGAGTCTGTCCCGTTATTTTCGTGCGCTTCGAGTCTCGCTCATCATTCTCGAAATACCATTTGGTCGGCGTGGAAAGATTTCGTAACTTTGAATAACATACATCACCGAAATAAATAACATTATAAATGTTTAAATGAGACAAAAAGACAAAACAAGACAAATCTTAGTTATCAAAATGTTATAGTTCTATTATATGATATTACCTATGGTAATATAAATAGAAAAAATAATTCTGAAATAAATTTGCATTTCTAAGAAACATAAAACATAACGTTAATTTCATTTTACTTCAGATTGCACACTTGACCTCAAACATACGAAAACAAAATTCCTAGCCTTTTAATAAGGGCCTAGTAATTAAATAAAGACTGGAGAACGGATTATTATACGCTGAAAGGTAGACATAATGTTTCAAATAGGCTACTTGATTGTTTTAGTGCAACAGTTGCCAAAGCAGATAAAAGTTCAGTCAGGTATAAACTTATGTGGCGATTCAAGGCTGCTTGACGTTCGGGACTTCGGAAGTGATCAATCTCGAAGTCTCGAAACACTCAAAAGCAGTCTTTATGTTAACGACGCGACGTATAAAACATTGTCGTGCGGGTTTTCGACTTTGCGGGCGCTGTTAGTCTTGCTTTCTCGATCGTTGTTCATCTCTAATTAGCATAGTCATTTATTACACCATTAGGTGTGTTCCGTCTTCAGGTTTTGTGAGCTGTCGATGTTAAAGACGATCTTTTAGTAGGTTTCTTTGGTTTTGCTCGGGTAAAACTGTAGAGCGAATGTTTATATAGTAGGTTATCTTTAGATTCATTCTTTTAGAAGTGAAAAGTATATACTCAACATACAAGGAAAGAAAAATTGTAACGTTTTGACAGGGAACTTTTTCCTGTAGACGCTTACGTAACTTGCCACAACATGGAAACAAAAGACTACTGTCATCTTCGTACTTAATACATAGCATAATATTAGCAGTTAACTTTGAAGTACACGAGGGTCGCTTCATGGCTAACGAGGAAGACAGGCTGCGGCACGGATCGGAGTCACGTGGTTATCATGGTCTAGTCATGGTCATCTTGACAATCGCCTAATGTAAATACATGTTCAAAGTTCTAAAAAACAAAGGAATTGCTATATTAAACTCATGTTAAACGTGCATTTATATATAAACTTGTTCAATGTTGGCCATGTTATTACTAAGAATGTGACGTCGCGCCGTAACCTGCTTTTCTCGTTATGCACGAGATCGCTTACACTCACAGGAAGTAGTTACGTCACACAAAGTGCAATTGCTCGGAAGAACCACAGGATTGCAAGCATATTATGTACAAGCTACGTGGACGAGTCTATTAATATAGAGAGATGTTTACATTATTTTAAAAAGGTTCCGAAGAAAAAGTCTCGTAACCAGAACATGGTACGAAATGGAAATATAAAAATTGGAAATTTATTCTTTGAAGAGGTACGAAAATTCAAATACCTTGGAGCAACAGTAACAAATTGAAACGACACTCGAGAGGAAACTAAACGCAGAATAAATGAATCGCACAAAGGGCTTCAGTCCATTAGATCTAGTTTTGAAAAGACTATAAAAAAAACATTCTGTACACTATATTCCTTTCTGCATAGAACTCTGAGCCTGACGCTTCAGTTTCTATCTTTCCTAGCATTGGACTGAATACCTTTCTGCACAGGCCGATGGAGCCACTCATAAAGATATTATGTCCATCGATATCTCGTTTTTTCAACATTTGTGACTGAAGCTCTTTCTGCATGGGGCGATTCAATTATGGAAATGTCTGCTATTATTCGGTTGAGAAGCTTTTGTCAACCAGTCTCCTTTAAAAACAACTGGAAGTTATAATTTATAAAACAGTTATATTACCGGTTGTTATGGTTGTGAAACTCGGACTCTCACTTTGAGAGAGGAACGGAGGTTAAGGGTATTCGAGAATAAGGTGCTTAGGAAAATATTTGGGGCTAAGAGAGATGAAGTTACAGGAGAATGGAGAAAGTTTCACAACGCAGAACTGTACCCATTGTATTCTTCAACTAACATAATTAGGAACATTAAATATAGACGTTTGAGATGGGCAGGGCATAGCCTATAGCACGTGTGGGTGAATCAAGAAATGCGCATAGATTGTTAGTTGGGAGGCCTGGAGAAGGAATACCTTTGAGGAGGCGGAGACGTAGATGGAAGGGTAATATTAAAATGGATTTGAGGAAGGTGAAATATGATGCTAGGGACTCGATTAATCTTGCTCAGGACAGGGACTGATGGCGGGCTCATGTGAGGACGGCAATGAACCTCCGGGTTCTCTAAAAGCGATTTTTAAATAAGTAATGTATGCTAGTAATGCTTGGTCATGAATGCTAACGGTCGAATTTTTGCGAAGAGCGTAAGACATAATGAAAAAATATCTTATAATTAGACATCGAAAGTTAAGAAACTGAAAATAGATATTCTAGGCGCCTAAAATGCTCTAAAAACAACAAAAATTGGGCAATAAAAGGCATTGAAATTATATGGAATCACCCATAATTCTTAAAGTAAACATCTATAAGACCTTATGTAACTTAACAAAGTACAATGGAAAAGTAGTTTGTCTGTTCTATAGACTTGTTTCACTTGTACTTATTCATCCATAACTTCACGTCCATAATTTGAGTTACAATAAACAACAAGCAACTTTTCAAGATTAACGCACAACTTTCTGTCACGTTTATTGGACAACGTCAGTGACGATGATTAATGTAACAATAATGAAACGTCGGTACAGCCGCGAAGTCCTACCAGCAAGCACCGTCTTTGTCCACCAAAAATAATAGTTGGACTCACCGGGATTCTAAACTGGGTTATCAGCGTGGAAATCCAACGCTTCATGTATTCGACTAATAATTGATGTTTGTTGTTTAGTCAACTGAATAAGGACAGGTTTGAACCTCACAAGTGAAACCAATAAAGCATCACTTATGAGGCAACTAAGCCAGAAATTAATAGGGTAGGTCAGTGCTGGAGTCAGGTAGCAGTGCTAGATAAGGACAAGGTGCATTCTGGAGTAAGCGAAACAACACTGCATTGCAACAGGGTGTCCCATATCTATGGCTACTATAAGAACTGCAATTTACTTAGTTTCGAACGCAGAAATAAATGCATTATTGTTCAGTGAGTAGTCATATAAAGAAATAAGGCAAAAAAGGACCATTATGAAAGCAAGAAAAGGGCAAAAAAGTAAATATTAAAGTAAAAAAGGCGTAAATGAAAAAAAAGGCAAGATGAAACTTCGTCGGAATGCTTCATTTCTAATGATTCATGCAGATTTACTAAAAGCCTTTAAATATGAACATTCAAATAAAATAGGCATTTTCCTAAAAAATCCTATGTCTACTTATAATATCGTAGTTCCACCTCTAGTAACGGTTAAGTTAGAGTTTCCTCTAACTGCGGTACCGTAATCTAGCGGACGGTAAATGACGGTCACTAAAACGAAGTAAAAGAACGTTGTTTCCTAGAAAGCGTTGACCGTCATTCTCAGGCAAAAGAAACGGTGCCGCTATTTGCATGACGGCGGTCAGTGCGGTGAGTTCAGTCAATCAGCGTATTCCGAATCTCACCGGTCCGGTGGCATCAATGACGTCACGTTGCAGCTAAATAAGGAACGAAACTGCTGGAAGGATCGATGGCTGTCACGGCGACTGTACAAGTTGTTGTCTATGCTGCGCTAGCAAAATTTTGCGAAATTTTCGTACTCCCATCTCGTTCAAAGAAAAGATAGCATAAACAATTTATTTCTTGAACCGGTAGTAATACGGGTCCGTTGACATGTTCGCTCATAAGCCATTAACATATTGTTTTTACGTTGTGCTCATTACAAACAATACAGTAGAACTAAAGCAGAACACACCGCCATGACACAACAGTGCACCAGGGGCGGCCCGTCCTTATGTGCTACAGTGCTACAGTACAATGATAATTTTGGCTCAAATAATGTATTTGTAATACCACCATAGTATTTGATCTGTCATTTGACAATTTCCCGTGGTTATGTTCATGACGCGTTATAAAGTGTTTAGTCTTCGTGCCTTCTTTGGTGCCTCAGGGGGTTCGTTATGCTACTCAAAGCTCCACATGAAAAATGTAGACAGTTATGCGCATGTGCGAAGCTGAAATCACTGCTCTGATTGGCTATTTTTACGCGGGAAAGTGCTGTAGTCAGCTTCAGCACAACACAGCTTGGAGATTGCAAAAGTAAAGCGTAACGAAAGAATGCTTGTTTGTGGAAGAATTCGGAACTATGTACAATGTATTTGGTAATTCAAGTGTCCGACTGCTGCTGCCATCTACCAGTTAAAGTTGCTGTCAACAGCTATACTATACTGAACAAAAGAGTGTTCCAGATAAAAGTTGGATTTCTATACGGAAAATCTGACTTCCAAAATATAGATGGCTGTTCAATTGTCACAATACATAGTATCCAACAATTTACAGGATCCATTCTGTGAAGTATCGAAGTTGTTAAATATTTTGGTTACAACACCAATGACCACTGCTGAGCCAGAAATATGTTTTTCTTCCTTGAAACGCGTAAAGACGTTTTTAAGGAACACTATGTCCCAGGATCGTCTCACTGCTCTTGCAATATTGTCAATAGAAAAGTGTATGATGTCCAAGATGGAGGGGTTTAACACCAAATGACAAGTTCTGCAGTACGAAAGAACGTCGTATGGACTTCATATTTCATCACTAAAGGAGACTCCAAATTAAGATAAATACATAAGTGTAGGCCTCTAAAGTAGGCCGATATAGAGATTGTAGCACACTCATTACTTTGACCATCAGCCGCTACTGCAGTGCACGATGTTATTCGTCTGCTAATTCCCGTTCCTATACAAGAACCAATCAGATTCACTGATGGCGGCTAATGGAGACTGCCATCACCTCTGCAAGTTGATGGCACCGGTGCGACACCGGTGGAGCATCAATGACGTCATCGGCGGAAATCGGAACACCGTGATGCCATCGGATTGCTCACTGGTGAGATTCGGAATACGCTCAATGTTTTTTCACGGAACATACTTGGTTGGGACAAGTTACCTGGTCGAGAATTTCCCGGAATTTTCCCTCGACCCATTATGAGCAAATGCTAGCTAACTTTCGGCGCTGCACTCTGGGCTCATTTCCCTCATATTATCACCTTCATTTCATTCAGAAGCTATATAACAATAGCAGTTGAAAAAAAACGTCGTAAAATAAACAATTAAAAATATTGTAATTACTGGAGTTTACTTTAACACGTTTCACTATAATGCAGGAATGAAAAAGAAAATCTTATAATATTGTAGTCAGTTCACTCTGCCACTGAGGGCTCAATTAAGTCGTATACAACCCCAGCAGACAGTTTGCGCTCTGTAGATAAAGACGAACTCGAGTTCGAATGATTTATGAGAAAAACATCTGCAGCGTTTTCATAGCGTGAAGTACAAAGAGTAGAAAACAATTCACCTATCACTGTTATTATACAGCAAAGAATTAAAAACCCCTGGCGATTATGACAACCGCGCTCCACAAAGTGGTGGCAGATGTGGGACACAAAAAGAGAGAGAGAACGAGAGAGAGAGAGGGACGAGACTGCAGGGTCTTGTCAAACGAACCTGTCAATTGCAGTTCCAGCGTCGCCAAGAGACACAAGAGCTATACGCCCACGCAAACAAGTGACAAAGACGGGTAGATTTAATTGTTGCGTCACACTCGGCCGCAGCGCTGGTAGAAATACTGGGGCAGTGTCAGTAAAAACAGAGCGTCCCTCTGTTCATGTAATTATTCTTAATAGACTCTGCTAGTTATGGGGTGAACATAATTATGTTGGATGTAGTGCATATAGAAAATCTGTAATGTTCAGGAAAATTGCAGTACAATACACGGAAGTCATAGTTTTAGTTATCAGTCTCCGATAATATTTTATCATCAACAACAAGATAAACGAAACATTAAGACAACAGCTTTGTATCTTTTCTGCTTTTACGTCTACAAAAAAATTCTACTATTACCACTAACATCATCATTAATTTTATTATACAGAGTTTTTTATTTTGTTTTATTAATTTTTATTTTATTTAACTAGCTAGCTAGCGAGTACAAATTAAAATTATAAAACAAAAATGTTCCTAGCCACTACCGTAAGAGCCAGGTTCGTGTACGGTGTGGTCTTAGCCAATAATATAACATAAAATTTACAAGGACAGTTTACTAAATACAGTAAGTGTCCCAAATTGATATATACACTCTTTGAAATACTATTTTGCAGCAAAGAAATGAGATAGAAATACATTTATTGTGATTTATGATTCAGAACGCAGTGGAAAGCATAGGAACATATTCATCTGTTTAAAAACAAACATGGAAGTGCAATTAATTATCGTTCGATGAACGTAAGTGGATACTGAAATGTTATTGGAAAATGAAGAATGTTGTTTAGATTTTTGCTCAAAATGTCTTCAGAAATAAGTTCCATAAAGGACAGTAAATTCTCGAGAATTACCTTGTATATTTACGATGCTTTTTTATGTTAGTGTTCTACAATGAGTATAATTTTTTTTGTGTTGACACAACTTACAAAATATGTAATTCTCATCAAACAAAATAATCTACTTCCAAATTTCTCCACCTTAGCATTTATCTGTAATTCAAAATATACAGTTTAATAGTACATTATGCAACGAGCCTATAATGATAGTAATTAAGAAGCGAGTATGGATGTTTATGAAACGAGCGCAAGCGAGTTTCATAATTTTAATACGAGCTTCTTAATTACCATTATAGGCGAGTTTCATACGACTTTTTATGCTCGACCATATTTCTAACTTGAAATTATTCATATGTATACATTTTATTTGTATCTGACAAGATCGGAAATGACCTTGTTCTAGGTCGTGAATTGTGAGATGTGCGCAGACGCGAAAGTATTGATTTTTTCCGAGGAACAATAATGTCATTGACCTTGTGTAATCCCGTTAAACTTGGTATAACCTTGATTATTGAGTTCGACATTGAAAAACGAGATGACAAATTGAATTTATTTGAATATTATTTACAATTAACGCTAATTAGCTAATTATCATAGTAACAGAACATAATCTTCTGCGACAGTATTGGATTTCCAGCCTCCGTGACTTTTCGCTAATTGTCTTTCGATTGCATATCCGAGAATAATCGATACTTGCGGTTTTATAACGGTACAAAGCTGACTTGTCATTGGCTGAACACCTGTAAGCTGAGTTGTCATTGGCTGAAAACATCTGTACTTTAATGAGTAGGTATACTTTAATGACATGCATTAAAGGACTGCTACCAGGTGTATAATTACTACATTTCGGCATGGTCGAGCATAAAAATTTATAAACCCCAAACGAATAAAATATATACCATAATTCCTCTAAGAATGCACTTAACTGTAATTCAAAATACATAATTAAAAAAAAAAAACGTTGTTATTAAAATTTTTCACAGTAGAATAAATATAAATTTTCTTCGGAAAACGTATTATGTGTCTTTCTTGTGTTAAATTTTACATTACCTCGTTAACATGTTTCAACCTGTTAACAAGGTAATGTAAAATTTAACACAAGAAAGAGACATAATACGTTTTCCGAAGTGATATAGTGTTAAAATTTCTGTAATCAAGATGTATAATGAAGACAAGGCGAATCAATTTTCTGTTACAAATATCTGAATTCTAGCATTTTAGTGCCCTGTATATTACAGTGATGAAGAGATAGACGGCCGTATAGAGAGGGACGACAGCCAGCAATTCAACAAAAGTTTCCCGCTTCAGCGGCGCATGAAACCTATCCGGCCGTCAACGTTTCGAAGTCAAATAATTTCACCGTCATAGTACTTGGGCCATCCCTATGCACGTACATGGGCAAGTGAAAAGGTGGGAGGGAGATCGTAGTGTCGGGAAGGGATGGGGGATTTTTCTCTCTCGAACCAACTATTCACTCCACTTTTTAATAACATGCAAATTTCCCAGAGAAATTAACGATCTCGCAAAGTAAACAAGCAATTTCCCTGCGTTCAATATTCCCTCCTATACATACATAACTCTAAGCGTCACGCCAAAGCGGGAACCGTTATGGTAACGAGTGAGCGAGTGCGTTAATTCCTGAGTGACAAACATCGAAACAGTTGCTTCAAGAAAAACAATGAATTCTGAATACCTCACTGTCTATGTCTCCGTATATCTCCCTGTTCCAAATGTCAATCGGCATGGCTACAAAAGCCTACCTTCACATCTACATATTCATAAACAGAGTGATTCAAAAAAAGCAGAAAATATCATTTCTTGGAGTGTAGGTGACAACAAAGGGTTTGGAAATGAACGGGTTACGTTAGATGCTTGTTTATGCAGATGACGTGAATATGTTAGGAAAAAATCCACAAACGATTAGGGAAAACACAGAAATTTTACTTGAAACAAAGAAAGAGATAGGTTTGGAAGTAAATCCTGAAAAAAAAAACAAAACAAAATATATGATTACGTGTCGTGATCAGAACATTGTGCGAAATGGAAATATAAAAATTGTAAATTTATCCTTTGAAGAGGTGGAAAAATTCAAATCTTCGAGCAACACTAAAAAACAGAAATTACACTCGGTAGGAAATTAAACGCAGAATAAATATGAGAAATGCCTGTTATTATTCAGTTCAGAAACTTTTGTCATCCAATCTGCTCTCTAAAAAGCTGAAAGTAAGAATTTATAAAACAGTTATATGAAGGGTTCAGAATCATAGTGGGCCAAGTGCCATTTACAGAACCGTAGAAAACAAGGGTTAAAATGAAGTTATCACCGTAATTCAATGGAAACATAGCTTATAGCAAGTAATATAAGGTGTACACATTCAAACTAAATGATATGTCAATCTTCATTAAACTATGGTATTCACTTAACTTTAACCCTTGCTTTCTCCGCTTTTAATAAATGGCGCTTGGCCCACTATGGCTCTGAACCCTTCGTATTACAAGTTGTTTTGTGTGGTTATGAAACTTGAACTCTCACTTTGAGAGAGGAACAGAGGTTAACGGTATTTGAGAATAAGTGCTTAGGAAAATATTTGGGTCTAAGAGGGATGAATGCCGATCCGGAGTTGCGTTCGGGCGCGGCTTCGATTCCAGCTTGGGTTTTTCCGAGGTTTTCCCCAATCGTAAGGCAAATGTCAGGTAATCTATGGCGAATCCTCGGCCTCACCTCGCCAAATACCATCTGGCGATCACCAATCCAATCTACGCTAAATAGCCCCGTAGTTCATACAGCGTCGTTAAATAACCAAGTAAAAAAAAAAAGGAGGGATGAAGTTACAGGAGAAAATGGGGAAAATTACAAAACGCAGAACTGCACGCATTGTATTCTCCACCTGACATAATTAGGAACATTAAATCCAGACGTTTGAAATGGGCAGGGCATGTAGCACGTATGGACGAATTCAGAACTGCATATAGGGTGTTAGTTGAGAGGCCGAGACATAGGTCGGAGGATAATATTAAATTGGATTTGAGGGTGAACACTTGAAATTAAATTATGTTTTTTTAACGACGCTCGCAACTGCAGAGGTTATATCAGCGTTGCCGGTGTGCCAGAATTTTGTCCCGGGATCGAACCCGCAACCTCGAGCATAGAAGGCCAGCGCTATACCAAGTACGCTACCGAGGTCGACTGAACTTTTCCACCTTTTCGAAGGATAAATTTCCAACTTTTATATTTTCATTTCTTACTATGTTCTGGTCACGAGACATAATCATATACTTTGTCTTTCCTGGATTTACTTCCAAACCTATCTCTTTACTTGCTTCAAGTAAAATTCCCTTGTTTTCCCTAATAGTTTGTGGATTTTCCCCTAACATATTCACGTCATCCGCTCCGAGGTTTATGTTGTGGTTTCGTAACAAGCTGTTTTTTTTTTTACATTGATGGGTTATTAGCCCTTCGCCCAATCCCCAAGCTGTCGCTTGTCTGCGACTGCTTTTTCACTATATTCACTACTACCTACCCGACTTCTTTAATCCCAAATTTTGAGCAATAGTTACTGAGGAACACATTATACACCCGTTAACGGTAATATCTGGGATTTTTCAAGTAAATTTTGCAATAATAATTTTCGAAGGTTGTCTTCCTAGGTATAATAATTTGAAAGAGCTTACAAACCACTGTTTCACAACCGGATCAACTTACGGCAGCGGTGACCAAAACTCGAGCTGCAGCGATTACATGCGACAGACAGCCTATTAAGTAAGGAGACGGAGGAAAGGTACTTGGCGTGAAAACTACAACCAATGGTGGTTCCTGTACTAACATCTTGATCAATCCCGCGGATAAAAGTCTCAAGCTTTGCTGTATCAGTAATGTCACTGCTGTCATTTTTTTTTACTTTAGTTGGTTATTTAACGACGCTGTATCAACTACTAGGTTATTTAGCGTCGATGAGATTGGTGATAGCGAGATGATATCTGGCGAAATGAGGCCGAGGATTCGCCATAGATTACCTTGCATTCACATTACGGTTGGGGAAAACCTCGGAAAAAACCCAATCAGATAATCAGCCCAAGTGGGGATCGAACCCGCGCCCGAACGCAACTTCAAACCGGCAGGCAAGCGTCTTAACCGACTGAGACACGCCGGTGGCTTCACTGCTGTCATCAAGAGCCAGTGAATAATATACAATTTTTTATTGCTTCTTTTTTAACCTTCCTCTTGAATATAATCAGGAATTTTCTAAATTCTTCTCTCGATATCTGGTCGAGAAATTCGTAGTTTTTCAAAATTAAAAACTTGTTATGACAAGTTATTTAAACTATTTTAATCATTACTCTTTTGAGAAATACTGTTCTGTTAAAAAAAAGGCTTTAGAGCACGAGATATTTCAAACCCCAAACATTTATTTATCTCATCTTTCTCTTCCTGGCTATAATTTAATACACATGTCAATTCATCGCGTTTAACAGTTCGTTGGCACATAATATTGAATCAGTTTTCTACAATATTATTATTATTATTATTATTATTATTATTATTATTATTATTATTATTATTATTATTAAATGAATATCTAATAAATAGTTACCCTCATCTAAAGATTAAGAAGATTAAAATTGAGATAAAACCTAATAATTTTATCCTTTTAGGGCAGGTATGCTCATTCTCTGACTCCCGATTACGTTCTGTAATCACAACCTTCGAATGTAGAGCGTGCTGTTCCTCGTTCGAAGCTCGACGGATCACTGCGGAAGGCAGTTCAAGTACTTAGTAACGTACGAACAGTGCGGGACAATGACAAGTCAAAACCTTCTGTAAGCAAACGATCATTCCGTACAGTGGGAGGAAGACTATTTTTGTTGTGCGTTCGGTAAAAACGTAAAATGTTTACTATGTTGTAAGGTACTGTCAGGAATACTACTGAGCAACATTAAACGACATTATAAACTCTGCCATCCAGAACATGGCGAAGTGACAGGGAAGCTGTTTTCTGTAATATGTATTCTTATACCAATGCTGTTGTTATTATTATTATTATTATTATTATTATTACTACTACTATTATTAGGTCTATTACAATTATTATTATTATTATTATTATTATTATTATTATTATTATTATTATTAGTGTTATTGTTGTGATTTTATTCCAACAGAAATACATGTTATGATAAAATAACTTTTCAGAGGCACTACAGTTTCAAGAATTGAAAGCACTTCATGAAAGACCGAACATTGAAGAGAGTCAAACAATTCAGAGTCTAAGTTTAGGAGTAAGTTATGTAATATGTTTGGAATTGGCAAAGGCACTAAAACCCTTCACGGATGGTAAACTTGTAGAGAGATGTATGGAGCCTGAACAAAATATAGTTAATTATACCTCTGTACTGGAATGATTCAAATGTGAATTCACAAAACATAGATTTAGTGATTTTAGACGTATGGAGAGTGATATTAATATTTTTTTTTTAATCCCTTCATAGTAAATTTAGTACAATCCGTGAGAGTTTAGTTCCAAGACGACGTAGAATTCATAACTAAATGCAGAGAGTATGACTTGACAAGCATAGAAGTATTTAAAAAATGAACAAAACGAAATATCGCAAGATGAGCTTATTCGCTGCCACTATGTTAACTATCTTTGCCTCGACATTACGTGTGCGAACTATTTTCGAAAATTAAGATTGCTAAATCCAAACATAGGTCCCGATTAACAGATGAGCACCTTCTGAGCCAGCTGTAAATTTCACTAAATTCGTTGAAAATAGATTTCCGATTACTTGCAGAAAAGAATGCACATGTTGAATAGACCGCAATGTATGGTGGAATATGAAAATAACATTACTTATGATATAATAATATCATAACTATATTAAATATAATAAATAATGTAATAACTTAATATTACAATGTGTACTCTTTCCTTTTCCAAATTCAGTTTATTATCCGTATTTGTAACAGTGTGAGAGCTATGGCACGGGCGGAGTTGCAATGTAGTTGCGGAGCCCAGTCCGTACACTGTGTGTGTTATGCAGTGCAGCATCATCCGTGTAATCGGCGCTTCTACAATTTTGAGCATACCTGTTCTAGGGAGAAGATCTAAAAATATCAATATTCATACACGTACAGAAGAATTATAGAAACACATACTTAGTGATCAATAATAATAATAATAATAATAATAATAATAATAATAATACATTATTCAGCGTGGCAATTAATGTTTCTATATATACTCCTAATTGAACCGTTGAGCAAAGCAAACATACAGTATTACATTTTGTCCGACAGAACAACAAAAAAAAAAAAGTTCTCCTTCTCATTCTTTACGAAACCACCTCTTACTGCTTGTAGAGAAGTGTTTGTAGAGCGACATGACACCGCCACTGCTTGCCTTCAGTACGTGAATGAAACACACAGCAATGTACAGGAAACTCCTCTTACCCGTTTGAATGTCTATGATTACACGATGTAATCACGACACTTGCTTTGGTCACCGCTGACCTACGCCATCCTATGGCTATCGGACAACTAAATATTCAGAAACAACTGGCCTAATGCGTGATGACAATAATGAAGAAGAATAGTCTAGAGGTGCTCTTCCAGGCAGATGCCCGTGACACCTTACAGCCGGGCCTCGGCGCTTGCCTGGAAGAGAGCTGACGTCCCCCAACTCCCGCCCTTAAAAGCGGAGCAACAGACCGGAGAAACAAACAAGACTGTCTTGTGAAAACACGGCACTGGGGAATCCGTGTGAGAAACTCTCATGTGGCACCAGACAAGACAACACAACTTTCCACCTCAAACTGTACATGTTATTGTGTGACAAATGTGTCGCCGTTTCCAAGCCGCAGGTCGAAGTTCAAATTGCGACACGATATTTAATACAATACAGTTTATTTTGTGGTCACATTCTGTAAGAAAGTCACTAATAAACAGTTCACAGAATTCTAATAATAACTACAGTTAAACATTTTTCTTGGAATATTTAATTTCATTTCGTAGGAATCAGAGTGCTGCATTGGAGTTAAATCGCTCGCTTGAACTCGGTCGAGTGTCGCACCCTCGAGTGAAATAAGATCGGTCGTGATACGCTCGTAATAAATAGAAGCACAGTACAAGGTCATCTCACCGACATATCTTATCTTGCATGGAAGGCGACAGATAAGATACACATATGTTTTGCTCACACGGTAAAAATAAGGCTTTATTTTCTGCGTTTATGACAAACGTTTAATGGAACGTACCAAAACAGTAACATGAAGTTATAAATAAAATAGTATGAAAAACTTCGATATACCGTTATTATTGCTAATTAATAATTATTCAATGTTTGATTTACCACATATACAATATGTGTTAGGTCCATACATAGTGTTCCGCCTATATACTGCGACAATGTAGAAACGTTTTACAAAATATTATTGATATAGCAGTAGCCTAGGTTAATAACAATATTAGTACAGAGATAACGTCACAGAAAATACAATAAAACGAATAATCATGCTGCACAACTGTTACAGACGCAAAGATCGATTCACTAATTATTAGAGATTATTATTATTATTATTATTATTATTATTATTATTATTATTATTATTATTACTAGAAAACTTGATACGGTTCTTGCATTATCGTAATTGAGTTCTCCGTTTATAATAATTACATTTACATCCAATAACATCTATCAGATGTGGCAAAAACAAAATCACTCCTGTGTGGGAAAAAAAAAAAAAACATTTAACTACACCATTTATATTACATTTTAAAGCAAGTTTTGTAGTTGTGCTATGGAGAGGTTAGTTAAACACTGCCAAGTTTTGAAATGATAAACATCTATGATGTTACTACACAGTTCATCATTGTAGCAAGAACGAATATCTAACGCTCGGCTTATACCGTTCGAGGATTTATCGCTCGCGACAATTTTACCCATCATGCATGTGCGCTATCTATCGGATTATGCTATGAACTACTTGGCGCTCGAGCGAAAACGTCCGATGCAGACCTCTGGTACGAATATTCTTGTGCTCTTCACAGGTTTCCTCAACCAAAATATACACTCTTGTTTCTTCAGAGGTCTTCCATCTTCTTTTTCTGCAAACTGTCCCTTATTCCATACTTGCAAGTTGGTCATGGACTTCCTCACTTCTTCTTTCCAGGCAGTAAGCTTATAGCAGTGGAGGATTTGCTTTTTACTTGAATAGACTCTCTTTGAATTAATTTGTCCATATGATTTTTAAAGAAATTTGTTTTTCTTTCCATCCGTTTGTCCTTACATTGTATTAAATGTTTTAATATAAATTTTTCACTTTAACATTGAGGAAATATTGTGATACTTCAAGATATCGATTTCAAGATTTTCATAGAGGTAACATATTTTTACGATCCCTGCTACCCAGAGCCATGTTCTTCTTTTCTTCTTCTAGTATTAGCGATAAACGCGAAAAATTATTTTTAGTTGTGGTTAGTGTTAAATATACACTGAGATATTTCAGTTACTCCACAGTACAGCAGGTATATGGTGGTCAGTATACCCGCAGAAAATTTCGTAACCTTCTTTAGATCTACGTAAAGATTATTAAAGAATGAGGGTTAAGCCCTTTTACCTAAACACCAACGATATGTTATGACGGTCATGGATATATTACGAGTAATATTATGATGCTCATAACTATAACTATTATTATTATTATTATTATTATTATTATTATTATTATTATTATTACACAAATTAGTACTCTTATGTCGATTATGATTATGCTAATTTGCTGTAACGATGGCAACTCATCATGAAGATTTTGGCTATTACGATGATTCTGATTGTTGCGATTACCTATTTTGATTTAGTTTGACAGTTATGACTGCTATTAGTACAACAAATTAGTGTAATTTATACGATTAGATAATTACGTTCCCTCTAATGATTGTAAAGTTACACAGATTATTAAAAATTTCATATAATACGAGTAGTAGTAGTAATAATAATAATAATAATGATAATAATAATAATAATAATAATAATAATAATAATAATAATAATAATATGTAATAATAATAAATAGTGGGACGTCCTAGGAAGAGATGGAGTTGAATTCAATTTGAAGACGAATAGGCTTTAAAGATTAAACCATGAAGTAAAAATGATTTATTATTATTATTATTATTATTATTATTATTATTATTATTATTATTATTATTATTATTATTATTAACGACTGAGAATTTTACTATGATTATTATTTGATTATTGTGATTAAACATGTCATTATTTGGAAACATGGCATTGGCAGCAGAAAGGGGAGTATCCAATAAAATTGTGCGCCTTGTACCGTACTTTTCACACGATTGTCCGTGATTAGAACCCGAAACGTTGACATAGTAGCCTATAATGGTATAGTATAGTATACAGGGAGTTAAAAAGTAAGTATCCAATATTTTAGGAGGTGCTAGTATGCATCAAAACAAGAAAAAAATATCCAATAAACATAGGTCCTACAATACATACTTTCTGAGATCTGAACACTTGTTCATAGGAGGTACTCAATGTGACGTCCATTCATAGCAATACATTCCTCTGCCTTCGGTGTAAGAAATCACGCACTCTTTGAAGTTGACCTGGTTGTTCTTGATAACCAAAAGTCTAGGGGATTTAGATTTGAGCAACGAGCAGGCCAAGGTGTGGGGCCTCCGCGATCAATCCAGCGGTCCTGAAATGTCAGCATCAGGTATTCACGCACATTGCGGAGAAAATGTGCTGGTGTGCCATCAAGCATGAACCACATCTGTAGTCTTTGCTGACATGGCACATAATCCAGCTAGGTAGGCAATACGTTAATAAGAAAGTCCTGATAACGAGCCCCAGTTAATCTCTGTGGTAGCACGTATGGCCCTTAATCTATCGCCAAGAATGCCTGCCCATACGTTGATTGAGAATCGGTGCTGATGCCTTATTTCTTCAAGTGCATGGGAATTTTCATCAGCTCACATATGCTGATTACGAAAATTCACAACACCATCTCTGTTGAACCCCGCTCATATCCGCAAAAAAACTTTTCTTTTCAGTATACGTATCAGTATTACGTGGCAGAGGTGTCAACTACGGTATGATTATCTGGTAGCTTGCTGTATTGTAGGGCAGAAAAATGCATTGCCATAAATGGATGTCACATTCAGCACCTCCTATGAACAAGTGTTCAGATTTCAGAAAGTATGTGTTGTAGGACCCATGTTAGACATTTTTTTCTTGTTTTGATGCATACTATAACATCTTAAAATATTGGATTTTTTTTTCTTAACAACCTGTATATTTATTCAACTTGGTAGAGATAAGGCCATCAGGCCTTCTCTTTCCCTCTACCAGGGGATTACAACTACAATATTAAGAATACAATTACATTATAATTACAATTAATATTAATTTACAATTATTATAAAAGTCAAAACACTAAAAGATTACCTGATTAATAAAAGCTAGACAATTTATTACACAACTTAAGAACAAAGGAAGATTTTTTTTACTGATGTACAAATTAAATCTAGGATAAAGTTATATAGTGATTAAATTATGGGATATTTAAATATTTTATGCTAGAATAACATAATAATTTACAAAAAGCAATGTCTGAACGAGTCTAAGTTACTGACCGAGTGCCAAGTAAGTTTGCGTTTGAATTCAATTTTATATCGAAGTCCCTGATGCTAACAGGCAGCGAATTCCAGAGTCCTGGCAGGATTGAGGATGACATAGGAAGGTGATGTTGTAGCCTTTCGGATAATTGTGCAGCCGTAGCTAAAATGTGGCAAGGATAGAATAATAAACACAGTAAAATTCGAAAGACTAGGAAAACTCTGCACTACAACCACATTGTCCACCATAAATTTCATAGGATCAACGTTTAGTGGGAAGCCGTCAGCTGACAGGGCTATAGTCGGATATTACCAAAGAGAAATATAAAATTGTTTTCAAAAAGGGAATCGAACAAAAGGATTAAGTCGTTTGAAAAGAGTGTACATAGCGCCTGCTATAAAGCCGTCCGATAGACATAACTCAGTTAGTTGTGAATTGGTTCCCGCAGACAAAATGGGAAAAAGGGGGGGGAAGGGAATCGCATACAACTTATGGAAAGAAGTAGGACATAGCTTTGTGTCACATACACGTTTCCTCTAAAAATCAATAAAAGCCTGCATAGGAGAACAAAATAGCTGCCCACATGGTCAGTACCACCCTCTGCATTGCAACCCTATATTTAAAATATCCGACAGCCTAGAGATAACTCAGTAAAGTACAATGAGAGCCTACAGAATTCCAGAGTTCAATTCCAGATTTAAGACAATTTTCTTATCAGAACCTTTTTTGAGGAATGATCCTCGGTTGGTTTGTAGTTGTCATATTTTGCATTATAGTGAACTTCATCCCGGTCGACTACGACGTATATTATAACGACTATTATAATTTTACTACCTCATACTACAGGGACATCATTTTATTTTTACTAACATTTTTAATATTAACCTGTCTATACCTTTAAAGAACCGGAAACACCGCTTGCTCCCCCCTCCAAGACTGGAGTTCGATGATACTGGCGTAAAACACAAATCACTCTACTAGGTATAGGAAGGAAGAAAAGTAGTTCATCCATTTACGTAAACTAGGAAATATCGCGATTTTGAGTTCGATAATTTTCATTAGGTTTTTCTTTAATGAAAGTACAGTACTGTATTAAGAATAAGTGTTTTTACTCACGAAGTAAGTTATCCATGCGAACGTATTCATTATGCAGTGTATATTATACTGTCTACAGCACATTAGCGTACAATACAGAGAAAGAAGTTAAATTGAAAAATAATCATAATATGAATATTTAAACACAATTTTGAAAATGGTGGCCGTTCATTTCGATACAGGCTTCAGTTCTTTTGTGCATATTATCGCACTATAGACTATTGCATCTAATTCCAATTGCCAGTTTCGTCCTTCGTATTAGTAACTCATGTTGAAATAATTCTGTACCTACTCTATAAAAGAGTACCTTAGGTACTGTAAATTCAGTCTTCACTTCTGCCCGACCCGCACAGATAAAATTACTCAGACATGCTATCTACTGTCCGTCCAAGTGGTTATGCCGCAGGATTGTAGAAAGGGAGGAAATCACGTGACAGTTAATTACTTAACGAGGCCCTTTTATTTAAGTTAAATTAAACAGCTATATAATATTACGTAAACGCCCAATTCCTAAGAGAAATTAATGTTTTCAGAAAAGAGCTAAGACAGCCCAGCTTTTAAAGAGGGGCGAGCAGAAGCAGGTGGGGGAAATCGGGATGCGACTTAGGCAAACGGACAATACCTGTGCGAAAATATGATTCAATATTGAAATATCTTTCGTCACTGGAAAACGCGAACATATTTCTGGAATGTACTATACACAGTAACTCAGTACTGCTTACTATCTGCTGTCTTGTCTCTGTGTGGAGTTGGAACTTCATTAGTAGAAGGGGTGGGAGTGAAGTACATTCAAAAACTCAGGTACAATAAAAATTGAAGTAAAAATAAAATGATGTCCCTGTACTTTTGACCAATAAAACGGTATGGAACGATGTTTCAACCCATCGTGGATGCTTATCCTACAATTTGTATCACCTCCCTAGCATTTCTTTCTTTGTTTGCCAACATTGTACTTTCAATAATTATATTTTAAAATGATTCATGTTTATTTCATCATCCTTAATTAAAACTTTTTTTATCCTTTATGTTGTTTATATTATTTAGGTTATATTATAGCGTCTGCTGTATGAGATTATGGATAGTTACGTATCAGAAATTGTGTAACATATATTGATAATTGGAATGGAATGCAACTGTTTTAATAAAAATTAAGCTGAATCAACAAAGCCTTCTTGACCAGTAATCGTCCATAGAGTTCAATGAAGATTATAAAGTTGGCACAACTGGTAACAAGAGAACATCTCATCAGCTGTTGTTCAGATTGCTCTGGATACTTAGGAGGCGAGATCGCATATTCTATCCAATGGCGCCCCAAACCATCACACTAGGCGTTTGTCCGCTATGCCGCTCAACAATGCAGGCTCTTAGATTGCGTTCACCACGGTAGCGTCTAACACGTATGCGGCCATCACTGAAGGACAAGTTGAAGCGGGACTCGACCGAAAACACTACGGCCCGATTGTATAAACCATTTAATCTTAGATTAGAGGTTAAATTGATCCTTGTTTCTGCTGATCTTGGAATTTTGTGTTGTATAAAGTCTAATCTGAGATTAATTTGTCTCAAACTAAAGTCAACTTTGACTGAAGAAATTTCTCCGATTAAGTTAGATGATCCAAGTTCAGTTATTTCTTTTCTGTTTGAAATATACGAGTGACAGATTGTGCAAATAAAATATCCATTATTATTAATATTAATAGATATGATAGGTACATTTATATATATATTTCTTTCAATTTCTTGCCTTAATACACAAACATTCTTATATTTTATAAGGCTCTATCGTGTTCAGCAGTATCAAATAACATAACCTATAATTATATTATGTTTATAACAACCATTAATTATTAATGGATATGATAGGTACATTCATAAATTTTCAATTAACTGTATCACTAAACGAAAATGGTCGTTTTATAAAGCTTTATTATGTTTAGCAGTATCAAACACCATAACATGAAAACTCGGAGAACAGTCAACCTTCTTCTTATTGTCCGCCATTATTTACATTGCACAAAAAACTAGTGTCTCCAACAGAGTGTACGGAAAGTCGCCAAAAAGTAGTTGTAAAGTCGCTAGATTTCTCATTTTCAACAAAGAAAGATTAAATTTTGTCACTATGGGGTGCTAAAAAGGTCACTAAATCCATATTTAAGCAATATAAAAGTTAAAAGAAATTGTTGTTGAAAAAGAGTTAAAGTCGCTAGATTGGCAACACTGAACAAACCTGTCCGCGCATCACGTATTTCGCCTGTTTATGCGATGTTGCCAAATCCTTTTCACGTGAACTAGATTGCATTTGAACCGAGGTAATTTGATCGCAGAAAAGTTTTATACAATAGAAGAAGTGTCTGAACTCGGTTCACTTTTCGATCTTCGATCAAAGTTGATCTTTAGTCAGGGAGTTTTATACAATTGGGCCTACATTTTGCCACTCAGCACGCCAGTGACGGCGTTCATGTGCCCATTGCAGTCTGAGGCGTGGTGGTTTCTTGTCAATGGAAGCGACGCAACGGCATGCGAGCCACTAGTACAGCCCTCAAAAGATGGCGACGCAGACAGGTCCACACCCGTACTCCAACGTCGACTAAACACTGTGGATGAAGCTGGTACGGTCCGCCACGTCCATGGGGACAAGATGACGGTCATCCCGTGCTGTGGTCACATTACGTGGTCCAGTACCCGCTCGTCTCTGCGTACGACCCTCTTCTATCCACTGGTTCCACACACGCATCACTGTCGTAGCAGCATGCCCTGTACGAGCCGAAATGTCACGGTGTGACAAACCTGCTTCCCGGAGACCAACCATTCTGCCCCGTTCGAACTCACTCACGTGCTGATATTGCGCCCTTTCGCGTCGACGAGGCATACCTGCACTAGCTTTCACGTTTCCACTTCGTTTGGAAGCTCTGCACTGACTGAGCAAGGCATAACACTGACCTTGCTGGTGACCAAGAAGAGATGTCACTGTTGGGCCTATGTGTAGTCATCTCTCTGGAAACGTAATCAATTATTGGTGGTACTGTTCTACACATCTCTCGAGTTTGGAGTCGTTCGGGCCGTTCTTTCTGGGTGTTGCACTTTTCACAAACAGTAGCTCCGTAATGGCTAAGAATATTTGTCCACTTGAGACACCTCCGCGAATTATTAGTGAAGAAAATACATTCCAAACTGCCCCCAAAAAATATGGGCATGTACTACTTCAAACGAATTTCTGAAGCATGAGTTTTGAGTGATGCAGAGTCAGGTCCGTCTGACACATCATCATGATTATGGTAATCACGTATGTACTGAAACCGCTGTTCTGCAGTTGGTTCCCAAACAAAATATCAACAACGTGAGTTAGTTCCCCATGTTCAAATATCCAAGGCTGTGATTTTGTATGGGCTGAGTTTACTTTTTCCTTAGAGCGAACAACCAACTGTTGTGAATCTTTTCACAGTAAACTTAATGCGCACTTTTGTGCTCCACGCCCAAATATATTTGCACTTGCAGATGCTCTGAAGGAGGTTCAGTGCGATACTTACATTAAGCTTAGGAATAAAAGTAAATCTAGGCCTAAGATAATGCAACAAAAGGAAACTTTTGTGAAAGATTGGATGGAAAAGCTTTCTGATGGCAGTGTAAGTAGATATGCATTCCTGCGACACGTTTGTTTCAAATTTTTACCAGTACAGAAATAAAACTGTGAAGTTATTCGACGCAGTGTGTCCGCCAACCACAAAAATTTTTAAACTACCTACTACTGTAGACAATAGTTGACAATCCTAGGTCTGTATAAAACGGGAAGGGAAATGTTTCCTGTCTTGATCTAGCGCGGAAACCAATTGCAGTACACAGGAGAAATCAACCTGGAACCAACTCGAGTATAGCTCTGGGACGAACTGGGAACTAATTCACAGATTTGGGAACCAATTCCAGTACAGCCACTGAAACCGGTCAACTTATCCCCCAATCAGTCCGGATTAACGAGGTTCTACTGTGTTTGTTTTACTACAATTTTCGAAACATCATGACTGCAACAGATACGTAGTAGGAAAAACGTATTTTAAACTCAAATCAGAAGATAATTATTCTAATAATAATTCTAACAGTCCCTATTCTTTTTCGATAGTCAATCTATTATTTGTCATCAAGAAGAGATTTATCATACAATTATTTTTTCCGTTACACAATGGGTAATATTCTCTTCATTATAATGTCAATCATTGATGTTTTTTTATATTTCCAAAGATAACGGACGAGATTTCATCACCATGTAATGCTAAAAAGTCACTGAATTCACGACTGATAACTCAGCGAAACCACAAGTTAATAGTAATATCGGATATGTACGCAAGACTTGCAAGCCCAGAAAAGTTCCTCAGGCGAACTCATTCCTGTTAAACTCTGTCTCAAAAATCTTAAGATAAGGAAAGAAAAAAATATTCTAGCAAAGTGATAAAGATTAGATAACGTGACAAAGTGAAGCTTGGTTAAAATACCGTTTGAAAACACACCTTGGTTCCACGGACCCCTTCAAAATCACTCTATAGGTTGGTGACCGCTGGCATAACTTATATGTCATTCCTTTTATTGTGGTGCTAACGTCTCATTTCAATTGCAGTGTAAAGGCCCATTCACAATGAAAATTAAACACAACCGTATTATAAACACAGAAGTTTGCGCCAAGGCTACCAAATGGGATCATTCACAATGATTCACATAAGCATTGACATAAACATTACCGTAAGACGTTAACATGAAAGTTTACAAACTCCAAACTTTCATGCTTATACTTACGTGATTTTCAAACAGAACACAATCGTGGAGCGCTGAAGTATACGACAGAATATGAGGAAATGGCGTCGTTGTTATGTTTCCATGGTTTACCAAGTACGTTTACTGTTATGTTTATGTTCCCATCGTGAATGATGGTATGACTTCTTGATTTTACCGTAACGTTTATATTCTTAAGTTAACGCTTACGTTATGTTTGATTTTCATTGTGAATGAGCCTTAATTAAACATTTTAATTTAACATGGAAGATATGATTGACTGATTTCACGGGCTGGATCCAAGATGTATCCGTCCACTTAGGTTTAAGCCTATCGTCTATATTCGATGACTGTCTAATTCCGACAAATGGTCCGAATGATATCTCCAAACCCTTAGAACTATATCAGCATCGGAAACCCGTACACGTCACTCCAGCCAATATTTACTATTACAGATGATAGATGAAATGAAAGGAAAATGGAGTGTGTTCGTATAATGAAAGAAGAAAATGGGAATACCCCGAGAAAAATCCTTTACAACGTCTGTTTTCTCCACCACACATTTCCATCCAGACCTGACCGTAGATAGAACCCGGGTCACCTAGATAGAAGGCCAGCGCGCTATCACTGTAACCATAAACTCGGCGAGATATGCTTAGAATTTAAACTGAGATAATTTACAGTGTTTGAATATATTATATTTTTTATTTTATGTACACGTTTTAAAATAGAAGTTATAAAAACTTCAAAATTCAATTGAGATTTGAATAACCATCGTTATGCACGTAAATGTTCATTTAATGAAACAATAATCATCAGTTCACAAAGTGCAGTCATAGAGAACGGTTGTGTAGTAAGCAGCATATGCAAGTAGGTTAGCGTGTGAAGAAGGTATGGGCGACGACCTAAATTCTTACAGGGCGCGAATCGGGTGCTTCAATGCAGGGCAGTGTTGCAGATGTTCAAAAGGTGAATATGCTATAGTGTCGGATAGAATCAACACATTTGTGGCCGCGGCTGTTTTATCAGTTCTACTGATTATTGGAAATGTGGAGTTAAACCCTGGTCCTGGAGATACAGAAGGAAGAGTCTTCAGTGATGAAGTGTTTCAAAGAGAATGGATAGACTATATGAAAGAAACGAGAGAAGACAGACTAAAGGCAAGTGTTCTACTAAACAAAGTAGCAAGTGATATAGATACATTAGTAAACAGGTACACTGAAGTGGAAAAGAAGTTAAAGGAGGTTATCCAAGAGCAGGTGGTGTTAAAATCGATAGTTAAAAAATGGGAAGATGATAGTAGAATTAATAACATTGTAATTTATGGTGTTGAAGAGTGCAATCATGAAAAAGGAACTGATACTGGTTACGTGGTGTTAGAATTATTAACTAAGTATTTCAGTCTAAACTTGGACATAAGTGCGATAAATAACGCGTATAGAGTAGGTAAGGGAAATAAAAGACCAATTATTGTGAAATTGAACAGTTACTTTATCAAAGAACACATCATTGCCAATACGCATCAACTCAAAGGCACAAATATATTCATACAAAATGACTTTGCAAAAGAAATTAGAGAGAAACGAAAGAAGTTAATTCCAATATTAAAAGAAGCTCGGGGGAAAGGATTTAGGGCAACTTTAGTTAAAGATAAAATGAAGATAATGAAACAATAATCGCTCATTAATTTTATTATCTCATAAAATCTATTTCACAACAGAAGACCCTCTTCGTATAATATGGATCAGTGGGTCATTCAGGTTTCCATGGCTGCGGGTCGCTATGAAGTTCGATGTTGTTTTGTTTCGAGGTATCATTTTGTCTACGTCAATATTCGGCAGACTCAGCAGCTTCAAAATTTCCCAACAAGAGTACAGGCCTGGCAATAAGAATAGCAACACATCAACCAACGAACATTTATGGTATTTCATAATATTTATTTAACGACTCTTCTTCAAGCACTGAGAGCATTAAGACTTAATTTTGTGATTATTCGCAGGAAATGGAGCAATAAAGAAAGTAATAAAATCCCAGTTGAAATCGAGTCTGGGGAAGACATAACTTCCTTAAACGAAATTCTTTTCCGAACATATAAGATGTAAATTTTATTCAATATTTATAGCAAAATCCTGTGCAGTGAAGTACATAATGAGTGCAACGAGGATGACACTTTCTCACAACAAGTTATATTCGTTCCTCAACATTTCTGTCGTGCGTGTACGTGCGTGCACGTGTGTGTGTTATTTAATGACCTTTTTAATTAACTCTCTGAGGATATAAGAATATTTGGATAAATCGCAATATAGCGAACGCCAGTAGGGGAAGTTATCCCCACCCACATGGAATGTGCATTCGACACAACACTCGCCTATCATGCAAAGTGTCTGATGAGCTACTGTACTCCAACCACGAGAACGTCTCTGCGGAATGAGACGGAGCGGGGTAATGCTATGAATGAATGATGTCATAAGATGTCATAAGGTCACACACGTGGGTACTCGTATCTCTATTGGCTAGCTCTCACAGCACAAACGATAACACTGATACACACATATTTATACTACCCTAGTTAAAAAATTAGATCACAGTTAATCTCCTGGTCTTTTAATCTCTCCATACAGGAAATAACATATGCAGGAGAGCGCATGGTTTTTAAACTGACGTTATAACGGTATTATTATCTATCTACTTCGCTCCAAAAGATGACGCAATAGTAAGAACATTTTTTCACGGTTAATCTCCTGGTTGGAGATCAGTAGTAGGGGAAAAGTGGAAGGGGTCGTGAGGGGAGCTTCTCCGTTCGCTATATTGCAATTTGCCCGAATATTTGATGCAAGAAAAATGTGGCACCATGAAGCATGTAAGTTTCCTAAACTATCCAGTTGTAGATAACATTTTATTTAATCTTCAGGTTGCGAATGATATTAAATAATAATAATAATAATAATAATAATAATAATAATAATAAAATAATAATAATAGTAATTTATTTATTTATATTTGTGTCCTGATCAACAGCCAGAGGCTAATTATTGTTCAGCACAATACACAGACAGAAGATACAAAGGTGCGAGAATAAATACAATAATATTGTAACATTAATTTTCAACAATAATGTGGTTTTTATTCCTGACTTTAATCACACACCCGTCAACAATGGGTATTCCACTCAACACAGGAACACAGTAGTCGCTATTGCACTCTACAGAACGACAATGACAACTCATGTGAATTGTTGAGAAGAACAACAATGTACTCCTAATCTCAACTAATGTTCACAAAGCACTATGTACAAAACAGAACTGTCAGTTCTCAGTCCATAGTTCATTCGCCTTGGCTAGTTCTTCTAGCTCACCCACTCAGGTTCACGGTACATCGAACCCCAAGCCTTCCAGATACAGTTCACTGCACCTCGAACCAAAGACTTCCAGTTACAGTTCACTGCACTTCGAACCCAAGACTTCCGGATACGCCGCACTCGCCCGGACGCTGCCACAGTTGCGGACCTACTCAAGTTCACTACACATCGAACTCAGGTTCACCTTGCTTGAAGATTAGCTAGCTCTCTCACAGCTGATAATCTGACTCACTCGAAGGCTGCTCGCGCTTTTATTCATTTAATTACACGTTCTCGAATGTACTGTGTCGCGAAGCCTCTGGAACCCGCAACAATCGGTCTCCAGACGTTTCCTTACTTCCGTCGCCAACTCTGCGCCAGGACAGCAGTCTTTCCCCTCGCCGCACCTTGGGGAACTACGATAGGTAACGAAATCCGGTTGCGAAAGCCAGCTATAACGGCTGGGAGGATCATAGTGCTAACCACACGGTACCTACATTCTGGTTGGATGATCGTCTACCTCTGCTTCGGCATATGGACGTGAGGCCAGCAGCCGGCTGGTCAGCCCTTCATGGGCTGTAGCGCCACGGATTATTATAGTTTTTTTTAGTTAGTTTGTTTAACGACGCTGTATCAACCACGAGGTTATTTAGCGTCGATGAGGTTGGTGATAGCGAGATGGTATTTGGCGAGATGAGGTCGAGGATTCGCCATAGATTACCTGGCATTCACCTTACGGTTGGGGAAAACCTCAGAAAGAACCCAACCAGGTAATCAGCCCAAGCGGAGATCGAACCCGCGCCCGAGCGCAACTTCAGACCGGCAGGCAAGCGCCTCAACCGACTGAGCCACGCCGGTGGCTCGGATTATTATAAAAACCAACAAAACATACATAAATAAAATTGAGAACAAGGACAGTAAATACTAATAAACGAACCTATTCTTTAAAAGGATCTTAATTGTTCCCATCCAAATTGGCATATTTTATAATAATAATAATAATAATAATAATAATAATAATAATAATAATAATAGTCATAATAACAGTAATAATAATAACAATATTATTATTAATTATTATTATTATTATTAATTATTTATTTGTTATTGTATATTATGTTTTATAATATTTGCTCTAAGTCCTGTTATGGTTCAATACTACGTCTTTTTCTCTTTCTATGTTGAATAGGCCTATATTCGTCCTAGTTCTTCTATTCATGATTTCTAGAAAAACAACATATTGTTTATTTTCTAGCAATAAACAGTATTTACTTTTTCTAGAATTCATATTGTTTTTATTTGTTATATTACAAGTTGTGTTGTTCAGAGATTGTATAATTTTATTTACAGTATTTAATTTCCATGTTATTTCAGCTTGAAATATGGCCGTCGCGCGATCTAACTTCAATGCAACTCGCTAATTGGTGTACCTCGCTGATAACGAGATCACAGACCAAACATACACTGCTCTCTTTCCCTCTCAAAGCTCGAGAGGTTTCTCGGGGTATACGATAATTTCCAACTCCATTTTTAATGATACCATAATATTAAAAAAAAATTCTTGGAATATCTTATATGCACACAGCGGTAATGGGCGGTGTTTAAAAACACATTACCTTCGTTCTGTGGCTGGAATTCAGTAAATAATGAATAGAAAATTTGTTCGGAATAATGGTTTCATAACTGATGTAGAGTTTGCACTCTACCATAAGGTACAGAATATTATTGAACTAATGGACCGAACTGCGTCTTCTTCAAATTCCTTCCACAATTTGTTCCGTGATCTCCTTATTTCTGACTAGCCGTACCCTTGCGCTCTGTTGTACTTGTTAGAAATAAATATAAAGTAATTACATTATTAAAATAGGACATCTGGTCCAGCGAACATTCATGTTTGATAGAAGGATAAATCATTTAATATGTCACTTAATTTAAATTGTATTTAAATAATTAAAATGCGATCATTCTGGTCCAGAGACCACTCATTTAGTGCAATGATAATTCCTTTAACATGTTTCTTAATTGTTATTACATGCAAATAATTAAAATATGGTCATTTGGTTCAGAGAACACCCGTATTTGGTGCAAGGATAATTCGTTTAACATTTTTCTAAATTAGTTTTGAATGCATCCTTTAATAAATCACTCAAAATTAATAGAGTTGATTGTGTACGAAGATAATTTTTTATGTTAACCTTATTGAGCATCTTTTTTTTTTGTTAAGTTTATTTAGGCCGTTTTTATTCTAGTTGAGTTCCTGTTCCTATTGTGTGTTGTAGATGGCTTGTGTTCATGTAACTGATTACAGACTTTGATTAATGTTTTTGGTATTGGTAATTGAGGCGGTGATGAATCATGACATGTATTTTTCCAACCCGGCATTTGCCTTTATGACTAAGGGAAATCATGAAAAACCTCAGTCAGATTGGTCGGCCACGGGGTTTGAACCCGGGACTTGTCTTAAACGCTACCGTATGGGTAAATTTTGAGCGCAGGAACGCCATTTCGTGACACCTTTTAAAATAACTCAGCTCCAGTGAGCTCTATGGTAAAATGCTTATTTGTTATGAGCTGTATTTTTGGTCAAATAAAAATACTCATCTTAACGACAAAACTCTTAATTATTATGTTCTGTGAACAAAAAGAAACTTAAGTGTATAAAATTAGAGTATTTTATGTGGACCAAATAAAGTTGCAATAATCAAGTTATAAAATATTTCGACAATATCAAATTTTCTGTACGTAAAGATCTATTTTCATCTTACCTCAGTCCTCATATGTAACATTACATCCATCTAGAGAAACTACAAATTAATATATTAATATTGATAAACGTCACGGCCGCCTCAAATAGACGGAGTCATTTGTTTTTATTTCATTATAGACATCGTTATCGTTCCTGCAATAGGCTAACTCCTATGTGACATATAGATTTTCAGATTTTTGCTCTATTAAATAACTTAAATAGTGATACAGCAAATAATAAAATCTCCTATAAGTTATACAATTATATTTGTTTCGAAAATGTAAGAATTCACAGTCTCCTATGTACGGCTGTCATAGGATGAATAAATGTGTTTTTTCTTCCTCCTGAAAAATGTTATATTTTGCAGATAGGAGTTATTGCAGGAACAACGACGATATTTAAAAGCGGCTTATATGCAATAAAAGATATTTTTTGACCACGGTTAGACAAAGCTAAACATTTTCAAGAGCCAGCCCCTTTATTTTCGGGAGCCAGCACATTTAGCCCACACACGCAATGAGAAGACCATTCGAGCTAAGATGAAGATACATTTACTGAAGTATACTAAGCAATATGAAATATACAGGAACATCATTTTATTTTTACTTCAATTTTTATTGTATCTGAGTTGTTGAATGTACTTCACTCCCACCCCTTCTACTAACGAAGTTCCAACTGTCCTCCACACAGAACCAAGGCCGCATATACGAGTAAGCAGTACTGAGTTAGTGAGTATAGTACGTTTCAGAAATATGTTCGTGTTTTCTAGTGACGAAAACTTCCAATACTGAATCATATTTTCGCACAGGTACCGTCGTCCGTTTGTCCACGTCGCATCCCGATTTCCCCCACCTGCTTCTGCTCGCTCCATTGTAAAGACTAGTGACTGGGCTTTCTTAGCTGTTTTCTGAAAACATTAATTTCTGTTAGGAGTTAATTGGACGTCTACGTAATATTATGCAACTCTTTTATTTATTTATTTTTTATTGGGTTATTTTACGATGCTCTATCAACATCTCAGGTCATGCAACTCTTTAAAATAACTTAAAAGGGCCTCGTTAAGTAATTAACTGTCACGTGATTTCCCCCCTTTCTACGATCCTGAGACATAACCACTTGGACGGACAGTAGATAGCATGTTTGAGTAATTTTATCTTTTCGGATCGGGCATAAATGAAGATTAAATTTACAGTACGTAAGGTACTCTTTTATAGAGGAGGTATAGAATTATTTCAACATGAGTACGAAGGAGATACTGGTAATTGGAATTAGGTACAATGGTCTATAGTGCGATAATATGCACAAAAGAACTTAAGCCTGTATCGAAATGAACGGTCACCATTTTCAAAAATGTGTTTAAATATCCATATTATGATTATTTTCATTTTAACTTAATTCTCCATATTGTACGCTAATGTGCTGTAGACAGTATAATATACACTGCATAATGAATACGTTCGCATGGATAACTCAGTTCGTGAGTAAAAACACTTATTGTTAACACTGTACTATAACTATTTTGATTAAACAAAAACCTAATGAAAATTATCAAACTCAAAATTGCGATATTTCCTACTTTACGTAAATGGATGAACTACTTTTCTTCCCTTCTATACCTAGTAAAGTTATTTGTTTGTATTTTACGCCAGTATCACCGAACTCCAGTCGTGGAAGGGGGTAGCAAATGGTGTTTCCGGGTCTCAACCATTAAACCAAAGGTATAGCCAGGTTAATATTAAAAATGTTAGTAAAAATAAAATGATGTCCCTGTATATCCAATGCAAACACACGTTCTCAGAGACGCTCTGTGCTCTTCACTGAAGCTATGTAGTGCGAAAATCTTGAGCTGCACAACAAATCGTCGTTGATTTTATGGAACCTCCCATGTGACAGTACATAACATAATTTTTTAAGAGAAAGAAAAAAGTAATTAAATGTCAATAGACATAGATAAAAATGTTATATAATTCGGTAGGAAACGTTGCTGAATATGATGGACAACAATGACATCATCGAGGATCAGTGTAGATCTATCGTTGTTTAATTAATTTTTTCTTCCTCCTCAAACATTATGCTCTGTGTTGTCACATAGTGGGTTTCGTAAAATCAACGACGAAACGTAAAAACATTAATCTGAAAAGCACATAATAATTTCTTCCTACAACCGCCTTTGTTAACATTATGTATCAGTAGTAGTGACATGAAAGAAATCAAAGTTTTAAAAAATGTTTAACTCGATATACAATTCAGGCACCACATAAAAATGTTTAGTCGCTTTGGCTACATGCTGCCCGGAATTTATCCCTAATTTTTACAATTAGCAAGACGCATTAATATACTTTAGGTTTAATTAAGATTTGGAATTAATATAAATGTCAGCACAAACTTAAATTAACCCCTTCAGGCATGGTGTACATTATAGTGTACATTGTTTCTTTTTTTCTTTTTTGGAATGGCTTCGATATTTTTAAATATTTTGAAAAATTCAGTGTGATAGAAATGGAGAATATTATTTTTGAAACTTTTCTGTACCTGAATTAAAAATCAAATTTAAACTTTTGGGGCCACAGGGGTCAAAATTGTCCCCAAATTTTGATTTTCTGTGAAGACTTGATTTGGGAATGAAATTCTCAACACACAACTCAATTTTAGAACAAATACATTCTTTGACTCCACATTACACTACACAAACATACCCCCACAGGAAGCAAAAGACGCCAAGACCAGCAACAACCAGTTCTGAAGAAGGCCAATAACAGGCCGAAACATGTTAACAGGTACGGTAAAATCTAACACGAGAAAGACATATAATACATATTCCGAAAGGAGCTGTTTGTTAAGCCATGCGAAAATTGTGAAAGTATAACTACATTTTATTTTAACATAGCTTAGCTTCCAACTCCATGATTTGTTGCTTATTACATCATCTTTCTTCAAATATGTACTAGAATTTCTGATACATTGCTTTATACTTCTTGAAAAAAAAAAAGAGAAAAAAAAAGAAAGTATTAGTGAGTTTTCATTAATGATTACAGTACATGCACATGCAGTGGTACAATTCCCTCTTTTCCTACATTTCAGATTTTAAATACATTTTAATCGCATACACTTAGAAGTAGTAGAAGGCACTCTTACTTGAAAAAAAAATAGGGTTCCTTTAAATATTATGGTTTGGAGGCACATTTGATTTGTCAATAATTTAATTGTAGATCAGAATAATTTTAATATATTTAAATAAATCTGAAAGGGTCGCATTGCTACACATTTGGTAAGACAGCCTGAAAATTCCTTAAGTCTAGCTCAAACAGTTTTTCTACGAAGTGTGCTAATGGCTTTGAAAAATGTAGATTTCGGAAAAAGCGCTTAAGGGGAAATGGACGTTATCGCATTCAAAGTAATGGTAAAAGTAGCCTATCTTCAAGCGGTCAGAATTGTAATACTATTTATCACAGCTCTTTCATTTCTTTTAGTGATATATGTATACATATTAAGCTTTAAAATGAAAAAGGAATGGTTAATCTAGTGTAAATCGTACCCTTAAATTAATTTTTGAATTTAATCATATTGTTTATTTAAATTCACTACATACCTGTGATTAGGTACACACTATTCACTTATCATAGCACACATTGAATTAAAATTTTGGCCACTTACTGCTAATAGATACTAAAACATACCCTACTAAAATTATTAAAATATCTGTAATATTATGGGCATACGGCTTATACTAATCTTCAATTCCTTTTTAATTTATTGACGGTGATGATTGCTATAAGCCCTATGCCCATAATATTATAGATACATGAATAATTTTAGTACGGTATGTTTTAGTATCTATTAGCAGTAAGTGGTCAAATTTTCAATTCAATATGTGCTATAATAAGTGAATAGAATGTACCTAATCACAGACATGTAGTGGATTTATAAAAAAAATTGTGCTTAATTAAAAAAATTAATTTAAGGATAAAGATTTACTCTAGAGTAACCATTCTTTTTCATTTCAAAGCTTAATGTGTATACATATATCACTAAAAAAATGAAAGAGCTGTGATAAATAGTATTATATTTATGACTGCTTGAAGAGAGGCTATTTTTACCATTATTTTTCATGCGATAATGACCAACTCCCCTTAAATATATGTTATTGATCATTATGGCGCCACGATATGAATAAGTAATGATGATGATGATGATGATTATGATGATAATAATAATAATAATAATAATAATAATAATAATAATAATCCGTGGCGCTACAGCCCGTGAAGGGCCTAGACCGACCATCCGGCTGCTGGCCTCACGTCCACATGCCGAAGCAGAGTTGGACGATCATCCAACCAGAATGGAGGTATCGTGTGGTTAGCACGATGATCCCCCCAGCCGTTATAGCTGGTATTCGTAACCGGATTTCGCTACATATCGTAGCTACATATCGTAGCTCCCCAAGTGCTGGGTGGGCACCGGTCCCATACACTGGCCGAATTTTCATGAGAAAATTTCTTCCCCCACGAGGATTCGAACCAGCGCGCATTCCGTAACGCGCGTCCTAGGCGGAATGCTTTAGACCGCGACGCCACGGCGCGGGACATATGAATAAGTACGTGCATTTAATGCAAATAGCCTTAGAATATATAAATTATATATAAAATTGTTCAGAAAAAACGCTATTACAAGCATACAAACATTTCCATTTCAAACCTTGTTGATAACCAACTCCCCGTAAATCGCCAGACCTTGTATGACAAATTCACGGAACGCTCACAATGCGATCACAATCTAGTATATGCAGTCACGAAGCTTGAGTTTGTGAGGGTACTAGCAACAATAGACTGTGCCGGTACTACTTCGCATTGTCTGTAATGAGGCGATAGTAGCGATCCTAGTGGTCGGCAACTCTCTATGGATGCATATTTACTACGTATTGACCTTCGTGACTATATATACTAGACTGTGGTGCGATATTAAACTGAAATGCCTCCTTTACTCTGACATTTTAACTGGCAAAAGATTTAAATTAGAAACTCGGATGAACTGCCGAGATGTGACACTGAAAATGCTGGTCGATAAATAATCTTATTAAAGAATCACATTTCACAAGAAAATCAGCTCCCATATCAGTCTCGGATCTTAAATGGCATTTTGGCACACTTCTAATCAAGTGACTTCAACTGTTTCAGTAGATCAGTGACAACAGAACATCGCGTTTCCATGTGAGACAATTCTCTCTCGTGACGTTTTCGATTTTTGTCCTTTATGAAAGAGTGTTGTCACCCGAACATTTCATTACAAAGGCTGTTCCTTCATCTGTCTTACCAACATCTGCGTCACTTCATAACCACATATGAACATCATTCAAGTTTCATTCCCTTACATCTTTTCCTCTTGTGTTTCTCTCAATTCTTTTACTCTTATTTTACGTGTCTCAACCTCATTCTATATTATTTCTTATATTTTTGTTCTATCTACCCCATTGTGCTATTTCTCTAATCTAGCCTTCCTAAGTTTCTCCATCTTTCTAGCTATCTCACTCCGTGCCAAGTCTCTACTTCTTCGATTCTAAATATCATATTTACTTCATTTTCTTAGTTTCTTTCACGATTTCAAGTAAAACTAGTGGTTTGTGCAGCAAATGCTGCGAACTAAATTCATTAGAAGTTCAAATTAAAATTTTTCAAATTTATTTCCAATGAAGAATAGCAGACATTTTGAAAGTTATTTGCTTTCATAATAGTGAAACATACTCCCTCTGAATGCTTTTTATGCCAAATACATTTCCTTGAACCTATCCATCTTCAGTTCTTGAGTTTCAATGCGAAAACGCAAGTAACTTTGTTAGGACGATCAGGGAATTTTCCATGTGGGAGTAATGCAGTAGTTATTTCAGGTCATTGCGGATTATAGGTGAGAGTTAAGAAAATGTCAGGTTCGATTAAACCAAAGAAATATGAAATTAATTTTGATTTAGTTTTAAGACGCAATAAAATAGGAAGCATGACTCATTACTACATAGGAAAATTAGAGAATCACACATATAAATATCTACATCACATTGCCATTAAATATATGAAAAAACCCACATCACTTGACTAATAACTATAAAAATATTTCATTTTTAATAACAATATTGTTACCTTACGTAAGTTTTATAGTTTTCAGTAACAATATATATAGCTGTTACTCAGTAAATTATGGAAATAAAGATCTAATTTAAAATATTCTTTCTCTGCGTCTACTTATATAAAACCTCAAAAGGTTTCACTTTCATATCATCAATATAGCATTAATGTGTGTAATTAGTGGCATTAACTATAATAATATTTCATTTTTAATGGTAATAATCTCATCAAACATTCTTAAGTTTTGTAATTCTTAATATCCAATACACACCAGAGAATCAGACCTGTAAATTATTTTTATATGCCATCTGAACTCTACACCAATCCTGCAGATCACGGCCTTCGTGTAATATTGTTTATTGTAGTGTGTGTTTTGTTTTATTCTGAAAAGCTACATTTCTCAAAACTGACGACAGATGGATTTTGGAAAATAGGAAAATTGACATTTCACTGAAAACTACTATTTTTCTGAAAAACTTTGGGTTCCAAGTTTCAAAATGAGGAGTCATTTATTAAAATCCGTTCAGTCGTTTTCCCGTAATTTCCATAACCAGTTCAAATTATATATTTCCTTTCTTACCAACTTACAATAGAAGTTCACTAATGCGGACTAAGGAAAAATTCAGCCCGGGAAAATCCACGAATAAAGTAACTTACCCAGACTGGATTCGGACTCACGGTGAACAGCAGTTTCAGAATACGAACTCCGCTCGCATACTCATAAAAAAATAACGGCCTTAAAATTCTTTGTCTTTGAGAGGGTTCAAGGTCGCGACTCTCGCATGTAATTTACTATCAGAATAACGACCAATTGACGAAAGTGGACAACTGGAGAGACGAGTAAAGTGATTCTACTCATATTCTTTTCTTTTTTCAAATGGTCAACCCCACTGTCCGACTCCGTTATTGATTCAATTTATTTTAGTTCTTTTCACTGTAGGGACAATTTTTTCCAGTTAAAAAAAAAAGATATATTGACGTCTGTTGTTCCTTGCAAAAGGAATAAAACAAAATGTACATAAAATACTTCCCTTTCGCATTTCCTTTATTTTTGTTCGTTAGAAATTAATTATATGTTCTATTTTTATTAACTGTCTTTCTCTCTATTTCATGCACTTTACGTTTCCATTATACTAAATGAATCAAATTTAAATCCCAATGATTCAATTCAACGTCTATACTCGAATTAAATAACCAAATTATAATACAGAGTGGACCGCTCGATTGTACCTAATTTCAATTGTATGTGACTGGTAAAAGGTTGAAGATAGAAACCTATAGTAACGTTTATATGAAAGCAAAACTCAACAAGTTTCGGTATGCACATCACCATATATCTACGTGAGCTCCAGCTGTCACTGTGACGATATCGAGGCAATGAACAATTTCTTGCCAAGCACGTTGGAGCATATCTTCTGGAATGCTCTCACGAAGATCACGAAGGTCTCTGACTTGGGTGGCGTACACTCTATCTTTGACGTAGCCCCAGAGAAAGAAATCGAGCGGTGTTAAATCCGGAGATCTCGGGGGCCAAACGATCGGTCCTCCGCTACCAATCCAACGGACATAAAATCAGGATCAGCGTCGAGACGGTCTAGCATCGTAGTGGCGAATTTCACTCGTTTTGGTTTGTCATCCGGCTCCAGATGTTGCATTAATTGCACTTTGTATGTGTACAGTTTGTGGCCAATTCGTTGCAATGTTGATTTTGGAACTTGGAGTTCTAGCGAAGCTCTTCGTAATGACTTTTGCGAGCTTCGCTCATACGCGGCTTGAACATTTGCAACCATTTCGTCGGATGTTTTACGACCACCACCATGCTTCTTCAACACCTGTAGCTAAAAATGTATCATGCCACTTCTTAATGCTTTTAGCAGTTGGAGCATCATGATTAAACACTCGCCGATACTCCCTTTGAACTCTAACAATTGATTTAAACTACGCATACCACAACACAGTTTGCGCTTTCATCTGCGGTGTCCCCATTTTGACAATCGATACAATCTACGAAAAGAAACCGTGTCTGCGCACCATCTATCGACAGGATTCTAAACTTGTTGAGTTTTCCTTTCATAAAAAACGTTACCGTAAGGTATTATCTTCAACCGTTCACCAGTCACATACAATTTTGAAATTAGGTACATTCGAGCGGTTCATTCTATACATGGGTGGGCATACGTGGTGTGTCTAAAAAGTTCGGTGAATGGTGTCATATCTGAACGGCAACTTGGCGCATGTGCTTGCGCATGCACATGGTTCTACAGAGACTTGGGGAGAATCGACACACAGCATGCAATGCATGTGACTGACAGTGTAAATAGACTGCGACCAGTTGAACGTAGTCAGTGTGAGAGGAAGTGTCACAGCGCAATGGAGCAAATTGTAAACATCAGGTTCTGCTACAAATTGGGGAAGAGTGCAAAGGAGACACATGGAATGTTGGTACAGGTGTACGGGAGGGAAGCCGTGAGCAGAAAATGTGTTTACGAATGGTTTAAACGCTTCCGTGAAGGGAAGGAAACAATTGAGGATGAGCACGTTCTGATCGGCCATCGACAAGCAGAACCCCAGAAATGATCGATCCGTGTGCGCCAATTCCTGACTAAAAGTTCGGTGAATGCTGTCAGAAAACAAACAAAATAAAGATACAAACAAATTTTCTTTATTGTCCTTCAAAATAGTCGCCACCCGCTAAAACACACTTTTGACAACGTTCGTTCAGCTTCTGGAAACTATCAGCAAAGGCCTCCTGTGGAATCGATCGCAGAACGGCTGTCACACGATCTTTGATGGCATTCACGTCCGCAAAACGTTTACCTTTCATGGCCGCCTTCAAGCAAGGAAACAGGAAGAAGTCCGCAGGAGCCAGATCAGGGGAGTACGGAGAACAGTTACCATCTTCTGAGCCAGGAATTGGAAACGTTCAGTGAATACTATCAGAAAACAAAGATACAAACAAATTTTCTTTATTGCCCTTCAAAAAAAATAGTCGCCACCCGCTACAACACACTTTTGACAACGTTCGTACAGCTTCTGGAAACAATCACCAAAGGCCTCCTGTGGAATCGATCGCAGAACGGCTGTCACACGATCTTTGATGGCATTCACGTCCGCAAAACGTTCACCTCTCATGGCAGCCTTCAAGCGGGGAAACAGGAAGAAGTCCGCAGGAGCCAGATCAGGGGAGTACGGAGGTTGTTCAAGAATAGTTATCATCTTCTGAGCCAGGAATTGGAAAAGGTCGGTGAATGCTATCAGAAAACAAACAAAACAAAGATACAAACAAATTTTCTTTATTGCCCTTCAAGAAAAATAGTCGCCACCCGCTACAACACGCTTTTTACAACATTCGTACAGCTTCTGGAAACTATCAGCAAAGGCCTCCTGTGGAATCAATCGCAGAACGGCTGTCACACGAACTTTGATGGCATTCACGTCCGCAAAACGTTCATCTTTCATGGCCCCTTTCAAGCGGGGAAACAGGAAGAAGGCCGCAGGAGACAGATCAAGGGAGTACGAAGGGTGTTCAAGAACAGTTACCATCTTCTGAGCCAGAAATTGGCGCACACGGATCGCACAGTGTGCAGGGGCATTGTCATGGAGCAGCATCCATTTACCAGTTCTGTGCAAGTCAGGCCGAACCCGCCGGATACGCTGTAGCAATCGGTTCAAAACGGACTGGTAAAGTGCAGCATTAATGGTTTGACCTACAGAAACAAATTCCTTGTGGATGATGCCGTTGTTGTCGAAGAAGGCGATCAACAGTGTTTTCAACTTGGATTTTTGCAGACGGCTTTTTCTTTGGTCACGGGGAAGTCGGTGAACACCATGACATCGATTGCCGTTTTGATTCCGGATCGAACTGGTAGCACCAGGTCTCATCTCCCGTGACCATGGTTTTCAGAAGCAATGGATCCTGGTCACACATGGAAATGAAATCACCAGAAGTTTCCATCCGTTTTGCTTTCTGCTCGTCTGTGAGCTTGTGCGGCACAAATCGGGAGCAGATCTTCCGCTTAACCAAATCATCGCGGACGATGGTGTACACCGTGTCCTTGCTAATGTCCAATTCCTCCGCAATCGATCTTAGAGTCAGTCGCCGATCTTGTGCCAGCATTTGTCGCACTTTCTCAATCATTTCTGGGGTTCTGCTTGTCGATGACCGACCTGAACGTGGCTCATCCTCAATTGTTTCCTTCCCTTCACGGAAGCGTTTAAACCATTCGTAAACACATTTTCTGCTCACGGCTTTCCTCCCGTACACCTGTACCAACATTCCATGTGTCTCCGTTGCACTCTTCCCCAATTTGTAGCAGAACTTGATGTTTACAATTTGCTCCATTGCGCTGTGACACTTCCTCTCACACTGACTATGTTCAACTGGTCGCAGTCTGTTTACACTGCCAGTCACATGCATTGCATGCTGTATATCTATTCTCACCAAGTCTCTGAAGAACCATGCGCATGCTCAAGCACATGCGCCAAGTTGCCGTTCAGATATGACACCATTCACCGAACTTTTTAGACACACCACGTATGTAGGTATACAGTATTGAGACAAAGAAAAACTGAATTAAATTCCACTCTAGTTTAGTTTTATGAAGAAACACGTAACACTGAATATTACTGTTACTATACTGAGGATCACGTAAGAGTAGTTCCTAAAAGACTAATTTGGCCGTCTCTTCAGTGTTGCCAGCTAATACCAGTTATCACCAAAGAGGGAAAAATCACAATGCTACGTACTGAAATAATAATAATAATAATAATAATAATAATAATAATAATAATAATAATAATAATAATAATACTAATAATAATAGTAATAATAATAATAATAATAATATACCTCGCGCAAGAAACGATTACCGAAAACAAATGGTGGCGTTGCTGTCTGTTTTGACGTGTGTATGTAGGCACGCCGAGGGGGGAGAGGTGCGAGCCGATGGAAGTACTGTCTCTTCCAAGAAGAAGAACAAATGGGGATATCGCTGTGGAAATAAAGAACGTAGCAAAAGAAACATTCGAAGCTAATTAAACGCGCAACATATGTTTACGAATGAAATAATAATACCGTGCGATACAAGACACGTATTCACATGCAATGGAACAAACTAAAGTCGTAATGTAACTAACACAACGCAAGACTGATTCTATCGATGTTATTTCTCTTCCGACTGTACTCTTCAATATCATTCAAGTTATCTCGTGACCTTTCCTCTCGCCCGCTCTTCCTTATAGCAGTGTTTGATTCGCATTCCTTCCGTCGGTAATCCGTACTTGTGAGACCTATAATAATAATAATAATAATAATAATAATAATAATAATAATAATAATAATAATAATAATATACAGTAATTAACAATAACTACGTATCTTACTTATTTACCATATATCATCTTTATGTTTTCTACGTGATTCAATAATTTATGAAATAGTATATTTTCCTTTTGGAATTCTCGCATATTATGTTGGTAATTAGGATTAGTATGATCTAATATTAAAATTTATTTTGTCTGGCAACATGAAATACATTGCTTTAACTAAACAGTTTACGATTCACGAGACCTAACCTAAAAATGTAGTTTGATCACTTCATATGATTAGTACGAATTCCGAAAACAGAACACCACTTTAAAATGTATAGCTTAAAATACTTTCAAGCACTTTCTTTCTTGTAGAAGTCGCTACAATGCTATTTCCTCTCTTGGATATTTTAATAAAAATCTAAACACGAAAGAATTTCATTAAAATTTCAATATATTTACATGCATGTTTCATAGGAAGTAGGTCTGTAAGTTATTTCTTATTTAATTACACTTACCTGAATATAGAGTTGAATTGGAATCACAACGAAACAGAACTGAATCGTGTATTGATATTAATATTAATACCGGTATTACTAATTAATTATTAATTCAAAAGCCTAGGTACTTGCATTTTCATCTGTTTACTTTACTGCAAACCGAAGTTATTGATACCAATATAACAGAAAATAATTGCCAGATATAGTATTTGTCAGTATCCGAAATTCGAAACGGAGTTGGTAAAAGAAAATTCAACCAGAGAGCTAGAAAATCACTATAATCCACTAACATATGTAGTAATAGGGGGGGAAATGGTTAGGTTCCACCCTTACAGTATTAAGTAAGCTGACCTGAACTATATCTTGAATGTTCAAATTGTTGTCCTTCGGCATTTACACACACTTGTAGTCTAGATATGACACTCAAGCACACTTTACGACACATTTCTTTAATTTCATCAATTTCTTGGCATGCCTCTCTTATGAACAGAATCGTATCATCTAAAGTACGTGGACTTCTTGCAAATACCTTATCTTTAACAACACCCCAGAAAAAGAAGTCGATAGGAGTAAGATCTGGAGATCTTGGAGGCCAGTCAAATGACTCTCGTCGTCCTATCCACTTATTTGGAAATTCTTCGTCTAGAAAGCCTCACACAATTAGTGCATAGTGTACAGGAGTCCTATGTTGTTGGAAAGAACAGTCATAATCGTGTTGCAGTCGTATTTGTGGTACTGCAACCCGTTGAGATATGTGTTGGTCTACACTTGTGTTCATAATGATAGGTCCAATGACTCCTTTACACGACAGGGCAGCCCAAACTGTAATGCTGGTTTGATTCAGCTGTTCCCTCAATTGTTAAGTGGGGGTTTACTATTGAGTAGTAGACATAGTTATAGCTATTTACAGCACCCGACAGTTTAAAGTGTGTTTCGTCGGACCACACAATTTTTGGAACAATTTCATTACTTTCAGGTATTCTTTCAACATCATTTTGCAGAATTGTAAACGATGATCTGGTTCATCCTCTAATAGGCTAAACCATGCACCATTCTTGATCAAAATACTCATCTCAATCCACCTAATATACCTATTATACAACAGTGTACCTACTTATGCAATCCCTGTATGCACTTTCTTTGCCACTGTAGTTTATTTCATTTTATATTCATGTATATACATAACCCGTATGGCCTACAAAATATTTCCATGACTATTCTGTGGAAATCCTTGGAGGATTTAGTGAAGAACTGTTTTCATAACATGGAAGGGTTGATTGTACTAGGAAGAATAAAGTGCATAAGATTTTCTGATGATACGGCGTTGTTAGCAGAAGAGGAGATGGCACTAAGAGGTATGCTACTGGAGCTTAATGAGAGCTATTAGCAGTAAGGGATGAAGACGAGTGCAAACAATACGAAGACCATGTTATCAGAAGAAAAATAAAGGAAAACATGCGAATTCGAAATGAGGCAGTAGAACAAGTGAATAGCTTCAAATGCTTGGGGTGCAGTATAAGTAGCAACGATTTTCTGACAAGAAAACAATAGGAGAAATTTCTGCGGACTTTTTCAAAAATATGTAAGGAAGAGACTAGCGAAGTGTTTTTTAGGGGTTTATTTTACGACCTTTTATCAACATCTACAGTTATCTAGTGTCTGAATGATATGAAAGTGATGACAGCGAAATGAGTCCAGGGTTCGGTGCCGAAAGTTACCCAGCATTTCCTCTTCATGGGTTGAGGAAAAACCCCGGAAAAAAACTTCAACCAGGTAACTTACCCCAACCAGGATTTGAACTTGGGCCTATCACATTCAAGCATGCTAACCGTTACTCCACAGCGGTGGAAAAATGCTTTCTATGGAGTGTGGCATTGTATGGGGCATAAACATGGACATTACAAGGAAATGAAGAGAAACGATTGAAAGCATTTGAAACGTGGATATGGGGAAGAATGATAGTGTGAAATCGACAGAAAAAGAAAAAGAATTGAAGTTGCGTAAACAAGAGTAGATGAAAAAATAATAATGCTCAATGGTGATCAAAAGGAAAAAAAATAATTTGGCTTGGTCACTAGCTAAGAATAAACTGCCTCCTGAAGGATGCACTGGAAGGAATGGTCAACGGGAGAAAAGTTCGGGGCAGAAGAAAATATCAATGATAATAGTACATTATGCAACGAGCCTATAATGAAGGTAATTAAGAAGCGAGTATGGATATTTATGAAACGAGCGCAAGCGAGTTTCATAATTTTCATACGAGCTTCTTAATTACCATTATAGGCGAGTTTCATACGACTTTTTATGCTCGACCATATTTCTAACTTGATATTATTAATTTTCTTTGTATCTGACTTTGGCCAATGTCCCGTATGTTGTGAGATGTGCGCAGACGCGAAAGTATTGATTTTTTCCGAGGAACAGATGTTCACATTGAACTTGCTAGGCCATAAGAACCTACAGAGATAACATCAAAGTTAAATTAGACATTGAAAAACGAGATGACAAATTGAATTTATTTGAATATTATTTACAATTAACGCTAATTATTATAGTAACAGAACATAACCTTCTGCGACAGTATTGGATTTCCAGCCTCCGTGACTTTTCGCTAATTCTCTTTCGATTGCATATCCGAGAATAATCGATACTTGCGGTTTTATAACGGTAGAAAGCTGACCTGTCATTGGCTGAACAGTTGTAACCTGAGTCGTCATTGGCTGAAAGACCTGACCTTTAATGAGTAGGTGTACTTTAATGACATGCATTAAAGGTCTGCTACCAGGTGTATAATTACTATATTTCGGCATGGTCGAGCATAAACAACATTAAGATAGATGGATCATATGCTGAGACTAAGAGGAAGACAGAAAAGAGAGAAGACTGAAGAATATTGGGTTTGGGGTGAGCAGAAAGGAATGAATGAATGAATGAATGAATGAATGAATGAATGAATGAATGAATGAATGAATGAATGAATGAATGAATGAATGAATTAATTAATTAATTAATTAATTAATTAATGGTGTGAGAAACCTCAATCAATATGAATCTGTAAGGGATAAAGGATGAATAATACGCCTAAGCTAAAAGGTACACGATTGCGCGTCCTTGCAAGGGCTAATCAACAGAGAGGTGCAGACGGCTGTCAAATACTGATCCCGATTCCAGGCGGCAGAATTCTACAACACAGGGATACAAAAATTGGTCCTTCGGTATGGCAAATGTCTCAATTCCGTTGGGAAATATGTTGAAAAATAGCTCAACAATTGCTGCATCTATTCCAATAAATCTTTCCATAAAACTGTGTTTTCTTTCTATAAACGGCCCTAGGGAAACTTACTTCTTGGACGGCCCTCGTAATTGCGTTCAAATAGCCAAAATTTTTATAAGCACTTGTTTTGATATTAACATGATAGAAGAAAAAATATAACTTTTTTATCTGCCCCCATGAGAATGTTTTATTGTTAGAGCGGTTGCCTTAAATATGAAACGTAGGCCTACTACAATGCGTATACTAACTGGCTCCGCAGTGAAGCAAGCAGCAGTATTCGACCCGGCAGCGATGTAAAGTTGGTACTGTGTAGCGCATGGTTTGAACACGTAGGAATATCACAGTCTAGTATATTCAGTCACGAAGCTCAATAGGTTGTAAATATGCATCCATATATAGTTGCTAACCACTAGGATCGCTACTACCGCCTCATTACAGATAATGTGAAATAGTACCTGCACAGTCTATTTTTCCTAGTACCCTCATAAACTCAAGCTTCGTGACTATATATACTAAACTGTGGGAATATTACATCTCGTCTCTCGTTTCCTCCCACCCTCCACCATACAATGCGGCCAAGGTCATTGACTCTACCTGCACGATACCAACACAACTCCTCGAGTTCCCGCGTTTTTCCTTAACACTTCTCCTGCGGATCCAGGTAGTATACGCACTGTATATTATAGTCATGCCCAGTCCTCAAATGTTATGCCAGATCAAAAAATATGCAGTATAGGAATGAAGCGGTTTCACAATTATGCTGTATCGCCCGTATAACCAATCTCACTTGTATGTGATTTTGTTCGGAGACAGGTATGGAATAATGTAAATTAGTGCTGCCTCTTTGTATAAAGAAAAAATTATTCGGTGTTATGAGAAAAAAAAGGCCTCTGTAAAATATTCTGGATACCCTCGGCGATCTGCTAAGTTCCTTATAGAGAAGATTTTCAATATTAATTTCCTACAGTCCTCAAAGTTACAAAGTAATGAAGTGGAGATGACACTGGTTTCGAATTTAACGAAACCCTCGAATTTTGAGACCGGCATGAACTTTGTCCTGTGCCATTTGTATGCATGAAATAAAATTTAGAACCGTGTGTTCAATTAATATTATTTGCATTAGTATGATAATGTTATGAGGATTGGTATATTGTTACACAAACTACCGGCTTTTCGTTTGCATTAATTTATTTTAAACCAGATTCAATGCGGAATTATTTTTTAAACTGCGAGTTAATTTCCATGACATGCAAGTCACTTTCTGTTTCGTTCTGGAGTGTTCTTTTTTCTGTAACTTGCCTAGCAAAACGACATTCGCACTAAAATTATGTGTATTCATTTTTTATGTTTAACGTAAATAACATATGTGAAAGTATGTTTGTCTGCATATTATTTTGTGCGAGATCGTGCGTATTTGCTTGTTTTCCGCACAGAACCAATACGCGGTAAGTGTGAAATACCACATTCAGTATTCCCAACGTAACACACATAACAATTTCTCTCTTCATACCGCTTAAGCGCGACATTCATTTTACTGCTTTAGGCTTTTAACATATTATTTTTAAAGACGTTTAACATGGTAATAATTATAAATTGGAAATTTACCACTGCAATTTCACCTAAATTGCAATGTTAATTATTGTTTTTAAATATTTGCAAAAATTAAGTAAAGTCTACTACTCCACGAAACGTATTGCATTCCTGATACAAGTAACATTAAGGAAGCCGTGAAAAAATCAACAAGATTCCAGATGCCGAAGTTATTACTGCAAAATGTTATATAAATAATATTGTTAAAATATTAAAATGAAAAATAAATCATTACATAACCTTACCGTTTGTTTTAAGTTCGCATTTATAGACCGGGGGGGGGGGGAAGACAGACTTATATCACGGCCTGCTGGAGTATAGTAAATACAGAGAACATTTTATAACAACAATGTTGAAGAAAGATATTTGGTCTTCCGAAGTTGCCGTCATTAAACAGAAGCCAACATGGAGATTTCATTGCAACTAATTAGAAATTCATCTTTCAGGTATGTAATAAACGATCTTCGCACAAAATAATCTACGATACACGAGCGGTATGTTTGTTTTCTTGTTCTCGGAAATTAAAAATGCTCAACTACGTTTCGCTTTTTCAATCTTTTCCTCGAACATGAAAACGTCAACATACCGCTCTTGTAACGTATATTACTATATTGTATCTTCTTTTACCAGGCGGCCTGTAACAATATTCCCAACTTTAATTCATTTTCGTATTTTTCTTTTATTTCTGACTTCTTCAATCAATTTTTTGTCCTCTTCCTGCTAATTTCGCTTTCATCCACTATCTATTCGACTACATTTTTATTTATATTCATTATAATTTATTATCCTACGAGGTTCATGACAACAATGCCTCATATCAGACTGAATAAAATTGCAATCATCGCATTACAAGCGTCATTTGTTAAATTGACAATCGCCTTATCACGGATGCTATAAACGTCGAAACAAAAGAACGATGCGTTCGACAAAACTAACAAAAAAAAGTTCTTTGAAACCGATAAACTTCATTATAGCTGAAAAGGGGGCCGTTAAAATGTAGTGGATGAGATATAAATCTAAATTACTATTTCCCTGTTTATTAGAAGGGGTGGTTTTAACAAAATATAAAGTTATAGCTAGCTTCCGTCCGACAGCCGATGTAAACTTTTATCCCGACTGGCCATGCAAGCAAGATGGACTCTTTTATACGAAGAAGAGCCATTAAATGCCATTGGCTCCTGGTGTTAAGGTCCGTTACAATTATTGTTTCGCCCTTCGGCGTTGGTCTTTAATACTTGAAGTACCAGCGTAATGGCCCGGAATTATTAGTTGCTGAAAAGGCGCTCGTTTCCAGGAAGTTAAAAGACGAGAGGGGCATACAAACAAGACCGGAAAAGAGCTACCAATCTCAAGTTCTCAACTCTTGAAATGTATTTCTAAGCAAAACAAAATATTTCTACATGTGCAGGATGTATCATAACATGTGATAACCACTGCATGAAAAGATTAAGTTTTTTAACTTTGCCTCCAATATGAAAATTGACTTTTTTTTGTTTAAATTAATAAATTTAATTGAAATAAATTATTATTTAGATTGGGAAGTTTCGAAATGAAAATCCTGTATGTATCTCTACTCAAGTACTAAAATATACAAATGAAGTAAAAGATCATTTTTGCAGGTAATACTAAAAATGAAAGTTCATATTATTTTTCTGCATGGTAAATAATTACATCGATGTAGGCCAGCGTTTCTCAAACTATGGTCCGCGGACCACCTGTGGTCCTCTAGGTCTGCCCTTGTGGTACTTCAAAAAAGACAGAAGAAAAAATAAAATTCATACGAACTGCGAAACGCACTATAGCTTAAAATCTCAGAGTTTGGAAATGACACATGGCAATCCAATTTCACTTTTTCTCCCAGTACTGACATTTTATGAAATTTATTACTCTACCGACTTCCCACTCTACTCTCAGTAACGAAAGAGGGATTTAAAGCACTATGAACGTGGTGTTTCACGTCATCTTTTCCCTGCACATCTGGCGCCGCGCTTGTAACCCAGTCAGCGACCACCCTAATTGAAGGGCTCAGAGCCAAAGGCGACCAACCCACAATTTTGTATTGTTCATTATTAGGCCTTTTTTCAAAACTATACATTGTTGAGACACATTAAATATTATATATTACAGTTATATGAACACTATTAACTGTAATATATAATATTTAATGTATCTTATCAAATCTATAAACACTGTATAATTGACCTAACATGTGTGTTTTATCTTTAAATATATACATTGTTGTTATAGATTCATGACATTTTTTTGTATTTATTCAATGTAGACGAATTAAAATAAATTGTGAAACCAATCATTTTTGTCAGGATCCTCTTAATATCAACTCTTATTTATTCATCTTGTAGTTGTGGGTTAGTCGCCTTTGGCTCTGAGCCCTTCAATTCATAACAGAGGACCAAAGTACCGAATCATAATTCTGTTTCAAAATATTATAGGCCTACTGGTATTAAAATATGCTACAAAAATGATAAATTTGCTTTCGAAGGGAACAAGAGTAAGATGGTCCGTGGAACTGTTCTAACTTTAAAAAATGGTCCCCACTCCAAAAAAGTTTGAGAAACGCTGATGTAGGCTATATGTCTTTTGTGTAATATTAAAAAGAGAACTAGAAACAGTGATACCATTAGCAATATGATTAAGGAAACTCATAAAAGACGTAATGAGAAAGTATGCACCACCTTTTTGACACTAATTTTTAAATATACGTTCCAAGATTAGTATTATTATACAGAATCCGCCAAAAAAAAATGTATAGGCCTACACTCTTTGTCAGACTGTATCAGGATATTGATGTCGTCAATTGATTTGAATTACGAGTATGTTGTAGTATGATCTTTCGCTCGACAGATGTCGGTACTTTCTTCACGATAGTGAGAACACAAAATGGCTGGAGTACGCTTGACGTTCGAGCAGCGAAAATCCATTCTGAAGTGGTTTATGAGGTTTGATAATGCCGTTGAAGTGCAGCGTCAGTGGAGGCACGAATACGAAACTGAACCCCAAACCCGACTAACAATTAAACGCCACCACACTACCACCTAGCCGTACGAGCTTTTCTTGATGACAATCTGCAGGGACATTGGATTGGACGACGAGGGCCCATTTGAGTTCCCCCACGGTCGCCAGATCTAACACTTATGGATTTTTACTTGTGGGCAACTGTGAAAGATCAAGTCTATCGACGTAAGCCGCGCACGCTGGAGGACCTTCGCCAGGAGATTACAGCGGCATGCGCAGCGATCTACATTGAAACATTGACCGACGTAGCTACGGCGACCGCTCGTCGTTGCGTTGTGTGTCTGGCTGCCAACGGCGAACATTTTGGACATCTAAAGTAACCATGTGCTTAACTGAAGACAGTACTACATATGTGATCAGTATTTAAATATAAAACAAACACATAGTAAATACATTATGCGCCAAAATATACAATACTGGAACAATATGTTACTGTTATTTGTTGTTGTTAGTTATCAGCAGAGGGCGGATCAGAGTGACCAGGTTCCGTGACTTCACGTTACTGATGCAGAGAGCAGAATGTATCGGCACGTGTTCCCTAGGTACAGACAGTGGGTAAAGAATTATACAGTACGTAGTAGGAACATCATGTTCCTCTTCGCAAACAGGTGGCGTATGCTACTGCTAGTAAAAGTAAATGCGAAGTTATTATGTGAGAATACGACTATCCGATGAACTACTCATAGTAGTGGCCTACTGGAAAGAAATATTTACTAACGTGTGAGACGATAGAAAAGGTGAACCACACAACAATGGCAACCGTATTTTCTAATGCCATGGATATTTTGTGGCCTAATGGTATCAGGTATAATAATGTAGCCTATTTCTTTAAGCACAGATGCTGATCCCTACATGATAAAAACGGCCAAGGTCACAAAAATAATTTATTCTAAGTTGGTTCACCTAGCTTGATTAGCACATGGACTCCATAGGGTGGCGGAAGTAATTCACTATTCTTACAGTGACGTCGATAGCTTTATAGGTAATGTTAAGAAAATGTTTCTGAAAACACCTTCCCGAATACAAAAATTCAAGGAAATCGCTCCCGGGGTTCCCCTTGCACCAAACCCAATAATAACAAGATGGGGTAGTTGGCTGGACGCTGTCTTCTATTATGCCACATATTATGTTCAAATTGTGAAAGTGATCAATAGTTTAGATTCTACAGAGGCACATGCAATTGAAATAGCAAAATCCCTCATTTCAGTCGATCTTTAGTGTAGATTTCATACAGAAGAACTTTTGTCACTTACCGAAAGCCATAACGTTGTTACAAACATATGATTTACACATGCCAAAGACTATAAACAGTGGAAGAAGTATCTGTAAAGCTTAAGGAAACCAAAGCCGGATAAGTTACGAAAAAAAGAGAACGAGAAACTTTAGAATGTGTTAGCAAAAAAAAAAATAATAATAATAACGATTTTTCAGTCATGTGTGGTGTGCGAGATGTGTTGCTGCAAAAACAAACAGAGCCCTGCAGATCGAAACGTGAAAGAAATATATCAGATATTGATATAAGTTAGTATATTATTCGTATTCACTTATTACGTCTTGCGATGTCGAAGGGAGTTTATCACGATATAATTTTTGTTTAAGTAAGATACGCAGAAACGTTCACTTTCGATAATCTCCGCATGTACATTATTGTCCACTGCAATGCACAGACTACGTAGTATTCACTTTACACGTAAGTACAATCTACTGTTTTATAACGGAGTACAAATTCACAGCCGTCATGTACAGCATAGTGTACGCATTCTTTTGATACAACTGTACGGACATTGCAGGTACGCGCCCGTTGTGTACTTCTGCAGTCACCGTCTCTGCTTCAACATAAACAGACTTTAGTAAATGGTGAGTAAACTTGTAAGAACAGTCACTCTGATCCGTCCTTTGGTTATCAGTATGATAATATAAATGTTCAAAATGTGCTCCATTGCACTGTAGACAGATTTTGAAACATATTCTGGAACATAGGTCGCTGCAGAGTCCTGAAAAACGAGACGATCTTCTGATGTAATGCAGGCGCAGTTGTGGGTGGATCATTACAGTTGAAAATGTTCTCCTTTAAACAATCGTCGAAGTGACGGTATTGCTGATGTTTAATTTCAGGGATGTTCGTCGAAGACTTCGCTTTGGTGACTGCAACACCTGATTGACAACACGTCCATGATTGTCATTTGTGGACACAGTTACTGGCCTACCAGACCTTCACTTCCGTTGACACAATACACTACCCGTACGACGAAATTTTGTAACGATAGACAGCATAACTGTGTTGCTTGATGCCGGCTGATTAAAGTGTTCACGATATTGTTGCGCCACTAACTTTAAACTCGGCCCGCCTTGATAACCATTTCCGTACGAGCGAAAATAATACTCCACTATGAACACTTTTTCCTCCGTCGCGAGACCCACTGTCAATTCCAATCACACAACACAACGTTCGTTACACAACTAGCAATACATAACGTTGATGCAACAACACGCAGACACACAGGCATGCGCATGCGGGCTGCGCGAAATCTAGTACTGTATATTTTGGCTCATACCGTAGTTTTCGTTCCTTAAATAATGTATACATTTTTTTTAGCGGATTCTGTAGTTTAAATATTTTACATACCATATGGAAGTAAATTTATAAAATCTTATAAATAATTCTTTCAGCAGCCATCTTCCTCTAAGAATGAAATGAAGATCTATCACATTACACGAATAATACTTCTTTTTCCTTTCAAGTTTCTTCTAGGCCTATCTTCACTGACATTTGATGGTGACTAAATGACCGAGAAATCCGCTACTTTAGGTTAATCTACGAGCAAACATCAATTCATAATTCTCGCAATAATGGAAAACCCCAAAGATTTTTATTATGTTTCTTCATGCAATTAACCCTCTGACTAATAGTAACTCCATTGCATGTTTTACAGGACATAGAGACATTCGACCTGGAGGACTTCAAGTACAATTCTGTGAACATCACTGCGTTTCGCCTGGTTGACGTAGAGGACTCGCGCGTTTTGGAGACGCTGGAACAAATGGAGAGGTTCCAGCCCATTGGCCACGCCATCCTCAACCGCAGCGGAATTATACAAGTAAGTTAATTAATTAAAAAAAGGACGTCCGATATATTACGAAAAAATATTGTTAAAAGTATACACTGTCCACAAAAAATATCACAGTATTTTAACATTTTAATAAAGGAACGTATTATCTTCTTTACGAGCTATCACAAAATCTTCCCAATCCTTTTAAGAAAACGTCGAATTCAAAGTTAAAACTCGACCGAAAGCAATTATTATTTCCTGAATAACTTTAAAATAGAGTTTTACAGTCTTGAGACCGATGTTTCGGTTTGTTTAACAAAAAGTGGAATAATTACGGCCAATTCCTATCATTTATTATTTGGTTTGCTCTGGCCAAAAAAAAAAAAAAAAAAAAAAAAAAACATATTAAGCTAATTGGAAGATAGTTCGTCTTCCTCAAATAAAATGAGAATTAACAAACACTATTGAAGAGGTGAATTTCAAAGTGTCATAAGTCCTTTTTCTATGATTTTAACTTCTTTTATTCAAGTTTTAATTATTTAGCTTTTTCAAGCCTATATATAACTGTGTAAGTTTATTTCACAGACTCTGCTAAGTCTTGTAGTAGATCAGTTTGATAAAACACATGCAGATACTAATAATGTCAAATTTATTTCATCAGTTTTGGTCATTGTACTTATAACTTGTCATTTGGACTTAAGCCAGTTTAGAATCCACTTTTTTCAATTCTAAAAAAGGAAAACAGAAACAACGTTTTTCAAAACTTCATTTTAACGTTATTCCGATCATAGCCTAAACAATCTGACCAGCGTAAGTTAGTGTCTAAGCGTACTTGTTAATAACGCCTCCACTTTTCGTCTCTTAGATTTCTTGCTGCTCTTCTCAAACAGTTTCTAGCACATTCCTCTGCTGGAACCAGGCGTCAACTCAGAACAAGATACTGGTGATTCACAAGGTCTTGTTGTATTTAACACATTTTCCGAGGAAGTTACTGCACTCTTCACAATTAAACTACTCCCTGTTCTTAGCTAAAACTATCTTAACAGTTCGATTAGTTTAAGTCAACTTTTAAGCACTATATCATTCATTCATAGTGTTCTGCCCAAGGGCAGGTCTCTCACTGCAAACCCAGCATTCTCCAGTCTTTCCTATTTTCTGCCTTTCTCTTTGTCTCCTCAAATGATCCATATATCTTAATGTCGTCTATCATCTGATATCTTCTTCTGTCCCGAACTCTTCTCCCATTCACCTCCCTTCCAGTGCATTCTTCAGAAGGCAGTTTCTTCTCAACCAGTGATCCAACCAATTCCTTTTCTTTCTGATCAGTTTCAGCATCATTCTTTCTTCACCAACTCTTTCCAACACAGCTTCGTTTCTTATTCTGTCTGTTCATTTCACACGTTCCATCCTTTTCCAAATCCACATTTCAAATGCTTCTAGACGTTTCTCCTCACTTCGTCGTAATGTCCATGTTTTTGCCGCATACAATGCCACACTCCACACAAAGCACTTCACTAGTCTACTCCTTAGTTCTTTCTCCAGCGGGCCGCAGAAGATGCTCCTTTTTCTATTAAAAGCTTCCTTTGCCATTGCTTCTTGACTTCTTGGTAGCAGTTCATATTGCTACTTATAGTACATCCCAAGTATCTGAAGCTGTCCACTTGCTCTACTGCCTCATTTAGAATTCGCAAATTTACCTTCCTTACTTTTCTTCCTATGACCATGGTCTTCGTCTTGTTGGCATTTATCTCTATTCTAGACTGCTCACAGCGGTTATTTAGCTCTAGTAGCATATCCCTTAGTATTACCTCCTCTTCTGCTAACAACGCCATATCAGCAAATCTTATACCCTTTATTCTTCTTCCTCCTACTATCACTCCTCCAATGTTCTGAAAACAGTTTTTCACTAAATCCTCCAAATAGATGTTGAACAGCGTAGGTGATAGAGGGCATCATTACGGCAATGGTTCGGTACAGTATTAGGCACAGAACTTTTCTAGTGAAAACTTACTTTGAGAATGAAAACTATGTAGGCTAAAAGCTGGCTAGTGACTGAAACAGTATCACGTAGGATAGAAGCATTTGTAATCGCTGGCGAAGAAAAATATTCAAAGCATAGGCTACTGGCCTAAGGCAATAACTAGTTCAGAACTATAGGCTACAAGACAACAAATAATCCCAAATGAAAATAAGGAAAGGAAATGGACGTGCAGAAGACACACATTTATGAAGCAACAAGATGGTCTGTCGTCAAGGTAGCATGCTCCTGTACAAGAGATTAAGGATTCTATTATTATTATTATTATTATTATTATTGTTATTAGAGCGCGTTAAAATAACATTTGAGATTTTTTGTCAAATACTTATCCTAAATCACTCACTCGAAATTTGTAATTGGATCTCCCTGTATAACTGTAACATCTCAAATCGTTATTGGAATAAAATATAATATAAGGTTACTGCTGTTGTATATGCTGTATAGTACAGAATTTTTCTATTTGTTGTAACCATAATAATCGTTAAATAGCATTGTTATATAGGCTGCAATATGAGCGGGGTCCTTTATTATTTCATCGTTAGGTATATCCATCTGACTTTTTAATCAATAAACGTCTGTGATGTTACATTATTTCGATGGGTTAAAAAAAGGTTGTTGACTCTAAACACGACTTCAGGAAAATCGAAAAAAAAAAATGGGTGGAAATTTTGTATGAACATGAATAATATGACTTAATTGTAATTCATTGGTACTGGGTCAGTTTGTACTCTAAGCATTTATGGACATGTTGAAGACTACTGAGAGTTTCGGTGGAACTAGTAGAAATTAAATTAAATTTAACAAAAGTGAAGAAAATAAATACTGCATTAAATCTGATTAATATAACCTCAGTTATTAGGGTAGTGAAGTAAATGTCATGTAACTACCGCTGTACAGCAAACATTTACTAAAATAACGTACAGTAGAGGCAAAAAAATCCGGACCGATCCTTGTAACTGATTTCAGAGCCTTGTTCACTCCAGAGCACGATAGACTGGTAACTAAGACTTTCGTGGTTCGAATCCTGCCTGGGAAGGAAACTTTTTTTTTGTTCCTTATTCAAATTTATTCCCAACACTTTTCGATTGCAGCGATATTTTACTACTTAATTAACTTATTATTCCCAGAACATGAATTTTACCAGCAATCGAAAAGTATTGGGAATAAATTTGAATAAGGAAGAAAAAAAAGTTTCTTTCCCTGGCAGGATTCGAACCACGAAGGTCTTAGTTACCAGTCTATCGTGCGCTGGAGTGAACAAGGCTCTGAAAACAGCTATAAGGGCAGGTCCGGTTTTTTTACCACTACTGTACACTCCCATCATTACGGAACTTAAATATTATTATTATTATTATTATTATTATTATCATTATCATTATTATTATTATCATTATTATTATTATTATTATTATTATTGATACTGAATTGGATGGCGGAAGGGACAAGAGTAAGGGTTAGACCACCAGCTCACCAATATACAAATTCAATACTCAAACTCGTAGAAATGATACAAGAGAAGTGGTGCCTCCTGCATTAATACAAACTCTGCAACGACGTGTCATTGTCTGTCGTACACGTTCAAAGACTCTAGGCATGTGCTATAGAGCCTCAGGAGCTGCAAGAACCTGGGCGACGAGCTCTTCCTTCAATTCAGACTTTTAGTCTCGTACACAAGGCTCTTCAAGTATCCCCACACATAAAAGTCAAGTGGGGTGAGGTCGGGAGAACGAGCAGGCCATCCAGTGGATACACCGTGGCATATCCACTTATTCCTTACAGTTAGTACAGTTTCTGGTTTTGTAATTCAATAATTAGTTTCGGACACATGGTCATTTAACAAAAAAACGTTTGTTTTGGTCTCTTGTATCATCCCTAGAAGCTTGAAAATTGAATTTAGATACACCCTGTATAAGATATACAATATTGGACTAAGAACACTATCTTGTGGAATTCCTGATTTTATGGATGGAATGTTGTAACATGAACTTGGAATTTCATTTGAAAGAATTTATCTTCTATATTATGATTTCAGTAGACTATAAAATGAATATGGCAAGGACTTTTTTATTTGGTGTGCCAAACTTCATCAAATAACTGTCTAACATCAAGGAATACCGCTGAACAATATTCTTTGTTCTCTAGACAAATGAACATAATCAGCAGTGCTGTTGATCGATCAAAATATTTAATCGATTAACTTCGAGTTTTGATCGAGTTGAAAAAATGTTTTAATATACTGTAATACACAATTATTGTTAAATTTAACTTGTGTTCGGTGATAAGCATAAGTATTAAATGTTGTATATCTGTGTATATTATATCATATTACAAAACTATTTTTAATTACTTAGTAACATATTTATTATAAGCAGGGAAAGGATTTATATGTAAATACATATTTACTTATAAAGCTAATATAATTTATATTTTGCATTATCTTTATGTTTCACAATGTGTAGGGTTGAAAAATCCTACTTTTATTTTCCATATTTTTCCATATTTTAGAGTTTAGTACATATTTTCGTTAATTTCCATATATTTTCCATATTTCATATAAAACAGTCCATATTATATTAGGTTTAACAATAAAACAAAACAAAATTCCATTAACTTTTAAAAATACATTTCAACAATAGAGATTTAAACACATGTTCAGTAATCCCTTTAACATCAGAGTTATTTGAAAATTAGCAGTCCTATCAACAATGGGAAAGTAAGTTACAAAACTGTATTAATTTAATTTAAAATTTTTAACAGACTTCAGTTGTGCAGCTCAACAGTTAAATGCCAGTCAGAGTACACATAGGTTCAGTTTTGTAAATCATACTATAAAGACGGTAAATATGCCAAAAGTACGTCATTCAGTCAATTTAAAATCAAAACTAACAAGTTACATTTCAGAATTTAAAGAAGATGGTTTATCAACTGACAATAAAATATTATTTTGTAATTTGTGTCAGTGTGCAGTATCATCTACACAAAAGTTCCTGGTGCAACAACACATTACAACTAGTAAACATCAGGCCAACAAACAACTAAATTCCAAGCAGAGACAATTGTTTTTAACACAACCAACAACATCGAATGTAAGATCTGAGTTTAACATCGACCTGTGCCGTTCTCTCATCTCTGCTGATATTCCTCTCTACAAACTAAAGAATAAGGTCTTCAGGGAATTCCTTGAAAAATATACTCAACATACAATCCCGGATGAGTCAACACTTAGGAAGACGTATGCTCCATCCATCTACGATGAGACAATACAGAAGATAAGAGATGAAATTAAAGATAGTTCAATTTGGGTTTCCATTGATGAGACTCCCGACAAAGAAGGTAGACTTGTTGGTAATGTAGTTATCGGTTTGTTAAGTGAACAATATTCTGAACGAATTCTTTTACATTGTGATGTTCTAGAAAAGTGCAATAACAAAACTATAGTTAAACTGTTCAACGAAGCTATGGGTATCCTGTGGCCAAAGGGTATTATGTACGATAATGTGTTATTCTTTATTAGCGATGCTGCCCCTTATATGGTCAAAGCTGGACAAGCATTATCTGTTGTATATCCTAAATTGACTCATTTTACTTGTGTGGCGCATGCATTTCATCGTGTGGCAGAAGTGGTCAGAGACAATTTCCCTAAAGTAGATTTGTTGATTTCATCAGTGAAAAAAGTATTTCTCAAAGCTCCCAGTAGAGTTAACGTGTTGAAAGAAATGTACCCTGAAATTCCATTGCCACCAAAGCCAATTTTAACTAGATGGGGTACATGGCTAGAAGCAGTTGAATATTATGCCGAACATATAGACTCTATTAACAATGTTCTCCTTGCATTGGACTCTGAAGATGCAGTCTCAATTGATACTGCGAAAACAGTTACCTGTGACATAAGTGTGAAGAATGACTTAGCTCACATTCAGCATACATTTTCATGCATCATAAAAACGCTCAAAAGTCTCCAAAATAGGCACCTTTCACTATCTGAAAGTTTTGAAATTATAAATAGTACTGTGGAACAACTGAATCGTGGTAGAGGTAAAGTTGCAGATGCAGTAAGAGCTAAGGTGGACACTGTACTTTCAAAAAACCCTGGATATGAAGAACTACAAAAGGTTGTTGCTGTGATGAGTGGTGAATCAACAGTGAAGATTAACTTGGACTTATCCCCAGCAGACATTGTGAAATTGAATTATGTACCAGTTACTTCTTGTGACGTCGAACGCTCTTTTAGTCAGTATAAATCTATCCTCAGAGACAATAGAAGAAGATTCACTTTTCAGCACTTGAAAGAAATGTTTGTAACCTATTGTTATGGTAACAGACAATAAAAATTGTGTTTTGTTGAAACTACATTGGAAGATAAGGTACGTCCATTATATTTTTTGTTTAGTTTGATTAAAATGTACCAATATTTAACGTACATAGTCATTTTTTTATAATTTTAAGTCCATATTTAATTCCATATTTTGGTAAAAATCCATATTTAATTCCATATTTTGGTAAAAATAACTACATATATATTTACATATTTCATATATTTTTAGTCCATATAAATCCGTTCCCTGATTATAAGGCTTATAATTTATGGTGTCAATTTCTCCAGGAATTTTTGAGACAAACATAAATAACAAAAAATATGAAGACTCACCTAGTTAATACTGCTTCATCCATGATTTTAAACATGTGAGTGCATTCGCATGCTCCGAATTAAGTGCCGCTCTACGTTTAGTAACAATGTTCCCCGCATCACTAAACACGAAAAAACTTTTTTTCTGTGAAGCACTTCTCCACGATCGTTCAATTTAAGTCCAAACGTTTCACCGAGTTTATCTCTCAAATTTTCATAGGACATAATGGAGTTTACACGTTTCACAAACCACAGAAAACTATTTTTTTTTCTTTATGAAACTAAACACACAACTTTCATATACAAACTCAGTACAAAAACTGCAACTGCAAAAGTACAGCAGTTGAAACAGAAGACTGGCCACTATTGTAATCGAATTACCAGATTTTAGAAAGAGAATAAGATAGTTACGCTCTCACAGTGTAGACATGGCTATTTTATAAGTGATGAGGGGGTCGAATTCCAGAAAAGTATGTATTTCATATGCCACGAAGATGAGCTGATAACAAGGTGGAAGTTTTCTTGTAAAACCATAAAACTTAATAAGGGTTTCATATTGAGTTTCAACTTTCAATGGAGGTAGACTAGGTCACTGTCCTCATATCTCCATCTTTTTCTGAAGTGTTTGTGCAAAGATTTTCCCTACGCTACCTGGTTTACAGTTAGAAAATAACAGTACTATTGTGCTTTTAAGCAAGTAATTTCCGAGAGAGAAATATTGTCGGAATTTTAGTATGAATTTGTATTAACAAAATAATAATTAATATCAACTACAACCGATTAATTTTAATTGATTCGATTATTCAATTAAATATTTTTGATCGATTAATCTTATAACAGAAACTGATTGATTAATCGATTAAATCCCACAACACTAATAATAAGATCTTTCCTTGAACCCTTTAATTCAGGGAAAAAATTCTTCTCTTTCTTCACGTAAATCTGCGGTGTGGGACACAATGCATCCTGTTTATAAATTACCGATACTCTTTCAAAATAGGTCAGTAAACAAATAAGAGATAGTTATCACGCCAGAGTAACGTCAACATTCGACGCAAAGCTGTGCTACCGTAACAATACGTCCGACATGTTTCAGAAGCGATGCAAAGTCTAGATATAATGGCCAGCTGGGGCACACATTTTCTATGTGCATAAACGCCAGCTTGATATTATTTTGCTGAAAGCCACCTCTCGCGAAATATTCATGTAGATTTATATCTCATTCCCTACATTTTAACGATCCCCTTTTTGAACTAAAATGGAAGTTTATCGCTTCCAAAGAGCGTTTTATTTGTTAATTTTGTTAAGCGAGTCGTTCTTTTGTTTTGACCTTTATAGCATCTGTGATAAGGCGATTGTCAATTTAACAAATGACGGTTGTTACGCCATGTATAGCCGTTTTATTGAGCGCTGCTGCTAAGTCGAGTTATAAACGATTATAAAACAGAGAAAAGTAATGAAGATATCCGAGGATTGAGATTTGAAATGGAAGGCACATAAGACATGCAATTACTGGCAGAGATAAGTTGAAGAAAAATAATAAAATGGAAGTCAGATGAAATAAAAAAAACTGAAGGATGCTTGAAGAGGACAAAAATAATAATAAAAGATAGGTAAAGAGGAAAAGACTGTAGGAAACAGGACTCCTCAACGTAGCATGCGTTATTGCATAAGACTTGGAAATAACGAAGATTTCAAGGAAAAAAACTTATTTCGATTTATTTCTGAGAATTCTTTTTCTTCCTCTATAGGTTTATCAGAATTGTAGTAACTCTGACAGGAATATTAAATTATGTCATCAATATAGACTTCCGAATCAGGGCTGCGTTCGGGAATGGGTTTGAATCTCTCTTGGAGTTCCTGAGATTTCTAAGACTTTCCCAAACTGTAAAGCGAATGTCATCGTATAACCTATTTTGCACAAAGATAAACAACCTTGTAACAATTGATACCGTCTGAGGTAAATTTCACAGGGCCTCTACAATCCAAAATATAAATTGTAGCCCTACTACTTCCTATACAGGGTGTCTACCGATTTCCAATGGATCAAATTCATAACTTTCTCATGACTTTTCCATTACCTCTTTAGTCAAATGCAAGACCTCTTGGAAATGTGCATGGTAAAATGACAAAGATCTTTTTTTAATGAATCCCTATCTGAAAGCCAGTTGAGATTAAAACTAAATGAAGAGTCCACTGCAAGAATGATGGATGTCACTTTCTTGTCGAAAATGAACCAAGACTATCAATGCATAGCTTAAGCCATATAGAATGTACATACAGAGTTATATGGCATTAACACTAATAGTCATTATCCAGTAATGATCGGAAAATCACAGTTAAGCTTTGAGTGCTAAACATTTCAAACTTTCAATTGTTTCTCCTGTAAAATGTATTCCAAATGACATCCATCATTCTTGCAGTGGACTCTTCAAATGTAATTCTTATGTCACTAAAATTGCTTGTCAACATGAATAATGTAATTGTGTATGACTTGCACTATGCCATTCATCAAATTCTATGTGTTTAAAGAAATAAAAACGTTCAATTCTCATCTAGGATGGGGTGTAATTATTTTTATATAATCATCATTATATCTGTTAAGATACAAATTATTTTAACATGGCAAAGCTGCAAAATCTTACAAGTTTCATTAAGGCAATATAAAAACTATGAAAGTACAAATGTATGAAGAATTTTAAATTTCACAGTAAAAGACTCAGGGTTCTATGCATAGACATTTCGCTAGTCCGCGCTACGAGCGTGCTAAACTAGCCCCGGCTATCGAGCGATTACTTGTACAGGATTCATATATCATATCGCAACACTGGTTTATGAATACGAAAAACGTTAGTTCGCTGATCATCCACCGGAAGCCCGCGCTAAAAATGTCTATGAATATGGTCCTCAGTGTTTAAGTATCTTAACTAAACTTGAAATCTCAACATCTAAAATTTCAGCTTCTTCTTTTGTCTTTTCTATAAGCATAAGCTTACTTCCCTTATATTTGAGTTCTCTAATTTCTTGAACTGTTCTCCTTTTATGATTGGACGCTTCATCTTCATCAGATTTCTTCACCACTTAGCATGAAACATCGAACAGTCTCCTCAGTCAAAATGTACGAGTATTTATCATCATTGGAAACAATTACAGTATGGCATAAAATATAGTAAAACTATCAATAAATCATTATTTAGTTACCAGAGTTTAACGTGTCTTCATTCAGTGCTGAAACAAAAAAGAATCGTAACCACCCACTCAATTTCATTACTTTTTCATTGCTTTAATGACAGACGTTTGAGATGGGCAGGGCATGTAGCACGTATGGGTGAATCCAGAAATGCATAAAGAGTGCCAGTTGGAAGACCTGAGAGGAAAAAGACTTTGGGGAGGTCGAGACGTAGATGGAAGGATAATATTAAAATGAATTTGAGGAATGTGGGATATGATGCTAGAAACTGGATTAATCAGGATAGTGACCGATGGCAGACTTATGTGATGGCGGCAATGAACCTCCGGGTTCTTTAAAAACCATTTGTAAGTAATTGAAATATAATTGATTTATTTAAATCCACCACCAACAGAAGCAGGCATAAAAATGCTATTAGATAGAGTAAACTATACTTCACTGAGTAGATCCGTACTCTTCAAGAGATTCAAGCTAAATGTTATTCCCCATTCCAGTCTGACCGTTAGAAGAACTTAATTTCTACGCACTTCGAAACTTTTCTTGCCCAGCTATAGCATTGATACAGGTAAAAGTGTTTGTATATTTTATCTGTCAGTTTTCATAGTAAATGTAAAAATGGAAAATAGTTAAAATTACACCGTCAAGTACAATGCAACATTATAGCAGGGTGTCTACTGGTCATGAAAGTCATGAAAAAGTAATGAAATTGAACAGGTGGCCGTCTCTTTCTTCTCGTAATACAGGTGTAAGAGGTCAACGAACTCAGATCTGTCCACAGTATAGAGAACATACAGTAAGGACACCTAAGCCATTTCGTGGGAACAAATTCTGAGTGCGCATGTCACGAAACCGGGTGTATTATCTGGAACCTCCACCAGATGGCTCTCCATCTGCAACAGGCTGGCATAATTTAATATTAAATGAAAATATTCATTACTCATCATTTAACAATTTTAAAGACATGAGGTAAAGGAATGACAATATAACCATGATAATAATTACTTCCGTATGCAATCATCATGAAAATATTCAATAATTGACGCTAACGTTCAAGTCACTGTTTGAGGCTTATGTTGGTAAAATTGATCCAAGTACAACATAATACATCATGGCGTCCGTTGCTGTGAAGTGCGAACAAGAACATCAACAATGGATATAAGTATTTTGACTTCCTAGCGACATCATATTAATGATAGATAATATACATACAAGATTATTCGTATTACTGACCAATAAAATAAATAAATAAATAAATAAATATTTTACTAATATTTTGATAGTGATTTGATACTAGCGACATAGTTGGATTCATTGAGAACTAGACCTTACTGAGCTTGAATTTAGTACCAACAACATCAAAGGAGCCGACAAGAATTGTCCCTACTGATTCTTCTTATACTGTGGTCTGTCTGTCTTACTGAACTACCTCCCATCTTTCTTTCTGGCTACAATGTTGCAAGCTGGTCATATCGGTCAGTGGCTTCAAATTCGTGGTTTTAAATTAAATTTACACGAAAACCGTCCACGCTATTGAAGTACGCCAGAGGAATAAATTATTCTTTATACATCTTGATTACACAACTTTTAACACTATTTCACTTTGGAAAACATATTATATATCTTTCACGTGTTAAATTTTATGTTACCTTGTTAACATGTTTCGACCTGCTATTGGCCATCATCAGAACTGGTTGTTGCTGGTCTTGGGCCCTTTGTTTTGTTTCCTGTGTGAGTGTGTAACCTAACCTACATAAACATACCCCCACAGGAAACAAAACAAAAGGCGCCAAGACCAGCAACAGCTAGTTCTGATGATGGCCAATAGCAGGCCGAAACATGTCAACAAGGTACTACGCGACCAAGGCGGGAACCGTTTTCTTTGGTGGCGCTGCGATTCGCTTCATAACACAGGCCGTGTTGTAAAGTCCGCATCAGATGCAAAATGAAGCACATGCTGAACTGCGCTCTTGTTTCATTATTATTAACACGCTTTATATGTTATATGTTCGTATATATAGTTAACTTTATTGTTTAGTTTTATTTTATCACATTTATAGCCTACACATAGGAATCTATTCAGAAAACACACCACAACATCGGTGTTCGTAAAGGAGGGAACATGAATCGAAAGTAACGTAAACTAAAGTAGGTATTGTATTTCATACAATATTGTATTTGATACGCATTTCTTACCTCAGCATTTTAAAGTGGTCGGACTCCGGACATCATATATGAGGAAAGCACCCGGTATAAAACCATCACTACCACCAGCATGGGCTACTATAAGTCGTTGACCTGCACTGATATTTGTATGAACACCTGACATATTTACGTCTTGCCAACATTTGTGGACAGTGTAACGAGTATGGAATCATATTTCGTCCAGGTAAATAACGGGCTACTTTATCAGAGCGTTCTATTAGATATTTCCTTTTATCTGTACAGTTTTTTAATGCAAACCCTATTGATAGTATGAGTTTTCGTAAAGTTTCCTTGCACCCTTTAAAACCTATCTCTCTCTTACAAAATTTATGCAACTTTCCTAATGTTGAAAGCTCTCTGTAGAGACTATTGGGACCAGATCGAAAAGCTAGGTATTGGATGTGACGACTCCTGCAGTAAACATACGCAGCGAGCACCAAGTTCCTCATTCAGCCACGACGAGTCTCGCCTTGGTCGCGTAGTAACATAATAGTAATATGCGTTACAAGAGCGGTATGTTGAAGTTTTCATGTTCGAGGAAAAGTTTGAAAAAGCGAAACGTAGTTGAGCTTTTTTAATTTCCGAGAATTGAAAGAAAACATACCGCTCGTGTATCGTACATTATGTTGTGCGAAGATCGTTTATTACGAGTACATACCTGAAAGATGAATTTCTAATTAGTTGCAATGAAATCTCCATCTTGGTTTCTGTTCAATGACGGCAAATTTGCAAAACAAAAATATCTATCTTCAACATTGTTGCTTTAAAATGTTTTCTGTGTTTACTATACTCCAGCAGACCGTGATATACGTCTGTCTTTTTTTTCACCCAGTCTATGATGAGTCTGGAATCTTGTTGATTTTTTCACGGCTTCCTTAATGTTACATGCATCACGAATGCAGTAACTTTAGTGGAGTTGTAGAGTTTACTTAATTTTTGCAAATATTTAAAAACAATAATTAACAGTGCAATTTAGGTGAAATTGCAGTGGGAAGTTTCCAATTTATAATTATTACTATATTGAACGTCTCTAAAAATAATATGTTAAAAGCCTAAAGGAGTAAAATCAATATGTCACTTAAGCGGTAAGAAGAGGGAAATTGTTATGTGTGTTAGGTTGGGAATACTGAATGTGGAATTTTAGACTTTCCGCGGATTGGTTTTGTGCGGAAACCAAGCAAATACGCACGATCTCGCACAAAATTTAACATGTGAAACATATATATATATACGTTTTCCAAATTATTCTTTATTAGATTTTCAATCGATATGGACAAAAATCACGATCCTACTCGAAACAGTTACTGAACAAGAGGGTGTTAAACATTTAGGGGAAAACATTTTTTTCTTAAAAAAAACTATCAACTTTCCACCAACATAGTATTACACTTTTTTCGTAATATACACAACATGAGCTATTCGCTCTGAAAATCTGCAGGGTTATTTCACTTCCATCCTGTATAATTATTCCGAATTACTTGTGTAACAATAGCATGTACAGTAGGTATGTTCGATGTATTTATGTATTAATTTATGTGCCTATTACTCAATACTGAGTTCTCAGCTGTCATTGGCTGTAAGCACGTTTATATATATAATAAATGGTTACAATTCACTCTGTGATTTGCTCTAATTTGTCACACTGCTTTATGGCACGAACAGACATAACTTCAAAAGTAAATTCAATAAAAGAAATGATTCCTAGAAACACAATAGTGAATGAAATTAATTGACCGCAGTTCGATTCCGTGGAGGCGTAAATAGTTTTCTGCTCTCACTTCCATTGATTGCTTCTGGCGTTCTGCCAGTTCCCCAGACAATGGCCCGTATCCTCGGAAGCAGAGCGACGTATGTATCTTCTTCGTAGGTCAATTCTCTGTCAACTTCGTTCCCTAGCAACAGCGGTAGCCGCATGATAAGACTGCGCGAAAGTCTTCCAGGTTTGACTCCATTATGCCAGTTCCACCGGAACAAGAATGAAAACTAAATAACAATAATTGCAATTCAGAGCCACCTACATAGAAAGTCGGAGCCTTGGGTCGACAACACTGTAAAGAACTGTCAAACGGAAGTCTATGATACAAAATCAAGCGTTTGTAGCTATTAATGTCGATGTTCAATGTAATGAATTTTATAACATACGTGTGTGTCGATGAAATTACGTTCGCAGTCGTAGCAAAGACTGCCTCCGTGGTCTGTTGGTCAGCATGCTGGCTTCCAGATCAGGAGGTCCCGGGTTCGATTCCCGGGCTCGGCTCTAGGTGAATTTTTCTTGAAGAAGAGGAATTATCTGGGTGTCTAGAGCAGGGAGCGTCAAGTGACTACACTCTCGTGCATACGTACAAGCCCTCAAGCCCTGACGTACGGCTGCGGGCAAGGGTAGCTGCTTCCACAGCGGCGGAGCTGAGAACTTGTATGTGAACCGAATTTGTGATAAGAATATACATTACTTTCAACTTTTAATTGAAGTACACTTCAGTGTTAATTGCACTGTACTGAAAACAGTACTCTACACAATTTGGTACAATTAGCTATATTTGCATGTTTGCACAATAATGAAACAAAACAAAATATACACTTTTATACAGATTAACATACTACGAAATAAAACTGTTCGCTGTTTGTCTTCTTCTCATTGCTATACAGTTCAATTAACAAAGTAAAACAACAGTACAGCCGTTATTATTCAAATACAATTCTCTAATAACAATACTTTTTCTTATACATCAGAGATCCGCGGCGATTTTTGCAGTTTTCTGTTAGTAAACAGTTTTTCAATTCGCAGAGCTATTGTTTTAGTACCACCCAATCGCAAACATGCTTTCAAGTGTTCATCACTTAATTGGCTTCTGTGACGTGACTTTGTAAATTTCGTTAAAGAAAACAGTGTTTCGCATACGTAGGTTGTCCCGAACATGCTCAACGTTCTTGCAGCGAGAAGTATACAAATGATTAATACATTTTCTGTTTTGATACATATCCTTTAGCTCAATATTGCTTTATAAATCAAGTATTTCTAATTTTAGTTCAGCAGAAATATCCAGGACACTCACTGAAAAAGGTGTTGCAAATATCTTAAATTGTTGTTCAAGTTTTCTAATATCCTGAAATCTACGTTCGAAGTCTTCGCATAATTGTTGCATTATTCTTCTAGTCTATATCCTTTCATGTCCAAGGCTTCTAACAGGTTTCCCATGTACATCCACACATAAGCAATTTCATTTCTAAGTGCAAGAAAACGTTTCAGAACTTTTCCTCGACTTAACCACCTTACCTCGGTATGGCACAGTAAATCCCCATACTCACTGTTAATATCATCCAGCAGTGCCCTGAACTCCATGTGATGAAGTCCTTTAGACCTTATGAAATTATTTGTTCGCACAACAACATCCATTACATTGCTAAGGTTCATGTTTTTAGCACATCAATTTTCCTGGTGCAAAATGCAGTGCACAGGTGCCCCCAAGCGACCTCTATAGACTCCACCACTGATAGGCTGCAGTGTACAACTGTACTGCCCGCAGTGGAAGCCCTAAGCAGGCCTGTATGCCCTCTCGCGATCTTGACTCGACCTGGCGGAGCCTGGTCTAGAGTCTGGAAATTTGTATGAATGTGAGTGTGATTGTGAGTGTGCCGGGTTAATATTAATTAACCAATCATCACAAATATAAAAATACATCAGGACTGTCGCTGGGCAGAAAAACTGAACACACGTTTCAGAGGCACATTGTTGACTAGTAACTCCATCTGTTAGCACAACCATAAAGCATCTAATAGATGCTATACAGTTACCAACAACGAAAAAAAAATCGTAGCAAATGTTCATTGATTATGTATTACTAATTATGTGCCTATTGGCAATAAAAACAAGAGAATAAATGGAAATAAAATGGCTGTAGTCTTTGAATAATTTTAAGGTTATTGATGACAAAGTGAATGTTAATTCTTTGATTTATTAAGATATTAAATATTTTACAAACTACATGCTTATATTATTATGGATTTATTTTTCTTCTTAAATATTAATTACATTTTTATAGTTTTAATTGAGGCTTGTGGCCCAGCAGAAATGTTGTTCCAACCAAGTTGTAGAATTTCGCCTGCTATACAGGGTGTCCCATTTATCTTGTGCACCTATTATAACTTCGCATTCGTGCCCGACCTCATGTCGCGCCTCGCACACGGAGCACGCCGTTTATAGTGGAGAGCGAGAAAAGGAAGGGATCCTGTTCACTAACACAAGTAACGCACACTACAGGGCCATTCTAAATAGGTTCCTTACTCCTAAACAAGTACAGTATACTTCAGGTTAGCAGTGTTTATGATATTATGCACTAGACCTACTAGTTGAAATAAAGGTGCCTAAAACAAGTACGAAACTACAGTAGTGGGTAGAGAAATTCAGAAGACAGACAGTCTAAGTTGCGACATAATTGTGTAAAACATAGAGTCAGGACAGAGACAAGCAAGAATTCGTACAACAAGTGCCAGTCCGAATGAACTGTTGATTTCTGATGCATAGAATACTGGGGAGAGGTTATGTACTTAATGAGCCAAAAACATTTTAATAGAAGTAACTTAGTATCAAACGACAGTACGAAATATTTCATTCCTATAAACATAGAGAAGTCGAGAAAAACAACCTACAAAGCATCCAGAACTTCAAAAATTGCAGCTAGACTTTATTTTTGTTGGGCAATATGTAAGTGATCCGTTCTTTTCATTAATGAAACTCACAAAACCACGTTTAAGATCAAGATTATCCGATGATATGTAGGCTATATTTCGTTTTTCCGCTGGAAATAATGTATTCCCAGACATGTGTGTATGTGTGTGTGTCTAATGTCTATCCATTTCACTTTGCGTAGTTCGGGTTCCGCATACTGCGGATAGATGGCAGGACAGTGACCCATTTTCAAATTGCATACCACTTCGGCGGATCACGTTACTGTTCTCCAACCAGGAGATCAACCGTGAAAGGAATGTGCGTACTATTGCGTCATCTATTGAAGCGAAGTAGATAGATAATATTACCGTTATAACGTCAGTTTAAAAAACATGCGCTTTCCTGAATATGTTATTTCCTGTATGGAGGGATTAAAAGACCAGGAGATTAACCGTGATCTAATTTTGTAACATGGGTAGTATAAGTATGTATCAGTGTTACTGTTTGTGCTCTGAGAGATAACCAATGGAGATGCGTCTACCCATGTGTGTGATCTTATGACATCTTACGACATCAACATTCATTCATAGCATCACCCCGCTCAGTCTCATTCCCCTGAGACTTTCTCGTGGTTGGAGTACAGTATGTATGATGTGCATCTGTGAAGAGTTATGTCGTGTACTAGGGTGAGTGTATGTTAAATGTTCGTGTAGGGATGGGTGAGGAGGAGGATGATGAAGGTGAGGAAGGAAGAAGGGGAAACCAGACATAACAAGGTTCGTTTCAGAGCCCAATGGAATATGTCGTTTTGAATTCGATGAGGGTTCGTTAAGTACAAGTGATTTTCAGACAGTGCATTGCTGGATTAGAGAGCGCAAGTTTTATATATGCAGTTCTGTAAATTGCATTCTTCTATAAAAATGTTAACTGCGTATTGTGAAATGAATTTTTTATTCTAGAAAATATAATTTTCCATTCTTTATACCACAACGTATGACCATGCGATAAATAAAATAAAATTCAAATACTGTCAAACCTGTTTTACTACAAGCGTGAAAATTAAACCGTAATTTGCTCACCCCTGTTTTGCTTTGTATGTGGCCGACAGAAGCAGATCACTCTAGCCAGACAACATATACCGAACGTTGCAGCACACAAAATCATTCAAGTGCTCTTTTCTTGAAATCTCTGTTCTACATCGATAATAATTGTGGATCATACTACACAATCGTTCAGAAATTATTTATTTCATGTTCTCCATAGGTCAGATATAGCAAACAAGTGTGCAGCGAAAACAAACAATATAGCGTCTGAAATATATGGCCAAGCAACAACAAACGAGGAAATAAATTAATTGGACAGGTTAAGCCTCAAAACATCGAAATGAATAGAAAGAGTATACATTAATATATGATTTATTTATGTATTACAATCTCCAGCTCCATTTTTAATTTTGTACACAGGGGGCAAAAAAAAAAAAAAAAAAAAAAAGGCACAAAATTAGAAATACTTTATTTTCGGAAATAGATAACATTAATTCATAATGAATGCACTGTTGGGAAGAGTAGACTTAAAGAAGAGCAGGACTTTTTATTATGTTTTTTGAGGCTCAATTAAAATTTTATGGAGGTCAATACACAATGATGCGAAAAATGTGGTTTTTGAAGAAACTGTATTAGGCTACTTCAAAATGCAGAAACTGAATGTTGGCAAAATTAATAATAATTAATAACTTTTCAAATAATCAAAATTAAAAATGATGCTCTATGTGACCGCCACCCGCACAACCATTTGTAGGCGTCTTCTCCATCGTCCAATAGCATTGGATATGTCTTTGATCAAGCCGATCCCAACAAGAAGGCGTTGTCTTAAATGTTAAATATTACGAATTCTTGGTGTTTTTTTTTTTGACTCCATACAAAATAGTCGATAGGATTAAGATCTCGTTTGAAACTCTAGCGGAAATCATCAGAGAATCTGAGAAATGCGATCTTTCACGCAATAATCTCTCAGGAGGGATATCATGTCCGTATCTTGCTAATCAATCGTTGTACACTTGAAACAGACCATTCTCGCTGAGCGTAGTTCCTTACAATTTGACGGGCAGATGAATTATTATATTGGTGCAAATGTTTAATGAAAATCTCGTCTTCGTTCGTTAAGAGACCCATTATTCACAAAATGAGAACTCAAAACGGAAGAAAACAAATGATGATAGCACAACAAACGGCTTGGCCTGCTGAACTCGTAAGGCCATAATGCTTAGTTCGGCATAAACGATCGATTTTGCACTGCCTTACAAAAAAATAAAAAATAATGTTTAATAAATGGTAAAAAATAAAATATTACAGTACTTTCCCGGTCTAAAAGGACTGTGAAATAAACTTTCAAGTGAAATCACTAGCTACTGGAATATAACCATTTAAATGTTGTGCCTTTTTTTCTTTTTTTGGTCCACTGTCTATTTGGCAAGCCATAATGATCAAAGCTGCAGTGATCATTTTGTGAAGTTAACATGATATTTATTTTAAATATTTGAAATACTATCTCATTTTATTGATTTTTATTAGTTCTATTAGTTCGTTTTATTCGAGAAATAGCCCTAGCAAATACAACTCGTAGTTTTTAAGGTAAATCAGCTCGTCACTAACTTCACCGACTCGTGAACATCAATAAGTTCAACAACACTCTTGGTACATGTGATAAATTCTACTTTGGATTTAATGCACCTATATATTGCAACTTTATGTAGCGTGAAAACCAAGGCTTTTAATAAATTGTGAATAGGGAAGGATTTCTAGTTGTTCCAAACTTTAAAGAAAAATCCTGTATTTAAAAGAAATGTAATTAATTTATTCACAGAACACCAATATTTTCCCGTATTCTGGAACTTAAGCATTTTCAGATATTCTTTCTAAGGTACCGTAAATACTCTTAGGAGACTTACTAAAAAGTTACCAAATTTCTAAAAACTCATGTAGAATAGCCTACCATAATTATAAGTTACCTCTTCCAGTCCAAAAATTTACTACTTAGTACTAAAAAGTACTATGTACTTGAATTTTATGTTTTACATACCTCATCTCGTATTATAATGATGTTGTCCGTACCACCGATTTCTGTAACACAAGAACATAATTCATAGTAAAGGCAATTTATATGGAGGTATATGACTTACTTACTGGGGTGGACATGTAGTATCCTTAAGCATTCCAGGTAAGATTGGTTTCTGTGAACCCGTGATACGGAATGCGTTGCGTACAAACTGTGCTATCCGGGTGGTCACACCATCCGCTATATTACCCTTTCTTCCCAAACTATAAAATCCAGTATACCATACATTTCGTGGTGGTTTCTCATACCTCACATATCTACATGAAAAGTCATGTCCCCGGCAAGTAAGAACCTGGAGGGGAGGGGGGGGGGCTCTGGTGCTTCTTATGCAGATCTACGACTCATCTAAAATCCATCACCACTGACATCTACCAATCTTTTGACAAATCGCAAGGACCACCCACCATGGCAGACGATCGATTCGGCGTCATGTAAACATAGTTGAGGCCTTATTTTTCGAAACGGAGATGATCATGAAAGAGAACTTGTGATGAGTATACGTAGAATTTCAGAAAAATTTTGCAGTGTTAGAAGTCGGTCAAAGCATTGTCCTCTCTTCTTAAAATATGTTTACACATTTTGAATGATTTTAGCTTACTGTGTATGTATTATTTTACTGCGTCCATTTTCATCATCACTATCATTATTTCGAGACAGAGACTCCCAAGGACGCTAAAGATAACGAATGGTTTACTCTTTAACTAATCTCAACACAAAACTTAGTTTCAACTCGTAAGCAAAGGATAGGCCTACTAACTAGTCTCTTCTTCTAGTAATGTGTTGCAACCGCGCTTGTGTTCTTGTAGCTCTCGTGCCGATACTATTCTCTGGCTCCAACCTCGACAGATACGATCCCTTCCCACTGGCTGAAACATCAGTGAACGAACAGTCTCGGACTCTTCCGAGCTCGATGGGAATCTGTACTACAACACCTCAATTTCCTACGCACTCTCCAAAAGTATAATAACTAACAGAGATCTTATTCAAGAGAGTGCAGACTGCCTGAGTAGACTCCACCTTCTACCGGACAACACCTTATTTAATCTTAAAGAGGGTTTCCTCGCTGTACGGAAAGTTAGATCAAGATTACGAGATCTCGAATTCAAGAAATGGTGTGAACTACCCCACAAAGGAAAGGGCGTTGAACTCTTCGCGGAACATCCCCATGCTAATCGCTGGATAACTCATCATAAAGGCCTAACATGCAGCGAGTGGGGTGACGCTCTGAAGATGGCTGGTAGCGTAGCAGCAGTTCGTGCCATACCTGGAAGGATCATGAACAACCGCTGCCGTCATTGCAGCAGCGAGATAGAAACTCTCCCACACGTCCTCGGTTCTTGCCCGCATGGCGAGACTTTGCGCAATATCAGACACCACAAAGTAAGAAGCGCCATTGCTCAAGCAATACGTAATAGGAGGTTTACTGTTTTCGAAGAGGTTCATGGTCTATCAACCACCGGCAGGATAGATATGATCGCTTCCCGGGACCATCAGAGAGATTTTTTAATTGACTCTACTGTTCGTTTCTAAACTTGCAAGAGCCAACCGCAAGATGTCCATAAGGAGAAACAATTCATCTATGAACTAACAATCCTGTATTATCAAGAGAAATATCAATTACAACAGATAGAAGTAATAGGCATGATGGTCGGAGCAAGAGGATCCATCCCGAAGCAGTTTGTTAATTTTTGCAAGGTTTTTCATTTGCCTTCATCTATAATTACCAATGTTTGTTTACTTGCGTTGAAAGGTTCGGTTGCATTGTTAAGAAATCACCTCAGATAAGATATTTCACTGTAATTTATTTTTTTCTCTTTCTTGCATCGGTTTTAAATGCATAACAAATTATCCATGTAATATGTACTATTCAAAATTTTGTTTTGTAAATGGTATATTGTCTTCTAGGCAATCCCTATTTAGGGAAAATGTTTGATAATAATTAGTCAAATGTTCAAGTAATATTAAGTTGCTTTTGCAATATTTTAATCAAACGTTCACATAGCACCTCTTCATCGCTATTTGTAATCTTATTTCATTGCAGGCCGAGCCAGCGCTAATGTACGACTCCGTACATGTATTTGCTAAAGGGTTGGCAGCCCTAGACCGAGGCCACGTCCTCAAACCTGCTAACCTCTCCTGTGAATTGGAGCAACCCTGGGACGACGGTCTGAGTCTCTACAACTATATCAACGCGGTGAGTAACTGCAAGAATATTTCTAAAGATAATTGGACTAGATAATTCTCCAGAAGAACTACACCAAAGGAAGGACATTTTCCCACCCTCACCACTTCTTATTAACTTAACACGCGGGAGGTTCAGGACGCAATAAGCCTACTAGGGAAACGGGTAATTTCCCTAGTAATTCGTCCTGGACCTCTGGCAGTTATGCTAGGAGGAATTAATAGAGGAGGAAGGGAAATGTACCTCCATTTGTGTAGTTCTTCTGGAGAATTACCCAGGACTATTTCAGAAGCAGACTTTTGTGTATTCTACCGAAATGTTAAAGATGTTAAGGTACAATACGTGATGGAATACAAGTCAACGGTGAAGAGTTTTCCATTGTCGGAAGAAGAATTTGTCTAATAGTTGGATTTTTCCGTGGTTCCGGGAGGAATCTGCAGAAGTGTGATGATCTTTTCGGAAAGTCTTAAATCTTATGCTGGATTATTTATTGATTAGTCTATGTTTTACTTATTTTCTCTCGGTGTTGTCACTTTTCTCGGTCCACTAATTTTACTAGTTTCTGCTTTCAGTTTATTTATACAACTATTTCTTTACCTTCCGTAATCATAATAATGATTTTATTGACGATTCATTACTAAAATAATAAACCGTAATTTTCTTTTAAACATTAACTTCGACATAATGGAAGCTAATATTGACGAAAGTATAACATTTTACTTTTTTTACACCTATCGGTTTTTATTAATAAGAAGAAAACATGAATAATATTTCTATCCGGAAGCATACTCAGCTATTTCTTACCAATGATTATTATTGTCGCACTAACATTAGTTATCCAACTTTCATTATTTACTTGCATGTTGTTTTATGATCTAGATCAGGCCTGCACAAGGTTTGCGCTCTCCGAGCCGGCTCACAACTCATGAGCGGAATGCAGATATTAGCTGCGCTCAGTATAGGGTGGACTGGAAGAAGGGGTGATCTCGTACAAAATAAACACAAAAGGAAGTACTAGTACGAGTGTTTATGAAATGAATTCCCGTACAGTGTTTGCAAAACTATCTTGGACCATTATTAATTTATAAAGAAATATTTATTTTACAGAAGTAATAGAAATTCTATAGCTACTTAAATGTACAATATCATTTACTGTAGTTATATTTTCATTTATCAGTACATCAAAACGAGGTTTTATGCTGTTGGCAGCTGAAAGGAACAGTAGCCTACTGATCATAATGAAACATCAGTTACAGATGTTCGATGTCTGCCTTTATTAAAGTTAATTATAGAAAACAGTTGCTCACAAATATAAATGTTGAGCCAAACATAACAATCATTTTTACAGCCAGCATGTGTAGTCGTGGATATTATTGCTAATGTTTAGTCTTGTAAAACTCAACCAGGCAAGTAGTATTATTCAAACGATCTTTAGCTCTTAGGTCACATTGAAGATCAATAAGTTCGAGCTGAAAATCGTCTTTTATGTTCCGTCTTTTAGATTCCACCATACTGTACTGTAGCAGTAGATAAGCAAAGTGAAACAGTTACTGAGAATAGGCCTACACACTGCACTCCACTAGATAACTGAGTGGTCGTTTCCCTTTCCTTTACCCTCAGCAAGTCTATGTCATTCTGACGTATCTTCCTCTCCGTTTCGGCGAGCGGTAAACGCCGCTCTCCCGCTCCGAAGGAGCGCGAGCACTCGTTGAGCGCTGTTTGTGCAGGCCTGATCTAGATATTAATGTAATAACTATGTAAGCAATTGTATTCAATTAGAATTAGAGTCTGGCTGGGCGGAAGAGAAGGCCTACTGGCCTTAGCTCTGCCAGAAAAAATAAATAAATAAATAAATAAATAAATAAATAATAATAATAACAATAATAATAATAATTATTATTATTATTAAAAACATAAACATAAAAATGAATGCATGGTGAACATTTTCGGACTTATCAGCTTCAGAGAAATGCAGTCATGCTCAAATCTGTATTGCAATAAAGCTCTAAAAGTAGCTCAGGCAACAGCGTATTTGTCTGCTGATCCGGAGCTGCGCTCGGGCGTGAGTTTAATTCCTTGTTGAGCTTATCCGAGGTTTTTTCAACTATGCTGTGAATGTCGTATAAGCCATGGGGAATTCCTGGCCTCATCTCACCAAATACCATGTCACTATAACAAATTCCATCGACTCAAAATAACCTAGTCGATGATACAGCATCGGCAAATAACGAACTAAAAATATTCTGCGCTGTTTAACAGATATAACGGCACGTAAAATACGTCATTCAGTTTCGGGAATGAAATTACAGTTGTGTTGGTTTGAATGTTTTATTTTCTTTCCACTGTGTTTGTCTTTATTTTAGTACGTAAAATTTTATTTAACTGCCTCTTTTGGTTTCATTTTGTAAATTGTATCCGTCTAGCTTTAAGACTAATGGGGGAGAGGTAATTACTTAAATCGGATACAGATGTATGTTCAACTATGTAAGCTAGTTTTAATCCTGGTAGAGTATAAGAGAAGGCCCTACGGACTTAACTCTGCCAGGTATTATTATTATTATTATTATTATTATTATTATTATTATTATTATTATTATTATTCTATGGCACAGTGCAAAATCCCAAAGATCCCATAGCATGTTGCACAATGCAAAATATTAAACAAAGTGTAAGATCATTCAAACGTCACTTCAAACATAAAATCGTTAATATTTGAGGTAGAAAAACATCACTGTTTTGGGTGAACAATGGGTTGTCTTATTTCTTACTTTTTGCATGTCCCTATTTATTATTTTGTTGATTAAAACAATGATTTTATTAGTTACTGTAGGAGAATGTTGGAGTTTCAGTCATGGTTCTATCATTGAATGTTTAGGATACAGCTGGTCGAATGCTGTTATGAAAGCAATAGGAGTCTTTCTCAAGGTCTGAAAAAAATTTTGAATTCTTAGCAATTTAAGAGAAAGCCCATGTTATAATTATGGAAATTTAATCACGAAATTTGGAGAAAATGGTCTTCTTACCGTCCTAAAGATCAGAAATAATCAACGATGTCAATGCCGCTGAAGGCTGGTTCACAATAAACCGGGAACGGAAACGAGAACGAGAACGAAAATAATGTTAACAAATATATTTATATGTGAGCATTCACAAGAGTTAATTGTGAATGCTCACATTTAAATACATTTATTTTAACAATATTTCCGTTCTCGTTCTCGTTGTTTCCGTTCCCGGTTTATTGTTGACCAGCCTCGAGCTGCTTCAGATATGTAATGAAATAAGGATAAATAATAATATGGAATTATAGTTTCAGTCAAGTGTCTAGGTCTCTTCAAATGAGTTAGAATACATAGGCTTACTGGGGAGTTAAAAGAAAAAAATCTTTGTATTCATATAAACTAAAACCAATGCTCGCACTAAAAGGAAGTGACAAACAGAAATTATACTATTTTCCTTTATTTGTGCTAGCAGAGACTCAACTTAATATTCATTTACTGAAAAAAAGTTTTCTGAACAGGCAAAGGATCGTTCTGTTCTTTCTTAAAGAAGTAAACACACTACATTGCAGTGGCCCTCAGGTTTTAATTCAATAAAGTCTTCATGATTTTAAAGTCACTGTATGGTGTGGCTTCACTTCGCAATTCATCATTGGTCAATATTTATTCCAAGATGACAACAATGAAATAATAGACTGTCGCAATAAACAGGGAGCATTAATACAATATGATACAGAACTTCGACATCCCTAGCCTGAGGAATCACGACCTGGAAAACATAACCTTCATGCAAGATGGTGCACCACCCTACACCCACATCTATGAAAAACAAATTAAGAATTATTAAGAATTAGCCACGAAATTCCGTGAAGGGCAAGGGCCTCCTGACTATGCAGGGTCGCTTGTCAAGCAGTTCCCGGTTAGCCACTCCGGGAACGATTGTCACTTTTGTAATGTAATAATTTTAAGATGCTGTCCGGGTTAACACTGAAGGATCCACTATTCACTAGTCACTGTTTGGGTTGCTAGTCACTTTGTGATGAGGTTCCATTGTTGCCGGTCTTTCGCTGTTCTTGACCATAGATGGTCGAATCTTGATCTAAGTTAGTCTGCCCACCTTGTCTTCTGTCTTCCAGCGTTGTGTTCCAAATAGTTCCACGAAATTTTGGCGATCGTGTCATCAATGAATACTGTCAAGCAATATGGCCTCCACAATCTCTAGAAGTCAATCCGACCGAGTTTTTGTTGTGGGGTTACCTTAATGCAGGGGTTCCCAACCGGTGTGTCGCGCAGTTCCAAGGAGCGTGTCGCGAAATTTTGTATTTGAAAAATAAATTTTATGCCATTCAGAAAGTCTCTTTACAACGCATTTTTTATTTGCAACGAAGTCTTTGATATGGAACATTTTATTTTGAGACAGACTTTACTAATTAAACGTGAACACCTGCAACAATGCTCAGTTCAGTTTTTCAACCATAAGACCACGTATACAGAAACTCTGTGCAACCCACCAAGCGCAGACTTCACATTAATTTAAATAAACGAGTTTTCAAAAACTATAATCTTTGATCGGACATCCAGCATAGACAAGTTTGGATTTTTAACACATACTTTTTTTTTCTAATGCCATTCAAGTTGCTGCTTGTTCTTTTAGAATTTTTGATTGCGTGTTAACATCTACCTATCTACAACACTACATAGAAGTTGTTATCGATGCTTTTTTCTGGCGAAACACGCTGAAACGGCGTTCCGGCACATTTTTGTTTCATTTTTCATCATGTAACCGAATAACTATGTTTTTAAAATAATTTTTCTTTGAATTCCGCTTAAACATTGAAAATCTTTGTTGGACGAAAAGGAGGTTAAAAACGACAAAATTCTCGTGCAGTGAACAGTAATCATCTCCCCGTCCGTTATAAAATATTCTACACAGAGTACTAGTTATTATATTATTATTATTATTATTATTATTATTATTATTATTATTATTACTATTAATAAAATCAAATAAGTGTGTCGCGATATCGTGGGCGTTCAGTGAAGTGTGTCGTCAGTCAAGAAAAAAGTTGGGAACCATTGCCTAAAAGAACTAGTTTTCTTGGCACACCCAACAAACCTAAAACAGCTTAAAAATACTATCTCGCAAGAAGCTCGGAATAGCTATTCCAAGACATTTTCTGCAAAATACCGTGCATGGTGTCACAGAAAGAATATGTTTTCAACGAGACATTTTCCCAATATTTTGCAAAAATCAAACCCCACTCTTTCATCAAAAGAGTGATGTCTTTTTTACATCAAATTTTAATTTGTATAATTCTCTGAAGCTTGGAGCGACTTTTTTATGACCTTATATAAGCCTATAGAAAGAAGTGGTAGGACAAAAGCTGCATCAGAACATTTTCTCTGAAAGCATCATAGGATATTTCGGGCCTCAAACACCAGTTCACCTGGTGAGAAGCTTTCAGCTGAGGAACGGTTTACTCCTGTTTTTCTGTAAACTCGGCCGGTGTTTTCATCTCACACTGCGATGACAAATCACGATCATTACAGCTTGAGTAATAACACTTTTAATAGAAAGTTTTCAAATTTTAAAATCGTGTTTCATAAAAATATGCAAGCAGGTTTTATTAGTGTCGGAAGAACTGAAAAAAAAGAACGTCTCGAGTATTCGGCCGCCTCATACATAAACGTCTTCTTTTCCCCATACCACCCTCAGAGCAAGAGATTGGGAGTTGGGGTATATTCAAAGAATAAATTAGTTCACGCGGGAGGGGTTGCAGGGTCTTCTAATTGACCTGTCTTCTTCTTATTTCTTCTCTTATAGGAGACTGAAAAATGGAAATGCCGGAAAAGTTCCAACTTCCCTCCCTCTTTCCACCCCCTTTAACTAAGAGTTTCTGATCTCAATCAAATTTCTTCAACTTTGTTTCACATTACAGCATAATTCATGTTCTCATAGGACAGAATCCATCACAAGAAATGAAGGAAACAAGAAGAAAGAGAAAGAAAACAATTCTGATTGGCTGCGTGCGAAAGGTTGGGTTCATTCCCTCCTCCAGAAAAATTGATTTCCCCTCGATATCAGCTTCCCCTTTTGGTCTTTTCTTTATTTTCCTTAATTATATCTTTTGCCAATTTATTGAGTCATTTTTCTTGGGTTCGCTTTATTTCTCCCATTCTTACTCCCGTATTATCCTTCTCGTTTACTGCCCCCACTCTATCAATGCTTCCCTCGTTCTAATTTGTTCTCAATTCCCTTCCTCTCTTCTCTCCACGCACTTCCTTAAATTCCTTTAATTGTGCCCTCCTCCAATTTATTAACTTTTTTTCTGGGTTCGTTTCTCTACAAGCGAAGATTATTATCATTCACTTCTCGGGTTAGTTTCGCTCCACAGATAGGAGTATTTGTAAGCCCTTAAAATGTCTACATCTGTATACAATTGTAACTAATTCTTTCAACACAAATGCAATAGGGAAATACTGTAGTGAAGTCACAGTAATTCGAACAGATCCTCTTTTTTTCTTCTTTTTTTACACAAGAGAATTTGACATTAATACTCCACACACAGGAGGTACACGTGGCTGCAAAGAGTGAAAAATGTGGCAATAAATTCAAGTAATATTCATTTAGTGTGTGTTTGCATTTAATGCCTACCCACTTCACTTAAAATGATTCGGGTTCCACATAATGCGGATAGATGCCAGTACTGTGATCCATTTTTCAAGTTGCACACCACTTCAGCGGGCCACGTTATGCATGATGTGTATCTGTGAAGAGTTACGTCGTGTACTAGGTGAGTGTATGTGTAAGTGTTCGTGTAAGTGTTCGTGTAAGTGTAATGTAGGGAATGGGTGAGGATGATGATGGTGAGGAAGAGAGAAGGGGAAACCCGTGCCGGCACGTAACCTACTCCTGTCCAATAGCACCAAGGGGGCCACCAGAATTAACGTCCGCATCCGACGGACGAATCACTATCAACAGTGACATAATTATGCCTTCTCATCATATGCACTTCCAGGCATATTGGTACACAATCTAGTGATTAGAAGTTGTGCACCGCAATCTCTCCTAGTCCCGATTTAGATAGGCTACATTAATTGAATTTGTGGACTGCAATCCGAACTAAAAGAATTAATTTCACATTGTCTTAAACGAAATGCGTCATGATTTAATACATAAAGAACAACAGCGCAAACAGACGCAAACACCTGCCTCTTTTTTAAATCAGTCGTATTCAATGAATGATACGCGTAACCCCAAGGGTTGTCTCGAGAGGTACACATCCCAACGACTTAGGTGTGTAAAAATGCTGACATATATGTATTTTATTATACTTGTTGATAATTATTACATTTTACATACAGGGCTCCTACAAAAAACCTTTCCGGTTTCGAGCACATGTAATTTACATGTAATCTGAGGTGCATGAAAATAGCACCAATGAAAAGAGAAACTCAAAAAGTTTAGTTGTGATAACACTATTTTCCTAGTTGGTAACACTGCCTCATAATAGCGCATATAATAGTTCTTTATGCAACAAGTAGATTATCTTTATGATTATAGTCATGAGCAATTTTCACGAGTGTTATAAGCTTATCCACGAGTTGGATACAACACTTCATGGAATCTTAGCATTATAAATTGTCCTATCCAACATTCACCTTTGCTGCCTGTTGTAGCTGGCAAGAAAACTCGTAGCAGACGACGATGACTTATTCAGCCGCTTAATTTTCAGCGACAAAGAGACATTCCATACGAGTGGGAAAATTAACAAGCACAACTGTCGTGTTTGGGGTACACAGAAACCTCACAGAATCATTGAACATGAGCGTGATTCACCAAAGGTGAATGTTTTCTGCTCGTTGTCACAACGAAAACTGTACGCACCTTTCTTCTTCATTGAGGTTACTGTGACTGGACATTCATATCTGGACATGTTGGAGCAATGGTTGGTGCCTCAACTTAGACAAGATCTCGATGACGATTTCATCTTTCAGCAAGATGGGGCTCCGCCACATTTCCACAATGCAGTTCGTGCTTACCTGAATACGGAGATGTCTGAGCGTTGGATAGGACGTGCTGGAGTAAGGGACAGATGTTTCATGACATGGCCACCAAGGTCACCCGATATGACTGCATGTGACTTTTTTCTATGGGGGTATTTAAAGGACCGTGTGTTTATATCGCCTTAGCCACGTGATTTAGAGGAACTAAAAACCAGAATTCGAGAAGCTGCCGCAACGGTCACAGAGGATATGTTGAAAAGTGTGTGGATAGAGTTTGATTATCGTTTGGGCATCTGCCGAGTCACTCGTGGCTCACACATTGAATCTCTTTAAGGTGTAAAACGAACTTTGAGCGTTTGACTTTAAACTGACGTGTGGTTGAAAGTGCTATCATTAGTAGTTTTTGTGTAATAAAATATTGAAAGTGTTACCGGACTTTCGATATGCCCTGTAATGCTCGGTACTGTCACATAGGAGGTTTCATAAAATCAACGACGAATTATGCTCTATTAGTAAGTATAATAAAATTCATTCTGTTAATCTTATGTCACTTTAGCACAATATGAGTTAGCCATACGCGGTTGCCAGGATACGAAGTCCTAACACTAAAAGCGACATAAATAGCTGGTAACCTCATTTTATGTTATGCTATCAAATCGGATATTTTAAGCCCGTGGTTTGACGTCGTTTACATGACTGTAGACGGTTGCTGCTGAAACCCTGGCCATAGGTTTGGAGCTGGCATGAAGAGTTCGTTGACCTCGTTTTCTATTCATGACGAGATGACATGTTTTCCTACAGCCAAAATAAGAAAAGGCAGGAGGAAAAAGGGGGAGAAAAATCTTGTAAATTTTTACAGCCTGTTTCCTTCCTGTCGCAGAAGTTTTCATCCCTAAAGCGGAGTTCACAACTAACTTTGTAGGGGGTGAGAAGAATATTGTGGAGGACATATTTCCGACATCTCTCGAGAGAGCAACACACCCACCCTGATCTCTAGTTACATCCTGGTATGCACCCTTCCACAGTCATCCACCACCGGAATAGGGATGGTTTACTGGAAACAAACACCCTCTTAACACCTCCAACTCTCTAGTTTGAGTGTCCATGCTAAAACTACCCAGTAAGTAGGTCAACGCCATTAATTCAATATTTTATATATTTCTGCCTTACGTTAAAATTAACTTGAAATAACTACATTTACATCATTTTATTATTACAAGAAACGATGTAAAATATATTTTTTGCCTATACCAAAGCTTCAATATTTATACGAAATTACATCTCACTAACTCAATGTCTAACTCGTCTCAGTATTAATAATGAAAGGGAAATGATTACGGATTTTATCAATAAATACACAGCGTTCACCTCCACTCTCGAACGGGAACATGCACATCACACATGCTTGCATGGTCGGTGTAGACTGCGTCATTATCGATCGAAACCTTCCGCGTATTTTTACTTATAAAGGGTGATTCACGAGAATTTACCGTCCTTTACGGAGCTTATTTCCGAAGACATTCCGAGCAAAAATGTCATATAAACATAGGTCCTATTCTCAATATTTACTGAGTAGTTTCGTTATTGGAACGCATTGCTGTGAACGCGTGATCTTGGTCAGCGTGCAGTCAGCAGCCAGCGCGAGCGCTACGGAAATCAAAGATAGCCGTATGCAGTTACGTAGAGCAACGAGTGCCGTTCACAAGCGTGCGGCCAAGTGTAATCAAGAGGACGGCGACATTTTTAAAAATGTGTTGTAAACTCTCTAAGACTGTAAATTAGGATACAAAATTGAACTGCAAATAATTAAGTCGATGGAAGTGGTGTGATTTGTAATAATTGTTGTGATAAGTGCGAAAGAATAATTTAATTTTCTAGTTAAAACAGAAAAAGATGTCTGTACGAAGCAACTAAGGTGTTCACAGAACATTTTTAGCTTCATAATACTTGCCAATTAAAGAAATGATACTTCTGAATGGTTCATTCTCTATTTGCATTATTCTTTTACCTTCAAACTAAAGAAAAAAACATATTTTACAAACAACTTTAAATTAGTGTAACTCTGAAAATATTGAGAATAGGAACTATGTTTATATGACTTTTTTGCTCAAAATGTCTTCAGAAATAAGCTCCGTAAAGGACGGTAAATCCTCGTGAATCACCCTGTATAACTTTGATTATGGAGGATAGCAATGGCCAAGAAAGATTTTAATAGAAAAAGGAGCATCTTCTATGGACATCTGGAAAAGAACTAAGGAAGAGACTAGTGAAGTGCTTTGTAGGAAGTATGCTTTGTATGGGGCAGACACGTGAACATTACGACGAAGTGAAGAGAAGCATTTGAAATGTGGATATGGAGAAGAATGGACGTGTGAAGTGGACAGATAGAATAAGAAATGGTGTGTTGGAAAGAGTGGGTAAAGAAAGAATGATGCTGAAACTGATCAGGAAGAGGAAAAGGAATTGATTGGATCGCTGGCTGAAAAGAAACTGCCTAGTTTGGGCACAATAAATTTAAAAAAATCAGACATTTATCTATTCACACTTTTTGTTTACATAATAATTTTTTAGCTCCCAATTTTCAAGATACTTAAAATGTCTCAACGTTAGATATCAGATAATATATAGGCTACATGGACACCTACGAATATTTTTATTTGGTTTTGGTGAAAACTGCATGCACATAGAGTATTTTGTGCCATAAAAAATCTTAGTTTCGAGAGAAAGGCAAATTTGTGAAAAGATATAATATTTACATGTGAAAAACTGCTCGAACTGCGTACGTCCTTCCCAAATGTAAGGGGAAAATGTGTGAAATTTGAAACGCGTGCTACGCGGAAACTATAAGAACTACTTTAATGATTTATTACAGTTGGATAGAGGACAGATGTCACTTCTTAAGGAACTCGAAAAGATTAAAAATGCATCAGTTGAGCGCGGGGTCAATTTTGGGTATACATCAGTTGAGCGTAAAGGTTAGTTTTCCTTAGGCTTAGTGATGATACGTAGCGTGTGAGAAAATTTGTGTGCAATGTAGGTTGAGGCTTGGTGGAGAAAAATTCAGTCCTTGGGGCTTTCTAATGAGTATAAACATAACAATACTGACAACGGTAAATGGTTGCACTGGGCATTCGGTCTTTCATTTGTGCCTCCAAATTAAGTCAGACATGCATTTCTTGAAGATTTAGTTAGCAACCAAGCTGTTAATGAAAGTATCACAGCCTTTTCTGATTATTTGGTATCAAATTTCATAAAACCGGATTCGTTATTTACCCCTGAAATATGGGCTTCCTCATATTTCGGAGCCCTGAAATATGGGCTGAAATAAGGGACACTGTTACATCAGACAGAAGTAATAATGCGTGTGAGGCGTTCCACAAAGCGTTCTCTCTGAATTTTAATAGTGCGTTTCCTCATATATATATATATATATATATATATATCATTATTGTGACACAAACTAGCACATATATTAAAATTAATGACAACGAGAATACTGTTAGAGCAAATCTTCATATAAAATTAGGAAACAGTATATAGAAGAATTATTGTAGATATAGACTCGAAAATGTTACTAGAATTGGTTTCTTACAGAATGTGGCCTACTACTAGCTGTTCATTTCAAAGCGTGTCATGACGTCACTGTTGTGAGTCAGCGATTTGAAGCGAGTTTCAGCTTTTATGTCAGAGAAGTTGCCTATTATTCAAGGCGTTCAATCTGAACTTGAGAACGCGTACGGTATAACTTGAACGTCGTAGCAACAGATGGCGGTCTGTACGGTCTGTGTGCTACCATAACCTCTTTCGAACTGTTTTGCGCGGGCAAGTCGTACGCAAGGTATTTGTTATCATTGGTTGCGTACCGCAACATTCCACAACACAAATCAAATGTTCCGTGTCCATGTTGACCGTCTAAGTTAATGTCAACAAATACGTAAGTAATCGTCTTAATCCTCTCGCCATATCCCGACAGTAAGAAAAAAACTCACCTCAATACGTGTTTCCAAACAGTTCACATTCCTGCCACTACCGGCGTTACCGTACGTAAAGGGTACGTACTCTTCAGAATGAACGCCGTACTTGCTAGGCAACTTCTCTGGTACATAGGTAATAGGCCTTTGCGGAAGTGTAGGAAGATTGAATTCTCTAGGCTCATCGGCTAGCCACATAACGGCATACGGCGAGCGATGACACACTTTGAACTGAACACGCAGTATTATCCAAGAAAAGGACAGATATTAAAGAATCCATTACTGGCACTGAAACAAATATTTTAAACTCTGACAAGTACCAAGTTATCGGTAAGAGCATTTTAAATTCTAACAAGTACCAATTTATCGGTACGAGCATTTTTATGACAGCAGCATTTTGAACCATACCTATCAATGTACAGAGAGTCCTACGTCTCTACAAAAGGGAAATTGCTGCGGCTCGTGTTAAACAGATCGCCGCTCTCAACTGATGCTTTCAGTGCAAGTAAAATTTTCTCTTGCGCTCAACTGATGAACTCCCCGTACTTCTACTTCAAAATGAGATTATACGTAAAGGTAAAATCAACTCCATTACAGGCCAAACCGGTTAAGAGATTGCGGGAGTTTAAGGATCCCACTTTCACAGATAAATTGTCTTTAATGGCGGTAGCGATGTCAGTCCTATGTGCCCGCCACATTTATCACCATTTCTGATAGAGACTGAGTAAACCTCAGGGCTATAGTGCGGCCGGAAGCATTAGATCAATTGAGAAAATCCATGACCCAATCAAGACTCGAACCAGCTATCTTCCGACTCTGCAGCTTCACACCATTACTGCGACGCTACCTTTATATGTAGACTATATCCTTAAATACTGATTCGCGCGCAGAAATTTAGGCAAAAATACGGTCTAGAAGCACGCTGCTATAGCATGACGATAGACACTGGATACTTTTTTTGTGGAACTCCGCTTGTCGCCGGAACATTTCACACGCACTTTCTATGCGTTCAAGCGACGGGGTGGACTATTGGTCATGAATGTGCAATTCTCGCCAAACTTGTGAGCAGAGTCCTGGATAACCTACCCCTTCTCATCCCAAACAACCCCCCTCAAAATGCAAAAGAGACTTGGTCCTCAGCCAGGAACCAACCCCCCTCTCCCTCCCTTAAAAAAAACTTTGCCTCGTTGCTACTACAACTTCCAACCCTCATCTCAATCCATCAGACGGATTCTTATAAAATTTTATCCCAAATGTTACTCATTCCGACGGTCATTACTATTAGCCCCTTCTACCCCCATATACATTTTTATCGAAGCGCTAGTGGATGATAATGGAATAATTAAGATGAAAATCACAGGACGCCGAAATACTTTCTGCATGAATAGGTACGCGTTTTTATCAACCGAGCACTTAATAGTATGAAAAGTAACGTGAAGACGTTCTTGGAATTACCGAAAGGGTGAAGGGATGTGGCTCAATTCTATATTTAGAAGTCAACATTCTCTTATCAGACGCCATGAACCTATCTTACAAATAATTGGTTACATTTTTCCATTAGTAATATTTAAAGGATCTTTCTTTTTTCAATTTCATTTCATGGAAAATTGAAATTGATTCGGCTTTATCAACGAAGAGCGGAAATGAATTTCCAGTCGCAAGAGCCTAATAAATACGGCAGAGGGATTAAATTTAACGGATAATATCGCCTTCCTCTACTAACTAAGGATTATGTTCTGTAAAATTGTATTCCTGAGTTTTGTTTTACATGGACATCGACATCCGCTTACAGGAAGTTCAAAAGCACGGTGCACACGTTATATGCGTAATCTTTATGCAATACTGCCATTGTAGATAAGTTGTTATGACGACCAAAACCGTGAATAACAGGCTCTTCTTGGCACGCGTGCTATAAAGGTTACCTAGCAACACAGAAACTAAGACGCAGTTCACAACAACTTTAGGCTATTATTTTTTGTACTAAATTTATGGTGGCTTTAACTTCAAAGGTCATATCGCGGCTTTACTATGGATGTTATCAAAACATTTTGACATCCATTGCCCTCAGCGGTGGCTGAGTCGTTAGACATTTAGCCTGTAACGCAAGCTTTCCGGGTTTGAGACCCGGTCAAGTTGGGATTTTTCCATTGAATATTACACTTTTACTACGTCGTACTAATTTTGGCCAATAAAATAAAACGGTATGGAACGACGTGTTTCAACCAATTATAGCAGTTTATCATGTAATTTTTATCACGTCCCTTGCATTTATTTGTTTTTATGACTTTCCCAGCATTTGTTTCTTTGTACCTTTTAAAATGATTTATTTTTATTCCATCATCCTTAATTAAAACTTTCCTATCATTTATCTTGTATATTATTTGAGGGGCTTAGAACAAAAAGCAGGTAAGTGACATTATTAAAAAAATGAGGTAAGTGCGTGTTGTGATAGCCCAAAAGGATGTTTCTTTGGGATAAAATCAGGTAAGTGATCACACTGTGCAGTGCTGCTATATGGGCATCATTTCACCAAACTAGTGTATAATATTCTATTGCATGTAGAACTTTAACTGTAATTTCCTCAAAACTAGGTTTCCGTCACTTACCTGATTTTTGTTCTGAGCCCCTCATTTAGGTTATGTTATAGCTTCTGCTGTATGAGATTATAGATAGTCGCGTATCAGAAATTGTTAATATATATTGATAATTGAAGTGGAATGTAACTGTTGTAATAAAAATGAAACTGAGCCAACAAAACCTTTTTGATCAGTAATCGTCCATAGAGTTCAATGAAGATTGTATAGTTGGTACAACTGGTATAGTGAGGGTCACGTAACAACAGTTCCTAAACAGCAAATATTGCGGTCTTGTCAGTGTTGCCAACTGTTACCAGATATCACCATATGAAGTAAAATCACGATCCTACGTACTGAATGACTTATTTACTTACCGTACTTTTCCTTTGTGTTGGAAGGTTATTCTAAATAGATCAATAATTTGCAACATATTTTTCATTTTAAGGGCATTTACAAACAAAGCTCTCCCTTTTCGAATTGCGCTGAAATCACTTTCCATCTTCTTTTACATAGTAAGAAAACTTCAATGAATGAAACCGTGTTCTTTGTTAAACCAATATTTTAAATGCTGATTGTTGCCAAACTGTGAAAGATATAAATATAGTATTGCTTGAAATTCATATTTAGAACATACAAAATAACCTACTACAATATTTTTAACTTTTGAGACATCATGGTTCAAAAACATACTTTTTGCATGGAATGTCCCAACTGGGAATGACATAGCATTTCGATATATAGGCATATGAAGAAAATCTATTTTTCGCAGTAAATTTTTCACCATCCACATCACAAAATCTGAAGAGGATCGAACTCCTCTCTTGCTGAGAAGCCGTCATTTATCGGAGCTACAGCTGGGATGATTAGAAGCCGCGAAGAGTTACAAGGGAGGGAGGCTTGTTGGGTGCGATCTAAGGGCTCCCCGAGGAAAAGGGATTCCACTGCACGTACGGCAGTAAAGAACAATGGGGCGTCTGGCTTAGAACAAACAGACCTGATAGAACTGGCTCTTCGGGGAGAGAGTGCGATCACATAAACACGTGTACTAACAATTGAATACGTGTTGCAGTAGCTATGGACCGTCCGATGGGCCTTTATCGGGGTATGCAGAAATCCCTACATACTTACTTCGATTATTTACTGTTGAAATATGATCACGTGGGAGTATGGAACCTATATACAGAGATATTACCTTTTAGACCGTTAGACCGCGCAAGTTGTTCCATTGTAGAAACTCTTCGCCAATGCATGAAATAAACTTCGGGTAATCGCGCAATCGAATTACTTTCTAGTATCATGGCCGAGTGCACCAATCTCGGTTAGGAACGTTTAAGTAATAGCTATTAGTTAACCACATATTATGTTGTTTTACTGTGGCACCAAGCTCGGTTACGAGCGAAACCACTATCCATGATAATATACTAACCGGTCGACTGCGAACGGTTACGTAGCTAACCACAATAAACCGGAAACGGAAACGACAACGAGAACGGAAATATTGTTAAAATAAATGTATTGAAATGTGAGCATTCACAATTAACTATTGTGAATTCTCACATGTAAATACTTTTTTTTTTTACATTATTTCCGTTCTCGTTGTAGTTTCCGTTCCCGGTTAATTGTCAACCAGCCTTAACAGAATACGGTGACTACATTAGCAGTATGTAGAACGAGAGAGTTTTTGCCCAGTCTCTATGAGTGATTGGCTACGGTGAAACTATTAATAATAATAATAATAATAATAATAATAATAATAATAATAATAATAATAATAATAATAATAATAATAATAATATTAGTGTTTTTCAACTCAACCGAGCACCCGTCCATACTGTAGGGCTTGTCGGGGAGTGGTTTGACGACAACAACGTCGCACTAATGAACTGACCTGCGCAGAGTCCTGATTTATATCCGACAGAACATCTCTGGAATGTTTTGGAACGCCAACATCGTGCTAGACCACACCGACCCACATCGATACCTCTTCTCATTTCGGCGCTTGAGACGAATGGGCTGCCATCCCCCAGGAAATCTTTCGCTGCCTGATTGAGAGTATGTCTGCGAGTGCGAGAGTGAAGGCTGCCACGAAAGCTAAGGTTGGGCCAACATCGTATTGGCTGCGAGTGTCCCCAATGAAGGGCTGCCCAAACTTGTACTTCATTTTGAGATGGGTGTCCGAATACTTTTGATCGTGGTGGGAATATAATGGTGAAGCAGTGCGCAGCCTCGCCCGTTCTCCTACTACGTGATGACGTCACGCGGGAAGCATTGCAGACTCTCTCGCAGCTTGCTAGCTTAGCTCAGCTCAGCTCCGTAAGGTTTGGAAGTGGGGCAGGTTAATTGATTATAAATACCAAGAAGCTGTATTAACTAATCCCTTCCCTACTAACGTCTTGTCAGGAACGTGATGCGCTCCCAAAGCATAGCCGTCTAGACATGACGTCTTTGTGACCCTGCGACTTTTATTGACAGTTTTCATTCAAGATGTCAAATGCAGTTTTTTCAAGCGGTCTAAATAGAGGGTTGTTGTATGTTGTAAAACGATCTATCATGAAGAAGAGGAGTTATTTTCCTCTAAATATACGCGAAATGTTTTCCAGAATTCTGTTTGAATAAAAGTGCATTGAAGTTCTGCCCTGCATTCCAAGTGGAATGAACAAAGTTTAAGAAAGGGAGTCAGAATCGAGGTCTTGTAAGAGTTATTGGCAGTATAGTGACATGACAGAAAAGGTCTGTCTACGAAGCACAACATTCACATGGTGAACATAAAGGAAAAAGGGTAACAATGAAGGGGAATAAACAGTGGTGAAACTGAGGGGCGTAATAGAGTACAATAACGTTATGCTGTGGGTTGACTGTCAGGTCAGCGTCAGAATGGTCTTATATCCCTTCTCCATTATGGGGAAATACGTAAAAAAAACTACAGAAATGTTTCTTCAATATAATGTTTATGGTACTTTTGAGCTTTTCAATGTCTGCGTAATTGCATGTAAGACCGTGAAGGGAACAAGCCCAGGAAGGAAAAGATCTGTACAAATCTTCGACTTGACCTGGATTTATTTTATTGGGTTATTTTACGACGCTGTATCAACATCTAGGTTATTTAGCGTCTGAATGATATGAAGGTGATAATGCCGGTGAAATGAGTCCGGGGTCCAGCACCGAAAGTTACCCGGCATTTGCTCCTATTGGGTTGAGGGAAAACCCCGGAAAAAACCTCAACCAGGTAACTTGCTCCAACCGGGATTCGAACCCGGGCCACCTGGTTCGCAGCCAGACGCGCTGACCGTTACTCCACAGGTGTGGACACTTGACCTGGAAGCAGGCATTTTATAGAGGGTTAACCTTGTCTAACTGAAGTGTTAGTGAAAGGGGAGGGGATGCTGGAGTTACAACGACAATATTACAAACAAGCTGTTGGGCTTATTTCCCCCCCCCCTCCCGTCATATACCTACCACCCACAGAAAAAGAAGCCAGGGAGAACCTGCAAAGTTTGTAAATCTCACAAGAAAGAAGCGAAACAAAGTGGGAGTGCAAACAATGTTTTGTACTGGAGTCTTTCGAAACTTAACATACTGTTCAAACTGTTACCAAATTATGAGTATAATATCACAATTTGTAGTAAAAGACCCATGTTTATTGCAAACGACCTCCACCTGCCTTTAAATGCCACTTACCGCACACCACCAATTCACTGTCTGCGCGTGGAGATTTAAATAGAGATTCCAGGCAATAAACCCGTCCTTTTAAATCTTACTGCAATGAACTTAAAGGTAGCAACAAGCAAACTTTAGAAAAGAGTCAATAATGAACATTTGTTAAAGGCAGATATCGAATTAATTACGTTTATTCTGGTGTACTGCTTTCGTTAGAAGATATCTTAAGTTCATGGACTCAACTCGGTTTGATCCATTCAGGGTGATGGACAGAATACGTTTTGAATCAGACCTTCGATTTCAGGCTGGCTTTAAAGAGGCTGAAAATGTGAATTGCAACAAATGTCAAGTGTCCCTAAAAGAAGGCAAATTCGAAAAAAAAAAAAAAAAAAAAAAAAAACGCATTCTCGATAAAATGTGGACTTAACGCGTTTTGATTCCGAGCTCCTCAAATACGTTCAATAGTTTCATCGTCAACAGTTTTACATTACTTAAAAAAACACACATCAGTTTTTCATTCCAGTGATTCTGCATATTTCTTTTAGTAAAATGCTCCTGCACACAATTTTAATATCTGAATATTTTTTACACAAATTAAGTCCACAATTTCCACATCTGACATTAATTTTCGTAATGTGAACGGCTTTCCTGTTAGCAGCTAGTACTTGAAATAGACCTTGATTCACCCTCACCAACCACTTCTGTATTATCTTCCTCACTACCACTTTCTTTCTTCAACCCCGCCGGTAAATCAATTTCCAATAGCACTATAAGTCTACTAGTCGTTAAAACTGAAGAATATTGCTGGAGAAGATTTTTAAATGTAGTGTAAATATTTGTAATTTAAATATGTATGTATTGATTAAGCTGGTTGAGTGGAAGAGAAGGCCTTATGGCCTTAAATCTGCAAGCGAAAATAAAACATTATTACCTATTATTATTATTATTATTATTATTATTATTATTATTATTATTATTATTATATCACTTTCACCCAAAATATTAAGACTGCTATTATCCACAAAACAACTCATGCCTATGTTCTGTATCCCTGAATACAACTAGATTTGAATAAACACCAATAAAGAAAGAACAAATTTACCAACTCAAGTTTCTACACTGCAAGTAAATGGTAAAGTGGAGAATTGAAACAGTAAACGACTTTAACGGCATTACAAACAATGGACAAAAATCACAGAATTCAAACTAGAAAATGTTTATAAAAGTGTAAGTCATATGAAATGCCAAGGGTGGGTAAAATCTGTCCACTAACAAATACTTCAAATTATTAGTCTGCTATATTTTAAATCTAAAACAGTACACATGTGTGCATACTTATCATGTTAGAGATAAATAGAGTAAAGGTGAAAGCTGTCAGATTTCATTAATTAAAAAAAAATTAGAAAATAAAAAGGGCGGGCAAATTTTTCCCAACCGTGATAATGCTAGGGTTAAGCGAGAAAATAATTAGTTTATGCCCATTGATTGACGCCTTTTTTGCTCCTCTATTGACATTCGAGACAATTGAATCCTTCCATTTAATGAAGCCTTTTCTGTCTGGAAGTTGTTAAAAGATACTAAAGCTTTAACATTTTATGAGGCATGTAATTAAGTCCTTTTAGCTTAGAAAGTTTTGAAGAACTATGAGAAAATTATTCCCTTCTGCGGAGCGACTCGTATGTGAAAAATGTTAACAATATGATACACAGGAACATACCAGTTAATAGTTATTATAATGTTGTAATTACTCACGTTTCGTTATTTAGGTCTAATGCACTATCCTCTGATACATGTTCGTCTGAATTGGTTTTGAAGTGGCCTGAAGAGTACATGAACTATTGGCAATGATGTCATGAATTTCTTTTCTCCTTCTCCGTTTTTCACATCTGTTCAATCTCAGATTATCTGTTGATTTTCGTTTCAAGCAAGACTGCGCCAGAGTTTTTGTGGGTACAGCGTCTACTTTCAGATTGCGACTGCTTTTTGGTTCATAATTTAGGAGTTTCTGCTTTAAAGGTACTTCGTAACTTGACTCCTCAAAATGAAGTGAACATATTCGAGCTGAAACAACATTAAGTCTTAGGATTTTTACCCCCTTTCTTTTCCCTCAAAGCAATCTATGGAATAAGTCAAACAATAAGATTAACATGAAAATATATTTTGCAAATGAGTTGCGAAGCAAATAAAATTTAGTAACATGAGAGAAAAGTCATCGTACTGTAAATTGACTTCATCCTCCCTTCTACAAGCCTGCAACCATTGTCTTGCCAAGTCTTCATTCTTCGGAAACCTATAATATTTTACGTCAGTTCCTTTTGTTTTTCGATTATAACTCAAAACAACCAGATACTGCACATCCAGGTATACTAATAGCATGTGCCACATTAATAGCATTACTAATACAAGAATAACATTCAATATAATATATTATATATATATATATATATATATATATAAACAAAGAATTAACACCGTGCACGTACACACAACAGCTGTTTGTTTTGTTCCTCGAGCACTGCGGTGCGAATTAGCGCGCCGCTGCTGCTTCCCAAGTGACGACATGCGCAATAGAAAACGAGTTTGAGTCAACAGTCTGCTACACCATTATATTCCCACCACGCTTTTGATCACATAGTGCAGTTGTCGTTAGCACTCGCTGAAATGGGTAGGCCTACAGTGCATGGAGGGTAAGGAACTCTGCTCCGTCGTGCAAAAGGGATAGAGAGATAGCATACTCGCCAGCAGCGACGATTGCATGCTAGGCTGTGTCTTGTACGCGGGTAAGAAACGCAAGCCCGAGCGTGCAGTGTTTCGATGACTGCTGACATAGTGTATATACTACTAAGTTACTCAGCGTCGATGTGAAATTGATAATAGCGAAATAGAACTCGGAGAGTTAAGTCGAGGATTCGCCATAGAATGATCTGACATTCGCCTCACAGTTGGAGGAGGATAGCAATGGCAACGGAAGCTTTTAATAGAACAAGGAGCATCTTTTGCGGACTTCTGGAAAAAAGGAAGAGACTAGTGAAGTGCTTTGTGTGGATGTGGTATTGTATGGCGCAGAAACATGGTCATTATACGACAAAAGAAGAGAAGCGATTAGAAGCATTTGAAATGTGGATATAGGGAAGAATGGAACGTGTGAAGTGCACAGACAGAATAAGAAATGAAATTGTGTTGGAGAGAGTGGATGAAGAAAGAATGACGCTGAAACTGATCAGAAAGAGAAAAAGGAATATTGGTTGGTTCACTGGCTGAGAAGAAATTGCCTACTAAAGGATGCACTGGAAAGAATGGTGAACGGGAGAAGAGTTCGAGGCAGAAGAAGATATCGGATGATAGACGACATCAAGATATGTGGATCATATGCGGGGAAAAAAGAGAAAAGCAGAAAATAGGAAAGATTGCAGTCAAAGACCTCCCATTGGACAGAACACTATGTATGTATGTATGTATGTATGTATGTATGTATGTATGTATGTATGTATGTATGTATGTATGTATGTATGTATGTATGTATTTAAGTATTGCGGCTCATCTGAATTTGTTTGTTGGATAGCCGAAGGGCACTGGTTAGAGCTGTTAAGAGTATATTCGCGTATAATTATGAATATATAAAAATCAAACACATACTAATGTCCTTTGCACCGTGTGATAAAAAATGTTAATGAGTTGTGAGCTGGCCACAGAAACAAATAATTATCTTTCATTGTTTTAATTTAGAAATGGCGGAAAGAAAGAGTATTGAAAAACATAATTTTTATTTTTCTAAATTCAGGAACCATTTACTCAGAAACTACTTAAGATAAAGGGATGAAATTTTGTATCCTAATGTAAACTACAAGTAGACCTATATAGTTCTCCAAAATGAATGGATTACTATTTTAAAATATTTAATTCGAGTAGTTAGAATTTATAAAACAGTTATATTACCGGTTCTTCTATATGGCTGTGAAACTTGGACTCTCACTCTGAGAGAGGAACATAGGTTAAGGGTGTTTGAGAATAAGGTGCTTAGGAAAATATTTGGGGCTAAGCGGGATGAAGTTACAGGAGAATGGAGAAAGTTACACAACACAGAACTGCACGCATTGTATTCTTCACCTGACATAATTAGGAACTTGAAATCCAGACGTTTGAGATGGGCAGGGCATGTAGCACATATGGGCGAATCCAGAAATGCATATAGAGTGTTAGTTGGGAGACCGGAGGGAAAAAGACCTTTAGGGAGGCCGAGACGTAGATGGGAGGATAATATTAAAATGGATTTGAGGGAGGTGGGGTATGATGATAGAGACTGGCTTAATCTTGCACAGGATAGGGACCGATGGCGGGCTTATGTGAGGGCGGCAATGAACCTTCGGGTTCCTTAAAAGCCATTTGTAAGTAAGTAAGTAAGTAAGTAAGTGAAAATGTGGAGAGACGTCATATTTTTATGTGACAAAATAAACGTATGGGGATTTGTCACATCGTGTTTGGGTAATAAAAAATGCTAATTCTATTCCACTGATTTTCTCAAATAATGTCTTTACATGGGGAAAAGTTTGAAAAATGTGAGAGTTCCTAACTGTTGACAATAGCATTTTTTCTACAATGCATTTTTCTATGATAAGAGAAAGAAGAAATGTACGTAATTCATGCAAGAAAATAGGTAAGTCTGTCGTTCTAGCAAACACCATATTATCAATTCAAGAGTCTGATCCGTTGCTAAGCAAGTAAAGTCAGATGTTGAAACGTCCCTAACATCCTATTTATTTTATTCATTTTACCCTCCAGCATGTTGAAACTCGCACGACGTTTAAAACAGATAAAATTTTAATATTACTTGAAGTCTGTCACTCCATACAATTGACACAGAAGTTAGAGAGCAGTTACAAGTGCTCTGATACAAGGATTAATAGTTTTTGATAAGGGTGTTTATATTACATTAAATCTCTAGACGAGGAGAGAGATATAAAATGAGGAAGAAAGAAATGCAATCTTCGCTTTGAAGGATGTAGAAATATTTGCTCAGACTTGTTGACTAAGAATCCTATCGCTTTAAACTTAGTTCTAAGTTGGAGAAAAAAAGAGAGAAAGTGACAGAAACGTACTTGGGTTCCTTTTATCATTTTCTTGTCATTATTCATTTGTTTTCTCTTTTCAGTTCTTCTTCTCCTTTTTTTGTCGTTTCGCAACTTTTTCTCTCAGTTCCCTCCGGTGCTGCACTTTATATCTGTTTCTTAATACAATTTCCGCACTTCATTCCAGAGGAGTGAAAATTACATCAATTAAAATTTTGATTGAGTTTTGCAACAACTGCTAGTAGTAGAAGCTTTTATCCGTTCTCGCTCACTTCCTATTTATCCGCCAAGATAAACTTACACAGTTCGAAAAGGTCGAGAAACTTTTTGTACCTCTTATTCAAAGCCAACAAGAACACCAATATTAGTTTTATAAAATAAAGATATCGCATGTAAAATACACTCTTTAATTTCTTATATCTACTGCTTTCAATCTGTAATGAATGTTACACAACATTTTTTAATCATTTTGCTGTTCTCTTTACTATTATTGTATCGTTATAAATAGAGACGAGAATTCCATGCAAATACATGTTTTTATAGGAACATAGGACATAGCTCAAACTTAGCACTTATCCATTTCATTACTTTCCGGTTCCAAACATGTGTACTTTTTCCGTGCATATTTGCATGTTTTGGCCTTTTTGAGGATAAAAACATGCATAATGCATATTTAAGCAATTTTTTAGCTTAATCATGCATATAATATTAGTTTTATTGAGTAATATTATACATATTATATATTATATATTATTGATTATATATTTCAGTATTATTTGTATTTATCCTGGTAATAATGAACAGTTTGACTCGTAGACATTTTGTTTTTGCAGCATTAACTTCCCATGATTGTACGAGAAGATTCGAAGAGAACGGCAGTTACGTAGACTTTCGGCTTCCCCCTACTAATATTAATGCATAACACAATGTCAATACGGCGGTTGCTGTCGTCTGCGATACAACGAACTTTTCTGTTGATTTTCGAGTTCGTCATTTTTTCGGGTTATTTATATGCTTATTTAAGTCGTGTTAACTCTCGCTAGTGGTTTTACATTTTATTTTATCCGTCTTAGTATTTATTTTATTATTGTAAATATTTTTGTTTTTATCATTATTATTATTATTATTATTATTATTATTAATGAATTATTTTGTATTACTATCTTTGTATCATCTCCGTCACGATTATTCTATTATTATTAGTCTAAGATTATTATTATTATTATTATTATTATTATTATTATTATTATTATTATTATTATTTCTATCATCAGCATTATTATTCAATCTCTGTAAAATTTATGTAGACTACTAGACTGTGCCCGAGCACGAGCATGTGCTCATTTCGGGTATCTATTCATATGTATTCATTTCAAATGTAGGCCTAAATTGTGAATAAATTTTAATTTGAATTTGAATTAGAAAAAAAAATACAGATGTTATATTATCATAATTTTCTCTTAAATCCAATGCACGTGTCTTCTGACTGTACGTGCTTTGTACCTAAAACAAGTCCTACTTTGTAGGTTTCACCCCCTCACCTATAGTTAGATCCAACCACTCTCCAAAAGAACACACAGATTAAAATAGAAATGGGATAAACAAAACACATTATATAATATATCTTAACCTAAACAGGCATAAAAGTGTATAATTGAGTATCCCTTCGTTAGTCCGCATCACAACCTTCAACAGCTGGAGTTCTAATCTGTCTCGCCTTCAAGAGGAACAATCCAGTCTTGTTCCCATTCTCTATTCCCCGTGAGGTCAAGACATGCAAGCGAATTCCTATAATATACATATTCACTTTAAATGCAAGTTTTAATGGTTTTGAGTGGACACCTCAGTTTCTTTATTTTTATGTCCCTTATTTTAGTTTCATGAATCAGGATTGACGAAGGAAAAGAAAAAAAAGAAGCTAAATAACAGAAAAATGAAATACAATGTTAAGATTTGCACAGAAAGATGTTAGAGGACCTTTCCATGGACGGAAGTTCAACACTTTACCGAGGACGGAAGTTCACTTTTACAACACTTTACCAAAGACCCACTACAGTCTGCGTGTCATAAATGGATTTATTACGTTGGATGTCTTGAAAATAGTGAAATGATGAAATGAAATGAAATGAAATGATTAGCCTAAAAATGTCCCGTTAAGGGCAAAGGCCTCCTCCTATAGAGGGAGAGCTCTATTTGTCTCACGCGGTGAGCTACTCCGCGTAAGAGTGGAATTGTTCACTTGGTTCACATTCTGCACACTTTGGTATTGTTCGCTTGTTTCTGTCGCACTGGTTTCAGTCGCTGTTCACTTGTCTTCTTATGTTTTTCCAATCTTCCCTATGTCTTGCTCTGCTTGATCAATGGCTTCCTACTCGTTCACTGAAGAGGTCGGCCCATCTTCGTCTTGGTCTTCCGGGTGATCTCTTGCCAATGCGGGGATCCCATAGTGTGACTTTCTGCGTCCATCTTTCGTCTCTAAGTCGTGCAACATGGCCTCCCCACTTCCATTTGGTGTTGGTGGCTTGCAGTGCTGGATCTTTAATTACTGCCATCTTTTGTAGCACTTCGTTTGGAACTCTGTCCCTCAGTGATAAGCCTAGTATCTTTCTCAGCATCTTTCTTTGGCATATTTGGAGACTGTTACGAAGTTTGGCAGTAAGAGACCACGTCTGGCACCCATATAACAGTACAGGAGTTACGCAGGTCTCCAATATTTCTACTCTGAGTTTCTTGCTGAGTGTTCCCTCCAGTACGATGAACTTGAGGAGAATAGTAGAAAGGAAAAATGGATGGTTCAAGAAAACTGCCAACAAATAATTTAGGACAAAAACACCCTTTTTCAGGGAGGTTGTAAATATTCTCTCCCTTTTCCAGTACCAGTAGGAATTTAGATTCTTCTAAAATTGGAATCATTCGTTAAACTGTCTTTGCAGTGTATGAATTTCGTAAGTGGTTAACGTGTTTGTTTATTCTGTTTGAAAGATGTATTGCAGGAGCCAGAACTGCGCAAAAAAATCAGCGGAAGTGACGGTTGATTAGCGTTTCTAGTAATCGATATTCGATAAGCTGTAATCGACTATCGATAGGTTGTAAATGATACCAAAAATAAATAAATTAAATAATAATATATAGGCCCTATTATATATTTTTTTCATTCCTCGTATTGTATTTCTAAAGTCTGATTAGTGTGTGCCTAATATGTATCTAGCCAGCTATGTAAGCAATGCAGGGGGAAAGGAACTGGCTACCCTACCCAATTATCCACTGGCCTAGTTGCCTCATGAGTGATGGCTTATTGGTATCACTTGTAGGGTCCAGACCTGTCTTCAGACAGGTATTGTAATTTTCCTCGACCAAATAAAATATGGTACCGTATTTCTACGAAAACTGTACATTTATAGATTGACAACGTATTTTATGTCGATTGCAACTCCAGGGTATATCGACAGTAAAATTCATACTATAAGGGCGGCGCCTATGACACATCTGTTCCATGATTTTTAATTTATTTTAGGTTTATGAAATATTACTTCAAAAGTCATAGAAATATCAAAATTGTGTCAATAGTTCATTACATGCCTAAAATTTTAACTGTATAAATAAAAATTACTAAAACAAATTTCCATTTATAAATAAAATATTTACCCCAAGTCACTACTACTTTATCAATAATGAAATGTCTTGATTTTTTCTTAAGAACTGCATTGTTGTGAACTGCGCGAGTGACAACAAGCCACAGAGTGTTAGGGTAGTTGCACTAGTGAATGACCAGTTAAACACCTTGATAAGAATATTTGAATATAACCACTTATAAAAATAGGCATTCGACATAAGTAATAGGTTTCGCTGGTTCCTGAAGACTCGCACTACTCATTCAATGAGTGAATTTTAATTTTTCTCTCATATTGGTTAAATTTATGGGCATCATATTTTTATGATTTAAAAATCACTAGTTAATGACCATATTGTTCCAGTAGTTGACCAGATGAGCACTAGTGAATAACCGCAAATGGCAAATGATGAATAATTGGAACAGACTATGTTTTGGGGCTCTATGCAATGATATAGCATTGTGTACTATATATTATGTGGTTACTATTATGGTTTTCGGTCCAATAATATTAAATTTAAGAACTGGAATAAAAATATAAATTTCTTGAGAAATTTTTTAATATTCAAGAATATTTTATATAAATGTATAACTAGGTCTTGTTAACGGTTTGATTTTTCATTATCGGTACAAATTTGTTTTATAATTACTCGCAAGGGGCTACATTGTAAGAATAATGTAGTAAAATGTATGCAAGTAATTGCTCAAAATTAAACTGTTCAGTTAGTCCTAGTTTTAATTTAGAAACTTATTTCTAGCACTGAATAAATAATATATATTTTATGCTAATTTAAGCGTAGTAATTTTTGCGACAATGTTATGATGTTTCTACTATATTTGGTCAATTTCATTTGGCCACTTCCAAGTATCCAGTGCACATCTTTCCATAACTTTCACTTCTGATTCTGTTTTATCCGTTTTTCTTCACTACCCCTGAAAAATAAGTTTCTTTATATTTCACAATAACGTACTACTTTTTGCGATAGATATCTTCTTCTAATGTAGTGATAGCACTAGGTTAAGAACTAGGCCCATACATTACTTTCAAACAGTCTATGTTTCCTGAATCAGTGTCAGATACAAGTGACATTACACCTGAGTCAATTTCTGTTTCGCTCTCAGATAGTTTTTCTTTTATTTTTTGTTTGTCTCAGAGTTCTCTTCTTTGTAGTTTCTTTCTCTTTTTTTTTCTTTGCGTATACATCTTCTTTACGCTGTTTCTTCACGTTTTACTTCTCTTCCTTTATTTTTCTTTTATCATGATACTCTTTCCACTCTTTAGAAGTTACTGCAAATGGAATATCAGGAAGGGTTCTTTTTATATTATTTCATTATTATTATTATTATTATTATTATTATTATTATTATTATTATCATCTTCTACTTTTGGCCAATGCAAATCACTTTTTCAGACAGTTTCTGATGTCACATTATTTGATGGTCCTGTAGTATTTAGTTCATTAATACAACTTCCATCAACATTATTGCTTGGACTGATACTTTGGATACCATTTCCAATCTCCATATTACTTTCAACACTTCCAATCTCAGATGGTTCTGCAACAATCATATCATTAATAATACTTCTTAGTCGAGGTCATCACTTGGAATAATACTTTGGATTCCATTTACAGTAATTCTATTAGTTTCAACACATCCATTCTCCACATTATTTCCATCGCAACATTCTTCAAAATCCATTGCAGCATTTCTATAAGAATCTACAGATTCACTATTATTAGGAACCAAAAAATTGACATGAGTATCTTCTACTATTGCAACATTTCTCTGAATATTTACAAATCTATGATTATTTGGAACCAGAGGATTGCTCTGGATGATATCCAAAGCTCTGAATATAACTTTTGTGTTCTTTATTTTCACAAAAGGATGTCTTTTTAGAAAAAATTCCTGCCATTTTTGCCCTGGGCGACCACCATTAAATGGGTTATTTCGTTTAATGTCTTTCATAACCTTCTGAACTGAGTCTTTAACTTCGTCGGGATGCATGGCAATCCCAATTTGGCTTCAGTTTTCGAACCGGCCTTCCTCTTCTTTCGTTAATGTAGCTGTGGGACCCATTTTTCGCTCCAATGGTACTTTTCCATGTAATTTATTTATTAAAGTAGCTTTTGGAATTGTTAAATTCTTTGGTAGCCGTATTGTTACTGATTTGATTTCTACGTGTTAATTCTACAGCTGCATAGAGATCTCCTTCGCTATATTGAAAATATCTGTATGTTTTATTCTTTTTATTTCCTTCATGCGCATTTTGAGCTGATTTGCAGAAAAGTAAATTTAAAGGATTTAAATTGTTAATTTAAACTCATTTGAATACGAACCAGTAAATGTCTCTAGCCTCCAGTGAATGACCACCCAACTTTGGACCATGGTCATTTACTGGTACGAGTTCGTTTTTCGATCATTCACTACCACATACATATGAAACAACAGTCACAGATTTTGAATTTCGTGCTTAGAAATAAAAATAACGCATATGACGATATCACCAGTAAATGACCAAAGTAGTCATTCATTATTCAGATCCAGTGAATAACCACCCACGTTATTTATACAGCTTTGTTGTTAGAATTAACCTTTTTACTGAAATCATTATTTAAATACATATATAATTAATTCCTTGCTTAATATCTAAGAAAAATAACAAATAATTGCATTAAAAGGCTGCTATATGAATCGTTGTCATTAGTATTACCTTATTAGGAGTGCAAGCAGGATTGCACATTTGATGCACACCTGAAGAAAACTGTCATATTTTATACACAGTTACGTGATTCTGAGTGACCACTGAGAGAGAATATTTCAAAACATAGTTGATCTTCTGTAATTCGGAGTTTCAGATTGTTTTTTGCAGCCCTGACTCCTATTTTAAACAGATTTTTTTACAAGATGGTCATTTACTGGATCCGGTCATTCATTGGTGCAACCACCCTATACCAATTCTACTTAAGCCTTCATTAATAATCCACAGTGGAACTATATAAAACATCATAAGATTTGTTCCAAATATTTACGCAGATAAAGCATGGAGGGAGAGGAAGGAGAGGAAGGGAGAAGTCAACGAACTTGAAGGGGGAAGTTTCAACGAACGGAATCAGCAGTAGCTATTATTCAATCATGTGTACAGTAGAGCGTCTCGTTTAGGCACAGTTAAAACATAAACAAAGTTCAGGTAACGTGTGGGGGGAGGACGAGCCGTACGATAAACACGAGGGATGCACAAGGTTTTAATTACAACATTTATAGCGGAGCATTAATTGAAATTATAATATTTTCCGAAAACACGCAAAACAAAAGAACACAAATTTCATAACGTTATCATATACACATTTTAACAAACAAGCGATTATAACATTGAAATAATTCAATATAACAAATCAAATTTTGCTACTTATATGATGTTGCTTTCAAGCAGAATTTTTTTACGGTCATGAATTTCATTCTCTGTATTGATTAACATAATATCACCGTCTTCGTGGCCGAATTAACAAAACTACAGTATATTGGTCTGATATGACAACACTATTTCCTAAACATAATTGTCCCTTCTCAATAAGCCAATGGGTGATATTTTGTTAGTAATGCAGAGAATGAAATTCATGACCGTATAAAATGCTGTTTGAAAGCAATATCATATAAGTAGCAAAATTTGATTTGTTATATTCAGGGCCGGGTATTTATGGAGATCGCGAAAATCACTACATAATAAATATACAATAGATTTTTACTAATCTTTGCGAATTAAGTGATTCTGATTAATAATATGCGGATAAAACAATCACAAAAAATCGCCAAAGAGAGTTCTAATAGCGAAATATTGAAAGTGTTAAGGGAAGACTCCACTGAAAATCATGAAAATTTTTCCAACTTTTTTTAGCTATTTCACTTATTCAGAATTTATATTTTCATACCCCAAATGGATTCAGCTCAATTCTGATTAAAAATACTCGTATGTTTACACTTTTTAAATTAAAGCTGGAAGGGGGCATGGAATTTAAAGAGCTGTCAAAATTGTTTTTCATCGAAGAATTCTTTTTTAAAATTTCTGATTACAAATCTAGTAACTTTTTATTGGCTCCCTGAAGTTACTAGATGAATGTAGCGGAGGAGAATATTAATTTACATAAATATTCATTTTATTTTCAAATCTATTTTTCTGTGTTCATTTTTGTTGATTCAACACCAACTTTCTTATGCCAAATATTAATCAATCTGGATGAAATTTTTACTGCAAGTATTTATGAGGTAGCTGCATGTTTCTATGCATTTATTTTGTGAGAAATGCTGCTAGTTTATTTTATTAATATTATTCTTAATGCTGCTAGTTTATTTTATTAATATTTTCTTAATAAAATAAACTAGCAGCATTTCTCACAAAATAAATGCATAGAAACATGCAGCTACCTCATAAATACTTGCAGTAAAAATTTCATCCAGATTGATTAATATTTGGCATAAGAAAGTTGGTGTTGAATCAACAAAAATGAACACAGAAAAATAGATTTGAAAATAAAATGAATGTTTAAGTAAATTAATATTCTCCTCCGCTACATTCATCTAGTAACTTCAGGAAGCCAACAAAAAGTTACTAGATTTGTAATCAGAAATTTTAAAAAAGAATTCTTCGATGAAAAACAATTTTGAAAGCTCTTTAAATTCCACGCCCCCTTCCAGCCTTAATTTAAAAAGTGTAAACATACGAGTATTTTAATCAGAATTGAGCTGAATCCATTTGGCGTATGAAAATATAAATTCTGAATAAGTGAAATAGCTAAAAAAATTTGGAAAAATTTTCATGATTTTCAGTGGAGTCTTCCCTTAATTTGAGGGCTGCAGGTTTTTTTTTTTTTTTTTTTTTTTAATGAATGTGTTAAATACAGTCTCAATCCAAATCCAAATATTCTCAATTGGCCATACTGCACCTTTACCAGAATCCAACGAATCTTTAATGCTAATTATTTGGGAAGTAATATTCATACTGAGTTAATACTCTAAATCCAAAATAATTATTGCATTTTCCAAAATTTCCATTAATCTTCGCCAAGAGTACAAATCTATCTCCAACAATCTCCGCCGACCCCAATATTAAAAAAACACAAATGATAAAATTCATCTTCATAAATACCTGCCCCTGGTTATATTCATTAACTTCAACGTTACAATGGCTTTTTCGTTAAAATGTGTATTTGATAACGTTGTGCAATTTGTGTTCTTTGTTTTGTGTGTATTTTTAAAATATGATTTCAATTAATGCTTCGTCATAAATGTTGTAACTAAAACCTTGTGCATCCCCACATGTTACCTGCACTATGTTTACGTTTTCACTGTGCCTAAACGAGACGCTCTACTGTATTTGTAGTGACATATCTACTTCCGCAAAGCGAATTTCGATCTCGGCAAACTTGAACTGAACATAGCGCTAGAGCACGATGCAGAGTGCACACGAACTTGTGCTTTTGTTTAGTTCTATTCGTTACTGTACCCTCAAGTCAAACCCACAACGAATTTTTACATATGTTAGGGTTGATAAGTTTATAAATATAATTTTTCATTTCGCGTGTCCTTCGCATTAATTATCTACACGCTGTGCCTCTATGAATGGTGTGAAATGATTTCGAGCTTGTAACTCTGTGACAATGTAATTTAGCACGGCTACAAAATATTCGATCTGATTTCATTGAATTTCTTTAATGAAATTACATTTTTAATTTGATATATAATTTAATAATCATAACAAAATGAATGCTAATAAGAATCAATGCCTCAGCAAAACAAAATAATTTAATTACTATATACAAATTAAACGTTTGCTAATCCACCTGAACAGCAAAATAGTAGTAGTAGTAATAATAATAATAATAATAATAATAAATTAAATTTAAGGAAAGAACTAATATGGTCTAATTATTATAACTAATTTAATTAACATACTCAATTTACTATTTCATTCTGGCGTGTGTCTGGTTGATTAATTCTATGGTAAAAATCAATATTTTCATTTATAATGACTTGAAAGACATATAAATGTCGAAAAAGCAAAATAGAGCTATACTTTTCATTTTATTTCCGACTTATGCATCGGACCTAAATCCAATTTATATTTATTATTCCAAATGCATTCATTATTTCGTTTATCGCACACGTCACCCCCAGACTGATTAAATTGTTTCTATTAAATATTAAGATTGACATATTCGCTAACATTCGACAATCTCATCATTGCTGCGACGGTCCTGAGGATTTGAGGCAAATGTGTCAAAGTGTGCCAACGATGATCGTTTGGTTGGACGCCAGAACACAGAGACTACCCCATAGACAAGGATAGTAAATAGTAATACTATTTACTAAGGTTAAAAATTGCTGTCAATACTCATCAATAATAGAAATGGAAGTAAAACTGCTAATTTAATGCATGGGTATTTAAATAAAATATCGAGTCTGCTTTCAAAAAAATTGAAACTTAGAATTTATAAAACAATTATATTACCAGTTGTTCTTTATGGACTCTCACTTTGAGAAAAGAACAGAGGTTAAGAGTCTTCGAGAATGAAGTTCTTAAGAAAATATTTGGGGTTAAGAGGGATGTAGTTACAGAAGAATGGAGAAAGTTACACAATGCAGAACTGAACGCATTGTATTCTTCACCAAACATAATTAGGAACATTAAATTCAGACGTTTGAGATGGGAAAGGCATGTAGTACGTATGGATGAACCCATAAATGAGTATAGAATGTTAGTTGGGAGACCTGAGAGAAAATATATTTGGGAAGACCGAGACGTAGATGGGAGGATAATATTAAAGTGGATTTGAGGGAGGTGGGATATAATTGCAGAGACTGGATTAATCTTGCTCAGGATAGGGACTGATAGCGGGCTTATGTGAGGGCGGAAATGAACCTGCAGGTTCTCTAAAAGCCATTTGTAAGTAAGTAACTATGATCTTTAATAAATAACGCATTTATTTTAAGTGAGATGCAACTCAGAATATTTTTAGAAGACTCTGGGATACGTCAAACCTTATATCTTCAAAATAATATTTTTATGAAAACATTTTTAATTTTAGTACACATAAAATAGTGATATCTATTTCAGCATTTGACATTTTAAAATCTATTATAACAGTGTTATTAAATTTTACACAGATACAACTAATATTTCAGTCAATAAACAAATTCTTTGATTTTGAACGAAAAATTCACTTACTAGGTTTTAAAAATTTTCCTAGCCCTCCTATATAATTTGGGAATAGCTAAAACGGAATGCAATAGTACAATTTGTTATAAACATTGTTAAAATACCCTCCTTCTACATCGACGCATCCTATGATCCTATATTTCATGTTTTGGCGTACACTGTCGAAAACGCTTGGAATGTTTAGTAGTCGTTCACATTCATTTAGGATCGCTCTCTCAGAACGTCAACATTAGGTACAAAAGTTGCACAAACTATGGATTTTAAATGTCCCCAGACACAAATATTCATTCGACTTAAATCTGGTGATCGGGCAGGCCACTTAATAGATCCTCCTCGACCAATCCATCTTTACGAAAAACTGTGATTCAGATGACGACGAACTCTAAAATTAAAGTGAACTGGAGTGACATCACGCAGGTACCATATTCTGCGAATCATGTCCAGAGATACATCATCCATTAAATTATGCAATTAATTTCTGCGAAACTACCGATATCTGTCACTTCACTCATTGAACACATTTTTCTTACTATGTAAATAACCAAAGGAAAACAAATCTCATGCCCTATTGTAAAGAAAAAGTTACAACATGAAAGAAATAGAGTTGACTACTCTTCAGGAGACAATGTAAGGAGAAACTCCTTACTAACTCTTAAAATGAGCATTTTCAGGACCATGTTCAGCCACAGAATAGTGTGTCCTCGTCCTTACCGTATCAGATTCAGAGAAACTTGAAGATACCTTTAGCTTAGTGAAAATTATCGAGCACGACTTTCCCCGTTCACGTTCCTTTCAGATCTTTGAAACTTCCATATGATTCAAAGGATTACTTGCGCTTTTGAATCCCATAGATAATTCATGGTGACCTATATTAAAATTCAAGTGGGTGTAGGTGAATTTGTGATCGACAAATATGGTGTTTGGTGGTAGGATTTCACGGATTACTCGGATTTCTCCATCAGAATTCCAGCATTGCTTCATTATCCATCAATCTACTCAGTCTAAAAATACAAGAGACTAGCTGTCTAGAATTTCATCATTTTCCAGAATAAAACTATGGTGAAAGAAATTGGCTAAAGTTTCAGCTTACTTTTCTAGGTCACTGATTTGGTGTTACCAGGTTTTGAACTCGAATTAGGCCTACATTATACACAAATTCATGAAACCAATTGAATTGATGTTGCAGGCGGGTCTGCACGGACTCACGGGCCACATAGAGTTCAACGAGGGTAAACGAAGCAACTTCAAACTGGACCTGCTGAAACTGAAACGTGAGGAGCTGCGGAAGGTGGGGCAGTGGAGCCCAACCTCTGGTATCAACATCACTGACTCCACAGCCTTCTACGAGACCAGCGTCACCAACATCACGCTAGTCGTCATGACGCGAGAGGTCAGTGCCACAAGAGCATTCTTTGTCACGACATACTTATGTGTACGACAAATTCGTCTATACAAACGGTTCCCATGCACGACAGACTCGCATTCGACAGACACGCATATTTGGTAGGCTTCCTCACAGACAACGGTCTCGAGAACACTCGACAGATTCCAGCATACGCAACAGGCTCTAGCACACGCGACAGTCTGAAAAACACGCAACAGTCTTAAAGGCAGTCTGGAGCACACGTGACAGCTCTAGCACACACTACAGTCTACAGCACAAGCGGTAAACTCGAATATAATCGACAGTCTCGAACACAAGCGACGGTCTCGAGCACACGCGACAGTCTCAAGCACACGCGACAGACTCGAGCACATACAACAGTCTCGAGCATACACAATAGTTTCGAGCACACACGTTTGTTTCTAACACATTTCACAGTCTTCAGCACACGCAATAGTATCGAACAGACGCGACAGTCTGGAGCAGATTTGACAGTCTCGAATACACGTCATATTCTGGAGCACACTCGACAGGCTGAAACACACTCGACAGGCTCGAAGACACGCAATAGCCTCATATATACGAATATAATAAAAAATCATGAATGAAAATCACACATACGACTATGAACAGAGTAAACTCACATAATATAGCCCTATGTGTATTTATTCACACTGCATATGGGTATATACCCGGTGGCAGTAATAACTAATTACACTCAATAATGACAATTAATAATAAACACAATTAATAAAAAACATTAATAATTAATAATAATGATAAATAATAATAATGATATTAATAATAATAATAATAATAAGCATCCTAAATAAAATGAATCACGATCACTTAAAATAACATTTAAAGTAAATCTAATTTCTATCTTAACCCTAAGTTCACACCTGCACAAGTACATTTCGGCACTACACTTATTTCGCTGTCAACTCACTCATTGCATTGATTCTATCCTGATTTCACTAACACTTCAAAACCATTTCACTGTTCAAATACTTTGCACAGCCATTATGAACTATAGAACTTCATTGACACAAACACACTTCACTCACACTACACACTTCACTGACACAACACACTTCCTCACTGATACAACACTTCAAATAACAAAATACCAATTACACCCTTTAAATAGTGTGCATACGATAGACATTCATATTCAGCAGATGCAAGATATATATGCGACATCTTTCCTAAATAATATTTCACGGTATTAGTTAATTGTAATTACAGTTGACTGGAATCCGCCGAGAATCGTATCATGCTGAAAATTCACATCATGCACTCGCATTTTTCTTTCCAGAGGAGGGGTCCAAAGGCTAGCACGGTATCCTAGGATTTATTGTGCTTTATCACTCCTGTTCTGTGAATGATGTTTGTCGCCGGAAGGTCGCGCTCTTTTACGTTATATCCGGGCTATGGTAATAATGACAATGGCACGTGAAGAAATGATGGCGAAATGAATCCGAGGTCCAACGACGAAACTTATCCAGCAATTCTGCTTCAATTGGTTGGAAAACCCCCAATAAGGTTTTGAACTCGGACCCGATTTTTTCGCAATTAGACATGCTAACCGTTACTCCATAGTGGTGGACAGATACTCGCATAGGGTCATTCCGAAAGTAATGTCTCCTATTTATTTTCATGGAAACTACAACAGATAGAGAGAGCATAGTAACACAGTTAAATAGAACAAGGTTTCAACTACATACAGTTATTTTTCCACATAGGCCTAATCATCACCATTCATTACACATTTTTGCCAGCGATGAACAACAGCCTGCATGCTGCGCTCGTAAAAATTTGAATCAGCAGAGGCAAGCCAATTTCTTATAGCTTCCTTGTCTGGAAAATGTTGTCCACGTAGTCACATAGTCCATCCTTCATATGCTCAAAGAGATGGAAGTCTAAAGGCTCTAAATCCGGACTAAACGGTGGATGTGGTAGGACAGTCCAGCCAAATTTTGCAACGTGCTCAATTGTCGCGAAACTGGCAGAGGGTCTCACGTTTTTTCATTGCAAGCGAAAGGTTTTCTTCACTGGCCTGACTCTGGAAATTCGGTCTTACAGCTTAGCCAGCATCTTCTTTTAACGCTCAGTTTTGACAGTTTCTCCGGGCTCCAGGACATCCAAAAGAATCACACCTCGCCTATCCCAAAGGACTGTCATTTTCGCCACTGTTGAAACGCATTACCCACCGCCTCACAGTGCTCTCATCCACTGTATGGTCTCCGTACACCTTCAGCAAGCGTCGTTGGATGCCAATGGATGCAATTTATTCGGCAGTGAGGAATTCAATAACACATCTCTGTTTCTTACGGACCTCTATGTCAGATACCATTTTGGTAGATTGTCCTCCTGCCGCTATTTGTCGCATGACAACCAAATTAATAGGACATTAGCGTGAAGGTTCAAACTTCATTAGGCCTACATTACTAACATCCTGCTTGACGTTATAAGTCAGCACAAAAAATTGGAGGCATTAATTTCGGAATGAAGCATATAAATACTATAGAGTAGCACAATGATGTCAAAGCAAGCGCATTTTTCTGACCTTGACGTCGTGCGCGGGCATTAAGCGCTAGGTATGCTAGGAGGAATAAGCAGCCTGTTGGATTAAGAAAACAGTCATGCACAAACTTCAAACTGAACGTGAAATTTTATGTCGTTATTTTTATATGGCTTCTTTCTGTTTGTTATTTTCTATATTGTCTGTAAAACAAAAGTACTAACACCTATTTCTTAGCCTAATATTGGAGTTGTATTTTAAACGTTAATAACATAATAAAGAGTAAAGAAGGAATATTCACACAAATTCCATAATAACTACAACTATACTGTACTAATTGAATTAAACATATCATTCATAAAGAAAGTGTTATCCCAAAGAAAGACATTGAATATGACATAAGTTGAAATTGATATTGATGGTATCTTTAGCCTTATAAAAGTAATCAAAACAATATTATAGTACAAAGCAAAGTTGCCTAGGTATATGTTTTAACTGTAATTAATATTATATAATAAAACTCTTATCGCATTATGCGTTTAGGTGATATTGGTGCGCAACTGTCTGTTATCAGAATATTAAATTATCTCGAAATCTGTTCAAGCTATAGAGCTGACGTTTTACCAACATATAGGCACATATCTTTTGTTTGTGATGTAATAGTATTTGCTTTGTTAATTCATTTCCTTACAAACATTTTCCATGCTAATATTTTCAAACATTTTAATACACTATCTTCAGTAATACGTATTTACGATATATTAGATTTACGAAAGCATTTTTTTAGTTCCTGTAGGGCTACTAAACAAACATCTGAAAATTTTACTTTTCTGTAAAAAAGTTCAGAAAATATTCCTTTTCAATAAAAAAAAAGCAAACTTGTTAAAAATGAACATTAAAATTAAAACGTACATTCTTATAATGTACTTAAACTTCTCAGGCAAATCTAAAAATTAACATGGATACAGTTTTAATAAGTTCTCTTCCCTTTATCCATTATAACTCCCTGTATATAGCTCGACCAAGCGGCATATACTACCTCTTTCGTCTGTCTCTTTCCTTTCTTCTGTAAAGCGCTCAGGCTCTCCTAGGCTCTAAAGCGCGCGCTTGCTCCTATGGGCATCAGTTGACATCACTGGAGTAGCATATACGTCAGATAGCCATACTTATAAATTACTCATGTGTAATAAAATTATCAATCATTACGGGTAAAAGCATGGAGGGCACTTCACTTTATTATGAAAAAGGCTAGCCCCAAATCGAGGGAAATAGCATATTTAACGTTAGTGCGACCGTTAATGGAATACGGAACTACATGTTGGAATCCTTATAGAATATATCAGATAAATTTCTTAGAAAGAATCCAGTATAGGGCAGCTAAATTTGTTAAAGGTAAAAGAGAAGACGGAAATGATACGATAAAAGAACATACATTGGAAAACAGACGTAGAAAAACTAGAATAACATCATTGTATAGAGCACATCTAGATAAAAAAAAGCATGGGTAGACATAACGGCTCGGTTAGAGAAGCCAACGTATTATGGTAGGAACGATCATGATTTTAAAATCAAATGTAGGAAACAGGAAACGGATGTAGGTAAATTCTCATTTTTAAATAGAACTATAAATGATTGGAATGACCTACGTGCAGCGGTCTTTGAGGGCTGTCCTTCCTTAAGGAGATTCAAGAATAACTTGAAAATTGTGTATAAAGTGTAAATTAAAATTAAGGTGACATTTATTTTTTAAGGTGGCATGTATTTATTTAGCCTGACGAGTTACTCCCTTGGTTTTAATTGTAAATTATTTAGAAATAGCGTGTAAGAGAGTCTTAGACTATAAGGGCCCTATTCATACACATTCTTAGCGCGGGCTTTCGGTGGATGATCAGCGAACTAACGTTTTTCGTATTCATAAACCAGTGTTAGCGATATGATATGATATGAATCCTGTTTAGCACGCTCGTAGCGCGGGCTAGCGAAATGTCTATGAATAGCACCCTTTATGTTTAGTTTAAATGTAGTTCTGTTTATAAGTATGGATAAGGGTGTAATTATTTCTCTTACTGAAACTGTTGTATCAGTGAAGCGAGGTGAGTCAGTGAAGTTATGGTTTTACAGTGCAGTGAATAGTTCCGATCAGTGATAATTTATAGTGTCAATGAAATATGTTCTATAGTGTCAGTGAAATATGTTATTTAGTGTCAATGAAATGTGTCATATTGCCACTACAATGAGTGAGATGAGAGTAAAGTGAAAGATTATTATCAGTACCAATGTGAAACTTATGTAGGGCCTATACATATGTAGGTTGTAATGTAAAATTAGGTTCACTTATTAATTAGGTTATTTTATGTATTATTATTATTAATTGTAATTATTATGTATAATTGTATTGTGTATTCTTATTGTATTGTGTATTGTAATTTTATTGTGTACACCACTGCCACCGGGTGCTTGTCCACTTGCAGTGCAAATAAATACATACATACATAAAATAATTTCATAATAATAGCCTAGATTACAGACTTGAAAAAAATGAAGGTTTAATTAATATGACACCTAAATCAATATGTTAATTAAGTTGGACTTAACTTAATTAACATTAAGTCCAACCGTAGCTGAGAAAGTTCTCATCAGAAAAGTGGACTATGATTCTATACCGAAGAAATCCTGTGAGAATTGTGGTGAACAAAACAGATCCGAGTACATCACCTTCCCTGAAATTCCCATTTAATTGTTGTTTCATTAGCAACATATTTTCACTTCTCGTCTTTTAGTAGTGTTTCAAGTATCAAATTATGATTAAATAAAGAAATATCAATGCCATTCTTCGAGCAGTTGTCTTTCCTCTGACACAGCCATTACATCTTTGCTCTATTACGTCACAGAATCCTTTCGAAATCGAATCTCGATCTCTTGGAAAGAAATCGTCAGATTATATTACAGTTGATCCACTCGAAGATTTCAAAGATTGAAAATAACACTTGTCTGGGCGTTAAGTTAGATGAGGCATTTTCCTCAACAGTAAAAGAAGACATAAAAATGTCGTTACCTTATTATGAAGACGTCTTTAATTCATTGTTTGTAATCTGGAGCTAGCTCGCAGTCTGATGTCTTATTAAAAGCGGGAGCGGATGATGTATATCGCAATTACAGTCTCTCTTAAATTACAGCTGCAAATGAGCACAGAGGGACGGAGGAAACTTTCTGATGTGTTTCTTCATTATTTTTATTCTACTTTCGAAAAAAGAAACACTATACCTTCTCATAATCAGGATTAATTAACTGAAACTAATATCCAACTGTCTGCTACAAGACTAAATAACACTTCGTATGACATAAAACTCTTTACACAAGTTTTATGTATTCGAGAATAAATTGCCAATATGGTGTTTCGAACTTCTGAAATGCAAGTTCATTGCAAGACGGAAGCTGCTTACTTCAAAATAACGAAATTGTTGGATGATATGAATGTGTCTGAAGTAGGGAAATAGGAAGTATCATCATTTCGCTTGCCTGCAGTGCCTTTCGGACTGAGGCAACTGGTATGGTGCTCAGAAACAGAGGCGCCACGAAAAACACATTTTAAAACTTCAGAGCACGAATTCATCTTGAAATACAGTCAACTCTGGATATAGTGAACTCGGTTATAGTGAACATTCGGCTATAGTGAACCTAAATCGTTGGTTCCGAACCGCATACATTAAAAAGTACATTAATATTTCCGTTTATAGTGAACCCTCGCTTCGGTTATAGTGAACCTTGTATCCTGACAAATTCCTATTTGAAGTCAGATCTTCTTGTATAAAATTGATAGAATGTTTTGAGAACAACATTCTAAATTTCTTACTCCTTTAGTCAAAGGACAAAGATAGGATTAGTGATTCCTAGACAATGAGCTGTACTGTAAATCCAAGCAACCCGTGATGAACTTGCCTCACTCCACCGTCGAAGGGTTGACATTCTGTTCTCAGGCACACTACTCTACTGTTATTTCTAATCCTCCACCGTCAAAGGGTTGCCTTTTGTTCTCAGAAACATTTCTATTAAGACGGATAGCATCGAAACAACGGAAAATGAAATTGCCATCTTTTATTAAAAGGAGACGGAATTATGTCCAGAGCATAAATGAAAGTAAGATTTCGATGACTTCCAAACTCCATCAACCCTCTCCCAGTTTCCACGAAGTGACCGGGAAATTCCAAGGCTGAGTACGCAGCCACACCATAACAGCGTTTGTCATTTCTACATGATCCAGTGTTTCAACAGTGAATGTACCGCATAAAAATGTCGAAGCGTAAAGCGTTTTCTTTGTAAGATAAGGCGAATATTTTAAGTGACACTGAACGTGGTCTTTCGCAAGCGGACGTGGGTCGACAGCATAGTTTAAGTAAATCAACTGTGAGTAACAGTATACAGTGTAATCCATTCCACAAAAATGAAATATTTTATTTTCTTGTTCACAATTTCATTCATTTCCGTCATTTAAGGTTAGGAGAGGGAGAGTTAGACTATATTTACTTCTATTAATAACGACGTAGTGAGGTGTCCTTTTTAATCTACCAAGGTAATCATTGTTTCTTCCATTTACACAAACCCATTATAAAAGAGTAAGAAATAAAGAACATAGAAACGTAGAATTGTGATCTTGCAAGTTCCAAGTAGGGCATACCCAAGTTCCACGTGAACTTGAATAAAAATTACATTTTCAAGATTAACAATACAAGTAGAATACACTCGAACGTTGGAATTGTGGCCTTAATTATGAGTTCAGAAGTTGCTACAACATTTTTCCACAGGAGAAGCCGTACGTGATGGTGAAAGAGGACAGCAACCTGACTGGCAACGCGCGCTATGAGGGCTTCTGCATCGACCTCCTCAAATGGATCGCCAACCAGGTGGGCTTCCGCTACGCCATCCGTCTCGTGCCGGATCACATGTACGGCGTCTTCGACCCAGAGACCAAAGAATGGAACGGCATTGTCAGGGAGCTTATGGAAAAGGTAGGCACAAATGTTATACAGGGGAGAGGAATATTTAAACGAAAAGCACATTAAAAATTTGTATCTTGGGAAAATAGTTACATTAAAACTCAATACTGAGACTAATAATTCTCTTATATCTTTATTTATTTCTAATCAATACTCACCAGACTATATATATATATATATATATATATATATTTATTTATTCATTTTTTCATTGACTCATTCGTTGATTCCACTGATTCATTCGTTCATTCATTTGCTCATGCATACATTCTTTCGTTCATTCAACAATTCATTTTTCCGTTCGTTCATTCATCATTCACCCGTTCATGCGTTCATTCATTCTTCCGTTCTTTAATTAATTCATTCATCCGTTCGTTTGTTTGCTCGTTCATCCGTTCGTTTCTTTGTTTGCTCATTCATCCGTTCGTTTGTTTGCTCATTCATCCATTCGTTTGCTTGCTCATTCATCCGTTCGTTTCCTTGCTCATTCATCCGTTCGTTTGTTTGCTCACTCATCCGCTCGTTTCTTTGTTTCCTCATTTATCCGTTCGTTTGCTCATTCGTAAGTTCGTTTGTTTGCTCATTCATACGTTCGTTTGTTTGCTCATTCATCCGTTCGTTTGTTTGCTCATTCATACGTTCGTTTGTTTGCTCATTTATCCGTTCGTTTGTTTGCTCACTCATCCGTTCGTTTGCTCATTCATAAGTTCGTTTGTTTGCTCATTCATACGTTCGTCCCTTCATTGATTCGTTTGTTCGTTCATTCGTTCAATGATTCGTTCGATCATACATCCATTGATTCATTCATTAACCAATTCTCTCGTTCACTTATTAATCGATTCATTCATTGAGTCATTCGTTGATTCATTCATTGATTCCTTCATTTCTTCCTTCGTTCAATCATTGATTCATTCATTAGTTCATTCATTATTTGTTCGTTCATATATTGATTCGTTCGTTCATACATTGATTCTTTCGTTCATTGATTGAGTCATTCGTTCATTGATCCAGTGATCTATTCGTTCATTAATACATTAATTCTTTCATTGATTTATTCATTGTTTAATTGATTGATTCATTTATTTATAATCAACATCGTCGTCATCATAAACATCATCTTCGCGATCTGAATGCCATTGACAATTCCGACTTCTCGAGATTCTTTTCGTTATTTTTTTTTTGTCGACTTAGCCATATTTGTTTGATCAGAATTATAATACATAGATATTTTAGCATCTCTTGAATTTCCTATGTATTTACCACGTTCCTTCCAATTTCTCCCACAGTGAGGTTATTTCCTTGCTGTCTCGCAGCCAACAGTTATCGCGGCCCTGGTAGGTCGTGAGACATTTCCGAGAACAATGAACGCCTAGGTAGAGTTAACGGAGCATGTAATATCAACATGTTTCTTTGGATATTACTGCAATTATTATTGTCACATAGTCATTCATGACATCTTCATCTTCTACGTACCAAGTACTGAGCTAGACCGAAGTTCGTACATAGAACCAAGGACCCGGGTTCGATCCTCGGCATCAGAGCGAATTTTTCGCCTCTAATAATCATTAGCAACAATAGTTTTATTAATCTGGCAAACGCCTGCTTCCACATGGCGTTAGCAGTATTCATCAAAAGAGTGCATTACACCCTTATTTCAACTAAAACAACAAAATCTAAACAAAAAATACATCATAAGCGCACCTCAGATAATATCAAAAGGTACACGAATTTTCCGTCCTATTTATACAGACTTCAAACTGTCTACCGCTACCTTACGTCCGTACGTACAGCAGTAAAGGTTAGTTTAAAAAGAAAATTGTAAGAGCTCTTGTAATGGAGTTACTTGAAATTAGTTCCAAATACATTATTAATCTCGTTAATTTGTTGGCAAGTTAAGCGAAACGACTTCTTTTTAAAAACTGCAGTCTATTAATCTCTCTTCTCGTATACTACTCTTCCTGACATGTCATGTTTAATGTAACTTATGCATCTTTTTTCCCGCTTCCTTTTGTGCTGCTTTTTTGCTGGCACCTCGAATTTTTAAGTATATTTCTACTTGATACGGTTAAGTGGATTAATGGATGTGACTTATAAAAATTATCTTCAAGATGTTTATGAAAAACTCGGCTCCATTAGTAGTGCGTGGAATATGAGAAATGGGAAGAGCTCATAGTGTAAGGAAAAAGGAATTTTCTTCGACAACGTAAGCTTATACAGGGAGATTCATGAGAATTTACCGCCACATACGGAGCTTATTTCCGAAGACATTCTGAGCAAGAAATATCATATAAATATGTGTCCTAATCTGAATATTTTCAGACTTACTAATTCGAAGTTGTTTGTAAAATACATTTTTCTTTAGTTTTATGAGTAAAAGAACATTACAGATAAAGAATGAACTATTCAGGAGTATAATTTCTTTAATTAGCTAGTATTCTGAAGCTAAAAATGTGTTGTGAACTCCATAGTTACTTCGTACAGAATTTTTTTTTTCGATTTTTAACTACAAAATTACATTTTTCTTACGCATTTATCACAAGAATTGTTACAAATCACGCCACTCTTGTAAATTCTTTAAGATTGTACATTAGGATGGATAGTTAAACTGTAAAGAATCAAGTTCCTAAAGTTCTTTTGCATCGGTTATAAGATATGGATTAATTCTCTGGGGAGATATTAGCAAGTTTAATGCAAAATAAAAATCAAATCAATCAAAAAACGTAATTAGCCTATTATAAAACCCCACGAAAGCCCTAGACCTTTGTTTGTCAATTTACGTATTTTCACTATTTGTAATATTTACATAGACCTAGATCTCTTAGTTTTTGTGCACGATTCCTCAGCAAACTTTTATTTAAAATATGACATACACTATTACAATGCCAGGTCGAAATCAAATGCAAATGTGCCTTATTTTAGATTAAACAAGAGCCATAGAAGTTACAAGATGCAAGTATCTTGGACTTAAATTTTATGTTACCTCAAAATTTAAAATAATTACATAATAAAGCTTTTAAAACTTGATGTACACATGGTTGGTAAAGCATTATTTTTATTCAATTGATGAATTTTAAAATGTTAATTCATGTACGTGGGATGTAACCATAAGCATTAACATGAGCTGCTGCCAGGAAGTCAAATGAAGGATAACAATCGCAAAGGAAGCTTTTCACAGAAAAAGGAGCATCTTCTGCGGTCCTCTGGAAAAATAACTAAGGAAGAGACTAGTGAAGTGCTTTGTATGAGTGTGGCATTGTATGCGGCAGAAACATAGACATTAAGACGAAGTGAAGAGAAGCAACTAGAAGCATTTGAAATGTGTATATGGAGAAGAATGAAAAGTGTGAAGTGGACAGACAGAATAAGAAATTAAGCTGTGTTGAAAAGAATGGGCGAAGAAAGAATAATGCTGAAAATTATCAGGAAGAGGAAAAGGAATTAAAGACATGAAGGCAAAAAAATCTGAAAACCTTTCTAAATGAACAAAAGTGGAAGCATTCGGTCCGAAATATATTTTATATATCTCGATATTAACTCATCTTCAATTGTGAATATTCAGATTTCAAACCTTTCAATAACTTATACCATTTACTTCTAAACTAATTTTCACTTAGATAAAATATACATACTTATTTAAAAAACGCAATTTAAATATTCAAAACTCTTTAATAGGAGAAAAGTAATGAGCATTGGTTTTTACATTTTGGATGAAATAGTACATTATGCAACGAGCCTATAATGGTAGTAATTAAGACGCGAGTATATTTATGAAACGAGCCCCAGCAAGTATTCATATTATTCTTATCTGACTGGGGAGCGGAAGTGACCTTGTGCAATATCTCCTAAATTGTGAGATGTGCGCAGACGCGAAAGTATTGATTTTTTCCGAGGAACAAATGTCATTGATCTTGATATAATCTAGAGAATAAAATGAACATTAATCTTGATATAACCTGGAAATTGATTTAGACATTGAAAAACGAGATGACAAATTGAATTTATTTGAATATTATTTACAATTAACGCTAATTATTATAGTAACAGAACATAACCTTCTGCGACAGTATTTGATTTCCAGCCTCCGTGACGTTTCTCTAGTTGTCTTTCGATTGCATATCCGAGAATAATCGATACTTGCGCCTTCATATTCCTACAATGGTGCTTTCTGATTGGTGGAAAACCTGAACTTTAATGAATAGGTGTACTTTAATGAGGTCCATTAAAGGGCTGCTACCAGGTGTATAATTACTACATTTCGGCATGGTCGAGCATAAAATATATTATGAAACAAAAAAGTAGGCCTGTCTAGAATCTCTTCAGATTTGAAGCAGAAGTCTTACAGTATATTGACATTCCGTAGGGCGTAGATGTTGTATGATTATTCTTATATATTTTTATTTACTAATGAGGTACTTGTCTGACCAGAATTCTGGTGCAAAAGAACTTCTGATGAAATAATCTAGGGTGATATTATTGAAATACTGTTTTCTTTGCAGTATCTAGTTATTCAGGATACTGACACAACACATCGAAATAGGCAGTTTTTTAATTATTATTTCTTAAATTACTATGTACTGATCTGCAAGTTTGGGACATACATACATACATACATACATGCATACGTACATACATACATACATACATGTTCTGCCCATGAGTAGGTCTTTCACTGCAAACCCAGCATTCTCCAATCATTCCTATTTTCTACCTTTTTCTTAGTCTCCGCATATGATCCACATATCTTAATGTTTGCAGTTTTTCTTGGGAAGGTTAAATGCGGTACCTTCCCATTGCCTTCCGCGCACCACTCTCTCTTTCGCGTCTTAATAGATCCCAGGGAGCCCCAGCGTGGAAATGAGGAGAGTGGATTTGACTAATTGGGCCCTCCGGACTTCACCGAAATTCACCGCAAGGATTAAATACCAGTTCTATTAGGGTTTCTGACTCGATCAGAGACAGAGAAATCCCAATTAAGCCTTTTCCCCCCGTTTGGGACTTATGGTTCTATAATAAAATCTAGGGGTAGAGTTTGCAGTCAAATATTTGAACGTTGTTTTTTCATTTATGTTGTGTCAATTTCTACTTTTTACCTTACCATAGTTTTTAAATTTAATTTACACAAAAATGTAGGCCTAATTAATTTCAACAAAATTTTCTTTTAAATGATATAACGCTCAATAAAATCGTTAGCTTTATGTTGAGAGGTCGCTTCGATACCCATATTTTCCGAATTTAGATGGCGGTTGCCTCTTCCCCATTCCCCATTATTTTTTTTATAAAGTTGGCACCTGTGTTTGTTCTAATAAAGTGAAGTTCGGGATGCTATATACCGACAGCCGTTGCTTTTAAAAGGATAAACTGCACTGAAAATAAGATGTATATTTACTGAAGTAATTCACGTAACTACAACATTGCAATTCATATGAAAGCAACATTTTATTGGAAGTCTTGGTACCGTTATTCTGTTGTTAAGGTATGAAAAGGCACTGTAATATAAAGTGGACTTGTACGAAGCCAGGGACCTGAAATCTCGGAGGGAAAATTACTTGGACCAGCTCGGAGTTATCCTTGTATTTAAAATTCAAACACGCCATTAAACCAGCGTGTATAATAATATTATTCATAAGTGTTCGCCGACATGAATCTAATACAATGGCCGCGAATTAAAATGGAGTGCGGGAGATGACTCTCTTTTGTTTTAATGGATGCGAGCGCGCTGGGGCGCCATCTGGGACGCCGGATATTGCTGCGTCACCAAAGTGACATAATATTGTAATTGGCTCATAGCTCCTTCGCGCAACAATGGAGTGTGTGTACACGATTTGCCTTTTATCCATTCATATTCTGGTGCTTATTTATCTATACTTCCGTAACTATTCATCCTTATTTAAATAGATTATTTTAACGTCAACTTAATTCTTTTTACTAAAACTAATTAACAGATACCGAATGTACAGAGTAAATGTTGGTTGATGATAATGGTGATAATGATGATGATAATAATAATAATAATTATTATTATTATTGTTATTATTATTATTTATTTTCCAGAGAATCAATCCCATTCCGAAGCTTATTGTGTGGTTTCGTAACAAGCTGTTTTTTACAGTGATGAAATGTTGAGAGAAACAGAGATTAAGGGTATTTGAGAATAAGGTTCTCAGAAAAATATTTGGGGCTAAGAGGGATGAAGTTACAGTAGAAAGAAGAAATGTACACAATTCAGAACTGCATACATTGTATTCTTTACCTGACATAATTAAGAACATTAAATCCAGACGTTTGAGATGGGCAGGGCATTTAGCACGTATGGACGAATCCAGAAATGCATATAGAGTGTTAGTTGGAAGGCCAGAGGGAAAAAGACCTTTGGAGGCCGAGACGTAGATAGGAGGATAATATTAAAATGGATTTGAGGGAGGTGGGATATGATGATAGAGACTGGATTAGATTAATTTCAAGGGAAAAATTGTTCCGGGGCCGAGCATCGAACCCGGGACCCTTGATTAAACGTACCAACGCTCTACCAACTGAGCTATCCGGGAAATATACCAGACGTCGATCCAATTTTTCCCTATATATCCACAGACCTGACCTATATATCCCACAAAGTGGGCTGACAACCGTCAAGCAACCAACATTGAGTGCACTCTAACTTTGAGGTCTGTGGATATAGAGGGAAAAATTGGATCGGTTTCCGGTAGAGTTCCCGAATAGCTGAGTTGGTAGAGTGTTGGTACGTTTAACCAAAGGTCCCGGGTTCGATGCCCGGCCCCGGAACAATTTTTTCCCTCGAAGTTATTCAAATCAACTTTACAGGAAGTTATACCTGAAAGCTTGATTTGCATAATACATGTCTCTGTTCGTTAACAGAAAACCACAATTTAAGTCACACAGAGTTAGTGTGCACTCAATGTTGGTTGCTTGACGGTTGTCAGCCCACTTTGAGGTCTGTGGATATAGAGGGAAAAATTGGATCGGTGTCTGGTAGAGTTCCCGGGTAACTCAGTTGGTAGAGCGTTGGTACGTTTGACCAAAGGTCCCGGGAACAATTTTTCCCTCGAAATTATTCAAATCAACTTTACAGGGAGTTATACTTAAAAGCTTGATTTGCATGAGACTGGATTAATCTTGCACAGGATAGGGACCGATGGCGGGCTTATGTGAGGGCGGCAATGAACCTCCGGGTTCCGTAAAAGCCGTAAGTTAGTATTATTTATTTTCCGTTGGCTCAGATCATTTCGATAAGAATGTATATATATTTATATATACTACGTACATCTATCTTAGGAGCACCGGCGTGGCTCAGTCGGTTAAGGCGCTTGTCTTCCGGTCTGAAGTTGCGCTCAGGCGCGGGTTTGATCCCCGCTTGGGCTGATTACCTGGTTGGGTTTTTTCCGAGATTTTCCCCAACAATAAGGTGAATGCCAGGTAATCTATGGCGAATCCTCGGCCTCATCTCGCCAAATACCATCTCGCTATTACCAATCTCATCGACGCTAAATAACCTCGTAGTTGATACAGCGTCGTTAAATTACCAAAAAATCTATCTTAGGACCGATTACATACATACATACATACATACATACATACATACATACATACATACGCCTACATACCGCACACCGCAATCCCATCACTTTGAGCACACATAATTCTATGTAACATTTGGGGTGTGTTGACTTATCGCATCACTCGCGCTTTTGTTTTCTAAGTTTTAACCAACTGTAAGCCAAATGTCGGGCAATTCTATGACGAATCCTCGGACTCATCAACCTAAAATACGAAGTAGTTATCACCAATTTCAAAGACAATCTAGATAACTGTATAGTTCATACAGCTATTTGAAATGGTGGAATAAAACACTGTTGAGCTGAATATAACATGGTATTCGGATCTACCCTTCCCAATAAAACTAATTTTCAGTGAGTTTTCATCATTCTTAAACATACTCGGTAGCTATCAAATAAAAGTTTCACCATAGAATTAAAAATCACTCAGTTTCTAGCAACAAGTTACGAAAGTTTCAGTAGGCTACGGAATTGATATCCAATTCCCCGGTCCTGTATATCATTACCGGCTAAAAGGCCTTAAACTGTGTGAACAGCGTTACGCAAATCGATGAGATCCGAAGAAAGGCAAAGAGAGAGAGGAAATTAGAAATCGGCATATTGGCCGGATACACATCGGCTGACCAATAAAGAAGCAATCTGTTACATATCGATTTTCGATTGACGCATATATATCAGGACAACTTCCATCTACTTTCTGTGAGCGACAGAGATAGAAGGACGCAACAGATAAGAAACATACAGCGTATCAGACGTTAAGGCGATGCGCTACTCAAATTTCTAAATTACACAATTTTTTAGCTATAGAATTGAAATTTTTACTGAATATGCATATCAATATCATAATCACACATTGTAAATTTCAATATTACCTCATGAACACTTTTCAAAAAATTTATTTTTTTTTTTTCATTTTTTACTGAAAATCCTATTTCCAAAAAAATATATATATATTAATATAATTTCTTTTTGAAGATAACACTGCATATTGTGCAATGGAGCCGTACTACTCTAATTTGTAAAAAAAAAAAAAAAAAAAAGACTATTTCTTCATTGATCAAACATTAATAAAAATAATATTATTTTACGTATAATTCTCTAGCAATAAAACTATGCTGAATACAACCAATCAAATGCTCCATTTCACAACAGAAATATTAATGAATAAGTATGCCAAGTTTTATCACTCTACCTTTAACTACTGAGAAATAAAATGAATACTTGTCGTTGAAAACATAAACAATATATATATATTTTTTTAGATAATTGAATTTAGAGTTTTGATTACACATAACTTGTACATTAAAATATGAAAGTTACGTGTACTTATACTTAAGATACTGAGATTAAATTTTCACGAAACCGTTCACTTCTTAGTGTGAAAATAAAAAAATAGTAACATTTATAAAAATTCTACTTTTTTTCAGTAGCGCATCGCTTTAAAGATTAATTCTTCAGCGTCCTAAAGGCTGGGCGGAATCTCCTCATCGCCCTACCATGTTTGAGTGATTATTGAAGCTTTAGTTTTGTCCAGAGAATCCATTGTTAGTATACAGCTGAATAAAGCAAATTTTCCTGTTTACGCAAAGAAATGAAGTTGGTATGATATTTTATTGTTGAGATATGGCGGGTTGTATCAATAAAGATTTGCGAATTTTTCGCTAATGCAATTTTGTTTGATTCAGACAAACTATTGGTGGAATAAATCTTGTTTTTGATGACAATTGGGTGGAAAGTGCGTGTGGAAATTTAGAAATCTTCTCACTATTCGTGAGCTGCCACAAGGGACAAAGAGTACTTAACCATATAAATGTTTACAAGTTCAGTGAACCATTAATTTTGTTTTGACAATGAAACTCCTACAAGAACATAGCTGCAAATACATTTTGTGATTGGTGGAAATATACCTAGTTTTAGAGAGGCAAGTGTTACAAAAAAGTAAAGAATGCTAATGAACTTGGTTTCATTTCGAATATAGGTGATGCTTCAGGAGAGCAATTGATCCTTTCATTGCAGCTAAAGTTACAATCGGAATAATAGATGTAGGTATTCCAAGCCTCTTAAACACATCTTTCATGAAGTGAGTAGCAGTACCTCTTGCTCCGATTACTTCAAGCTCTTCTAGCTGGTACTTTTGGAGCTAATATGGAATGGTAGGATTGTAGATATTATTTTTTTTTCTTATCCACTTCTGCTGGCTGTTCCTCATTCGTTTCGAAACGCACAGTGGGATCAATTATGAATCCAGATCTTGTAGATTCCTTGAAAGCTATTATATCTATGCGCCGTGTACGGCCAGTGACGGAGAGACCATGTACTTCTTCAAAGGTGTTGTAATCGGAATCTTTAAGGGCAGTGGCTATAATTGATCGTACCTGGTGGTGTCTTGCGTTTCGCAGACCTTCGCCGTGCGGACAGGATCCCAGGACGTGTGCAAGAGTTTCAACCTCGTTGTGGCAATGCCTACAACGGTTGTCCTGAGATCTTCCCGGCACAGCACGTACTGCAGTAACATTTCAAGCCATTTTAATGCCATCGCGCCATTCGCTGTTGGAGAGTCCTTCGTGTTTACAAATCCATTTGTTGGCACTAGGATATTGTTTAAATAAAACTACGCCTTTCCCTTTCTGTGGATGACGACACCAAATATCAAATTCTCTGTTCCTCTCTGTTCTCTTCTTTGTAGCATTTAAGAAATGTTCATTCTTATGAAATTAGGCATCTTCTGGAACAATGTTCAGAGACTGGGCACATCTAATGCTCTCCTCATGAACCTGACGTGTTTGCATGATGTATGGGTTTTGAAGGCAGGTAGTACTTAAAGTCGTAAAAGTGAAATGGAATATTAATAATGGAACAACATGAATTAGTGCATTGGATATCACCAGTGGCGGTTCGTGGCTGAAAATGAAAGAGTGCTACAATATAGGAAATTCACTTAAAAAGAAATCGTTAAAATTTGCTTGATCTACTCATTAGTGGTGTAATGCGAAGTCCATGCTGCGCTCTTTATTGCTACAGAAGCTGCCAATTACTTTGGAGTTGAACCCTTCCATGTCGGCAACCAAAACTTTAAATTCGAATAGCATTCTGATGCATTCAGGCCATCTGTCGGAAGTTGAAGGAGTAGAATAGGAGTACAGCATCATTTAATTAAATTTTATTAAATATAGTACATATAAATAAGCAGGAAAATTAACATAAGAATAAAATAGTCATCCCTACATTCTGTGATCAGGACTTGTAAAATAGACACAAACTCTCAAATGGTACACTACTGCTCCTCAGAGATGTCGTGACGTCCGCGTTGTTTGTAGATTGTAACTCATCTACAAGTAGTCACTCACTCCTGATTAGTTGTAGATATTATAAAACGAGTCATTTCAAATCGCTGCTTGCTCTTGCAGCTCACATTGTTTATAATGGGAAATCATAGATTATGTCATACGTCAAGAGAATGTAAGCTCTTTGCGCATGTGCAAGGTTCGCTGCATTTCACTGCTGTTCACTGCGATAAGGAAGTCAGCACACATTACCGACTGGGACTTGCAGACGACGCACAAGCTATAGAATATAGATAATAGCAGTTCCCGATTCTTCGTATATTGGAGCGTGTAAAACGAATGAAAGATCAAAATAAGTTTACGCTAGGGACAGAAAATTAACTGTGTGGTGCTGCAGTACATAAAGAGCGGCCGCCAAAAATAGCTCTTCTACCAGAATTAATTCTTCGAAATAATTTTCCAGCGTAAAAGGAGTCATACAAATATTTCACGGAAACGATGCAGTTTCCGTAAGTAATGCTTAAACTCTTCTTGGTAACCCAAATATTAAAAAACAGTGTGAATATATTTCATCTAATTTTGGATTTATCCCCTCTACAATCGAATGTCTCTAAAAGACTGGTGTGAAATTGGTGGAGCAAATTTCGATAGTAAATAATCTCATCTCCAAAATGAATGGTCTGCAAGGTGATAATATAATCAGAAAGGTGTGTGCGAAAATGAACACAGTAATACAAAAAAACCGGTGGTTTCAATTCATTATGCAAAATTGCAAGAGTTTTGCTAGATGACAAGTGCGATTGTTATCAACTTGATGTAGAAATGGATGATGTGAAATATTTTACATGCGCCCTTGGTTTCAGTCGATGTTGGACGCAGTTTTTCTGCATATAGGGTTATACTTTCCGACACTCTGCGGTCATTTTCATTTGAAACTTTGAAAATGAATGTTGTTGCTTATTCCAGCAGGAACCGAAACTAGGCAAACAACATGCAAGAAAAGTAAGGTACGAAATTGATGTGATAAACAAATTAATGAAACAGTTATATATAGGGAAAGAAAAATTGTACGCCATATACATTTTCGGCATACTAAAACTGTATTCTAAAAAAAAATCTTTATTTCCAACAACTGAGGGGGTCAACGCAACAGTGGTCTAAGCCACTTTTAAAAAAAAGTAGAAAAATGAAGTTAAAATTATATAATTCTGGTTTTTCCTAGAATTCGAAAAATCAAATTTTGTTGGTGGTGGTGTACTGTGTGATGCTTAGTCAACTTAACTACTATGTTACATAACCTTTTATTAAGAAGTTTTAGATATATTATAGATTTTGTATGGCTTGAGGCTTTGATGTAGAATAATTCTTCTCGGGTTCTCAGTCAGGTGAGTTGGAGATTTGCTTCCAAGCTTTCGACGGCTAGCTCTGCCATCTTCTTCAGGGAATGAAGTGATGTCTTCCCACATCACTTCATTCCCTGACTGAGAACCCGAGAAGAATTATTCTACATTATATATTTTATTATGATCCTACAACACTTTTTCTCGGTTCGACCACTGTTACTCTGAAATTTGTTCGCGTGTAAGAAAGCATAATAAATTTGTAGGAATAAATGTTGGCTTTTTACATATAATGAAACACTGTTTAATTCTAATAGTTTCGTATAAGTTTTACAATGAGATTTTCACAATAATTTTCAATTATTGAGGAGCTCAGTACCAGAGAGATTAATCCCAAATGCATTGCATAATTTTTGTGGCTTTTAGGCAGCTCGTGCTATATTTTTATCTGCTTTAAAAATTTCTAAAAAAAAAAATAAGGGGGAGTATCCCACCTGTCATCTACATTCAGTGAAGTTATAGAAATTCATTTCTGTAGGGTGAAATTATGTTTCTCAGATTTTGTCACTTGTGGGATACAGTAGGCCTTTTGACAGTAGGCTCATTATTATTATTATTATTATTATTATTATTATTATTATTATTATCCTATACATAATCATGTAAGCCAAAGAGGTCTTCTTCATTCTCCACATTTTCTATTTGACCTTCCTCAGTCCTACTTTCAGAAATCACACTATTATATAATGGATGATGAACAGCAAAACATATTCCGAAAGGTCACAAATACCCTTAGCTTTATTTGGATTTATTGGCCTTCGTTTGCAATATTTTTGTATCAAGTTCCCATGTTGTAGATCAAGAGTGTGTTTGTCTTTTATCTTTAGTCCTTTAACAATATTTACATAACTATTCATGTGACTTGATACTGACTTCTCATTGGCTGTTTGGAGTTGGACCAACATTGCACTTAAACACAGAGGAACTTCTTTTACGGGAAAGATTAAATGCTTCGTAACAAGCAATATAATGGTGAATTGGTCTTCGTAGGAAGATAGTTTACGTCAGAATCAACAGATTGCGTCAATATTTAATTTTTCGCATTGGAGAGGGTTAGACCACTGTTGCGCTGACCCCCCTCAATTCATTTGCCATATTTCACCACTTTACAGACCCCTGATTAGAACGCTATGGTACCGAATTCCAAGTCTACTTGCTGTACGTACACGCAGAGAGATATAATAAAGGAGTGGTGTATACAGTGCCCGTGCGGGAACATATTGCCGACGCCTGGAATAATGGATGTAATTGCAGCAATTCCACAATAAATGTGCAACCAAACTCTGCACAGCACATGGAAAAGGATGTGTTGAATACGATGGTGAACAAGGAGAAATTTTGAAGTTAGTGTTGGCCTATTTAAGTGTGAATCACTACCCATTTAAGTGTTGAAAATTTGTGGATCTCTATATTTTAGGTTATTTGCTACGAGGAATACATTATTTATTTCATATTTTCTTGTATACTTTGTGACACTCTGTAAAATAACTCGTTAAAAGGTTTCTTTTAATGGATTTGAAAGGTGCGATTTCAAAATACTGAAAATGATTTGATGTACATTTATGATATTCACAGTACTGCCCTCAGATGGTCTCCGAAAAGCTACACGTAGGCTCTGATAGCCTATTCCTTCGTAGTTTGTTGTGGTAGGTAGGCCTATATGATAACTTTTGTAAAATAACATTAAAGTAAAATATTTATCGTCTCTCATTTTAATAGTAGCCTAGTTATATAATTATATTCTCAAAAAATTCTTGAAGTTAATACTCGTAACTATCGGTACATCCGTAATTCACACAAAGTTCCGTAGTATTGTGTCGAATTACTTAATAGAAAAATGGTTGTAAACTTGTAATTCAGGCTTGAAATCTGTATGCAATTTTATATTTAAACAAATGTTTTTCGTCTTGCTAATCCAACCAGCCCAACATTGTGAAGAAATTGAGTACCTAGGATAAAATTCTTCAAGTAAGAACACTAACCCAACATTGAGTATTCTGGTGGAGGGGCTGCCTCCTCAAAGCCTCCAGACTTGTTTGCTAATATACGATCCTCTTGAGCAGGGTTGCCTCTTCTGAAATTTTACTGCATTTTTTTTCTAAATGTCGCTCATGCAGTGACAACATTTTTAGCATTAAAATAACTTTAGAAAAAAAAAAGCGAGACGTCAATTTAGAAACGTACATAGTGTTGACTTCGAAAAAGCTTTTGATTGTGTCGACAGAAATAATAATTATTTATTTTAGCTGGCAGAGTTAAGGCCGTAAGGCCTTCTCTTCCACTCAACCAGCAAAAAGTATACATACATATGTATGAACTTACAAGCTACGAAGAATTCAACAATTTGATTTAGATAAGAGTTACATGTATACAAGAGTTATTTATGAATTAAACAGCAAAATACTATGAACTATTAATTAAACAATGAAATACAGGTTTTAATTTTACATATGTGAAAGAGCATATAAAATTGCAAGGCATTTCATCCCAATATTACTTCTTACTCAATGAGGTCCAACAGAACATATCATGCATGTTCGTATGCCATAGTTCATTTATGCAGGAACTAAGAGTGGTATCAACTCCTCCCTTCACCCCACACCCCCAAGACTGCCAGTGTCTCGATATTAAAATACTCTGGTAAAATTGAAGATGGTGGGGCACCCAACCACACGTGTGTAATTAAATCTTCACCAACCCAACGAGCTGGTTGATTTCTTTACGGTCCGGAACACAACTACGAAATAGGCCCGCCCATAGACGATTATCTAATATCTAAACATAATTCTTTATTATATATTAATTTTTAACAAAATAATCTGCCTTCAATGAGGGTGACCATAAAGATCCAGAATAAAAGCACGACAGAATAATTTAGAAAGACAAAAATATTAAATACAGGTAGGCCTATTGTTTAGTAAAAAATCCAGAGAAATGCAAACCCAATAGAATCATCAATGGCCAAAATATATAAGGTAATGTAATATTTGGATTAAATCCTTAAGAATATTCAATCAAATTTTTTGAATTTCAAAAAATCGGAGACCGAGTGCTTTTAAAATATTACATGTGAATTTAGGAAGTGTGCCACGTGCACCAAACAAAAGACCAGAAACACTCCACTGACTAGTGGGAATGTTATATTTCTCACTTTGGTATGGGATGCAGAACTCATATATGGATTTCTTTTCCTCATCAGTGTGTTGTGCCTGCAGGACATCCCTCTCAAACCGGATTGTAGGATTAAGAACTATTCCCTTAGATTGAGTCCTGTGGATGGCTACAATATCCGCTCATCTTTCGAATCTAAGGATGAAACGCAGTGGATCTCCTCATGTACCTCCCATCCACGACGCTTGAGGACATCAACAATGCAGGTCCCGGTCTTATGGTGTCGATTGTTGCGCAGCAGCTCCTTTTTTCGACAGAAGCCCAATACATGACCAAGAGTTTCCGTCTCGTTACAGCCAGGATGGCGACAGCGGGTTGTGTTGAAACGTCTGACGGGCACAGATCTAACCGCAAGATAGACTGCTGGACATTTCAATTACATTAATGTATTCTGATATTGATACATTTGCGTTTTATGACATCCAGGAATTTGCCTTGGGGCACTCAGAATACAGGATAACACCTTTGCCCGTATGGGGTAATTTACACCATGATTCAAAACTTCTGATCCGCAAGATCTCCCTCAATTGTCGACCTTTAGTGTTGGGAGCAATAGAAGACTTATTGATGTTTAGTCTACGTAGACTCAGTTGCTGTTCAAGGTGCAGGTTCTTTACAAAGTTAGGATGCATATCATTAATACTGTGAAGACGATTACAGATGTTATAATGTTGAATGCTGGCCTCCCACTTTATACAAAGAATTTCCAAACCTCGGACTTTTTTACTTGCGTATAATATTGAATTTGGCATATCGTCGGGCAGCATCATAATTTCCTTCACAGCACTTCTAATAATTTTGTCAAGATCTCGTAAGAATGTATCAGATAACTGAGGTAATGGAGCACATAGCAGAGGGTAAATCAAACCTGGCCACATATATTCGTTTATGATTTTTAATTTTTGGTCCGATTTTAATAATTTTGTTTGGACGAGTCCATCTAAGTCAGAAGATAGGTTTTTGATAGCCTTGTTTTTATTGAAGAAGATTTTTGTCTGTGAAATATTCCGAGATATCGGATACGCTCATTTTTATCACGCAACGAAGAAATAACATCCGTCTGTCATAACACATGACCATATAGGTCCGGAAAACAATTTCAAAAATATGCATATATGGAATAGAGAGAAAAATCAATGCAAGAGGTAGCAATCATAGTTCAATGTGCAATTTAGGAAGTTATAAAAAGTAAACATTATATAAATGTATATGTAAAATGCCTATGGATTTCTTTAAGATATTTAAACAAATATGTTTAATATGTTGGGATGTCATATCATATTGTGTTAAAATGTCAGTAGTATATTTATACGCAGATCCCCGGCACCAAAAGCAAACCCCTCACCTCCCATGTGTAATCAATTGCATTATACCTCTCACTCAAGTGAGGAACACATGGGTGGTAAATGACTTGTTTTTCTTGATCAACTGCTAAGGCCTGGGATACATCATTTTTGAACCGTACAGTTGGGTCCAATATTACTGCCTTTTTCGTCTGTCTATTAAGGTCAAATATATCCGCTCGTCTGTTACTGCCATCATCAGATATATACAATGTACTTCTTCATGTACTTCAAGATTTTTATTTTTCCTTAAATGTGAGGCAATATAAGAGCGAACACTATGATGACGTACATTGCGCAATAAATCTCCTTTAGGACATAATCCTAGCACATGACCAAGAGTCTCAGTCGCCTCACATCCTGGAGTTCTACACTGTCGTGAAGTCGTTGATCGCTCTGGTATTGATCTTACTTCTGCAGTATTGCATGACATTTTAATGGCAATGGTCCATTCTGATTACGATAATCCTTTTCTATCACTCATCCAAGAATTCACTTTTGGTTCATCTTGGAAAACTGATACTCTTTTTCCTTTATGCTGAACACTATTTAACTTTTCCCAACAACAAAATGTTGAGATAAATAATGATCTACATATGAAATCGTTAAAACTGTATTTTAAGATATCACCAAATACCTTACTCTGTCGACTGCTGTTTACTTCATTGAAATTTGATTATTTTTCCTTGCATTTGAACCAAATAATTATTTACATAACTTTTAATTTCTTCCACGACTACAAAATCACCTATCTCAAACACATTGCATACATAGTCTAATCGTTATTTACAAAACAAAAATGTTAAAATTAGCATTTTGTTTTGAGAGTAGGAATTTTTATTAATTTCTGTATAGTAAAAGTAAAGCTAAGTAGGTTTAAGTAATTTAGTGTTAACAGGTTGATGCGTAAGTTCCTAGCGTTTCTGCTTTGTTTCGGATTTGTCACTTGTTATTTTAATGTATTTTTTTTAATGGCGGGTACTTGACTTTTCGTCATTCACCCATATGAAAACAGTTCTGTAGACCAATTTACCGACAGAGGCGGTGCCCAGGGTACGTCATCCACGCGCGATGGAGATTTTTGATGGGATGCCAGAAGGGAACCGGAGCTCTCGAAAAAAAACTCCTGTTACCTTGACCACGGGCTTTCCCAAAAGAGTTACAAATCGGGGGTACAACGAGGATCGAACCCGGGTCCGCAGGATTATAAGTCCAGCACTCTAGCCACTAGACCACTGTGGTGGCAATATTTTAATGTCTCAATATTATGTTGCTGAATACGTCTTGAGTTTTTCAATTTTTAAGAACGTTTATGTTAATTATGGGCTAAAGAAAATGGAATGTCGAGTAGAAAAATACGGACATTTCTGACATGTTCTTTTTTTTTTACTAGGTTATTTTACGACGCCATATCAACATCTTAGGTTATTTAGCGTCTGAATGCGATGAAGGTGATAATGTCGGTGAAATGAGTCCGGAGTCCAGCACCGAAAGTTATCCAGCATTTGCTCACTTTGGGTTGAAGGAAAACCTCGGAAAAACCTCAATCAGGTAACCTCTCCCGACCGGGATTCGAACCCGGGTCACCTGGTTTCGCGGCCAGACGTGCTGTTACTTCACAGGACGTGTGGACGACATGTCCTTTTACTCCAGTTTAACCGAGGACTAAAGGCATCAGAGAACGCTAGGACCAATTGTGCCGTTTACGAGGAGAACGTCATCGGTGAAAGCATGGGACGAAAATGATTTTCTCCTTTTGAGGAGGATCATGTTGATATGAATAATTCTCAACGTTGAACAAGACTATCTAATAATATATTTTATTTACATTTAAAATGTTAAAACCTTGAAAACACGTTTAATTTTCTTTATAGCAGGCTTTCGAAATGCTACGTCCTTATTGACAATGCTCAGGTTGTATTTATGTCCATTTTCTAACAATTTTCAGTTATTATCGGATCTATTGGTGGATTAAATCAAATTTCAATCCGAAAAATCTTAACATATTCTATGTTCATTTTGGCCCGAGTGTATAAAACTCTGACTAGAGATTAACTTTGATCTAAGATCGTAAAATTAACCGAATTCAGACACACATTCTGTTGTATAATACTACCTACGATCAAGTGATCTAGGTTCAGAGCCGATATAAGTTCACAAGAAATGCGTATGGCAACACCGCCAATCAACTGAGATTACAGTTTCATGGTCACGCCGACATTGACTTAGTTCTGCGATCAATTACGGAACATAAACAACTTTAAAAGTAAATATACGCTACATAGCATTACAAATATATATTTTTATGTATCTTTCGTTCTGTGCAGAAGAATTACCATAGCATTATTCGTGGGTTTGAGTTTCCTCCTTTCTTTTCTTGTGCTACATTGTCTCTGTATATAATATCGCTTGTCACCTCATATGTTTGTATTTGATCATTTACACGTAATGTTCCCATCATTCACTTCAAAACACTCACCAAATTCCGCTGCAAAAATATGCGCCTGAGAGCCTTTAACCTTCGACATTATTATTCAGCAGGTACACTGTTTACACATGCTGCAGTAGTGACTGGCGAACGGAGTATTCAGCAGGTATTGTTCTCGCGAAGCTTAGACGACCTCACTCACACCACTCTGCTGACTCGTGCCTTACCCAAAACATAATAAATCATACGGTGCATGCCTGTTAGTTATGCAGCGTTGTCACATTATGACTCTGAATTACCCCAGCCACTGGGTTGAGGCAAGTACGATGTTTTTTTTAACAGAGAAGTTAGTAGTTATCTCTTTTTTTTTACTTCGTTAATTAACGACGCTGTATCAACTACGCTGTATCAACTACAAGGTTATTTAGCGTCGAAGGGATTGGTGGTAGCGAGATGATACTTGGCGAGATGAGGCCGAGGATTAGCCATAGACTACCTGACATTTGCCTTACGGTTGGGAAAACCTCGGAAAACCCAACCAGGTAATCAGCTCAAGCGGAAATCGAACCCGCGCCGAGCGCAACTCCGGATCGGCAGGCAAGCGCCTTAACCGACCGAGCTACGCCAGTGGCTATTTATCTCTTGCGGGAAGATAAGCTGACCTCTCTACTAGGACTGAGGCCGTCTACGTTTGGCAACGCTGTTATTGTGGGACCATCGGATCTGTGCCCCCGTAAGATATGCGAACTGAACCCTAATTCCTTCTCAGCCTCGGTAATTAATTTCTCTCCCTGCATTCCTATCTCTCTCTTTTCTATCTCTCCCCCTTTCTCTTCCCCACTACTCACAATTTTGAGCCTTCTTGCGGGACAGTTTATTTGCACTTACAGTCCAGTGTTGTCAACTCAACATGAATACTGCAGCATGGAATCACAGTCTAATATGTATTAGACTGTGACGGCGTGGTGAAAAAAATATTATTAAGCAAGTAATAGCATTTTGCGATGAAGAGAAACAGGTCATCTCTTTCCCATAAATAAGGCAACGATAAAAGCAGCTGCGATCACTGGTGAGGCTTATTTTATTTCAATTGATTACGTATTAAAATTACTTACTTCACTAATACTAATACAATATGTTATATAATTTATATAGGCAGGTCATAGCGCCTAATAAAGAAAATCAGGAGAGAGGGAGTCTGTGCAGGAGATGAAAAGTTAGAATCACCAGGGAAGAACAGACCAAGGAAACCTTTAATTCTTGTAGATCATATGAACCGATGTATATTTTAAGAAAAAAAAAAAACACACAAGAATGTAATACCTTGCAGAAAGAAGTTCCGACATTCAATAAATTACTCAAATTACTGAAGGTTGTGAGAGAAGCAATAATTTCCAAGGTAGGAGAGAAACGCTACGGAAAGTGATTCGAGACATGCGATTTTGTTTAAAAAATGTAGAAATACAAGATGTATTTTGATTGAAAGAAATGATATTGTAGCATGGAGGACCAGTTATTTATGGCAACGTTTGACGGAAGTTTGGCAACATCCCTATTCGGCAAGGTTCGTGGCTTGCTGTTTAACGTGGTGGGAGGAAAGCGGGTGGAATGGAGTGAGTACAGGCATTAACTTTTCCAAGAACGACGACAGCGCTGAAGGGGCACAGATCCGATGGTCCGACAATATAAAGCAATTCAGTTCTCGGACGAGGCCAACTGCATAACATAAACATCGAGAGCATGTTGATGCGACTTCTTTCCCCTGAGCTGGGGTCGTCTAAGTTTGGCGAGTACAACACACTGTTTACGCATGCTACAGTAGATGCTGACTGGTGAACGAATAGTAAATTTGAAACAACCGTAACGCACCCTTTCGGTCCCCAACAATACAAGCCTACGCAGAACAATGAAATATATCAAGAACTCTGTACTTTGTGCACTTATTTGCAGTTAACGCATTATTTTATTTTACACTTACCCTTGTGCATGATAATTTATAAAATTTAGTTACTCCTATTAACATACACTGACATGAGAATATTCCGTAAATGTTATTGTTATTTATCCATCTGTATGTGAGTAATGCCAACCTTGTATGAAACTTTCTATAATTACGAATTTATTGTAAACTTGTCTGTTTTGCTCCCATGTTAGATCACAACTGGATAATATTTTAAGTACCACTAAAACATGTTTGCAGCAATAATATTTATTGTACTATCATACCCGAATAACAGGACGTGGCACTACTTGGATCTGTCTTTCTTGCAGAGAGCGGACCTCGCTGTGGCGTCGATGACCATCAACTACGCACGGGAGAGCGTCATCGACTTCACCAAGCCGTTCATGAACCTCGGCATTGGCATCTTGTTCAAGGTAGCTGCAGATAACGCAGTGTGTTCTTGCGTGAATATCGGAAATCGCAGAAATCTCATTCTTTATCAGCAGGCAGAGCATTTTCGTTCCCAAGCAAGTTAGGAAAGTTATCGGTTAATACAGCCGTGGCGAAAATGTGATCGTGCGCCGAGCCACTGTGTAACCTGCAACGTGCATAGCACCTATGGAGGGAGGCGGACACCCGAAGGGAAAGTGAAGCAACTGTCTGACTTATTAACGGATTTTCATTTTCCTTACGTCAAGCACTTAAATATAATTTTATACAGTACAAGGCTACAAACTAATGTTTAGTACGTGTAACGAAGAAAGAAATGAACAAGAAAACATAGGACACATTATCACAACCTAAAATTAACTGTCTTCAGAATGTCACTACGACAGAGTTTCAAAATCAGAAATTATGTCACTTACTGCAAGTCGTAGTTGATCACGAAGATATTTATCTGTCAGTCGTGATCTAAATTTGGTTTTTAGTATTTTCATTGTTGAAAATATTTTTTCACAAACGTAAGTTGTAGCAAACATGGCTTCAACAGAGCAAGCGAAAGAACGAAGCTTCGGATATTTGTTTTTTGGCAAAGATTTGAAAAGTTCAACATTATTTTGTCAAGTCCTTACATCTAGCTTTCATTTAACATCACATTGTAAATCTGTGAGTTTAAATTGAAGATCTAACCGCACTATTCGTACATATGATGAGAAAGGATCGACGTGCAGAGATGATAATGATAATGATAACGATAATAATAATAGCAATAATAATAATAATAACAACAATAACATGTGTTATATGTTATACAACCGTTTTCCTCGTAATACTTGTGAACAATCATACATTTAATATTCTCATCATATTTGCAGTAAAAAAATTGCGTCCTCCCATCCTACTTGAAACTTTCGTTTTTGAAGAGGTACATGATTTCGAGAGAGACATTGTGATGATACGCCACTCGCAGGTCAAAGACAAATACAAATGGAACGGAGTTTGACTCCAGTGAGTGAGAGGGTGGGGGTTGGGGGAGGTAGGAAGCAAGAGAAAAGCATAGCTATCATTGCGAGCCACAATGTGCTCGCGAGTCACATTTTCGCCACGGCTAGGTTAATATATCCTGGAATTTTAGGGTTCAAACTCTGACCCTAAATGCTTACGTCAGGACGCTACGAGAGGCATAACCTAGTTCGTTAAATAATAATAATAATAATAATAATAATAATAATAATAATAATAATAATAATGGAGCATAAAAACTGTAAAGGCTGGATCACAATAAACCGGGAACGGAAACGACAACGAGAACGGAAATAAAGTTAAAATAAATGTATTTCACAATAGTTAATTGTGAATTCTCACATTTAAATATATTTATTTTAACAATATTTCCGTTCTCGTTGTCGTTTCCGTTCCCGGTTTATTGTGAACCAGCCTTACGTGTGATTGCTCATAAATCGAAATGGTTTGTCCAGCTACTTTTTAACCATATAAATGCACTAACACTGCGAAACTAGCTCTGTACAAAAAATTAGTGCTACATATGAAGAAAATATAATTAGATCGATAATAATATTGAACTAATACAATGCGTTCGAAGCTCGGTCGGACCGTTATAACATAACCTAAATAATATAGGCCTAAGCAAGTGTTAGAAAAGTTTTAATTAGGGATGATGAAATAAACAAGAGAACTATTAATTAAGGCTGATGAAATAAAAAATAAACATGAATAATTTTAAAAGTAACCATTTTTAAAGTACAATTTTCAAATTTGAATGTTTTAGTAATCCGACCGAGCTACGAACGCACTGTATCCAGAATATATATTATAGAACATAATAGTAAACGTGATACACATTAACTGTAAATATTATATATATATATATATATATATATATATATATATATATATATAATATACACAACTAATTCATTTACTAAAATCAACTCCGTTACGGTGAACAAATACATATATTCTGAGCTTATGAAATTCATATATTTTACTACAACTGCCAGTAAAAATTTCTTTAAGCTTAATGATCTTCCTACGTCACATGACGTTACAGGGACAAATAATAATAATTTAACAAAAGTGAATATAGGCTACAAATTAGTAATATTTATATTTTTCACAATATATACAAATAATTCATGTATCAAAACTTATCCCGTTGCAGTGAACGAAAACATATATTCTGAAGTTATGAAATGCAAATCTTTTACGAACATCACATAAAATTTGTTTAAACTAAGAGAATGTTCATTCTACGTCATATGACGTTCCAGGCGCTTATTTATAATACATTACAGCATTTTTATTTAATGACCCCACAAGTACCTGCTTGCAATTCTATCCTGCTTATGCATCCACGTGACGTAATAGATGTACCAGAAGAAACTACTCGATCCGCTGTACGTTTGGGAACAGAAATGCACTGCCTGTTTATCAGTCACACAGATTTGGTTAGAGCAATGGTCTTTGACCCACGAGCCTCCAGAGTTATTTTGAACATGTAACATAATAATAATAATAATAATAATAATAATAATAATAATAATAATAATAATAACAATAATAACCATCACAATCGTTTGACTATTTCACTCATGTACCAATCCATCAGCTGAGAATAAGAATACCTTGAATTTCAAGCAGAGACATCTACCGATGCAATATTGTCGATTTCATACGTCACAAACTTTTGTATCGTGGCTACGAGAAAGACAAGTTGCGGCACGATTAGGAGTCACGTGGTTATCGTGGTCTAGTCATGGCCATCTTGACAATCGCCTAATATAAATACATGTTCAAAGTTCTAAAAAACAAAGGAACTGCTATATTAAACTCATGTTAAACGTGCATTTATATATAAACTTGTTCAATGTTGGCCATGTTATGACTAAGAAAGAATGTGACGTCGCGCCGAAGCCTGTCTTTCTCGTTAGCCACGCTTTTGTATTGTGTAGAGTTCCTATACTCTACAGGGCGGGTCATAAGTCACCGTATCCATAGATATTTCTTATTTCCTTATCTAATCTAATCTAATCGGTCTGTGTGAGCTCCATCATTCTCTATGCAGAGCTGGATACGTCTCCAGGTCCTTAAAGACAGCTATCACAGCGTCTTTCATTTCGTCGTTTGATACCGTCTGGCAACCTTTTTTCTTTTATTTACCCCCCACAGGCTGTTTTCCGGTGTTGTCAAATCAGGACTTCGTGGAAGCCATGGTAATAGTACTGGTAGTCAGTTCAATTGATCCAGCAACTGTATCACGTGTCCAGTCTCACGACTGGTCGACCACTTCGGGGACTGTCTTTGACGCTGCCAACAATGAAAGCTCTTTTTTTCCCAAGCTAACAATGTTGCTTTCCTTGGGGGTGGCCTTACAAACCTCCTTTCAAACTGTGTCATAATTTGTTGCATTATCTGCCCCGTGTGCTGCCTTTCGTGGACCCAAACACTCACAACCAACAACTCTTAAAGCGAATAATTACTAGTATCTGCCATCTTACTCAACAATTCCACTATCGTTATTCAACTGTTATTATCACTGCTACCAAATGTTTTTGTCATTTGTTATCAACTGTTTTTCATTGTTGGCACACCCTTTTTTCACCAGGTTTAGTAATTCTACAGCACATTACATTGTATATATCAAAGTGTACGGCGACTCATGGCCCGCCCTGTATAATATCTAAGAGAAGACTTGAGACAATGGCGTCAGAGATGGACCTGTCTTAATGCATAGTATCTAGTAAGCACTTACAATGGTTTTGCTTCTAGTAAGTAGAATGTAATAGGTTTTCCTTATTCCTCGGTGATAAAGTAGTTATACTTGCAATGGCTTTTAGAGAATCCGGAGGTTCATTGCCGCCCTCACATAAGCCCACCATCGGTCCCTATTCTGAGCAAAAGATAAAGTAGCTATAAAAATAAAAATTATATGTAATTTATATATAATAAATTATAGGCCTATCATCATCATCATCATTATCATCATCAAAATCATCACGGTGTGGGACGGTCGACCCGTTCCGCTCCCATAGAAATTTGAAATAGCTTATGTGGTCCTAGTCTTGATCTGTCTATCGAAGGTTTCGGCCTTCTCACGTTTCTTCGTCCTATCGGTTTGTAGCTTAACATTATTTTTGGAATCCGATCGTCTTCCAACCTTTCCAGGTAATATGACCAGTTGTAATACAAGCAAACAAGAGAAGAAGCAAACTAATATAGGCTACAATAAATTATATTATACAATAATATAGTGCTCTAATTTTACGAGCAAACTACGAGTAGATTGCAGCAGAACCCCGACGTAACTTTCCTGCGTATCGTTCTTGCATTGGCAGGGGGAACTCAATGGGACGGCTTGCACAGGTAACACAGCCCATCACGGCGAGCTACCAAACTCTTAAAATTGAAACCATACATCACTATTGTCCACAAACTGCAGCCAGGTTATGATATTCGGTTAAATTTCTGTAATTGGATGTTGCTGAACGTTAATGATAGAGTAATAAATTGATCCACACTTAATAATCTTTTCTAACGAATCATGGTTCCATTTACATGGTCGCACATACATATAAGCCCGATTTTATACACGAAACTCCCTTGCATTACGAGAAAATTGGAGTATGATCCGCAATAAATGCATATAGAGTAATAAGGCCTGTATTTTTTTAGAATATTACAAATGCAAAACGGTACAGGAAGGCATAGCCGCGCCATTTTTTTAACAACTGACTGACACAATGTCGATCTGGAT